>NC_143436.1:50297500-50922500 GCF_987193195.1 Phasianus colchicus
CTTTTCATAGTGTCAGTGAAGAGGAAGTGCCATAACAAAAAGGAAGCTATGGTTACATTTGATCAGACGTTTATTCCAACAGTAGGCATGGAATTGCACTTTCATGAAAATGCCAGAACTGAATCGAGTCCAGTGCACTGGGGGCATTGTGCGCACTTAGCTTGATTTCTGCTGCAGCTCCTTCATTCTGTTCAGGGCACTGCCAGCCTGGAACCACTCAATCTGCGACTCGTTGAAGGTGTGGTTCAACATGATTGTTTCTTGGCTCCCATTGGGATGTTTGATGATGCATTTCAGAGGCTAAAGGAAAAAGACTGTTCTTATTTTCCCCCTTCTTTTTCAAAGGAACGAGTTAGCTCAAGCTTCTCACAAGAAAATCCCTGCATGCTTCTAAGGAGCTGAAAACAGGGGTGGTCTTAACATAGAAGTGTGGCTGGAGTTCCTTCTAGGGAGCAGTCCTGCCTAAGGCAACAAGTCTGAACTGAAAATATCCAAAAGGGTTTTCTCGTAACAGGTCAGGGTAACGTCATCTGATTCCCCCCAGCTCTCTAGGCCCCATTGCTGGTGTGCAGCATTCCCTCTGGCTGGAAGGTTGCGGGGCCATCCCTGCCTGTGCTGCCTCAGGCCCTCGCATGCAGCTCCACCCTGTTCTCCACTAGTGGCTCATCCCTGACCCTGAGTGCAATGACAAGACAAGGAGGTACCTTTCCAGGAGCAAAGTCTGCCAGCCCCACGATGCTCAGCTTGTCCACAGGATGAATCTTGTTGTAGTCTGCTGGATCCGCAAAAGTAAGAGGCAGCAGACCTTGCTTCTTCAGGTTGGTTTCTGCAGAGAACAAACCACTGAATCAACTCACTGCAGGGGATCAGGATTACTTCGTGGCTGCTCAGTGCTTCTCCGATTAGGAGTTCAACAGTAATTACTAACCCAGGAACAAAATGAGCATATCCACTGTTTGTGCCATATCTAACTAGGTATGTAACAGCGTTCCTGACATGAGACCATGCAATTTGTCAGCAGATAGAGTTCCTTTCCATAGGCATTGAGCCCTGAGGCAAGGTAAACATCTCTTCTATCCAAACCAAACATCCTGTTTATATATACTACAGGGGAAGTGCAGCTTACCGTGGATCCTGGCAAAGCTCTTGGTGATGATGACTCTGCCTCCTAAGTGACGTGGCTCCAAGGCTGCATGCTCTCGGCTTGATCCCTCACCATAGTTTTCATCCCCAATAACTGCCCATTTGACACCCATTTTCTGTGATAAAAGAAAAAGATTTAGAATTCTGCAGCCACTCAAATGAGGAATTTACAATAAGTACATCCCCAACACTACTGACAGTGCTGTGCTACAATAACTTCTACCAGAAGGCTCTCTTTGGTTCTAAGGAAGGACAGAAATAGAGGAATGAAGAGCTTCAGAGCAGTTAGGCATTGCTGTCCTTGGCTAACATGGACTGAAGAGGATTGCTTTTGGGATCCAGAGCAAATCCTTGTCGCCATGTTTCTTTACGCAGTCTTGTGCTGGGGCAGCACTCAAACTGGCTGCGATCCCTGCTCTACTTTTTGGAAGTCATACTTCCAGCTTGAATTTCAGTCTACCAGAGGATCCCACTTGAGATCACTGCCAAGCTGTTCAGAGAGCGAAAGGCCATTTCTTGAAGTTCCAATCCAAATTTTAAAGAACAGAGGGGTCAAGATATTTATTTCACTGTTAGACTAGTCAGGGGTTATTTCTTTAGGTTTACATAGTAACTGAGGTCCATCTGCTTACATAGGAAGGTGGGATTTAGTTGCAATCACAACTTTTTACAGGTGACACAAACACCTGTAAATTGCGAGTGCCTAGAAGTGTCCTTCCCCTTTCATCTCCCCTTTCATCTAGGGTCTGGGTCACAAGATTCTTCTCCCTCAGCCTCACAGCAGGCAGGGAAAGAATCTCCTACAAGAACTGTCACAATCCCAAGAAAAATCCTGAACGCTGAGTGAATTCACAACTGCTGTTACTTGAGCAGTAGGGCGAGGTCCTTGGTCTTGGCACAGAACACACAGTGCAAACATCCTCTTAAACAGATGCATCAGGACAAAGTCCCACCTTATAGTAACGGGCTGTGTCTGGGACAGGCCCAAACTCCTGGGTTAGTGCATTCCTCACAGAGTTGGCTTTGCCATTTTCAATGTTGATAGCGCCAATAAGCAGGTTGTTGGAGATGTTGTCCAAATGGCCACGGAATTTGAGCCATGGTCCAGCAGCAGAAATATGATCAGTGGTGCATTTCCCTTTTACCTAAGGGGAAGTAGAAGAGATGAGTGTATTAGAAATTACTGATGCTTCCTCACACTTTTTATTCTGAAAAATCTTCACATCTCTTTTTAAAAGCACAAACCCAAGACAATTGCATCTGTTATACAATCAAGGTGCACTAAGGCAGAATGCAGTGGTCATTTTGCATGCTTTGATTAGAAACAAGATCCTCATTCCAAAGGGGATAATGTACAAAAATGAGGTTAACCACAACATCTTGTGCCATGTTCTCACTTCCCTCAGCAGCATGTTCAAATAGCAAAAACAGTTAAGTTCTTCCTATTATAGCTCAGCCTCTCTGCTGGAAAAGCTCAGCAAGACACCAAGTGTTCCCCTCTGAGTTTCCAGTCTGTATACAGGCCTTTTCAGCCTGTTGGAACAGAATTCCCAACAGATAGAATAGCTTTCCTACTGGTAGTCCCACAGTGTTTCCAAAGGAATTGTGTTTGTCAAACAAGCACAGCTCAGCATGGAACCATGGCTCTTGGGAATACCTGAAGCTCTGCCACTGAGAACCAACAATGCTCCTGAAGGACAATTCCTAAGGGGCTGTATTTCTGCATCTATCTGTGTTAACTGAAACTTGTACTTTGTGAACTCATCACAGAGAGTGAGGAGAAACTCATGTCTTCCTTAAGAGACTGAAATGTAATGTTTAATTATTATGAAATAAGAGCTTCTCTTCCTGTAAAACAACACAACTACTGATGGATGAGAAGATTCTAACAACCTAATTTCAGACAAAATACCTCTTAGAACTGTCAGGTATTAGAGATGCTGATGAATGGTTATAACTAGGAAAAATTCTCCAGACTGCCTGGCATGGGTGGCATTCCACAGTGTAACAAACTTTGTTTTTCACAATATTAGCTAACAACTAGCTCCAAACAGAAAAGTCTCTTAGTTACATTAAATGTAGCATTGGAAGGAAACATCAACACAAGAGAAGGAACACCCTTGTTTCACTTCCCATAATAATGCAACTATAGGGAAAGAATCTCAGACAGCTCAAGGCACACCCAAAGCTTCTAGTAACTGATGTGCAAGTCTCTGCTCAGCAGCCCTGCCACAGCTGGTGTTCCCCTCTTTGCTCCTGACCTTGATGAGGATCAGCATGTCTTCTAGATCCTTGCCATCCCACTTATCAAAGGGCTCGAGAAGCTGGAGGCGCTGGCTGGTGGGGCTCACATCCACATGCTGCCCACTGCCATCCTTGGGAGGGTACTGATATGTGTCCTGGCCTGGGTCAAAATCCTTCCAAAAACAAAAAGAGAAACATCAGTCTCAGCCAACCCTACCATCACTTGAGAGAGACAATAATGACAACAAGACAATAATGGCAACTGCACCAACTACAGCCTTGACATTAAGAAGTCAGTGCATGGAAGCTCCCCTACTATACATAAAGAACAAACAGTGACAGGCCTTCCCTCCCCAGACCAAGCAGTTACCAGCCTAGGCAGCTCATCTGCATCAGGTGCTTCTAGTTTAAACTTCTTCCCATCTGCTCCTGTCAGGAAATCTGTCTCAGGGTTAAATTTCAGAGTGCCAGCAATGGACAGGGCTGTAACAATCTGAAAGAAAAATGACAATTTGAATGCACAGTCTTCCTCTCATCTCTTAACTTGAAAATCCTATGCCTAAAAGATACCAGTCAGAAAGCTCTCATAACTACACACCAAACTACACTGTGTCTCCTTCTTAAGGGGCAGAATGAACTCCCAAGACACTGAACTATCCCATGGGCTCCCTGTGGCTGTCTCTTACCTCTGGGGAGGTCACAAATGCATGGGTCTCTGGGTTGGCATCATTGCGACCTGTGAAATTCCGATTGTAAGATGTAACTATTGTGTTTTTCTCTCCTTTCTTTATGTCCTTCCTGTAAAAGAAGGAAACACATTCCTCAGATCCAAAAGGAATATTACTTCTAGATGTCTTGCTGTTAAAATTCCCAGTCTTGACTTTGGTATCAGTCACTGACTTTGGGAAATGTTAATTAGTGCTCAGACATGTTTTCCTCCCTTAAGTACAGACTCAAAACCAAGGACAGTGAAAAGCCAAATCAGACATCGATTCCCAGAGTAGTTTTCATAGACCATGTTGTGCACTGTTGAACTGTCTGAACAATTATCTACTAGAGTATGTACCTTTGGACACCTCACCATTAGCAAGGACAAAGCATGTGACTCCCATCCCTCTTATCAGGAATTTTCCTCCCTGCCACTCCAATGATTGAACCCAGACCAATAGCTTATCCTCTTTTAAAAGAACCAAACAAACTCCAGCCCATCTTCTTGAAGATGACTAATCTCTCTCTCTCTGTTTTTGTCTGCTACCAGAAACCTACAGATGTGGCCACGTGCGTGGTCTTTTTGCAGTTTCATTCGTCTAAAGGCTCAGCTTAAATCCGAGTCTTTCATTTCTCCTCCTCCAGTGTACATCACGCAGCTGTGTCCAATGGCTAGGGTGTGTTTAATTCCTAGCGTGTGGAATTTACAATCAAATTTGGCTTCACAGAGCACTCTAAGAGCTACAAAATACAAAACTAGAGAGAGGTCCAACTTTCACTTTACCTGTCCCACTGGCCAATGCATGGCCCACAAGCATTGGCAAGAATCAGTCCTCCAACATCTCGCAGGATTTGTGCCTGGGGACAGACAACAATTTCATTACTAGTAAGAAGTCCAGAATACATTTCTGGTGTTGCTCTTTCAGAAAAAGAGGACACTCACAAAGCACCAGCCCAAGAACATTCCTCACCTTGTTTCACTCCCAAGTTTTGAGACTCTTTTATGAATGCATGGGGTTTGATCCCAGTAAACTCTAAGTTAACACTCGGAAAAGCAAAGGAAGACTTTACCATCAAGTTTCCAATTCTACCTATTTCAAATGGAACAATTCAGCTACTCAGATATTTGACTGAGAGCGGCAGCTGGTCTCAATAATTTTCTACACAATTCCTGTCAGTGTAAGGATTGACTTGGTAAAAGTGCAGACAAGAACGTGCCTACTCAGTGCATTCAGAACAGGATTCAATCAAGAGGGCAGCTTTTGAAGAAGCCCATGTAAGGACTCACGTAGTTGGTCCCCAAGCTGTGACAGCATCCAAGATTTACTGATTATAAGAACCAATTAACAAATTGTTATATTTTTCTCCCCATGCCAAACTGTTCTTAAATGAGAAAAAAGACCAACATGTCCAGTCAAAACACTGTCTAGGCAATGTCAGGACCTGGGGGCGTAGCAGCACAAGGCTGGTCACTAGATCAGTAATTGTACCTCTAGTAATAAGCAAAGACAAAGTTTAAGAGGCTTCCATTAGCCACTCCAAACTCCTGAGCATTGTCTGGAAAAGCTGAACATGTATTGTTTGGAAGTGTAAAGAGGGGTCATACTCACATAACCGTCCCTTTCAATGGTGGCGCGGATCTGCTCTGAGCCTGGTGTGACTGTGAACTTTGATTTGCACTTCAACCCGTGTGCCAGTGCCTGCTTTGCCACTGCTGCAGAGCGTCCCATATCCTCATAGCTGGAGTTGGTACAGCTGCCAATCAGGCCTACGGGGTTTGACAGAGAGAGACAGGAAGGTGGTTACTGCAGCCATGGTTCCAGGATGCTCCTCCCTGACCACCTCTCAGCAGAAAACACAAGGGACAACCTATTCCACCAACAAGGAATCTGACACAGTTTCAGGTGCTAACACTGCCAAACCTCCCAGCAAGATCCTGTGGTCACAAGCAATCCTTTGTCAGGTTGTGGAGCTGCTATGTCAGAACTCACTACCTGGCCACTAGTCTAGTTATTGTTTTACAAGGTCAGAGTGGCACCTACTTGCACCTTGGTTAGGCAGATTACTACAGAGAGGTATTCAGGTATTCATCCAGAGATACAGAAAGGGCTACAAATCAAGATGAAAAGAAACTGAAGAAATAATTAAAAGAGGTGGGTGCCTCACTATTCAAATTGAATTTCAAGTTTTCCAGCCCTCTCAGCATACACTTTTTATTTTTGCTAACCAAAGAACCCATTGACATTTTTTTTCCTTCTGAGAAATTTACACACCCAACTAGCTCACCTCAGTTTTCTTGGCTAGACCCCAAGGTACCATTCAGTTTTGGTACAGACATTCTGTAGTCCTTGGATAAAGCATCCTTTGTTACGGTACAAACACCACATGAAGACACACTGTGCTGCACAGACAGTACTCTAGCGCTAACCAGTAAAGAGTAACTCTTCAAGTTACTTCAAGTTATTTGTAACAGCAGTGAATAACAAGTTTCCCACCTGCAGTGTGGCCTTTACAATGTATTTGCATTCTTTTCAATCCCACCTGGAACAAACCAAGAGAAGCCAGCCAACAGGCTACTGTCCTACAAACGTGAAGATATCCAAGCCTGCTCTTTAGGACAAGTATTAACTTTCCTAGGTCCTTAGAGCTCAAAAGCCATCTGCAGGGAGAACTCACAATCCTGCTCCTGACAGATCTTTGTTCAAAGCCTGTTGCATGGATTTGACCAGAAGTGTTATTTAACAAGTAACACTACTGTCTACCCAAGTGTTTCAAAGTTCCCAACAAGGGGAAGAATACACCTGCTTCTTGAGATTAAAATCTCTCCAGCCATCCCAGATCTAGGCCACATGTATAGGATGAGAAGAGACTACACTTCCTAGAAAGTTCATAAACCTATGAAGAAATGACACTGACCCAAAATTAAAGGAGCAGTAATTACTGAGCAGTAATTAAGGGACTGGACCTCAAGCTACACAACGAACCACTTATCCCAAAACAGCAACATTCATGCCACAAAGATGTAGACAAAAGAACGAATACTACCCACCAACTCTGATATCAACAGGCCAGCCCTCCTTTTCTGCCACAGCACCAACATCTGACACAGGGTGCGCCAGGTCTGGTGTGAAAGGTCCATTGATATGTGGCTTCAGCTTTAAGAAATAGCGACAAAGTCAAAAATTATAGTAGCCAAGAAAAAACCTCAGTCAGCAGCAAATAAATTCCTTTCATAGCTCCATGCAGAAGCTGTTTAGGATTCACCTACACAAGCACCTGAGCAGAAGCTGTCAGTGGAGCAGACCTGAGTGTTGTTCTAGGATAGCCAGGGGTGTTGCATCCAACTCCCAGTAAAGTCCTCATTCACACAAACAGTCACATCACAACATCCACGATGGCAAGCAGGAAGAAAGCCTTACCTCACTGAGGTTGATTTCTATCACCTGGTCATACTGACAACCAGCATCTGGCACCAAGTATTGCTGGAACTCATCTGCCAGTGCAGCTATGTCTGGAATAAGAAAGAAGGGAGATCTGAAAAACTGCAACAAATACAAGGGAAAAGAGGAAGAAGACTGGAACAACTGAACACAGGGTCTGCAAGATATCTCCCCAGGCACTTAATCTATAGATCCCATTCCTATACATGCAAGGTCAGAAGTAACAGCAGACAAAACTGCAGGAAGATGCTGCTCTCAGAATACACCTTCACTCCACGCTTCTACCCACTTCAGCTCTCAAGCTTTCTTACCAGCTCGCCCAGTCTTGTCCAGGTATTTCTTCATCCGTGTGTTGTAAGGGAAGATGGAGGTGGTAGCTCCAATTTCAGCCCCCATGTTACAGATGGTTGCCATTCCTAGAAGAAGAATGGGAGAAAAGATCATGAGGCCAATGATCCAAATCCAAGACCATCCAATTCTTCAAAGGTCAAACCACAGAAAAGACAGCAAAGCCAAGAGAGATCGGGTTCATTAGGCATAAAAACCTAACTCCACCGCAGACAGGATGCACTGACTACATAATGACTGGTTCAGTCCCTAATGTTTCTGATCAATACTATGTCTGCAACCAGACTTTGGTACAAGGAAGGAGTTGAAAGCCATAGCAATTCTTGATTCTGGAAGGTCTAATAGGGACTCCTCCCCATCTGCACTGATGGGGATATACTTACAGCAATGAGCAGCATCTCTGCTACCCACAATGAGTGTCTGGTCTCTCCCTAGCATTTTATTTATCTTTACTGGAAGAGCCGGAATGCATTTATCTATAGGAGAAATTTGATGAGTTCAGTAAAAGCTTCTGGTGATTGAGTGCAATAAAAAACCATTTACTTGTGGGACCACCCAGTGCCTTTCAAGGACACAGCATGAAGCAGTAGGAGATGCTGTTTTATATTTAGGGGGCTAGAGGCTTATACCATAGTTCAGTTCCAGATGATTCAAGAGAAGAAAAATCTTAAATTGCTCTCAGTTTGTAAAAACCAAGCTATCCAAATTGTAGGCAAGCCATATGAACAGAGAGGAGAAGTCCAGCTTGAAGGCTGCATTTTAAGCCAAAGGAAGTGATACCTCCCATACTTTTGTCCTGACAAGTATCATAACAGACAACTGTAATACCTGCTCGTTCCAATTCAGCACCCAAGACCCACAGTCAACTAGACTCCAAGTTAAACTACTACTGCCTGGTCTCCCCTCTGCTGTGCTTTTTGGAGAAGTTTTTCTTTAGCAGATGTCACAAACGTTCCCTTTCTATCCACAGCTTATTTTAGGCTGAACTGAAAATGTCTTCCTTACCAGTCCAGACATCTTTATCCTTCAAGCATACAGCAGAATACCTCCATCCTTACTCGCATCCTGACAACACCATCTTACAGGATTCTTCATAATTAACTGTTCAGTGTTTCACAAAAAGATTCAATGGAGAGAGGCCATTTTTTCACAGAGGGGTGCTACCTCATTATATCACCCACACCCCTGCCAGCTTGCAGAGAACCAGACTGACAGTTTGCAGTGTACTAATCACTCAGCCTGGCTAAGAGAGAGTATGTAACACTTTCTGTATGATTCCCTTCCCAACCTCTGCAGACAATAATACCCTTCACCAACAACACCCAGCTCCAGACAAGAGATTCCTGCTGTCTTACCAGTGCAAGAGATGGAATCCACACCAGGCCCATGGTATTCAATGATGGCACCTGTTCCACCCTTAACAGTGAGGATGCCAGCCACTTTCAGGATCACATCTTTAGGAGAACTCCAGCCAGAAAGCTTGCCAGTTAATTTTACACCAATAACCTGAATAACATTAAAAAAAAAAATATATATATATATATATATATACACACACACACACACACTAGAATGTCATAATTTCCCTTCAGCAGCCAAAATAATTCCTCATACTTCTCAGAATGTGGGTAGTCACAACATCAAAAGGATGAAAAATCCTGAAATACCACAACACATGAACAAGGGCTGAACCCAATGACAGGGCCAACTGAAGGGAGATCACTACTTGCCTACTTCTCTCAATCTCTGAATAAAAAAGCTGGAAATGGAAACTCAGAGCTGCCAATGAATCACAGACCACTTGTTTGAACTAATGTATAATTACAAATTAAACCATTAATTTTACATAGTGCCTAACATATGTTTCTTATGGATCTTAAATCTCACCTGCCACATAGAGGATTAATATTCCTTTTGCTCCTACCTTTGGGCATTTGAGCTCCCAAGGGATTCCTGCCATGACATCTACAGCATCAGCTCCACCCACTCCGATGCAGATTCCCCCCAAGCCACCTCCATTGGGGGTGTGTGAGTCTGTGCCAATCAACATAACCCCAGGGTAGGAGTAGTTCTCCAGAATGATCTGAAAATAAAAATGGATCGTTTGCTTGCTTGTTTGTTGGGAAAGGAGGGGGGGAGACACCAAGGAAAACAACAAGAACAAGAATCTAGATTAGTTTTTATTTGCAGATTTCAGTAGCAAGAAAGTAATTTAATTTGCTTTGGATTGTAAATTCAGCTGTATTTCAAATTCCTTTCAGGGGAATGACAGAACAAGGTACCAGGTCTTGGCCCAAGGTCCTTGCTCATCCCAAGATAATACAAAAACTTAAACTCTGATGTTCATTTTTCTACTGGAAGATGACTTCTTTCCAGTAACCTTTGTTGGAGCTTAGGGATCTGTTCCTCAGCCTCCAATCCTTGACTCAACTGCTGAACGAGCCAATTCATCTGTCCAGTGCCAGCGAGATCTTTTGCAGAATTTATGGTTCCACAGCAGTAGAATACCAACTGGTCCCTCCTACTCATGCATGCAAAGCCTAATCACGTGGAGGAATAACTGGCAAATACAGCAGGAGGCTGCCTTTCCCTCACTACTGACCCCAGAACAGCATTGGCAGAACTCAATTAGCCCTTTATCAAGAAAGCTAAAACTTTGCCTCTAATACTTCTAGATTTACATAAATGTACAAGAAAGTCACTTCCAAGGCCTCACTTTGCCAGAGATGGATTCTGAAGCTATAAAGCATGTCTGTTTTTTTCCAATCAGAGAAAGCGAATCACAAGAAAGCTGGCAACAACAGTAGGTAGCTATGTTGCCACACGACAAACATTAAGAGTGGTTTCAGAGCAGAAGTGACCTGAAGTGTTCCCACAAGTTTTTGGAGAGTTCACCTGTTCTATTTCCTTCCTTTGCTGTGTCACACTAAGTTAAAGTAAGTCATTCCATAGCTAAGAGCAGAGAGTTCTTGACTGTGCCTGGTCACCAGCTCCCTGCTGAGAGGATGTTTAACAGTAGTCATTCATATCCTCTCCATTCCTTTTGCCTGTGTTGCACTTCAATTCTTCCTACAGGAGAATCAGGAACAATGTAAAATGTCTAGTAGACAGGGAATCAACCAAGACCAAGTCAGGGAAATCTGGCTAGAGGTATTGATTTTAAAAGTCAAAAACAGCCTTATTAAGTGATAAGTTATCTTGGGATGGTCATCTTCTTGTGAGGTTCAGGTGCTCTAACAAGATAATCTCAGACCTGAAAACTACTGAAAACTGTTCTGTATTTTATCCAGTTCAGATAGCAATTATTTATGTGGTGCTGTTGAGTACTAAAAGTCAGCTGCCCTAGTTGGTGTCCTCATACAATTTCTCGGTTTACTACGGAACAAAATGCATATAAAATAACCCCCCAAAAGGTGTGTTCCTAAAGCCCCTTTTCTTAACACTTAAAAAGAATGCATATTAGCCTTACGTAGCCACTTCATGGCACCACTTTACTGTCCAACTATATCAAAATGAGCCAGCACCAAAACAGTAAAGGTTCTCTGATTCACATGGCCTGCTGCTGGCACTCACTAATCACGCATCAGGTTACAGTTTGACAAAAATAATTTCTAAGTAAAAACACTGTCATCAAGATAACTGAAAGAGAGAAAGCAAGAAAACTCTCTTGCCCCAAAGAGAGTTGCTCCTCTGAACTGGTGACATTTCTAAGGGTTTGTGCTCTCCCTTCACCACTGGTAAAAGACGTAAAAGAGTCACTGGGTGTTCAAAGACTGCAAATACATACATTACCTGGTGAATGATTCCTGATCCAGGTTTCCAGAATCCCACTCCATACTTGGCACCAGCCGTCGATAGAAAGTTGTACACTTCCTGATTTATGTCCTAGTCACACAGGAAAACACACAATATTAATAATGCACATTCTTCCATAGAGCATGAGTTTGAACACATTCCCTTCTACTCAAGCCCATCCACAGATTGTTCCATGGTTTTAAAACAGCTAGGAGATGCACATCACTCCCAAAACCAAAAGGGATCAGTGCCAGTCTGTCATCACAGGCCACTTAATTCCACTCAGTTTCATCCCACTTGTAACTCTACTAATACATCTTTTTTAGTTTCAATTCCAAATAGCATGATTAAAGGAAAACCCTGCCAATAAGTATTTGAGAATGCTCTGGTTATTTCTTTAACCTGTACTTTAACCTGTTTTTCACTTCTTCCGACCCCTCCTTCCTTCTCTGCCAGCTGTCTCCTTTGTTTTACACATGCTTTGCAGACATTTCTAATCTCTCAGGTTAGCATTTTGGCTTTACTTTTACGGATGAAGAAATAAAATTGAAAGTTGCTCACTGCCAGGGGAGTTGGTGGGTGTCATTTCTCATTCTGTTGAGTCGCCTGCTAAAGACTCACACAATGCTGCCTTTCTGGTTGCACTACCACCATTTCTTGCAGAGGTCACACCGTGAAAATTGCTTGTGAGAATAACCATGGTTGCCAAGGAAGTACAACGGTACAAATGTTCTGATAACTCTTGGCAGAAAAGTGGCAGAGTAGATAAGATAAGCGCTAACAGAAGAGAGTTTCTTAAAGACTCTTCTCAGGCAGCTATGCTTCAGAATAAAGAGGAAACTAGGATAATGGAAGAACTGTCTCGGCACACACTTGCTGAAGTTTCCCATGAGGCAGCAACAGTTCTTTAAGCCCTGTTTTCCATGGGGAGTCAGGTCACTTTACTCTGTGCATCTCTCCCCAGTAAAGTATGATGATGAGCCAGGAGCAGATTCAAACCACCCTCTGGTCTGCCAGCATTCAGAGTGTGCCAACTGGCAGCTTCAGAAGCAGAACACAGTCAGAAGAAGGCAAGACCTTTACTTGGTCTGCTCAGAGCGGCTGGCAGAGGAGGGACTCTGCTCAGCTCAGCAGCAGAATACCATGGGCACTACAAAGAACAAATACAGGAATAAGGGAGAGAGCAAGACAGCCTCTGTTCACCTCCTGTCTTATTTAGTAAGTTCCCAAATTCTTAACCTCACAACTTCAGCCTAAGGTAAACTGTAGAGCAAGAAATCCCTTAATTCACTACTAGGCAGCGTAAGTTACTTTACTCTAGACTGAAAGAAGGAAAAAAAAAAAAGTTACTTCAACATCAGGAGTTTCTGAGAACAGATACAGACTACAATCTTAAAATCCATCTGAACACCCACAAAGGGCTAGACAGATTCTTCTGTTTTGGTACCAGGATCCAAGTCCCATTCTAGCTATGACAATGGACTCACACTATGCCCACTTGGGGGCTTCCTCCATCTCCCTGCTACACTAACAAGATGTCCTTCCATGGCAGATTTGCTGTGGTATGTGGAACAGAGGTGCATCTATATTTGACAGAAATCTCTAAGGAGGAATAAGCAGTAAAAAAAGCAAAGGGGAAAGTTTAAAAAAAAAAAAAAAACAAACTTCAGTGAACATGCAGTTGGACAAACAACACTGGAATTCCCAAATAAAGGGCAATATCCTTCATGTCTGTATATACATTTATACCTGTCCTTGCTGGTCCTGAATGCTGCACATGTCTCAATAAGTGTTGAGCTAATCACATGCAAGTGGTCTGGGAAACAGAAGTAGTTATTTGCTGCCCATTCACAGTGTAAATCAGTGTGATAGACACACGTTCAGGATGTTTTTCATGCTGCTATACCATGGCACAAACAGCACACTCCCTACCATGACCTGTCTTCCTTTTCTAACCTCTGAAATTTATTTTGCTTCTTCCTTTACCTCAAATATCTTCTCACTGTACAGAACACATATGATCTAGTCTTCCAGTGCTAACAGATTAAGTCTAACTCTTTCTATATTCAGGGTTCTTTAAATAATATAGTGGAATAACCTCAGGCTGAAAAACTCCCAAAGTCCTGCTTGCTCAGTTTCTTCACTGCATCTGACATACCTACAGAGCTGACCACCACAGGTAACCTGGTACCATGTCTGATTTCATGGCTGTTCTGGAAAAAAATTAAAAGAATCTCTTTCCAGAGTGGAAAAAGAGGCCTTCAAACAGTGTGAATTTAAGTCTCTGCATTAATCACCTTGGCTCTTCGAAGATCCTTTTCACCACCTGACTGAGCTTCTATGAGGTGATCACAGTGGATGGTGGAAGGCACGGCCACTTTGGGCAGCCCGCTGCTGATGAACTGTAGCATTGCCATCTGAGCAGTGGCATCCTGCATGGCCACACGGTCAGGCCGTAGGCGCAAATAGGTCTTGCCTCTCTCAATCTCCTGTTTTGCTGGGTCATCCAGGTGTCCATATACAATCTTCTCAGATAAGGTCAGGGGACGGTCAAGCCTGGGGAGACAAAGGGATTTTGCACCTGTGTGTTGTCTACTTTAACATTTGCCCTTTTAAGGACGTAACTGAATAAAGATTCTCTCTGCTTTCTTTTACCACTCAGACTACTAAGAAGTGAGTACAGACACCTGCATGCTCATCTTACAGAACTAAAATATCAACTGGTAGCTCACTGAAACAGATGCTTGGCCCAAAAAGTTCAAAAGGATACAGACTGATGTCACTTTTGCTTTCTCATGTAATCTCTCCATACAGAAAAGCAACAACTGCTCATTTTTCAAGGTCAGACATCAGGCCAGAGAGTGAGGAAGCAAGACAGAGGTCAAACCCAATTCACAAGAACCAGAACAAGGACAAGTAAGGAGAGTTTTCACAACCACAGACCTTTAGTTCTACTGGCTATCTCAGTTGAGGAGCATATTTATGTCAGTGGTGAGATCTCGTGAGAAGGAACTGAGCAGATGCTATAACTTGAAATGAGAGTTACCACATCTAACAAAGGATGCAAAAACCAAAGGACAATCTTACAAACCACTGACAAGGTAAGTGGAGCAGGAATGACAACTCAGCAGGCACACAAGCCTCTATCAGCAGATTAAGGTCACCGTGTTTACATACATTACAAATTCCTAGCCCTTCTTTTTGTGCCTAACGCCTACAGTGGAATACAGGAGAGCAGTCACTGTCAAAGCGCAAAGGAGCATTAACCTACAATGACCCACGCGCTGTTTCCCCAGAAAGGTGTGAGGGCCAATACAAATACTCCAAAAGGAAGGCATTAATAAAAGGGGACAGAGCCCTTTCTAGCACCTCCTCTGCACTGACCTGGTTCTCTACATGTCAGTGCTTCATCGTAACCTTCAACCCTCCCACAGTGCCCCACTGCTACACAGAGATATTACAACCCGTATTTCACTGTATTTGCAACTGCCATGGCTCAAAGCTGCTCCACTTAATAAAGACACCCTTTTGCCAGAGCCCTGGGATGCTTTTCCCTCCTTTCCCATCACTGCAGAGCTAAATTCTGCACACTGACCTGACCCTTTCCCTCTTCAGTCCTCCATTCTTACCTCTTACGGACGATGTTGATGTTCTTCTCCAACTTTTCATAGTTTATGTATTCATTAGGCTCAAAGTGGCTCATGGCCACCTTGGCCCGCTGGCACAGAATGGATGCAACATGGTAGCGCCGTATCCCACCATTCAGGGCATGCTGGAAAAAGGAGAGTGTTAGTGCTGGAACCCAGAACTGGTATCACTTGGAATCACTCGTTGGTATTGAGTTGACACTGTTAGGCTAGCAAACAACACCAAACAGGAATAAGCAGATACCTTTCTGCTCCACCATCACATACCAAGATCTCAGTGCAAGGTCCCTACACAAAAGTCGCCTGGAACATGGGAGAAGAGCAGACTGTGGCAAGACACCATTTACAGCAGCTGACCTCAAAGAGACAGGTCAGTGCTAGGGTTGAAAGGCTCTCACACAGCTTTAAAAGCTGAGTCAGAGGGCAACCTCCATAAAAACTTCCAAGGATTTGCCACATGCATTTTTTAACATCCTTTGAAAGTCTCCGTTGTCATTGCTGGAAGTCTGAAACCAGACACAAGACAAGAGTGCAGAATTCTCCCCCCTCTTACAATTAAATCTGAATCCTGCTTTTTCTATTCATCCTCTAGTTTACATTGACAATATTTCTGTAAGTACAGGTTAGTAAATATATCAGCATAGCACTTGGTATCCCTCATGTATGTATGAACGGATGCATGACTGTAAATGAGCAAAGGTCCTTTATGCACCACAGAATCATAGCACCAACCACTCGTTTTGCATTACCAAAAATCCCAATCAAACCTTTAGATCACATCTTTTTCATTTCTCCCAGTAAATATTTTTCCCATAGCTTTCTTGATACCAGTATTCAAAACATTGCTTAAAATTATCAAGATCGAGAGACAAAGTCACAAATTTTTATCCAAATCACTTGTTTTATTGTCTTTTTGATAACATTTCTTAATATTTTCCATAATAAAAAGTCAAGGAAATCCAGGAGAGAGCATAGCAGCCAGCACACTAGCAATATGGGTGTTGGTTGTTTTCTTACCAAACAATCCTAAGCTATTAGATACACATCTCAGTAGGAGCAATGCACATCTGCAGCATTTTAGCAGCCACGCACCATTTTGGTCCAAGTAAATCTGAAATAAACATGGTGGTACAAGGGAGAGAATTGCTGTAACAGAAGGGCAAATGAAAGGCAGTCATCAGATTTCAGCCTGCTGCACTTTAAGCTCAAAACTTCCAGAATATATCACAGATGTCAGACGTGAGATGACGACTTTCCCACTGGAGAACCAACCACAACTTCCTATCAGACAAAAGTCAGATAGTATCTTCTCAGTTCCTGCACGCACATCTATGTACTTTTTTACTTCACTTCACTACTTTACTGAAATGGCTCAGTGAAATGCAGTATTCATCAGAATACCACATAAACATTCAAATGGTAATCACAGTAATAGCTATACAAAGTAGCTGACTTCTGTTTGATCCCCACCACAGCTCCAGATGCCAGATACAGAAGAGAAATGAGCACTGGCAAAAACACATTGCTGATGGTGGTGCCTACACTGAAAAATTGTTTTGTAGCTGAGAATTTCTTCCTTCAGACAGTGCTGTGTGTTCTTTGTATCTGCTGGAGTTTCCATGGAGGCATTACTTTCGGAACAACCTCCATAAAACTACAAGATGAAGTCACAAGACTGACAGTTTCCAGTTTCGTTTTCTCCCACTTTTCCCTGAAACAAGAAGTGCTCCAGGGGGTTTCTTTGGTATTTTTTGTTTGTTTTTGGTGAGTAGTGACAACAGCCATGGGAAGTACGTAGTCAGCATCATTAGGTTCTGGACTGAGCACCAGCAAAGAGCTGCCCAGCAGGCTCTTCTCACCTGGCATTGAATGTTTTCCCTGTACCCGAGTGTCCTTTACTCAGAAAGAAACAGAAAAGAAACCACTGCAGGGCTCCTGAGTCTACCTGTATTTTGGTAGGTGAAAAATTTCCCCCTAGAATTGGCAAAGACAGCTTACTAAAGGTATCATTATCTTTGAATCCTCCTTAAGGAAGCCTACTCTTATCTATATGGACTTTAAAAGCTCATCTGAAAAAAACAGCTTTCTTGTAATTAGCTCACAGCAGTAAATGTCCAGGTGCAAGTTTGAATTCTTGAAATTCACATTTTGACATTAAATACGGTAGATATATCTAGCAAGCATAAAGCCTGTAGTCAAAAGACTAGAAACTTTGCCACATGCTCTCCTATCCCAAAAAGCTCTCCTAGAAATTCTAACTAAAACCCAGAATATCATTTTTCCTCCTCCTCCCTGATCTAAGAACAGTAGCCAAGTTTCCAACGTTGACCATGATTCAGCCTAAAAAAAGCAATAAGGTATAATCAACATGTAAATGCAAGCTGTTTTCCCAGACCCACTTCCAAGGAGCAACCAAAATTAGCGTTCCGAAGATGGGTTTAATTCTAGCCAACACCGTTTTCTTGCCAACATACATAAAGCTCACAAAATGCAATTGCTTTTTTTATATGCCTACAAGACCTTCAGCAAACCCCTGACTCTTCAGTCAGCTTCACAGTGCTGTTCTTTCTGTCATTCCTTAGGCCAACGTGGCTTGAGAAACAAGATGGCTCCCAAAAGCATCTTTCAGAACAGCATGAAAAACACCTCTGTCCTCTGGGGCTTTTATAGGAACCATACTATAAATAGGACTGTCAGCCTGAACTGGGCTAATTCCAATTCATTTCTCTCTAAGACAAGCCTCCTACCCAGTTCCAACTCCAAAAACCTGTTCTAGGAAGGGAGATGAGCAGAACCAGCATTAACAGCACATTAATGCCACACTCAGTGCTGGCACTCTCACAGCAACTGGCAAGATGAGCCACGTTATCATATCATCTCTAGACTGCTACACATGAGAAAAACTATTATTTGCTTCCTACAGCAACCAACCAGAATGATTGGTAACAGTCCCTTAAAATGGGGAAAAAAGCCTACTTTGAATCTGATCATATAATACTCCCAGAATACTAAATTTCATGCATTCGCTGTGCTGACACATATTCACTTTAGTACACATTCAGTTGATCTGGTGTGACTGCACACACCATAAAAAGAGAACCAACCCATTATTCTAATAAAAGATTTGCCTTTGTTTTATCAGTAGTTGTTTCTGTTCAAAGTGCAAAATAGCAATTACTTAACAGTCAATGATAAACATACTGAGATAAATGCAATGATGCCATGCCATAACGCTTACTTAAAAAAGCAATGCTTTTCTATGACGTGCACTAAGAGCAACAGAGTAATATAAAATGCGAGTTAGAACCATAGAATATACTGAATATCTTGAGTGGGAAGGGATCCATAAGGATCATCAAAATCCAACTCCTGGCTCCACGTGGCACCACCCAAAAATCAGACCCAGCGTGTGAGAGCATTGTCCAAACACTTCTTGAACTCTGGCAAGCTTGGTGCTGTGCCCACCGCCCTGGGCAACTTGTTCCATGCTCACTGCCTTCTTCACAAAGTGCCTTCTAAGCACTGGACTCAGTGATCCTTTACGTGTCCCTTCCAAGCTGAGATATTCCGTGACGACTCTATGATAAGGTTATTGCTGCAGCTCCCTGGGAGCAGGAACACCCTCCCCAAGGTCACAGCTGGCAAATGGAGCAGTCAGAGCTCCCAGCTTCACCACATGGCTTACTGAGGGCAGTACAGCGAGCAGCATTACAAGAGAAAACGGCATTCTATCTGCCTTCTGGGCTATAGAAAACAACGACACGCTTATTAGCGAGCAGACAATGAACGGGATAATGTACTCAGTACGGCAGTGCCTGTGATGGGCGCAGGCAGATGTGGGTTTTAGAGGTCACGACGAAGAAAACTGGGAGGATCACTCTGAACGGCGGTTCGAGCCATTTAGAAAATAAAATAACAATGATAAAACGATAACTTATGCGGCTGCCTGGCCCTTTAGCACACAGATCCAGAGACGCCCGTCGACGCGAAGGGCAGCAATCCCGGAGCCGGGCGGCGCCTCGCTCCCCCCAAGGGCACCCGCAGCTAACGGCACGACGTGAGGAGGAGCCCGCGGAAGGAGGAAGCGCGGCCCCAGGCACGATCTCTCGGCCTACCCGAGCGCGGTCACCTTGCGCTCACCTTGAGGGCCAGCGGTGTCCGGAGGCGGCGGGACCCGCCCGACACCGAGGCCCACGAGGCGGCCGCGCCGCCTCCGCCCGTACGGCCCCGCCATCGCCATGGAAACGGGCGCCGGGCCGCGCCGGGGACGCGCTGACCTACGCGCGGAGACGGCGGAGATCCGGCCCCACGCCTCCGCCCGCGGCCCCGCGGTCCCTCGGTCCTCCGTCCCGTTGGGTAGCGGCCCTCACCCCGCCGCCCCGCCCGGCCTCTCCCGGCCCCGCCCGTCCCGCCGCGCTCACCCGCAGCCGAGCCGCCAGGACGCAGTACGGCGCCATTTTGTGCACTGACAAAGATGAAGTCGCGCCTCGATGGCGTCAGTCGGTCCTTTTGATACCTCCGGCGCGTGGGAGGGGGCGCCGAGGGGCGGGGCCGAGAGGGTCCTGGCAGGGAGGTACGGGCGGGGAGAGCGGCGACCCCCGAGCGGGGATACGCCGTCCCCCGGGCTGAAGGGAGCGGCGAGGCGGGTTGCGTTTGAAGCACTACGCCGAGCTCGGTTACGAGGTCGGCGTCCCCTCTCGGAGCGCCGCTTTGTCAGACGCTCTCCACACCCCTGCCAGGACCGGGGCACGGCGGCAGAGCGCCGAGAAGTGTCGCCGGCGCCATGGCCAAGCACCATCCGGATCTCATCTTCTGCCGCAAGCAGGCGGGCGTCGGTGGGTACCGCACCTTGACGGTGGGGTCGGGCGGCCGTTGGGGCCCGTTAGGTGCCGTTCGGCCTACGTTAGGTGCCCGTTAGGTGCCGTTGGGCCCCGCGCGCGCAGCTCCCCGCTCTTCCCCCGGCCCTCAGAGCTCGGGGTTCGTGGCGCGCTCCGCAGCGCAGGGATGGGGCTCGGGCTGCGCAGTGCGGCGCCGAGTGCGGGTTTCCTTACGGCCGGTGGGTTACCGTTGGCCGGACGCCGTGCGCCGGAACTGTGGGCCGGGTGGGTGTGCCCTGAGGACAGGCGTCGCTTGTGTTCGTGGTCTAACTGTAGCCGTGTTTCCATTTCTGCCTCAAGTAATGTATGGTTGTTTTTTTTTTCTTTTTTTTTTTTAATTCTTCTTACAGCAATTGGAAGGCTGTGTGAAAAATGTAAGTATATCTTCTGCTGTTTGAGAACCCAACGTTGTGGTAAGAGCCTGCAGCTTGGTTTCTCTTTACGCTGCAGCAGTTTCAGTGGCTGCGGATACAGTGAGTGCTTGATTGATGGATTCCTCGTAATCTGGAACGCAGAGCGATCAGCCTGATGATTTCAAAGAAGAAAAACACGTTTTTGGAATCTGACTCCGCAGCTTGAGAAGGGTTCCTTTCATCGTCTAATAGAATGGGAAATGGATGGAAAAAAGTGCTGTCTAAAGCTACAGCAGATGAATATGCAGAAACAAATATCTACTGCAGGGAACCTACTTTAGCAAGAGTGTTGGGTTTGATGATCCCTGGAGATCCCTTCCAACCCCTACAGTTCTGTGCTAGTGCTCACCTGTAGCAGAAAAGAAAGAGCACAGTAATCATTAGATCCTTGAAGGAGCTCAGTACAAGTAAGCCAGCTATTTCTAGGCTCCAGGAAATGTTAAAAACAAGCAGAGTGAGGAGAAGCACAGTTTGAAGCGACAGAACTGTTTCCAAGAGCACGCAGAAGTTAAACAGATTCCCAGTGGTAGTAGCTGAGGGCAGTCAGGATGGAGATTTAAGAGCAGGTTAAATGAGCTGTTTGTGGGAGTCAGGATTAAATGCCTTGGGAACTGGTAATAAGATATGAAGCTTTTCATCTGGAGGTCAGAGTTTTGGATCAGGGCCAGCCCAGCAGAGACTGTCAACGGCATCTGATGGCTGTTTGCCTGTATGATAAGAGTGCTTGAATTTCACTCAGTTCCTTGTGAGAAAGCAAGAGCAACTTTGTGAAGTGGCTGTTTATGCCAGTTTGCCCTTTCTTTGGCCTTCTCACATGAAGGATTAAAAGCACCACAAGTACAATCTCATATCCCATCCCTCTGAGGGTAGTAACACCAGACTTTTGTTGATGTGGCTCTCTGGGAGATGCTTACACTGCTGCTGTGTAGGTAAGGACGCTAGTCCTCGCCATCTGGCATTTTTTCACAAATGAAACGTTAAGGGAAGTTTCCAGAGTAAAAGTTATGGTATGACTTAAGCACTGTTAGCTAATCACAGAGGACATGGCTGTTGGCTTCTAAAGTCTGTACACAAATATAATGTTGCACCTTGTACCTGTAAGCTAAAGCTCTGCAGTCTGACTGCTTCGTCTTTGAGTGTACAGGCAAGTTCTTTGTCCAGAAGGCTTTTCCTCTTTTATGCGGGGTGGAGAAAAGGACGTTCTGTAACCAAGGACTGCTGTATTTGCAGGTGATGGCAAATGTGTGATTTGTGACTCGTATGTGCGGCCCTGCACCCTCGTGCGCATATGTGATGAGTGTAACTACGGCTCGTACCAAGGGCGCTGTGTGATCTGCGGGGGCCCAGGGGTGTCTGATGCCTACTACTGCAAGGAGTGTACCATCCAGGAAAAAGATGTACGTTGTCATCCAGTCTCCTGTAGAATTGCTTATGTCCTTCTTTAATAGCTATGCTAATCTTTAAAGGGATTTAAAGGTAGTGGTATTAGTGTTTGGATGTTGGATGCTTGGCTTCCGCTCCCAGAACTGGCACTGGTTTTCATTACCTTGCATTTTTCTTTTTTTGTTGTTGGTTCCCAGTATTTGTGGAGCATTTTGGGATACCAAGCAGTGCCCTGATTCTGCATCCCAGAGGATCCTTGAGTGCTTTGCAATGAATACTCACAGTTCACTTCCTTCATATGCTGCTTGTTACCACTTTCAGCTGTTATCTTACTAGATAGTACTAGTTATCATACTAGATAGTACTAGTACTTACTAGCCTAAGTTTTATCAGCAGGAGAGATATTTTAGATGCTGCAAAGGCAGTGGCAGGATCAGTTCCTCAATGAATCCGTGATCATACCATACATGGGATGATCATGCCACTGACATGTATGGTACCGTAAGGCCTACAGAATCACCACCCGTGTTTACCTTTGTGTTACAATAAAGTTAGCTCTTAGTGCCCTTTGTCCTTGCTCTAATTGTCTTTTACAAGCTTAACATTTCTTGTATAATTTCAGTGGGGTGTGAATTTTTTTTTTAATTCTTGTCTGGAATGGCCTATATCGTAAACACCTCCTTTTCTGCTAATTTCTTATTTCTATAATCAGTGCTGATTAATCTTCTCTTTCTGAAAGATAGTTGCTGTGCCTGTGTGACAAGGCAGATGTTCGCTCTCTAGGTATGCAGTAATATCCATCACAGTGAATGCAAGTCATGAAGGACTGCCAATGAAGTAGTAGGAAGACCGTAGGAAGATGCAAAAACATGATGCAGTGTGCCAGAATATGGATCTGATGGAGAGTATCTGCTAAGAGTTGTGTGTTTTTTGGGCTGGATCTTTTGCAAACACCATCTCCAGCACACCCTGATGTCAGCAGAGTGTGCTGACAAACAGCTTTGTTTGATTTGGAGGAACGTGCTCAGCTAACTGAGCTGCTGCTTTAATATTCTGCAGCACTCATATTTTCTCTAGAGATCTTGCAGGACAAACCCTCGTCTGAATTTAGTCAGTAGATCTGACAGGACCACAATCTTTCTTAGTATCTAAGTATTATATGTGGATAGAAATGCTGTTGGTGGTGCTGCCTCCTACGTCTGGAAATGTGAGAAGCAGTAATTTTGTTGACTTGTCTGTGAAACCAAGGCACTTGATTTGACAGTTTATCAGTAAAATGGACGTGTGTTTTATTTTTACCAATTCATATTGATTCCTGATGGGTATTTTTCATAATCTAGTCTTATCTGTAGGTTCAGATGTGAAACAGCCTGCTGCTCTGGAAGGGAGGTTTATAGAGAATATAGAGCTGGAGGAGCAGAATAGCAAGGCAGAATTGAGGTATTTTGATAGCTGGATGAAACCTGCTGTAGGAGACCATTGCCCTGTACCATATTAGGAACTATTGTGAATGTGAATTTACAGATCTAAAAGAGAAAGTGACAAGATTGACTTGCAGGATTGAACAGAGCTGGTGCAGATGTAGGTGTAGAGTGCACAGAGCAAAAACAGCTGAAGGTGGTACACATCACAATTACAGTAGCTGGTGGTGACCTGAATAGAGTAGGAAAAGCAAGCGGACATAGCTCTGCACCTTAAGCTCTTCCACCCTAAGGCTTCAGTCACAGCACTTATCTTCCTTCATCCTCAGAGGAAGACTGAAAAGGATCAGGAAGGAAGAAATCATATCTTAAAATGGTGGAGGTGGATGCACTTAGGCACACAACGCAAAGGGCCTGGTTAGCCTTGGTTTGTGTCTCCCTGGAGAGAAATTGAGATATTGTTTCATCTCAGTTCTGTCTGTGGGTAAGGTCCAAGATCTGCCTTGTCATGCACAACAGATCTGAGTTGCAAAATATAATCCTTTCTTGGGGGACAGGAGCATGCTCATATTCTACCTCCTTGTGAGGGGGTGGAAGAATAAGCAGAGCCCTGCAGTAATGCTGTCAAGATTGTCACAGGCACCCTGGTTTGTGGGAGGCAAGGCATGGAAGAGTCCTGCTGCTGAGGTTCTGAGTCGAATAACAACACAGTCGCAAGAGATGGGTTGTGGGAGCTGATTTCCCCCTTCTACTCTTTTCTTGCTACTTTTACTATGCAGACCCTCCCCAGCAGGTCTCCCATGCAGGCGCCAGTACTGGTGGCACAGCTTGAATGCAGTTTCTGCAGTGGCCGACATCTGCCCAGAGGCTTTCTAAATGTAATCCATTCAGCCTTATGCAACAGTGAAGGACACGTGTTCCTCTGCCTGTTGGGCCCCTCAGCTGCTGTTGCCAGCCACAACATTTTGCCCTCAAGAGTTATGCAGATGCTGGGCTCAGGTGGCTCACTGACAAATGTTCTGTGGTTTGTAGAGAGGTACATGGCTCTGATTTGTGTTTGCAGCTATGCTTCTGAGATGGGGCTCTCCTGCTCCCCTTCTTGCATATGTTTTTTTTTTTGTTTTGTTTTGTTGTTTTTTTTTTTTTTTTTTTGCATGCTTTCTACTGCAATTCAGGTACAAGATCTTAATCCACATATCTGCTCTGAATAGCTGTCCTCTCCCAAGATGACCACATAGTCTCTGAAGTAATCAATTTAACCTGCAGGAAATCTGAGATTCTCTTTTGCTGTCACAGCTGAGAGTGGTCTCAACACAAGAGTGGCTTAGTGACATCTAAAGCAGCAAGATTCTTTGTGGCTAAGGAGGGGAAAGGTTATTCCTCTGAGCCTCGTAAATCCTCTGTATCCTAATTTAGAAAGAATCCAGTCTTGAGGCACCGAGCATCCTTTTCATTAAACTGTTATACGAGCTGTTTTCCATCTTCACCCTGAGGAGGAGACTGTCCTAGAGTAGTGTTAAAAAGTTACCTACCCTTTTTCTTCTTGCTGATAGTAACCAGAGTTTGAGGGCAGTCTGCCTACACAGGTGTTTGAAATGTATGTTGAGGACAGAGTGGGGAGAGAGGGACCTGGGATGAGTCTCCTGGAGCTGTGTATGTGATGATGGTGTTCTGTTTGCTCAACTCCCACTTCACATTCTCTTTTCTTTTTGCAGAGAGATGGTTGCCCTAAGATTGTCAACCTGGGCAGTTCCAAGACAGATCTCTTCTATGAAAGGAAAAAATATGGATTCAAGAAGAGGTGATCCTATCTGTTCAAGGCTACATTTCCTGTCAGGTTGGCAAGAGGGTCTTGGAACATCTCTGGACTTTACTATTATTGAAAACCAGCTGACCATATTTTCTAAAGCAGTACAAATTCAGTAATATCTTTGGGGTTGAGAGGGGACTGAAACCTGATTGGAACCGACTATCAGAAAGAGCAAATGTGGACTGGCTCTTGTTTTTTCAGTAGCTTTGCTAGAAGCTGTCTCAACTCGCTAAAAAATATCCTGGTGGGCAATCATTTGCATGTGGAGGAGACTGGCTCAGTAAAAACCAAGTGCCGTTGCTGGTGTGGAGAAATGCTCTGCTTCCCTACTTACCAAGTCTCCTCTCAGCTGTTAGAAATCACCCCACATGTTGGTATCGAAGCACAGAGGGCCAATCCTGTGTGTCTGCTCCCCATCTCTTCCTCCAGTATATTTCCATGCTGCCCTGTTTTGTGAAAAAACTAGCACCATTTGTGGCTGGTGCTTTCCTAGGGAGAGCGCAGCTGTTCCATGTTTTCTTTGACAGATTAATCCAAGGCCCTTTCTGTAACCACTCCTGTAGGATGCATACCAATAAAGCTACTTCTCTTATTTTTTATTTTTTGTGTAACAGAAGGATTTCTCTCTGGTTCATTCTGTGCCTAGCCTCTCTGGAGCTTTCTGGGGACACAGAGGATTAGCCCAGCTAGAACTGTACAATGGGTTATCAGGTTTCCGACAGTGTCTGCTTATGGCCATGTGACCTTGCTACAAGGAGCTTCAGGGAATGGCTGTTGCTTTTGTGCTTGTGTGATCCCAGCCACTGACCATTTTGTCCCGTAGCATGAGGATCGCTGAGCTTGTAACCCTTATCCTAGCTAAAATGGCTGTGGATGTTGTTTCACCATGCAAACATCCAATCCCTTTCTAAAACCTGCTAAGCTATTTGACTCGCTGTCCTGTTCTTGTGAATAAGTTAAAGCCTTCCCTGCTGTAACTGGAAACCAACTATTGTGCGATAGGCTATTAGCTGTATGCATGCTGAAAACCAGGGGCTGCTTGTTTGTCAAATACCAGTGCAGGCTCAAAGTGGTCTGTTTGCTCAGCAGAGATCTGGAAACGGGTGCCTTTACACAGAGGGATAACTGCGTGTGTGCCACAGATGGTTAAATTAGAGCTGTACTGTGCCCCATGGTCCTTAAGGTCTTCATAAAGCATGTGCTGCAATTAGGGCAGTCACTGTCCGTATAAGGCACCTTCTGGGATTTCAGTTATTCCCCTGAAGCTAGTACTGATTCCTCTAGTTCCTCTCTGATTTAAACGTTTCTTCTGCCTGTTGTAGCCATTTAGGTATTTCAGCTAAGAGAAAACAAGCAGAGAAACTGTGATCTTCTTTCCCATAAAAGTCATTTCTTTCTGCTGTAGCTGGCTCCAGCTGTGAGTGGTCCTACAGCTATCTCAGCTGTTCCTCCCTTCCCACCAGCAGTTAATTCTATTTTTCTCTTCCAAGCTTTTTACAGTCTTGAGAACATCTGTATGTCTTCTTCCCTGCACCTTAGTTCCCTTCTGGTTAATTTTTACTAATGCGGATGCCATTTGCTGATATGCTCAGTGCAAACCAGTTCTCTGGTTCCAGCAAACCCAGTCTTTGAGTATTTCTGCCTCAGTAAGTGGCTGTCCCTTATTCCTGGCTGGGAAGCTCATGTCAAAGCCATTATCAGCTGCATTAAATTTTGTCTTTCTTTAAAACCAGTACATGACATGCAGATTTTTTTTTTTTTTTGTACCTGGAACTTTATCACTTCAACCAGAATTTATCAGTTACTCTCAGTCAGGCTGCCTGAGTTATCACATAAGGAATGCAGAAGGTTGGTACATATCTTTTCTGCTTTCTTTTCTTTCCCTGAAGTTTTTTAGATGAGAAATGTCATTCAGTGAAGCCAGTGGGAAATGAAGTTTGAATTTCTTTTTTCTGAGAGTTACTGCATCTAATGCAGGGTACGCTAGAAGATCTAATTTTGGAGCAGCCCTTGTTCGTGACCATTTAACCAGGGGTTGCTATAGAGATCCGAGAGCCCTCATCCCTTCCCCCACCCCAAAAAAGGCTGAGCACACTTACTTCCTTGGCACTCCTGCTGCCCTCCCTCTGCCGGGTGTATCGGTCTGCATTTGGCAGCAGCAAGAGCAAAGCTGCCATTTCTAGTTGTTCTGAGTCACTGGGCAGGTGGAGAGAGGGAGGGACGGGTGCTTTTCCCTTTGCCTTGTTTGCTCAGACAGCTCTGGGGAGAATGCCAAATGCCGCTGCTGCTCAGATCGCTTCAGTGCCACTGCCTTTCTGGTACTTTCAGAGCACGGATGGGACATTGCCCTGGAGCTGCTTATTCAGACAAGGGTAACGGATATAGCTGGGTAGCCCAGAAAAACTCAGCTTTGCTTGCATGGTGATGATTTCTGTTCAGTGGTGAATGATACCCACGCAGGGCTACCAGAAGAAATGCAGTATTTGTTACCTAAAGAGATCAACAGAACAAAACTCATGGAAATCACTCTTGTCCAGTAGATTTCCTGTCAGTACTGCATCCCAGAGCACATAGTAAAGGAGTGATGAGGGAGGGAATGGGACAAGCAGTGTTCTGCTGTGTGCTGTTTGCCTCTGGAGGGACATCACCAGCCTTGGTGCTCCCGGTGCAGGCGATTCAGGGGCTCCCTGGCTGCAGGCAGAGGACAAGGACAGGTGGAAGGGATACTGCCTTTCCCATGGGGCTGAACTCCCATAGTGCTGGCTGCAAATCCTGAGTGCATGAGGCTGAACGTCTTCCTGCAGTTGCTTTTCTAAGTAAAGTTAGTGCTTTTTTTTTTTTTTTTCTTCAATCAAAAGGATGTTATGTAATAAGTAAAAAATCCTTTTTATTTTAAATGTTTACACGGAGGGGGAGGAGAAACATGGGAACTCTTGGCCTATTAGGTAATTGGCCTCTGTTGCCAGTACTAACAAGGCATCGCTGCCTTGTGAAACAGGGATGTTCCCTACACACCCCTTCCGACCAAAGGCCAGCCACCGTGTCACAGCTCAGTTGTGAGCTCAGCAGAAGCTCGCCAATGCACCTCCTGTCACTGAATCGTCTCATCAAGGGCATTGACAAAGCCCTTGAGCCTGAAACATGACCTTTAAAAAGTGCTGAGGGCTGGCAGATGCCTTGAGCCTACCTCTGAGCTTTCCCTGCACATAGGTGAAAATCCTGCTTTCAGAAACCTTACCTGCAGAGGAGACATTGCCTTTCTCATTATGGAGATCAGCTGGAGATGTTTTGCCTATTTCAATAGCAGGAAAAAGAAATCCATTTCCTTGAGGTTGTTTTGTGACTTGGATGTAAAGAGGATTCAGGGTACGGCGGTGTTAATTATGCTGATTACAACCTGACTGCCCTTCCTCAGCACTGATGAGCCCAGCAGGACTTACCTTGCCCCTGCGGCTGGGCCATTCCTGTCCTCTGTGTGTGTGACTTGGTGGCTGTGCTTTGATGTAACACCACACGACCGGGAATGCAGAAGCGGATACAGGGACAGGATTCCTCTTCACGCACGTGAGCCAGCGTGGCTGGGTAATTACAGGAGCGTGGTCAAGATGCAAATATCTTCAAGAGTCCTAATGTGTAAACACCCTCTTAGTAACACCTTATTAAGACAACAATAGAACTTTAGCAATGTAATTGCCATTTTTTCTTAACGATGCTAAAAGTAGTGCCATCTTTTTAATTTCCTGATTGCTGGCTGACAGCGTGACTTTGTTTCCAGCCAAGCAAGTGATTGTTAGGGAGCTCTTTTGTAGCTGAGTTCCTGTTAAACTCCAAGTGATGAAAATAAACCTAGCTCCAAAAGTAGCCCTGTTCTGTGGCAAACCTCAGGTTTCTGAGATTACAGGAAAGATTCAGGTCCTTGAGACTTTGGGAGAGGTTCAGGTTGGATATGAGGAAGGATTTCTTGTCAGAAAGAGCGGTGCTGCAGTGGCACAGGCTGCCCAGGGAGGTGGTGCAGTCACCATCCCTGGAGGTGTTCCAGAACCGTGTGGATGTGGCACTGAGGACACAGTCAGTGGGCATGGTGGGGATGGGCTGGCGGTTGGACTCAATGATCTTAATGGTCTTTTCCAACTTTAATTGTTCTATTCTAAGGTAAAGGGGTCCTGACTGAGGCAAGACAAGCAAAGCCGAGAAAGGCGCTGAGGATCTCTGCGGGAGCAGGGCTGTCAGGGGACGGTGGCCATAGAAAGTTATCTGACCAGGGGATGGAGAACTACTCTGGTGGTCTGGAAAACAGGCAGTGAAAGAAACGTTTGCATGTATGGCTGTGTACTGAGAAGATCCTATTACAAGAGAAATGCCGCTATGCGATGGAACGTTCCTTGGGAATTCTTTGGAACCCAGGGCTGGGGCCCTCACACCACCTACAGCCCGGCCTCGCTGTGCTGGGAACTACAATTCCCAGCAGGCTTCGCGCCGAGCCCGGCCCCGCCCCGCGCGCACACCTCCTTTGGCTCATTGGCTGAGGCAGCGCACCAATCCGGACGCGCCGTCGGGCCCGGCCGGCCAATGGGAAGGCTGTTGCTAACAGGCCTCAGTTATTTTTAGCACTCCGCCGTCGGCGCACCTTGCGGCTCGCCTCCGCCGTGGCCGGGCCGGCTCTATTCACGACGGCGGAAGCGCACAGGCGCACTGTGAGAAAATAGTCCGCGAACGGCGGGGCGGGGGGTGCGGAGTCCTTTCAGGAGATCAGCGACCACGGGCGGGGGGCGGGATCCCCGGGGTCGCGGTACTCATTCACAGGAGTCGGTGCGTGAAAGGCAGCGCCGAGCTGCGCGTGCCCCTCAGAGAAGCCGCGGGGCGGAGGGGGGTCCCTCCTCGGGTCAGCCGCCTGATCCCCGCTAAGGCCCCCGCCCCCTGCCTTCCCTGCTTGCCCCTTTGCACGAGGTGAAAAAAGAGTGAAAAAAGAGAAAAAAAAAAAAAAAAAAAAAAGAACTCCTTCCCCTCCCCCGCGGGCTCAGCGCGCCGCGCGGCGCTGAGGGGAGGGGATGTAGTCCCGGCCCGCCCCTCCGCGGCCGCATCACGCGGGGCGGGAGCGCGGATCCGTGCGCGGGGTTGCTAAGGGTGAAAGTTTGCCGTGAGTTGGCTCACTCGGGGCCAGGGCGCGGGCGGCTCCAGGCCGGCGGGGGCGAGGCGGCGGCCGTACTCGAACCCACACCTCCGGGCGTCCCTCGGCACCTTCGGCCCTACAGCCGCGACGCCACCTCCGGGCCCGCCCCGCGGAGGGAGCGCAGCGCTCGGCGTAGACAGAGAGAAGCGAGGGACGGGGCGGAGAGCGGCACGCAGCGCCCGGGCTCCCCCGGCCCCCTCAGAGCCTGGAGCTGAGGACACAGTGAGTGGGGCGGAGGGCTCGGACCGACGGGGTGGGCCGACGGCGGCGTCCCGGGGCTTTCCGTGCGTCTTAACGGGGCCGAAAGGCTCCGCTCGGCCGCGCTCAACAAAGCCGCCGCCGGCTCTGCGCCGGGGAGGGGGCCGGGAGGGCTCCGCCGGCGGCCCGGGGGTGTCCTTCGCTGCCGGGAGCGGAGGTCAGGCCCGGTTTCGTTCTCGTGGGGCCGCCTCGGGGGTCTCGGCCTGAGGGGGGGCCGCATCGCCTTCTCCCCCCCTCCTTCCCCCACCGCTTCGCTGACAGGGAGAGGGAGGAGGAGAAGGAGGGAGGGAGGGGGGCGGCGGCTGCCCGGCGGTCCCCGGCTTCGGGGCGTTGCTCCGGGGCGGGCGGTGACGCACCGCGCATGTGCCGTGGAAAATTTTTCGCCCTGCCCCACCGTGGCAGCGCCGGGGCGGCGGGCGGGGCCTCGCGCGGGGCGTGCCGGGAGCCGTAGTTCGGGGGGGAAGTGGGTCACGGGGAGAGGGGCGGCGCGGAGGGGAAGCGCGGACTGCAGCTCCCAGAGTGCCGCGCGGCGGGAGGCGGCCCCAGGTCTGGGCGGTAATGGCGGCCGTGGCAGGGGGGCAGCCGGCCCTGGGGGAGCGGCCCGGGGGGTGGGGCGGCGCGGCCTCGGAGCGGTTGGATCCCCGGCTTTTCTTTGCCTGTCGCTGTGTGAATACGTGTTGGAAGGGGTCCTCTGCTTGTTAGGCGGGAGAGGTGGCTCTTGGCCTTTTGGAGTGTCCCTGTGAGCCTTGGGGTAGATTAACCCGTTTCCTTCATAGAGAAGGTTCAGAGTGTGCTCCTCTATAAAGAGAGAGGACTCGGTGAAAGAGAAAAGGGACCTACAGACGGCTGATGAGGGTGGGGGATCCTCCATTTCCTACTTGTAACCATAGATCTCTCACTAAGGTTGGGTCTTGGTTAGCATTTAGCACATGGGATGTAAAGATTTACCAAGAGGCTGCTTTTTTTCCTGTTGAATTTGCTGGCATCCCAAGCTGCCTGCTCCTAGGGGGCCTCGTAGCAGGCAGGGTTTTTTAGAACCCCCTCTTGGGGTAGCACGGGGCTTTGTGAGCCCTCTTTGAGAGGTCACTGTGCTCCTCCGGGGCTCTGCTTGGTGCCCCTTTCTCTGCACAGGGCTCTGTCTCAGCCCTGAGGCTTCTGCCTTCTGGAAATGGTTCATCCTTTCTGCCTCCTGGAAGCTCTGCTTTCTTATTTTTTCTTCGGCGTTCATCCATTCTTGGTCAGGCCCTGGTCTCGTTCCTGTGGTTTCTCATGTTGCTGAGTTAAACCCAGAGGGGATTCCTCCAGACTGGCCTTGCTATTGGCAAGCTTGGGCTGTGGGATTTGCTATTTGTTCCTTAAACTGAGCCTTCTTTGACCACGATTCATGCAGAAAGAAAATGCAGAATCTACCTGTTTGTTTTACTTAGTAATAAAGCCTAAAAATAGTTGAGGGTTTTCTTAAAATGTACTTATTTAAACCTACTTGTCCACTCAGTCAGCCCAAGCCAACAAGTCTGGGCAGTTCCTCCTAGCCTGGGTGCAGGGCTGTGCTTCTGGGCTCCTGCTTTTTTGGGGGAATGCTGACAGCTGAGGTTTGTGCTCCATCCCCGCCCCTAGATAATTGGCACAGGTTGTAAATACCGCCGGGCACTGCGTGAGAGCATCCCCGCAGCCCATGTTAGGAAGGCAGCTGAGCGTCGTGTGGCTGCTTGAACAAGGTGAGGGTAGCTGAAGGCTGAGCAGCCTCTGACGAAGCTGCCAATTAAAAACTGGATATTCTGCTCGCCTGCAGAGAGGCGTGTAGGCTGCTGGAAGTGCGCTTCCTTGTCAGATATCTGTGGGATGCGCTTGCTCTGGGTGGGTGACAGCGCACGGTGCAGTCCTGCCTGGGGGTTGTACACAGGTAAACGCTAATCCTAAATCTGAGTGTAATGGGAGGGCTGTGCGTTGTGATTTCACACTGTGGTTTTCTGGTTTCTCTCAATTTCAAGGATTTCCTTGGGTGGGTGAGAGGAGAGAGAGAGAGGATTACTTCAGTCTCCAGCAAGCAGTTCCAGTTTTTATTCAGTACCTGGTCCTGGCAGTGCTCACCTGCTCTCTGCACAGGGAGAAGGATGTGAGCGGTGCTGGACAGGCTGGTGGCACATGTGTGTCTTGTGACCCTGCACACATCTCCTGCCTCCATCTGAATTAAGCTGGGATTTCAGGCTTGTGGCTAGACTGAGCCTCAACTGGGTACACTTAATAAGATGTCTACGTGCCTGCCAGTCAAGGGAGAGTAAACATGGTCTGGCAGGTGGTGCCTCTGCACCCTCTCTTGTTCCTTATCCTCCTGCCTGTTCCGATAGGACATGGTGCTCCTGGCCTCCTGAGGAGAGCCATCTCAGACAGGTCCCTGCAGAGCTGCCGAGAGAGTCACGAGGCTTCCAGGTGGTGCTCGTGTGCTTGGAGAAGTGGCTGCAGGGAGCTGTGCTGGAAGCAGCCGGGTGCCAGGGCGTAGCGAGGCGTGTTGGCTGAAATAGCTCTGCCACAGCAGGCAGTTGGCCTGCCTGCTTTTGGCAGCAAGATGGGTACACGACACGTAGCTTGTGCAGGGAGCAGCTACACTCCTGTTTCCTGCACAGGACCGGGGAGGCTGTTCCCCAGCAGCACCAGGAAATCTGGGCTGATGCCTAGTGAGCATCGCTGCTTTTTCCGCTTCTGCTAATAAAACAGCCTGGCTGTTTATCTCAGTAGGTGGAGAGTTGCTGTATTTTTCTTGTCTTCATCCATCCTTTCCTTTCTTTTTTTCTAGGTCTGCTCGGAGCCAAATCTTGTCTATGTGTGTGTCGTTTTGTCTCTTTTAATACACTGCCCTGACTTGCTTGCTGTGAAGGGAGTATGCATCTGGAGATTAAAGTTGCTCTTAACTTCATCATCTCATACCTGTACAACAAGCTTCCTCGGAGGCGGGCTGACCTGTTCGGTGAGGAGCTAGAGCGCCTGCTGAAGAAGAAATATGAGGGTCACTGGTACCCGGAGAAGCCTCTGAAGGGCTCAGGCTACCGCTGCGTTCATATTGGAGAGACGGTGGACCCGGTAGTGGAGCTGGCGGCCAAGCGGAGCGGGCTGGCTGTGGAGGATGTGCGTGCCAACGTGCCAGAGGAACTGAGCGTCTGGATCGATCCTTTCGAGGTCTCCTACCAGATCGGTGAGAAGGGCTCTGTTAAGGTCCTCTACCTGGATGACAGCGAGGGCTGCAGCGCTGCTGAGCTGGACAAAGAAATCAAGAGCAGCTTCAACCCTGACGCCCAGGTATTCGTCCCCATTGGCAGCCAGGACAACTCGCTGTCCAACTCTCCATCCCCCTCTTTCGGCCAGTCACCGAGCCCCACCTTCATCCCTCGCTCTGCCCAGCCCATCACCTTCACCACTGCCACATTTGCTGCCACTAAGTTTGGCTCCACCAAGATGAAGAAGGGTGGAGGGGCCGGAGGAGGGGGTGGCGGCGCAGGGGCCACGCAGCAACCGCGGATGGTCAGGTCGCCCACTACCAACCTGCTGAAGCACAAGGGCCTCTCCCTGTCCATGCACTCTCTGAACTTCGTCGGGAGCGCTGGGAGCCAAGCCCCGCAGTCGCAGCTCTCCCCCAATGCCAAGGAGTTCGTTTACAGCGGCAGCTCGCCAGGGGCCAGCAGCCTATTCTTCGACGGTGTTGCCAGCGAGAGCCAGGCCAGCAGCATCCCTCCAGCATCGCAGTTCAATGCTGGCACGGGCAGCACCTTTGATATGGCTCAGGTCTTCGGCGGCAGCACCAACAACCTCTTCTTGGAGAAGTCTCCCTTTGTGGAAGGACTCAGCTACAACCTGAACGCCATGCAGTATCCCAGCCAGTCCTTCCAGCCCGTCGTCCTGGCCAACTGAACGCAGGGAAGGAGAGTATTGGGGGGCAGGGGAGGGAGGGGGGGGAACAACAACAACAACAACAACAAAACACACGGGGAGAGAAAACAGAAATATACAGAAAATATTCAAATCTTATAAATATAGCTTCTTGGAAAAAGAGAGAACCCAGTGTTGTTGCGCTGTGCTGGCAACGCTCCTGAAGCACTGACTTGTTTTTGTTTTTTTTTTTTTTTAAACTCAGTCCCTGTGCTTTTTCTCCTACTCACTTTTTTACTCTTTAAATGAGTCTCTGGTCTTTTGGGTTGTGTTCCCCCTTCCCCAGCCCCAGATCGGCACAGGTGTAGGTCACAATGCTCCCTTTCCACTCCCACCTGGCTGTAGGAGGGGCAGGCAGGACAAGGTGGGCTTGCTTTGCTGTTATTGCTGTGTGTGTGGGAGGAGAGCATCTCGTGTGCCTGGAGGTTCACACTGCTGCACTGCTGTTGCTCCAGGCTAGCATCCAGTTCTGTCTGTGCTGAGAAGCACCTGATGCCCCCCCTCATCTCCAGCTATGGGGAGGGCAGCAGTCCCTTTTGTGCACCAACCAAGGGGCTTTTTCTGTGCCCTTTTGGGGTTGTTTTGGAGGACAGCCCTGCAGCATAGGAACACTGCAGGTCTGTCCCTGTGTGAGGAGGTGGTGCTGGGCTGCTGGATCCTGTCCCCTCCTGGTGGACACCCTACCTGCAGGGCTGAGCATTCACTCGTGATCCTTTGGTCCTAGGTTTGAGCTCTTGTTGCTGGCTGTGGATTTGTCTTCAACTTGGAGAGGGGATTTTTTCAGTAGTTAGAGGCAGCACTATTTTGGAGGAGAAAAAGGGCTATGTTGTTGAAGCTGCTGTCTTGAGCGATGGTAAGTGGTCTACAGGTCACTTCTGTGCCAGGGTCTGGGCCCCCAGGTGGGGCTGGAGGACCCCTGGGTGTGAAGGAGCCTCCTTGGAGGCTGTGGTGGGAGCGCGGAAGAGTGTGGAGAGGAGAGAAGCAGTCATGAGACTCCAGTGTTTGAAGTTTAAAAGAAAAATGAGCTTTTTGCTGCCTGGGGTTTAATTCTCTTGAAACGGTGTTTCTGGAGCACCCTTTGAAGCCCACTTTTATGGCTGCTGTACCAATGTGCTCCTTCAGGACATCCCTGTTCAGGGAGATGGTCTGCAGCTTGTGCTTTTTCCCTCTCCTTGACCCAAGATGAAGGCGTGCCAGCCCTCCTGTTGTTGCCAGTGAGCCTTTGCAGAGGCAACGGGATGGGTGTGGGGGGCCATTGCTGCCACAACCCTGAGGAGCATTTCCATCCTGGCGGGGGCAGGCCCCCAGCAGGCTGCTTGCTGCCATCGGGCTATGACCGGCACGGCGGGCCGGGCTCACTTGGCTTCTCCTAAAATGGCTTCCGTAGCCTCGGCCCTGCGGGTTTCCAGGCTGGAGCAAGCTGCTCAGGAACAGCTGAGCCATCTGTATCTTTCTTTGCCTATTCTGTTTGGTTTTTAACCTACTTATGGATGTTACCACTGCCACCCTCTCCCTGGGAGCACACTACTGACTGCCAGGGCCCCCGCTCGTGGGACCCGGCTGTCCCCAGTGCTGGCAGTGCCACCTGCCAGTCGCTGCCGCAGGACAGCGGACCCCTTTGGCACCTTTGGGGAGAGGCAGGGAGCCCCAGCCCTGTGCGTGTGAAGCTTCGATGCCGCTTTGCCCCCATAGCCACGTTGGGAACCGTGGTGCAAGGGGAGGGAGGGACCAAGCTCTGGATTAAACAAGTGTGCTTCAGAAGCGTTCCCTCGGCGTCAGGCAGCGATGGAAACTAGCAGCCTTTTCAGGGCTTTTCTAGTCTTGGATGTAGGCGTTCAGCTTCAATTTTATTTTTTAAAACCTGCACTAATTTACCTGGTTTCTTAGGGAGAGAAGAGAGAGATTTTTTTTTTTAACTTTTATTTTTTATGGGTTTGTGTTCTTTTTGTTGATGTCCGTTTGTATTGAATAATTTGCTACATTTGTAAAATGCAAGAGGTATATATAATATATGTATATTTCTAACGTAAAAAAAAAAAAAAGAAAAATTGTAATTTTTTTCTTTTCAAGATTTTTTCTTAAAAAGAGGAGAGAGAAAAATATTTTTTCAGGAAAAAAAAAACCTTAAAAAACAAGCAAACAAAAAAAAAAGGCAGTGAAGATTCCTTTCTCCCCTGCTCAGCCTCCTCCTGTCCCTCCCACCCCACTGCCAGCACTGAATGGGAAGTTGCCTTGTGGAGAATGAATGAATGGAAGAGGTCCATGCTGCTCCGGGTGGAAGATCTGTGTGTGCTTTGGTGGTTCCTTTCTGAGACAGGGGGCACTGAGGGGGGTTGGGAGGGAATATGGGGGACTGATGGCTTTTTTTTTTTTCTTTTTTCATTTTTTTTCTTTTTTTTTCTTTTTCTGTAGCGAAGGAGGAATACAATCAGAGTTTTGTATTCAGAATGTTGTGCAATATTTTGGAACGGGACATTGGTGTGTCTAGAGATTTAGTTAAAAAACAAACAAACAACAAAAAAAAAAGGTTGATCAAATCTGTACAGTTTCTATTGTTCCAGATTTTTTTAAGTTTGTATTAAAAGCATGATATAATAACTGCTCGTCATGTGTTGCTGTCTGGTGGGAAGTGTTAATGGAAATGCTGCTGTGCTGGGAACATCTGGTGCTGCCTAGGTTTGTGCCAAGGGCAGCTCCTCAGGAACAGCAGTGGCTGCTTTGCCTTGCAGTGAGGTTCAGTGCCCTGGGGAGGGGGAAGGCAGGGAGCAGTGCCTTTGGCTGCAAGTGCCACCAGGCCCTTCAGGCAAACCAGTTGGCCAAAATAGCTGGCTTCCTGCAGCAGGCTGCCAGCAGGAGCAGCTCCTGGCAGCCCACAACCCTTGGGTCTGAATTTCTTCCTGGACAAGTTGGTGCTGCTTTGCCCTTGGGTTTGCAAGCCCCAGGAGCCAGGCACGCTGCGCTCCATGTGACTGTCACGCTGTGCTAAGCAACAACCCCTTTGTGTCTTGAACCCCTTGTAATCGCTTATCTGAAGCGTGCACCAGCTCTTGCCCTTTACCGTGCTGCTAGAAATGGAAAAGGGCAGCTGTGCCTGCCTGCTCCTTGTCTTGTTTTTGCCTGGGTCTGACACAGGTCCTTTGTGGGCACAGGTGTGCAGAGGGGCAGTGCTTGCAGTTAGTTCAGAGCTGATAGCCAAGCAGGGATTAAAATGGTAGTTTGGTATTGCCTTGTTCCTGGTGTTTGCCCTTGCCCTGATTCTGTGGGCAGGGTGTGTGAGTGGTGGCTGTGAGCATCATACCAGGCCAGGGTGCTGAGCAAGTCAGTTCCCAAATGGGGTGCAATATGTGGCAGTGAGGTGGGGCTCATCTGCTGGAGCCAGAAGGTGGTTTCAGCAAGGCAAGGGTGTGGGGATGTCATTCAGATGTTCATTGCAGGAAGCTCTGCTGCTAAGGAGGAAAACTTGCTACTTGAGTCACCAGGCAGTCAACTCTAAGGAGGAGGCAGCTTGGATAGGGAATGCCATGCTTACCCCTGCACTTTTCAACTTGTGACAGCAGGAATTGTGGCACAACTGCCTTATGAAAGCATGGAAAGCCAGCTGTAAGACAGCCATGCACTGGCTTGTGTTTTAAATACAGGCCCACCAAGAGCAATCCAAGTTTGCTCTGGCTGGTGAGCACTTCCTGCTACCCCAGAGCCTTCGGGGCCATGGCACAGCTGGGGACAAACATCACTTTGCACAGGTGCCTTGCTGTGCTCTGGCTCTTGCACTAGGCCAGAACCAGGATGTGGAAAAACACTGCAAAGCCCCTGCCAATGTGAATGCTGCTTCCTATCTGTGGCACTTGGAGACAGCCAATTTGTGCGACAGCCAATCCGTGTGGCCACAGCCAACAACAAGAGTGACTCCAGCCTGGCAAGCGCATGCTGGGAGGGACACGTGAGGTTTTCCCATTGCTATGGAGAGAGTGAAGGCAGTGAGACCTCGGCAAAGAAATTCATGCCTGCATTTTGCCTGTAGGAGGGCCTGGGGGACCCTCACATTCCTCACCAAACGCTGAGGAAGCCACTGTGGATGCTGTTAGGGCTTTTTTTTCCCACTTGATTTTGTTCAGCTGGCACAAGAGCCATGCTGCTGGTGCTGATCCCCATGAGGGAGTGCGTCCCTCTTGCTCCACAGGGTGTTTCCACTGAGGGCAAAGTTTTCCTTGGAGTGAGTCAGCTAGCAAGTGCTTGCAGAAGTTGCAGCTGTGGCTCTCAGCAGCAAAAGCCAACACCCACAGGAGGCAGTAAGTAATGGGGTGATGGGCAGTGCTGCTGCAGCCCTCCCAGCATGGCAGCTCCCACCTGGACATGAGCACCAAGTTGCAGTGCTGTCATCACCAGCACTGGGACAGAGGTGCTCAGGTCCAAGGAGAGAACATGACTCCATCATGGTCACACAGAGCGCTCCGGTACTCATCCACCTCTCGTGGTGCCTCTCATGGTCCCCTGAGCAGAAAGGAGAGGATGCTGAGGGGTGGAGTCATGGAGTCATTAAGGTTGGAAAAGACCACTAAGATCACCTGGTCCAACTGCCAGCCCATCCCCACCATGCCCATTGGCCACGTCCCTCAGTGCCACATCCACGTGGTTTTGGAACACCTCCAGGGTCGGTGACTGCACCACCTTCCTGGGCAGCCTGTGCCACTGCAGAACCACTCATCCTCAGAAGAAATTTTCCCTCATAGCCATCTGAATCTCCCTCAGCATAACTTAAGGCCATTACCTGTCATCCTAAACAGAGACACGCTGGGGACAGATGGCTAGTACATCCCAGTCATGCCATTGCTAAGCATCTACCAAGGAGCAATATTCCTTTAGACTAGAAATTTGCTCACTAAAACTATCTGGTCAGTTTTTAATCTTAGAGTGAATCATTTTCATTCAAAGTACTCTTTGAAAAGTATTATTTTCCCCGTGCACTTTGTGAATTTTTTGACCAACTGGTGCTTCCTACAGGTGGAAACCTTCTGGAAGCCAGCGACTACAGCAGACTTCAACAGCTTCATAGTAAGCAGAGCACCACACATCTAACCAACATCTGCTCCACAACAGCTGCACCAGACTGGCATTTGCTGGAGGAGAAATCCATTCACCACATCTCGTTGTCCTCTCATTCATAGGGTTTGTCCTGTCCCCTCCCATGGCCAGGCAGAAGATGGGAAAACCCCAGTGGCCCCATGCTGACCTTGGCCTGGGTGTTCAGTGCCCTGCATTGCTTGGGGACAAAGTGCTGGCTGCCCTGGGGACACAGCACAAGTGCCACGTGTCCCCAGCGGCTGCACATCACTCAACTTTCCTGGAAAGCAGGAGGAACTCGTTATGCTGGGTCACTTAGGGACCACAACAGTCACCTGTGAAGCCTCCTGGGCCAATGTGGACTGGACCCTTCCCTTGCCTGTCCAGTACAGCTGCATAGCCAAGAACCAGTCAGGGCTGGACATCATCATCTAGAACACCAGCAGTGGCCCCTGAAGTTGCACAACTGCCTTCCCCCAGGCTAGTGCCTCACACATAGGGCTGGTGGCAGCTGCCCATCATCATCGTGGAGCCACAAAGGTAGGAACAAGGTGTCTTGATGGAGAAGCTCCTGAATGCTGGTTTGAACAATCCAGTCTTTATCTCCCCCTAGATATTCTCTTGGATGAAGATACATCACTGTTTTTGTCTCCTCAAGTACAGGGAATCATAGAACCATAGAATCACTGGATGGTTGGGTTGGAAGGGACCTCAAAGCCCACCCAGTCCCACCCCGTGCTGTGGGCAGGGCTGCCACCCCCCAGCTCAGCTACCCAGGGCCCCATCCAACCTGGCCTTGAACCTCCAGGGATGGGACACCCACAGCTCTCTGGGCAGCCTGTGCCAGTGCTTCAGCACCGTCCGAGTAGAGAATTTCTTCCTAACTTCTGACCTAAATCTCCCCTCTTTTAGTTTAAAGCCATTCCCTTTTGTCCTATTACTATCTGCCCATGTAAAAAGTCACTTCCTCTTCTGCTTATAAGCTCCCCTCATGTAATGGAAGGCCACAATGAAGTCTTCTCACAGCCTTCTATTCTCCAGGCTGAACGAGCCCAGCTCCCTCAGCCTGTCTTTGTAGGAGAGGTGCTTCAGCCCTCTGAGCATCTTTGTGGCCTCCTCTGCACCTGCTCCAACAGCTCCAACATCCATCTCGTACCCAAGCCTGGATGCAAGGAGCTTGGGCCAGCTGGAGTGCCAGGCTTCCTGTTTTTTGGGGATGATGCTGGCAGAGGAATTGGCAACTACTGCTGCAGGAGGTAATTGTCACTTGGCGGATCTAACTCAGCAAGGCAGGCTGCAGGGCCACTCCAGGGCTTCCTGCCCTTGGGCACAGCCTGCTCAGCTCCTGCCTGGAGCACCTCCTGGTTCCTATGCTCTTCACCAGGCAGGCCATAAAAAGGGAAGCGAAGGGATGGATCTGCATCTCCTTCTGTTTGCCACTGCATGTACCTGCTGCCAGAGCCCATGAGAAGACCCCAGGAGTGCAGCAGGGTTTCCCAGCTCTCTGGATATGAGAGCAGGTAAAGTGACCAGAGGTACCAGCATTCACCAGGTGGGAACATGCCCACCAGGAAACTTGGGAAGTTGGCCACAGCCACCTGCATGCAGCAATGTGATGTTTCCATCAATGTCAGCATGGCACACAGGGAGCTCAGGCTGTGCTGCAGCACATAGCTCAGCTGGCACAAGTTTCCTGGTGTTGCTGCAATAGCCCAATTAGTAGCTCAGGTGTTGCCACAGCCACTGGCAGTGGCCCAGGAGCTAATGACAGAGCAGGTAGCAGATGTGAGGATTGCATGGCTGGGGATGAGGGAGCTGGAAGGACGGCTTCTTCAGACCCGCCTCCGCTCACCGCCAAGACAATGGGTTCTGCAAACTGGATTCTTGCTTTGTTGGAAGTCTCCAAAACACCCTTCTGCCTTTGAAGAGTGCTGCATTTGGCTCTGCCACCCCTCCCAGGATGTCCAAAATTACTCTGGGATTACCGGGGTGGCCATACCCATGACCACTGGTTTAGAGAAGGAGGAAATCTCATTAAAGTCCAGAGGGGTTTAATCAGAAGCCAATTGGCAATGGGGCATTGACACATCATGGATACTGATGCAATGCAATGACAGAGGGGCATCAAGGGCACTCAGTGGTGGAAGAGGCCTTTGCCTTGCCAAATTCCTGCCTTGTGCTTCTGCCACAGACATCCTTCTCCAGTGCCTGTGTCTCTTTCTCTTGCACTCAGTATCAAACTTAGTTGACTTCAGTGAGTGCCAGCCCCCAAGTCAGCTGTGAAAAAGGGGATGAAAAGGTTATTTCATAGATTCATGGAATCATTGAGCTTGGAAAAAACCACTAAGATCATCTAATCCAGCTATCCACCTACCACCAATACCACCCACTAAGCCATGTCCCTAAGTACTACATCTACCCTTTCCTTATATACCTGCAGGGACAGTGACTCCATCACCTCCCTGGACAGTCTGTTCCAACTAGCATCACTCTTTTTGAGAAGAAATGTTTCCTAATATCCAATGTGAACCTCCCCTGGTGCAACTTGAAGCTATTCCCTCTTGTCCTATCGCTGTTAGCTGGGAGAAGAGGCCAACCCCCACCTCACCACAGCCTACTTTCAGGCCATTGTAGAGAGCGATGAGGTCTCCCCTAAGCTCCTTTTCCCCATACTGAACAACCCCAGTTCCCTCAGCTGCTCCCCACCAGGCTTTTGCTCCAGACCCCTCACAGCTCTGCTCCCCAGTCTGGACACGCTCCAGGGCCTCCATGTCTTTCCTTAGTGAGGGGCCCAGAACTGAACACAGCACTTGAGGTGCAGCCTCACAGTGTTGAGTACAGAGGGATGATTTCTAGCCCATTTCTACCGCGTTGGTGATTTTTCTTCCAATGGCTTCAAAAATGCTTTGGCGATTACCCCTTGCCTCTGAAACACAGCCCCATTTGAAAAGAGCCGTGAGGGTGTGGGCGTGAGGGCAGCCATTTTGTGCTAATAACAATAATTTTGTACTTAATACGGTGTCGCGGGAGGGAAGACAGAAATGACTAATTAAAATGTTGGGTAGATAGTCAAGTCATGAGAGCATTACTCAAGCGCAATTTAGCCGGGAAGCTGCGATTCACAGCTCTGCTATTACAAAAATACCACAGGGCTTAATCCTCCCGACATTGCCACCAAGGTGTCAGGCTGTCACCGTGCCTGAGCGCAGCACAAGGCTGCCCGCCACCCACCTCTGGGCTTTGTTGCAGAGCATTCCCTATCTTCAGGATGCCCATGGCCCCACCCAACCCGGCCTTGAACAACTCTATAATGGATGGAGGCGTTGGGTGACGGCAGGGGGTTGGAGATGGGTGGGCTTTAAGGTCCCTTCCAGCTCAACCACTCTATGATTCTAGGATTCTTCATGCCCTAAATCATTCTTCAACAGTTGCTCGCTGTCCAAGTGGTGGAATGAAGACAATGAGAGAACATCTCAGTGCTTGTTTGCTGGGACCAGGCTCAGCATGAGCTCTGCACTGCCCTGAGCACATCCATCACCGCAGTGAAGGTCCCAAGGTTCACATGGACTTCTGGCAGCAGACAGCAGATCCAACAGACAGCAGCTGCCGAGGGCCTGGAGCAGATTAAGTTGGAGCACAGAGCACGTGTTTGGAGCAGCGCCGATCCCTCCCCTGCTCTGTCAGCCCCTGCTTCTACAGCTGTAGCAACAAGGAGCGGAGGTCTCATGCAGCGGAACGGCGTAGGAGGGCTCAGCAGAGGGAGGTTGGAGCTGCAGATGGGCTTGGAGCCCGAGGTCTTGGGTGGAAGCGGTGTTTGGGGCTGTAATGCGGTTCGTAGGAGTGGGAGGACTGGCTTTTTCTGGAAATGCTTAATGAGCAATTAGCACCAATATCTTTCCTGATACCTTTGTGATGCTTTGATGGGTACATGTGACACTGAGGGACGTGGTCTAGAGCGGTCACAGACACGAGTTGATGGTTGGACCGGATGGCCACAGTGGTCTTTCCAACCCTAATGATTCTATGACTTAATGAAAAGCCGTATGGTATCAATGAGAAAAGATATGCTGTGTGGGCTCAAGGGGTGAGAAGATCCCCATGGAAGTGCAGGGCCAGCCCTGTTCTGGGGCACCATGAGCAGTCCCAGAGCAGATGCCTGGACGTCCCACCACCTCTCAGCAGGGCAGGACAGCAGCAAGGCCCAACCTAACCCCAGCATTTGCTAAACTCCACGTCCCTGTGGTGCCAGCAGGGAGCAGGGAAAGAGCCTCATCCACAGGCCAGGCTCCTCTGCGGGACCAGCGGAGTAATGCTGTGCCAAGAAGAGCATTGGCTGGGGCTTACTCATCACTCTGGGATGTCAGTCCTAATGGAAAACATCAGGGAGTAGTTAGAATACGCCATAAATATTTACGAGCGAGAACATCCATTTCCTAACTGCTGTTGGAAGCCCGCAGCTGCCTGAGGCTCTGGGCTGAGGTTCTGGCTCCCGTTCCAGCACCGGGAGAAGCACAGCACCGCTCAGTGCCAGTGACCGATGGTGGGCAGTGACACGGCCACCTCCTGCGGTGAGTCTGTGGGTTTGGACACAGCAGTTGTGGCCATCCCTCTGCACGCCAACCCCGGGCTCCTCCGGGGCTTTCTGCTCCTTCTGCGCAGCGCAGGCACGTGGCTGGCACTCAGAGGACAGACTTTAAATAACCGCACCGCAATGACTCACGCGTCACCCCAGGCAGTCTGGCTGCCGGCTTACATAGCGTGAAAGCCGGTGATCTCTGGAAGAGGAGAGGATCCTACAGCGAGCAGACATATGGCTCAGTTCCTGGCCAGAAGGTGGGAGGGAGGGACGTGTTTGGGGATGAGATAGGCTGGGAGGCTCCGTCCTCCTGACCTGCCTGCACATGCCACGTTTGCTCAGGAATTGCCCCGAGTCAGCATTATCTGTGGCTCCGGGCTGCACAGAGGTGGAGATGGGGCACGCAGGGCAGTGCCCGGGCCCAGCATAGCAAGCACGGGGACCCGGAGCGCTGCTTTGCCCTCTGAAGCCCCCAACCCATCCCACAGCCCCTTCCCAGGAGCAGCACGGCCGGCTCGGCGTCTCCTGGCTGCGGCAGTGCTGGGGACGGGCCGTGCCGGGTAAATGTCACGGCTGTCCCCGCTCCCAGCCAGCGGCCGTGCCCACGTGTCTCCCATTACGTACGTCGCTGTGCAAATAGGAGCCGGGGCGCCTCAGGCTCACGCGGAGCTGAGAATGACAGCTGCAGAAATGCAAAGGGGACTATTTTTAACCCCCCCATCTGCCCCCCTCGCTCCTTCCCCAGCTCTTCCCGCAGCCTCAGCTGGGCCATGCGGCCGTTCAGGCGCGGGCACACGGGGGGAAATTCTGGTGGCCCCGCTGAGCTGGTCGTGAGCAACGGCCACAGAGGGACCGCCACGCAGGGTGGTGGTACCCAGAGGAAGCATCCTCCTCAGCCCTCCTGCCCTGCACCTTCCCACCTCCCCCGGGCCTCCCGCCCTCACCTGTCCCTCTCCTCACCCCTAAGTCGTCCCCCATCTCCCCCCGTAACATTAGAAAGGTCACTCCCTCCTCCAGCCACAGGGTTAGGGCCGTTCCTCCGAGCACACGGCCGGAAGGATTTCCAGGGGGCGATCAGGGCGCTCCCCGGGCACCCAGCCCATCGCGAGCCGCGGGGGAGCGCCCTTGAGCAGCCCTGCGCGATACCGCAGCGCCACCTGGCGGCAGGCCGCCGCCATGACACCGCCCCGCCGCCATTTGGCAGCACCGACGCTGAGCGAGGCAACTTCACAGCCTTCTTCTGCCTTCTCCTTTTTCAGAGGGAAGGAGGGTCGTCGCCTGTTGCCCTTTCGCTATTATTTCCCGGGGACACCCTGCCCCATCTCATTCCAGCATAAATGGCCGACTTTCAGCTTAAATCCTCACGACTGGTTTGCACCTGGTTCCCTTCCATTGCTTTTTCACTCCTTAGTCCAGGCAACGATCTCCCTCCCCACCCCCTGAACGCCTTCCCCTCCCAGCACTGGGACGGGATGAAAGACTGAATCCTTTACACAACCGCATCTGAAGTCTTCTGTCCCCTCCCACTGCGGGCAATTTTGGCAGTAATACCTGTTATGCACACAGGGTCTCCAGCAACGTCCCACCCAGGAGTGGGGATGCCCACCCTGCTGCAGGTCCTGCTGCTTCACCAGGCCCATGGCAGGCTGCCTCCAGCTTTGCACATCAGCAGGGAAGGTATCAGCCTGCTCTTCAGTTGCTTTCGTTCTTCTTGTTTTAAGGGCAAGAGGAAGTTGAAAACATTTTTGCAACCTGGTCACCCATGGATTTAGCATCTTAAAGCCCAAGTGATCCCAGTTGAGAGTTGTAACGTTTGAAAGCTACATAAAATACTTGAAATGTTCTCTCCAGTGACTACATCTAACTATATGTAGATGTATGAAACTACACTAACTATAACTACAGCTATCACAACCAGCAGCAAGCAAGCACCCTGAGCTTAGTGTACACAACTGTTGCATATTTCTCAATGAAAGCATTCCAGTTGCTATTTCAGAGCAGCAGAAACCAGAAGACAGATCCTTTCCCTGCTGCTCTGCAGATCAGAGGAGAAAAGAGGAAAATGGAACACAGTTCAAGTCCCGAAGTCAGCAGATCCCCCCGCCGTATAACAGGAAGGAGGTTGAATAAGAAGCTGTTTTGTTTTTTTTTTTTTTCCATTGCCATCTTTCAGATCACTAATGGCTACAAGTAGGAGAAAGCAGTTCCATTTCCTGAAAGGAACTAGCAGTACAATGTGCAGAGCTGGCATGTTTGGAAACTTGTCCCCCACACACCCAAGAGGATGTACAACGACCCTGGAAAGAAGGCACTGAATTATCAACATCTGCACTGCTGCCAGCTGTGCTCCCAACAGGGAGCAGATACCAAGCATCTCCCACTGATTCTAGCATTGATGCCAAGAACTATGAGGATGCATCCAACACACCCTTGTAGCCATTCAGTTTCTACTGCAGTACTTTGCTTTGGCAATGTCACGTTCTTGGCCTACAACACACAGCACAGGTCAGGCCTCTCCCTCTACACAGCATTTAGCTTTTTAGCTTTCCTGCTCAGATTGCCTGAATAGCTAATCATGTCTCAGGCAGATAGCCAGGGAAAAGCTACTCAGTTACACTTCCTTCCTTCAGCAAAATCACAACAATTCATTTGCTAATCCACCACGGTAGGTTTCATGGTAGTCATCTTCATGGTCATCTTCATGCATTCGTTTCAGAATTACCCTTTTCAACAAGAGGTTAAGCTGCTCTTCATAGACTTTGTGTACTGCCTAGTCTGTACACCTCTTTTCTTCCTCAAATGCCAGAAAACAATCAGTAAATATCTACATTTCCTGTTTGAAATCATTTCTTTTCTACCTGCCCCCACCCTCCAAATCACAAGATACTCTTCATGAGATACTTTTAACAAAAGCAAAGAATCAAATCAACCTTACTGCATTTTCATGGCATGCTAAAACGCCAGTGACCTCATCTTCCTCGAGAGCATACATCTCAGGTAGAACTGTTACAGGCTGCAAGAGGCCAAGGACACTAAGCATCTTGCTCTGGAAGGTCAGTCCGACACCGAGGTATAAATGGCATTTCTTACCACTCCTTTCCCACTAAGTTGATCTTTACCTACCAACCCTTGGAAGGAAAAAAAGCAAAATTTAGGTTGAAAACGAAGGAATGGCAAAGCTGTCCTCAAAACCTTGTGGATTTTTAAACCTGTTAAATCAGAATAGGGCAGCCAGCTAGCAGCTACCTGCACACCAAATAGTTAACGCGTGGGAACAGCAGTGGGGTCATGGAAGGCAATCAGCTCCTCAGCATCTACCGACTTCAGTGCAAACTGCAGGTGTGACGCTGGCAGTTGGAAGGGTACAGCACACAGATTGCTATCTAGAGAACAAAACTACTGAATCTCTGTGTAGTGGAATATACTTTTTATTTCTTAAAAAGGAAGGGTACTAACAGAATTTAATACAGTCAAAATTTTACATTTTAAACAAAAGCTTTTGTTTTTCTTAAAAACCAGTTATGAGCAGAGAGGTGAGAGGATTGAAACTACTCACAGAATCCAAGCTGAAGACTTTGAGAATTCAAATCTGTGGTTTATACAATTTAAAAAGTGTAATAAATGGAAATATAAAATAATACCAACTCTGCAACAGCGAAATGCCCTTTCTTCATTTGATTGCTGTTTAAGCACCTTTATTTTCTTCTATCAGCTGCCAAGAGTGTGTAGGTTTATGTACAAAATAAGTAGGTTGGGACAAAAGATTCATATATGAATTAAAACCATTTATGGCGATCCAGCTTTACCCAGCCACTATACAATCTTCATTATTTCTTTTGTTTCTATAGAATCTCTCAGCCAGAATGATCTCAAATGCACTTCATGGGCTGCTCTGAAAAGCAGCTACATTTACAGGAATTATTTAGACAACCTTTAGGAGTAGGCATCCAAAGAGATTAGACAACTTAGCACGTAATAAAACTAAGGTTCATTTGTCTCTCATATAAATACTGTGCAGATTTATCATCCATCCCGTTGAACTGCTGGGACAGATCAGTGCCACGTCTGAAGCCAAATAAAATATTTTTATCCAAGAGGAAACGAAATTTTAGGCCAAATATAGCAGACAGGAGTTCCCTCTGACTTTGTAGTTCAAACTGAATGTCTTTGAAAAAGCCTTATAGGAACAGAATTTTCTGAACACCCTGCACATATGCTTTGCTATTTTATAGCCTAGAGACATGGGTGGGGGGGGGAGGAAGAGATCATCTGTGCTCACTAGAAAAGATGCTGTAGCTTTGTTGTTTATGGAACACCACAGAAGCAGCTGATACCAGATAAAGACTGGCCCAGTACAGCATCGAAGACAAAGAAGTTACGTTATTGCTGGAGAGGCTGTTCTCACAGGCTGATCTCCTAGCTGAAGACTGACAGACCAGTCTCCACATCTCCTGAAAGTGTTGGTGTTTCCTAACGGACTGCTTGTGATTAGAATCATTAAGGTTGGAAGGGACCTGTAAAAATCATTTAGTCCAAGCATCAACCCAGCTTGCTCCACTGTTCCTCCTTTAACACAAGACAGAACAGGTTGTGAAAGCTGATGAGAGTTCCAGCTGTGCAGCATTCAGCAAAACCTCAACTCGTTCATTGCTTTACCTCTCCAAAACCAAGACAGGGTACTCATGTCATCTACGTACATAATGCATCTAATAGAGATGCAGGCTATCCAGGTTACAAATGAGCTTCAGAAACAGTCACTCACTGTTTCATTGCAACTTGCTGCAGTCAGGCTGAAGGGTGGAGGCAGATCTGTTCAAGCCAAAAGAGGGAACAGTTGGAAAAAACCAAACCCTTTCATTTTCCTCAATCTCTAAGTGTTATGAATCATTTAACACTGCCACTTTCCAAATGCTACTCACACACAACAAAATTAATTGCTCAGCTAATGGGGTGGGAAGAATACAGTTACTGGTGCCATGGGTGACTACCCTTAAAGAGAGACTGGAAAAGAATCAGTTCCCTCAAATTCTCAGTTTCTCTGCTAAAGTAGCTCTTTTTTTTTTTTTAATTTTTAAACACATTTTGTCTTGATAGAAAGCATCACAACTAGACTAGAATTCCACAACATCAATCTTGGTTTTGATTTCTGCAGTTCTCTAGGAAAAAAAAAAAAATAAAATCGTCCCAAATCAAGCTACACGAAGCATTAACAATATTCAGGAATTACAATGGAAGCACTTATTTATTACTTCATAGAACAGATCAGTTTTAAAAGTGTATTTACACGTTCTAAGTTATACAAAATACAGTATTTCAATAGTCATGTTAATAATCACCATATTTGAGACAACTTCACATAAAAGTGCAGAGGATGCATCCTTCCACGGTCCTGGCCAGCAGCAAGCGGTCTCACCTGCAGTGTGACAGATCAGAGCTGCTATTGTGCTCCCTGGGGAAAACAAACGCCGCCATACCTTCCCACTGAGACACAGCTGCAGATCTAAGGAAACATTCAGGCAGGTACACGAGCAAAGTTTGTTGAGACCCACAGATCAAAATCACATGCCTTAATTTACTAGATGGATGTGAAGTACTTTTTTTTTTTTTTTTTTTTTTTTTTTTTACAGGTGTTGTACAGGAAAGGGCTTCTGCTCATGCCTTGGTTGGGAAAATGACGTAACAAGGGTTTTGGCTATGTAACAGGCACCCAAATTACCTTTAATATGAACAGCTTTATAACTACAACTGACGGTGTTAAGGACACAATTCTGCAGCCCACTGCCTGGACAGAGCTTCACGTTCAAAGATGCTGTGAAGTCCACGCGGTTCTCTATAGATACAGGGCTCATCCCATGCAGAACTGAGGTCTTAAAACACTTGGGGCCTCAGATAGTAATTTCTTCATGACACAGCACTATCAGCTCACAGGGGTAAGTCAAGTCCTGGCACAACAGCACACTCAGGTCAAGCAATAGCTATTTGTTCATGCCTTTCTGCGGCCACTCTCCACCCCCATCTCTGTATTCCTTTCACTTCGTTCTGAACCGTGGGCATGAGATCAAGAAAAGGAGATTCCCAAACCTAAACAAGTTTCCTAAAACCTAAAAAATCTTCTACAGGAAGGGGATCCAAACTGCTGCAGAATTTAAACAGCGAGGCTTTGGTTTCAGCAGCCTAATTTGGGTCAGTAACCTGTGGTACTGTTTTCCCCACTTCCATTTTCTGCTTTACTTAACAGGTATTTTTATGTTTATCTACATACGTATCTTCCTCAAAGTATTCCCTTTCTCCCATAGTTGCTTCAACTTGAAGTCTGCATTCCAGAAGGGACTTCCTAGGGGACAGCATACTCTCAAGTTAAAAATGAACATTCTGTATGACAAATCTGCATTGTTGACAATTAAATCATTGTAGTTTCTCAATTAGCATTATGTTAGCATCTCCACAGAAGTCACATTTGCTCTTTCTACCTTCTTCCCATTCTTTTGTTGTGAATTTATCCATCTTCACCCCGTTACAGTGGCAGCTATACAGATCAGAATAATTGGCTGAAAATCTAGAAAACTAGCCAGTATCTTCCACTATTGCAAAGGCAAAACAACAGCACTGACAAATTTAGTTTGCTGCTTCTGGATTTAGATGTAGATTACTAAGAAAAAAAAAGATCTATGCATTAAGATAAGTTTGCATTTCTTATCTCCTGCTCATCAGCTAAAACAGTGAGGGCAAATGAAATCCTGTCTGGGTTTTAAAGGGTACAAGATACCTTCACTCTCACTAAAAATGAAGGCATCCGATCACAAGGAACAGAGCCGTGTTATCCTGAAGAGGTTTACAAGGCTGAAGCAACAATATTCTCTTCTGTGCAAATCCATTATTTTTGGGGAAAAAAAATTCCCCACACAAGAACGTTTTATTGAGCTGTTACTGCTGGCCTTCCACTACACCCTTCAACGTGAAATACATTTGTTAAAATCAGTAGCAATCCTGCAGGTAACACTGAAAGTGATTTTGACAGCTGTAATACCTTGGGCTTGCAAAAAGCATAGCAGGGAAAAGGAAAATTGTCAGAAATTACATAAAACGTTATCAAAAGAACTGGTAGAAAGCCACATAACATTCTTTTTAAGAAAAGAAACAACCAAACAAGAAAAAGCGACAACAAAAACCATTTCTTCTCCCAGCACAAGTTTATAGTATGCTTTTTAACCCTGTCCATGATGGGGGAGGGAGGGAAAAGATTTCAGACTGTCTGAGTATCAAAACTGTGTGAACAAATAAGTGAAGGATCAGTTTATGAGCACGACACCTGCAATCAGGGATACATCCACCTGATCCCAGCATAGGGAGCTCCAGAGTAACACAAATACAGCCAGGGCTCCAGTGCTTGCTTAAAGCTTGATGCTCACCTCACCAGAACAAAGACTTTTTCCTATGGAAGTTAATGAGATCTTTGTTAGTGGCTTCACTGGGAGCAAATCTTGGCATCAGATGAAAGAATAAAGTTCTAGGGACTTATTAAGTACCGAAATGTGTTGCTGCATGGAAATGTAACTGCATGGATTACAAGGTCATGCACGAAAGCAGTACTGCAATAAGTTCTGTGCATCACTTGTTCATTGTCAATTTTTCTGTAGAATAAGACAACAGTCAATTGCCATTATCAACAGTTTGTGCACTTTGAAAGCTAGTGCTGTGCAACGGCTGTTTGATTTCTATCTATTTCTTAATGAATGCAGAGCTGCCAAAAACAGCTCCCTTTAATGGCAATCCCTGCAGCGATGCTCCAAGATGCATTCCCTTGATTCCCTCCCCTTGGAGATGGTCCCTTTGTGGATGCAATGGAGTGCATTGGCAATAGGCACACTTACGGCCTCTACGTAGCACGTTCCAAGGTCAGAGAACTTCAGACACTAACAGTGTCAATTCAGCATCTTTTAACACGTAGACTGAGCTAGAAGAATATTGGCCTTATGATCACTATGGAAAACGTATCCAAGCTATCATTTACAAATAGGATAGGCATCCTCAACAAAGAAACGAGACTGTAAGTGAATCTCTCTGAAAGGAGCAGCATGCTCTGAAGCAGTAAGCTCAACTTCCCAAGACTGCAAAAGCTGAGAATGGAAATCAGCACTGCACATCACTTTGCTGTCTGGCAATGCCCACACTCCTTTCGTAGTTATTACCTTCTCATCTACCCTTGAAAATGTTGATTCTTAACAAAAAAAAAAAAAAAAATCTCCAACTATAGAAGATCAGTCACATTTATCCTGAAGTGTGATTTTCCAGTTTTGCAACCTGTAGATACGTGAAACAGATTGTGTAGTTATGCACTGTTCTACAGGGAAGCACAAGAATTTACTAACAGTCTTCTCTGAAATAAAAAAAAAAATATATATATATATATATATACAATTCACTGTTAGTTTCCACTGTATAAACATTTGATAGACAGGAAAAGATAGAATTGCACATACTATTCTTACTGTTTTGCTGTTAAAATAGCGTGGCATACTGCAAAACCAGGTCCTGCATACAATGTATAGGCATTTAAAACGTGCTCCTAAAGCAGTAAGACAGCAAGACCCAATGAAGGATTAGCAACTCCTTGCCCAGTTACAATATTCTTTGATTTAAGCAGGAAGCATGACTTTCAAGAATAGCCAAAGCCAACTGGAAATGTAGAAATGATAAATGGAAAAAGAGTTGCTTTGCTATATTTACATGATGTCAGTATCACCAAAATAAAGGAAAAAGAAAAACAGGACATACCAAAAATATCCATTCGAATCTGCAATATTTGCTACAGGTAGTGATATATGCTGATGTTTCAGCAATGCAGAGCTAAGCTATTCATCCATCTGAGGATACTCAGAGATCACCTCAGAATCACAAATTCTGATCATGCACTCAGTATAATTCTGTAACCAACGAAAGTTAAAAATACTTTCTCTACTCCAGATCATGGTCCATTACAAATAACAGGTCAATAAGTGCATTTAATATATATGCCCTTTACAGAGGTTATGCTTTCAAAAAAAAAAAAAGTTACAAATTCTGCATTTTAATTTTTATTTTTTAAGTGAAGGTACAACATTATCTGCTGCCTTGCATCTTTTTCTCTTTGCCTTTCTGCTCTGAAGAGTGGTATCTCTTGGATAAACACTAACTCAGAATACTTGCTCAATGTTGTGTCAGGTTTTGCTGGTAACTAGTTGTGCCTCATAACTCAGGCACTTGTGCTTCTGAAAGCTTTTTGGATTATTTCTCTTGAGGTGTATGCTGTTCATCCATCTCCAGGCACAAATACAACAAACATTCACTCCTGTCTTACAGGCTTCAGCTCTGTGCTACTTTCCCAGAAAGTAAGTACTTGTTCTTCCCACTTAAACATAGCTCTTAACCTTCCTCAATATAAAGGTAAATTCTTGTTTGGCTGATGAAGCTATTACAAAGGAACTTCCACCTACCTTCCCCATCCTCTACACACAATAATCATCTCCACAATCTGCCTAAGCTTTCAGCTACTCTCCCACACCAGCACAAGGAATGGTCTGCTGTACCTCTGCATAGTCTTTAGTCGTTTCAGATTTGTCAAACAGATGAAATACTCTCCTGCCACCGCAGTTCTCATGTAGTCAAGAGAGAACAAATTGCAGCACGGCAGCTCATAGCCATTGCTTTGCTGGCACTAATACTCACTTGGTAGTCTTACACTGCCAAAAGACATGGGGATCAGACTAGCACCTTGTCCATGACTGCTAACTCATAACAGAAGATCAGACTTTGTTTCAGCGAGATACCATTAAAGAAAGTGAGCCTTGAAAAATAATAAGAAGGCAGGTTACAGCAGTGTTTTCACTTACATGGGTCGTTTGATAGAGATTTCTTACAAGCCTTCGTATGGCACACTGGGGCACTTTCTGGACTGCTTCAATACATCTGCTGTATTACTCTGCACTGGAAGCCTTACACATCACAAACTGCTGTCTTTGATTCTGCACTCACAATACTCCACAAGATGCTATGCTGTACCAGAAGCGAGCTGCAGCATTAGGTACAACTTATTCTACTGCAGGGGAAAGAAGTTTTAAAGTATAGCAGTTCTTAATATATACAGACACTTCCATTTAAATCTCTCTATTTTCTTCCACTCGAGTGCCAAAACAGTCACTACTCACACAGGCTGTCAACAGACTTTGAAACATGAACTTTGAGCATCTTGACAAAACCCCAGTAAGTAAGCTTATTGTAGTTCATAGTTACAGTGAGAAAGACAGATAAGAAAGCCATATACAGAATTAAGGAGACTTTGCACTTTTCATCATGCCCAGCCCTGGGTAGTTCAGATGGGGTACTTGCAGGCAAGCAGGCAGGCAGGGTCATCGTCAGTTGTGTTGGGACACCTCAAAGATTTCACTGCTCACTCTGAAGACTGGCGATTCATGTGTGCTTTTTAGTTTCTTTGTTTTTAAAAGTCTTTAAAGTTGCATCACTCGGAATCAGATAAGTCACTTTAAACAAAGCAAAGTGTTAAGTGTGACAATTTATTTATAATATACTTCCCACCATCACCACCACCACACACCACCCTGTGAAAGCAAATCCCCTGCTGAAAGGGTGACCATTTTTAGCATGTTTGAAAGAAATCAGACCAACACAGTATGAAGAGACATTCTGGTCAAATTAGAACATAAAAAGGGGAGAGAGATCAAAGCATACATTTACTTTAACTGTACTGAATTAGCCTGCTTCTCCACTTTCTTAAGAAGTCAACGCACAATTGGTTTAAATTCGTACCAATTTTTCCATTATGTTTAAAAGACAAGCTGGGCACAAAGTCTTTAGTACAGGAAAAAAAACTCTGTTTCATTTCCCTCAACATTCTTTTCAGACTTCAAGAGGGGAACTGGAAACTATCTTCTCAACATCTTCTACCTCATTTACTCCCTAATAGAAGCGTTAGCTCAGAAAGCATAGCTTAGAAGTTCTGACATAACCACTATCTTAAGATAGCTTCTCTTGTCTAGAAGGGAACTTCTGCACAAATACTTCTGTTAAAGCTTCTGGTTCTTGCAGCTGGAGGTCATGGAGAAGGTCCCAACATCACACACAGCATAGTTCTCTTTTAGCAGCACATACTGTCGAAGCAGCACTCGGTGCTGAGAATGGATTATTTTCAAGAGGGCAAGTCTTGTATATTAATTTTCTATCAAGAAGCATGCTAGAGAGAGAACCAGCAGGCACAGAGAGTCCAGATACACTGCTACACAAGAGATATGGAGGTGTACTGTTGGTAGCTTGTTCCATAGCACATTCGGGAGGCAAAGGACCAAAACAAACAAACAAAACAACAAAAACTCTGTACATCAGGTAAGGTGTAACAAAGTAAGAGTGGCTGGTTTCTCTGTTTCTCATGCTATGGAAGATTTCCTGTAAAAATTTTAAAAGCAATTCTTTAACAGATGGGTCTCAAATTCAGCATAAGAAGGCAGACTTCTTTTTCTCCCTTACTCCTCAGTTATGATGAATATGCTGCTTCATCAGCAATTCAAGGAAGTCTCCCCTCGGGGAACAAAAAATGAGGGGTGGTGGGAGAATTACAGCCTAACATCCACAACAAACTATTCTGTAGTCATCTGTAAAGTGAGAGCCCCTGCTGTTCTCTAGGCTCCTGGAAGTTATCCAGAACTAGAGCCTATCAAGAGGCTTGAGCAGTATTTTACCAACACTGTACTGATTGTAGTTTTCCTAACGCTTAAGGTAGAGATCTCAGTTTCCACAAGAGAATTGAACACTTCCCTGTCCTAAAGATTCTCTGTTCCTCTTCAACAGGAAGAGAGTGCTTTCTAGTGCCTCTAAACGGGAGAGGAAAATTTCACGATGCTGCACAGCAACATCTTAAAATTATGTTTCACAATTTGACTGGGGCAGGGAGGTGGCACACAGGTACAAAAGAGTAGGATTTTCTTGAAAACAAAAAAAAGAAAAAAGAAAAAGAAAAAAGAAAAGAGCCTAAGGGACTCTGGTCTTTGCTTTTTTCCCTCCATTGAAAAAAAGAGAGATTAGAACAGAAAGCAAAAGCTCTGTCCAGTCACAAGGAATCCATATATATTCCTTTGGACAGGATAATCTGTTCTTTCGTATGACATCAGAAAGTGCTCTATTAGTGCTAAAGTTGTAAATACGGACACAAAGGTTTCGGGCAACGTGATAATCAGGAAATGTGTCTGAATGTTGTGCCAACAGATTTTTTAAGATGCAAAATGGCAAAGCCTCCACAAACTTTATTTCTGAAAGTCTCTACAGAAGGCAGAGAAGTCTAAGAGGCTAAAACAAGGAGCCCTAACAAGGAAAAGGGGTGTGCTTACAAGGGTCCGTATCTGGTCTCGTATTTAGAAACAATGTTCTTGCATCGCCCCACTTCCTTGCGCAGCTCTGCAACCTCCGTCCTCAGGGCCGTGTTCTCTTTCTCAAGGAAGGCTGCCCGAATTGTGATCTGATTCTCCTTTAATCGTCGAGCATCACGAGAACGCTTTGCTGCCACGTTGTTCTTCTTTCGCCTTGTCCAGTACTTTTCATCCTGGAGCAAAAAGAAATAAGAAAAAAAAAAAAAAAAAGATGCCAACCTGACATTTTGTATCAAATAAACACCTCTGTCCTATAAGGGCATCACATGCCGTACTTGAAAGCTTCCTTCATTGGTTCGTAAGGCTCAGATGCTAAAATATAAGCAAGAGAGAGCTGTAAGATTTCATAATCACACACAAGTCTTGTTTTAGCATAAACAAGACACGCTGCTAGAACTGGGGAGAATAAAAGACTTGGCTACTAAGCTGTCCAATTGAAATCTGCCCTTGACTTAATTCCAATTCAAGAATGAACTTCCAAGGAAAACAGCCTATTTTCTTGTCTGCTCAAAGCTATAGCAGGCATAATGCTGGGCAAATACATACACTGGCCTTCAAAGCACAGCACAATGTGGACGTGACCTGATAGTTCTTCTAATTTCTGTGTGTATCATTTTCAGTTGCTCCTGCTTGGTAATTATCTCATGGTACTAAACCAGCAAGAACAGCAGTTTACTTGTCAATTCTATTCCTGGCAGTGCTTTTCCCCAATCATGTGTGTATAGCATGTTACCTTTATATGTGAATGCGTTTGGTCAAAGAGTGAAAAATTTTGATCACAGCCTAGAGAAGTCTGCAGTAATAAATCTGTTACCTTTTGCTCATCTGGGACAAAAACCTTCTTTGCTTTTTTAATCATTGGTTGTGGTTTCAGGTCCTCTTCAGTAAACTTGTGCTTGCGAGGATTGAAAAGCTCACCACCAGGCACACTGGACAGCACTAAATCAGCAGGGTCAGGATTAAAATTCACCTCAACTTCTACACAGTCAGGATCAATGGGGCTGGGTGTATTTCTCTCATTTTGCGGTGGGGATTCTGGCAAAAACAGAAGTTGCAACACATTCAGCAGGATGAAGAGAATTAACTCAGAAGCCACGCTGGATATCTCTGTTGTTGCAGCTAGCATTTAATAGCACTACCTGATATTTCTCTAATGCAATGCTTGGTACTGCATGTCCATTGTAATACAAGCTCCAGGAACATCTGCCAAATTAACAGACGTGAGTAGACAGGTGTGGGACAAAAGCTAAGACTTCCTCAAAGTGCTTTTTGCACTTGAGCACATTTAGCATTGCTACAACAAGTGTTTCTAAGTACGGAAATTGTATCAGCCTGAGATTTGTCACTTTGAAAACTTCACAGAAAAAAGCTTGCCCAAATACTGCAGTCCTAAATCCTTCAAAGGTAAGACAATTGCATTACCAAAGGACTAAAGAAGTGTAGATTTGGTACAAATTTAAATACATGCTACTACCTTGCCACATGGGAACAGAAGTGCCCCAACAAGCTGCCTGACAGTGTTCACATGAACTTTGACATATTTATCTATCGCTTAACAATTCAAGTTCATGAAGTTTATAATGTCAGTGCAATCTGAAGCAGAGATCAATGAATAAACCTTTTCATATGCCACCTGGAAAAAAAAACAAAAAACAACCAACACACTTATAGAAAGAATTTCATGTTTTGCTTTTCTCATAGGTTCCCAGGAGGAGGTCCTCAGCAAAATGCTGCAAACTCTGCTCCTGAAATAGCACTGTGCAACTGTAGTGGCTAAGAAGTTTAAACTCCAAATCTAGCTCAAACACTACTTATGAAAAGCAGAATTCTCTCAGTACCATTTAAGTACATAGTTTTGTTTCTTTGTTTCTTCATTCTCTCTTCAAAGCAGCACAGAATATTAAACAGTACCATTAATAGACCTTTTCCAAAGGTCAGTTTGCCAGTTTCACAGGCCAGCAAGGAAAGGCTGCTTTGTTATTTATTTTTTTTCCAATTAAGCATTGTTATTTGAGGGACAAACCAAGGCAGTACAAGTGACTTGGCACAACCTATCGAATCTGTTAGAAGACAATCTGAGCAGCTAAATTCACAACACACCCAGCTTCTCACCAAATAAGCAAAATTAAGAAAGCAAATTCTTTATGCTGGCATTCCAGCTCCACTGATTTCAAAAGAGAAAGGCTGCATACTTGTAAACACTGACTCATTTTTCCAGTAAGGAGACTGAGGAAGACGAGAGGCAGCATCTTCATGAATCAACACATGTTACTTAGCCTGCCACAGCTAACAGCGATGGGTTAGCACATCTTCTCCTGGATCTGAAGAGGCACCTGTTGATAGCAGAACAATCAAAACAATTCCATCTACCTGTGCTGGAGGCTGCTTCAGATTGCTGGTAGACGGCAGTAGATGACGAAGACACAGGAGAACCAGTGGATGCACTGGCTGGCTCCTTTTCTTCCAGCTTAGCCACAGGCATGAGTGGATTCTGGTTCAAATCCAGGTGAGTAGGGCTGGAAGGAATTCCATTCTCTAGGAGAAATTCATCCAGATCCATGTACTCCAGATGGAAAGACTCCCCATCGTAAGGAATAGTTTTGTCCCAGATAGGTGGCATGAGGGAAGCTGAGACTGCCATAGTGCTGGCAGCGGCCGCCTCATCTTCCTCAAGCTTTATCTTCTTCTCTTTATCTGAAAGATACAAGTAGGTCACTGCACAAGTTGCAGCTTTAAAAAAAAAAAAAATCCCATGGAAGAAAATTCAGTAAACCATATTTCTGCCTCAAGACACGATCTGGAAATGCAGGTGTTGAAAGGCAACGTTTGTATGCAGCTCAGCATGGAGTGCTTTGCCTCCCTGCAACGGCTGGACCACAGTCGAGTAGCCTTGGAGATCAGCAACTCTGCTCTGATAACTCACCAAAGTACACTATAATACTGCATCTGGCTTATTATTCACTAGCCACTGCAAAATAGACTGGTTTTGCTGTTGTGGATTCATTTGTCTTTTCCTGACTTGTCCTGGAAGATGGGGAAGTGAATGTCCTGACATAGAATTACAGTGGAAGCCATTAAGAGAACTTTGAGGAAGCAGAGTAGTTTATTCTATGCACAAGGGAAAAAAGGTGCAGAAGAATAATTTAGATTGACATTCAGAGGTAAATAAGGGTTTTCAGATTGCATTTGAAAATCAGCTAGAAGGGTCCACAGCACATCAGAGACCTGGACCACTACTGTTTGGTATTGTAGATGCATTCCTTTCTAAAATGACTCAGCATGTCCACATAAAGTAATAGCTCCAAATGCTGTTCACTATAGATAGCTCAGTGTACCTACACACAATTTTTACTCTTTGGGGAGATGTCTGATAAGGCATACTCCCACATCTCCACCCCCAAGCCAGAAAAGACTGATGAGCTCTCCATTTACTATGCTTCAAAGCATGTAATACTGAAAAATGGCTGGTCTTACATTCCCCATAGCTACTGAATCTTCACAACTGTCTGGGACAGAATCCAAGCAGAAAACTCAAGTTAAAACTCAATAATTACATAATTTAAGAGATAAAAATAAATTGGCAAAATAAAAAGTCCAAGTCCTGTTCCTGATCCAGTTCTCCACATAGCCATGCAATTCTACCTGCACTGCAAGGAAGCACTGCAGAAGCAATGTTAGGGCAGCGACTACTGGAGCCAGTGCTGCCATCAAAAGGAACAGTCACCAGGTGCAGCTGTACCAACTGGGAATTGCATCTTATCAAGGAAATAGATAAATAGCCACTCTGAGGGAACAAGGGCTGCAGGAACATATACTGGAGCACTGTGCATCTCCAGCATCTGTACACATCAGCCTGACAAAACACACAAGCCCTTGGCAATAGGATATTCCAGACCAGCTAAAATATACTAAAGGAGTATTCTACTTCATCGAGGTGGGAGTGTGGTTGAAACCGTGCTCTAAATCAGAAAAGCCTATTTATATAAAGCCTATTTGATAAAACTGGCATTCCTTCCACTGCTGCCTTAGCTGAGACGGAACTGAGATTGAAAAAGCTTTTTATGGCTCAAAGAACAGCACTGCCATACAAAATAAATTATCATTTTCATCTACCATCCCCCGAACATTTTACACAAGAGATAGTTACTAATCTAAACATATAAGAAAATACTTATCAGCTACAGACTAACAGTAAGTACCAAAGGGTAAGCTTTGTTAACATTATCTCCTTGCAGCTATGGGGTGCTCCCCTCACAACTTCACACTGCTGCCTCTGAACTTCCACCTCCCAACACCTATCCCTGCTATAAACTCCTTTGCTAACTTCCCTACCTTTTCCCAGGCAAAGCAAATATTCGGGTTAACAGCCACGATCCAAACTGACTGAATGTTCTAAACAGCTTGTACTCGAAGCAAGTAAAGAAATGCTGTCTGCTCTGTTTCACATACAAAGATGACGTCACTAGTGAGGCACACTCCACCAAATCAGAACAGCCATTTTACATCAAGCTTTTGAATCTAGGATAGTGCATTCCCATAAGGTTTGCATATTGCTCAACACAACCACCCAGATCTGTACAAGGAGTTGTGTACAGTATTGTAACGATACAAAACAAGTGACAATAATGATCTCTTTATAAATCACTTTATTTTTTATCAACATGATAAACAACTTGTGAATGTTGAATCAATACACCGTCACCCCTTGGTCTTAAAAACATCAGTATTCCATTATAAACTATGCAAGTCTTAACACAGCCAGTAGTGCATGGGCATTGCAACATCTAACGCAACACCTCAAAATACAAAGCTTAGTTGTCATGTCTCCAACCCCTCCCTTTCCACCCCCCCAGAAGATAGATGCCACTCTGCAGGCACGCGTGGCCCTTATAAGAACTTTCAGAGCCCCACAGATGTGCACCATCATCCTGCTGTACTTTAGCACCCCAAAAAGACCGCAGTCCTTCCAACTTCCTCTTGCTATTGTCCCTGGCTCACATCAAATTAAATCCTTTCTTCACATGAGAGGACCACCTGATTCTTTTCCTTTTGCTACCCATTGAGAACTGGACAAGCACTGAGTCCCCAGTGTCGTCTTTGTTTAGCTATGCTGTCTCTTTCTCCACCCTCACTTCTAGCAGCAATATCTGAAACAAAATTAAAATAGCAGCCGTTAGCAGGCAAACCCAGTGCCCATGTATTTCAAACATGACGCATAAAAAGATAGAACTGTTGTGTGATCATTTTTGCACTGACATTTTCCCACTGGCTTTCTTTCAATTCATTTAATCTTTATTTCCTGCTGCACAACATCCTGCTGGGTACACAATATCTAATGAAACACTAATTAACTTCTTGCATCTTGAGGTGAAAGTTTCTGCCTGCCCCAGCACAGGGACCTGAAACATTAATTCTCCAAATATATTTATAGTGTAAACAGGTATTACCTGACAGCAGAGCTGCAGTATCCTAAGAGGCTCCATTTGCAGTGATTCAAGGTCACCCTGGTAAATCTGGACTGTAGTTCTGCAGCTGAAAGCTCACGTCCAATTTAGTCCCCTCATTCTGCTACTATGACCTATTAACTAGCTCGTACATTTGCTGTTAAGAGAGGTCACTAGTTTACCTTAAATAATTCTGGCAATGAAAAGCAAGAACTCCAGGTCACTAACAGCTGGAAACACTTATTTTAGCAAGCTGGAAAGAGCTTTATTGCTCATGCTTGTTTTTCCACAAGACAAGACAGATATTTAGGCCACTGCCAGTACCCACGCTTTTGAGGAAACCCCCCTTCATCAAAAATATTTTGCCATATTATACCGAAAATGCTGTATAGTCCAAGGCTGATTCTTCCACAGATCTTCAGCCCCATTTGTGACAGTGCAACAAGATAGGTTATAGAGTAATGTACTCCTGATGCCCATTACTGTGATGTTTGTTGAGGCATTCCTGCCACAGCAGCATGCAACTGGTGATTAAGGCCTCCTTTGGACTGGAGAGTATGCAGCAGTTCATTATTAATAGGCAGGACCTACACTCCTGCTCCAAAATATTAATCCTCTTCCCTTACTCCACAGACTGTATTATTTTAAATTACTATTTTTTTTTTATTTAACCCTTATGCTCTGCTCAAGAACAACTTACAACAAGTGCTGTTGCATATACTCAGTACATGGCAGAGCATTCAAGATGATGGCATTCAGTTGGAACTGGATGTCCTCTGCTGTTGCTCAGAAGGATTAGAAAGCCTGCTCGCTTACTGGGTAGTCAAATTACCCAGGGCAGTTGGAAAACCCATAGGAAGCTTGTGCAGACTATAAATGGACACAACTGCAGCTAGTTGATACCATTTATCTCAGAATAATACAGCAAATTGTATATTGTCAACAGGCAAAGCACACGGGAGCCTTTCTTAGAAAGCCTGCTGACACTTTGGCTCCATCCATGCATTGTAAAGGAACAGAAAATAAAAGAAGGATCCTCTGAAGTCAGTAGTTGCAATTGTACTGGCAGGTCTTTTGTAAAATTAAGAACAGTTACCTGCTAATAGTGGTGCCTTTTTTTCTGCTGTCTTGCAAACATGCAGAGAATTGAAGCATCGAGAGATCGAAATAAACAAAGCAACACGTTTCAGGAAGCGTGAAATGAAATGACATAGTGCCAGGTGAACTAAAGGAAGCCCAGGGAGAAATTTAAGAATGGGAACAGTGTGAACTTCATCCCAGCATGAATGGAGAGGGGTAATCAGAATTCAGCAGGCCCACCAATAAGCTTAACAGGGTCACGCTGTGTGCCTTCCCAAGCTGGAACGGGGTCATCTGGTAAGGGGAAAAGAATTCAATGCTTCTCATTTTAGAGCAGTGCAAGGCATGAAATCCTTATTTGTTTTAAAATTTCACAGCTCCTGGACGTAGGAAACAAAGCAGCCATATCCTGTTTGGTCACCACACACCACCTGAGGTTGTTTGTGATAGCTCTGTCACCTCTAAAGGGTATTGGGTGAGGATAATAACCTCAGCACTGCCGTAACATGTCGGAGATTCAAAATGCACTGCAGCATCCTGTGCCATAGCAACACGGCCAGACTCTACCCGAGGCTGACCTTTCTATTAGTATTTTATTTTTTATTTTTTTTAAGCAGAAAGGAGAAAAAGGTATTCACCAGGATCACGAGATGAATGAATAGGCTTACACGGTACCGTGCAAAGATAGAAAACGCCAACGGCTCCGCACTGGGAAGGTTGCAGCCAGTCCCGTTTGCACAACGCTGCCCGCAGGAGCAGAGGAGCCCCGGCCGGGCAGGACGGTGCAGGTACCGGGCACACCCTCGGGGATTAGCTCTGCCACAGCAGCGTGCTGGGAGCAGACAGAGGCACCTGAAGGCTCCTTCCAGCCCAACTTTGCGGCAACGGAGGCGGCCTCCTCCCGCAGCGCGCCCTACAGCCCTCCCACCTGAAGCGTTTCTCGCCGCCTCGACGCGCCCGGAGCGGCCGGCCCCAACCTCCCCCCCGTCCCCCCCGCCACGCTGCGGGGCTCGGGGCGGAGAGAACGGGCGCAGGGGGCGCCCCCCGGATCGCCACCCCCCCCAACCCGCACCGGGCCCGCCCCTAAGGCGGGAGGAGGACGGCGGCAGAGGGAGGAGGGAGCGGTGGAAGGAGGGGAATGGGAACGGAGAGAGGGGAAGCGGGGGGGGGAGAGAGGGGGGGGCTGAGGTGCCGCGCGCTCCCGCCGCCCCCGCGCGCTCACCCAGCCGCGCGTCCCGCGGGGGGTTCTCCATCAGCTTCTTCAGCACCAGCGGGAAGGCTCCCGCCAGGCCCTGCTGCTCCGGCTGCTGCGCGACGGCCCCCGCGCTCCCCCCGGCTGCCGCGGGCTCCGCTGCCGCTCCTCCCGCCGCCGCCGCCTCCTGGTGCGCGGCGCGGCCGGGCATACTCCCCGCGAGCCGGCGGGCGCCTGACGGGCTGTCAACGATCGCCGACGGCCGCGGCGCGCGGCGCCAGGCTGCTGCGGCGGCACCCCGGGACCCAGCGACACCGAGCAGCTGGAGCGGAAGGGCGCATGCGCGCCCGCCTCTCGCTTCAATATTCACGAGCGCCGCGGCGCCGCCCACCCGAGCCCTCGCGACTCGACCCGCCCTCTCCGCGGCGCCGATTGGTCCGCGCCGCTCTAAGGGCGGGCCCTCGCCGCCAGGCTCCGCCCTCCCCGCCCCGCCGCGGCCGGCGCGGGCACGCGTCCCCCGCCCTCCGGGGCACGTGCAGAGGCAGGCTGCGGCGGCTCATTAGCATGCGAGGCCCCGCCCCTCGCCCCTCCCGTAGAGCGCTGCGTCACCGCCAGCTGCTCCTAAAGGCGGCGGGAGGGGTGGACGGAGTGCGCGCGTGGGCGGCGGAGGAGCAGGGCCTGTCGCGGGGTGGGCGCGCATGCGCAGAAGCGAGAGACGCCCTCCCGCCGCACACACACGCATCTCGCCTCCGGCAGCCGTTAGTGGCTGTGGAGACGGTGAAGCCGCGAAGCGCTGTCGCTAGCCCTGATCTCTGTGGGCCCGGGCCTGGCGCTGGGGAGCTGCATCACAGCGGTGGTTGCTGTGGGACGAGGCCCCGCCGCTGGCAGGCAGATCCCTAAATATCCCTCGTCTGAAGCTCGGGATCGCCGTGCCTACGCGGCCCGGATTTAATCTCCCTCTGCCCTACATTGCAGTGCGGCCGCTGTGTGCCCCACATAGCGTGAGCAGCCAGGAGGGACATCAGCTGCCCTCAGCGGTCCGGGCAGGGCCTGCCTTCTATTCCAGCGGCAGGGATTCGCGCTGGGATTTAAGCTTCTGAAGGCGCGGGGAGATGTACGTATGCCAATTTATCCCCGAGAGCACAGGCAGAGCGTGAGGAGCTTCTGCCGAACGAGCGAGCTCGGAGAAGTGACAGCACCACAGGCGCGGGCCTCTCCTGGCAGCAGCTGCTGCCTCCTGCCGCTGAAGGCTGGCTGCAGCGAACCCGCCCGGTGCTGCGAGCGGCCGGAAGAACGGGCACGCAGCCCCTCCGCTAGAGCCCCAGCTGCACCCTGCGGCACCGCGGCTGAAAGGACTGAGAGGTTCCCCCCCCCCGCCCCAAAAAGGGCCCTGTCCCTCCCAGCAGACAATAACGCTGCCTTGGTTCAGCTGCACCTCTGCAGACCTCCGGGGTAAAGGCTTCAGAAAGAACTTCAGACATTGTGGTTTCAAAGCACGGCTTGACTTGACCCTTCCTGATAAACCTCAGTGGTCACTGAGACACAAAATCAGGTCTGAATTCCTCTCCATGTGCCCCAGAGAAAAGGGAAAGGATTGGAAGCAACACGTGGTAGGTGCTCCCCACTGATACCTCATTGCAGCAAGCCCTTGTCCAACTCAGAGGGATGTGGAGCGCACGCTACCCTAAATGCCAGCTGCTTCTTTTGCACAGGCTGGAAACAGAATCTCCTTGATACTGCAGCACAATGCCAGCTCACGTGGAAGGCCACCTGGTGAATGTAGGATGCTGGAGCAGTGTGGGTTAACATATCATTGCAGCTGATAAACCCAGCTGCAAAAGCATGCAGAACAGGTCATGCTCCATTGCCTGGTGTGCTCCAGGGCTGCCACGTGCCTTTCACAGGCTCCTTCTGCCTTGCCAAGCTCAGCTGGCAGAAGAAATAATCATATGAGTGGAAGAGAGATGGCACTTCACACGGGACAATGAAAGACAGATGTCAGACCACACAGGACAGAGGCAGCACATGCAGCTCAGCAAGGGGCAAGTAAAGGTTTACAGTAAAGCCCTTGCCCAGAAAACAGCTAACTGGTAGGTGGTAACAAGAACACAACCTAGCAAGGCTGGGAAGCAGCAGCTTGTTATGAATAGGGTGAGGGACTTGGCCAAAGTAGGGCAGTCTGCAGGCTCCCCATTCAGCTACAGCTCTCTGGGTTGCTTTGTTCCATTGTTGTTGCGGCTGGAGGCCCCCAGGGATGATGCTATGTATCAGTACAGTACATAGCTCCTTCAAGGAATGTGCTCTGTGTGCATCCCCCCCTACAGATCTAAATGGCAGCTACTTTGCTGGGTGACGTCTGTGTGAATGGAGGTTGCTACATCCACTCAGCAGCCTTTCCTCCAGGGATTTTCCCTTTAGATTTATCATGCTCTTTCTCTAGCCCATTTCCACCCCAGCTAAGTAGTTGCTGAAGCTAAAGTTTGCCCTATGCTGCCACTGCCTCGTGACTCTGTTTGGGGAGGGTTCAGCCTGCACAATGTTAGCTGTTCTGCCTAAGGGCAGGAGGTCCTGGGGAGCATTCCTGTGGGTTCCCTCTCACAGCACCCTGCCCAGGCGTCGGCTCTGCCCCACCAACAAGGAGGGAGGTTGCTCTGAGAGCTTTTCCTCACTGCTTCAGTGGAGTAGGGATTCAAGTCGCTGCCAGCACAAAGTGGACATTGCTCCATCAGCTGTACCTTCCTGGTTGAGTTGGAATCTGCCTGGATCTTTACACTTGGTATTTTGCTCTGCAGCCGAGGAGGAAGAGAGGGGGACAGTGATATGTGAGGAGAGGAATGCAGTGGCATTGGCTGTCCCTGTCAGGGACAGATGATGCAGAACAGCCCAGCTTTGATGCATCAGGGAGGGAAGCAGAAAGCAGCCCAGTGCTAAGCACAGGGTGGGACATGTCCAGCAAGCTCTGCTGGGAGGTCTGAAGCCTCATTTCAAATGCAGGGCCAAAACCCAGCAAAAACAGAAGAGGGGTATGTAGGTATGGAGACCCAGGAGGGAGAACAGAGCTTTGTGGGAAGCAAAACGTGATGGGAACAGTGGCCTCAGGAGGGAAGCAGCATAATAATCACAATTCTGAGGGTTACATGAGGTGATGCTAAGAGGCAGGGTGGTCCCAGGTCTGAAGAGGAAAGCTGCCACAAGACAGCAACCTCAGCTGCCAAATAAGCCACATTCAGTTAAAATGAAATTATTCCCTCTGCAAATCATTGATCCCCAACAGCCCCTACTCCTACTTGCCAGACAGATCAATCTTGCCAGCACTCCTCCCATGGATTAGTTCAATCCACCTGGCTGTGGAGACCAGAGGTCCCAAAGGGCCAGCCATACTTCAGCTGTGCCCCAGCAAGGCTCTGTGCCATGTGAGCCACCTCTGTTCATTACTGCTGCCTTCCAGCCAGGTCTGCTTTCCACATGGGCATCAGTCAACCCTGAAAACATGACCTGCTTCCAGCATGCAGCTTCACACCGTGTGGTATGTAAGCACACCAGGTAATAGTCAAAGTCTCAGCAAAGGAGTGAGCCAAGCAAACTCACAAATGGGAGCAGCAGAGTAATGTGATAAAATAAGCCTCTGGAAGGTATGGGCATTTCCCCTTGCCTTTTCCCACAAAGTTTGCTGTATTCCAGCGGGTGTTGGCAGCTGCTTTACTGCCACAGCATTTTTCTTTCCTGTTGACAATCAGGAAAAAGGAAAGCTCCCCTCCACACTGTGGGCCTGGCTTTTCTGCTCCCAGCTTGGGTCACGCTCCCTCTCAAGACTGCCGAGCTGTCTGCATTGTCCTCTGGCAACTCCCTGCCCAACAGCCAACTCAGCGGGAGGCTTTTTTTTTGGTGAGTTCAACTTGCTCATGCCTGGACATGAGCATGTGGTGCCGAGGTGTTCCCACACACCTCGCTAGCACTCGGCAGCAAACATTACAACACAACAACCAAAAAACAGCTTGCCAAGAGCATGTGGCATCCCATCCAAAACCATCAAGTCTGTGAGTTATGTGATGGGCGCTTGGAGCGTGCCCAACAGGAGAGAATCGGTCAGCCCAGCAGAAGCACAGACTAAACAACTTCTTGGATCATTTCCATTTGTTTTTTCAGAGGGTGCACAGAGAGTGGGAAAGCCTAGGAGTACCCAAGTGCTCTTGCAAAGAAAACACAACATTTGCTTTGTTCTGTACCCCAGCTTCTCACCGATAAACAACGGTAGCATCATGCACAAAGTTTGCACAGAATCAGCCAGCTGGGCACCCCACCCCAGGCAGTGCCCATCTGGGGAGCAGTAGTGTCCAGAGACTGAGAACTCATTAACCATTAGATAGCACAGATAGAAATCCTGGAAGTTGCTCCTATGTGAGCACAAAGGTTTGTACCCAGTTCTTCTCTGTGCAGAAAGCTTTGAGGGCTTTCAAGAAGTAGCTGCGAAGAGATTAAAAGGATCAGGAGCTCAGCACTCCTGATGGATTTTGTAATCAATCCATCACTGCTGTTTTATTCCTAGCTGCACGCCACACTCAGTCCTAGCACTCCCCAGCTCACTTGGGTTCAGAGGAAGCACACCCTTGAAAAGTTTGCAGTGGACAAACTTTTGCCCCCTTCTCGCATTGCAATTTAAGGAGAAACAAAACCAGACCCCCTAAGCTCTGTCCTACCTGTCATTTTGTTGGTCCAGGGTAAGGAGTACTCCAGCAGGGACTTCAGGACTTCAGGAAAGTCCAGGGCAGCGGGGCCCCCAGGGCTGTTGCAGACTGACATGTCCTGTGCAGGGACTGCTCTAGAGAGGCCAATGTAGTGCCAGCAGCCTGGCCGCCAGTGCCGCAACCCGCTCGCTTGGACCTCACGAGAGGGGTTTGGAGGCACCCGGAGCAGGCTTTGCCAAATAACTCCGGCTGAGAAAACCCGAGGAGGAAGGGAAGCAGCTTGGTGGAGATGCAGTTTGCCCAGCTGTCTTCACCTCCCCCACTCCCACTCTGAAGTGGCCAATTGTGGAAATCACTTGCAGCCTAGCAGGGCTGGGCCGGGCTGCTGGCCAGCACGGTTTTACAGGGCCTCTCGCAGCCAATCCGACTGCGAAGAACTGGGCCAGTTATCTAACTTTGAAAAGGCAGCACCCTTTTCTTTCCCAAGGTGTTATAATAAATACAAACATTTTGAAGAAAAAAAAAAAAGTGCATGCACAGTCAGGGGTGCACACGTTGGCTGTGAGCACAACAGCAAATGGATCTGTGGAGCTACGAGCTGCCCAACCTGCCCCACAGAGACGTACACACTGTGCCTGCATCTGCCTGTTAACTTTCCAGCTGTCAGAGAGGCAGAGAGAGCCTGTTTTTCTATGATGTAACACTTATTGTGTGTCCATGCTAAGTCCCCACTGATTAATGGCGAAAGGCATCCTCCTTATCAAGTTTGCATCAGACACAAGTGCAGAATTTCTCTTCAGAAGCGACACAGAGTTTTACTGGAAATCCAACAACCCCGTCTCAAAGCGGTGATGTGAGGCAAGTTCATGTACCCTGAGAGTACTCTGGTAACAGTTGGTTAGGTAAGATCTTTAGCATTCAAGCCTCTTCTATCAGTGAAGGATTCTTTTTTTTTAGTGTGGAGGGATGGACAGGAGACAGGAGGAAAAAAGTCTGATCTTCTTTATAGGGATCTGCCTTGGCAAGGAGAAGCTTACATGTGCTGGGGTCTTCTCTTGCTGAGTGTGATAATGAGGACTGAAGTGCCTTTGTTTCTTTTTGCTCCTGTCTTGCTCAGCCTTACAGTGGTTTGAGTCATAGAATCACCAAGGTTGGAAAAGACCTCCAAGGTCATCTAGTCCAACTATCCTGTTACTGCCAGTACTTCCTCACTAAACCATGTCTCTTAGTACAGCATAAATGTTTCTTAAACACCTCCAGGGATGGTGACTCCATCACCTCCATTATCAGGCTGTGCCGGTGCCTGACCACTCTTTTGGAGAAGAAACTTTTCCTAGTATCCAACCTGAACCTCCACTGGTGTAACTTGAGGTTATTTCCTCTAGTCCCATTGCTGACATTTATTGCTTTGGCAAATTAGGTTTGTTGGGAGGAAATTGTCACTTAAGATCTTAAATTCTTAAATTTCAGTGGACATTTACAAGTTACCGTGTATAGAGCTGAGAAGGCACATCTCATCTTGTGTTGCGATGTCCACAAAATCTCCTGCCAACACCATGTGTCCTTGACTCACAACCCAATGAAAATCAAGCACTCAATCAGGAGAAAGTTTTACATGGGCAGTGATAGGTTTTAAACTAAAAGAGAGGAGATTTAGATTAAATATTAAGAGGAACTTCTTTATTCAGAGGGTGGTGAAGCACTGGCACAGGCTGCCCAGGGAGCTGTGGTGCCCCATCCCTGGAGGTTCAAGGCCAGGTTGGATGGGACCCTGGGCAGCCTGAACTGCTGTGTGGCTGCCCTGTCTATGGCACAGGGGTGGAACTGAGTGGGCTTTAAGGTCTCTTCCAGCCCAACCATTCTGTGATTCTATGAAGAGCTTGGTGACATCATTAGTAGGATGCATCAACACTGCCCCAGAGAAGCAGAAATCATGCTATGGACTAACATCACAGCAATGCAGAGCATCCACCGCCCTTATGTCCCTGACATGGAGAAAGCTTGAGTTGCTTTAGTGAATGGAGTTGAAACGTTGGCTCTGTGTCATCATGGAGAGCTGCGGGCATGGCCATAGATCGCATAATTTGTTCTGGCTGCACTGTTATCAGATCAGTTCATTATTTATTTTCACTGTAATCCCATATGAGTGGAGTTCTCTGCAGCCTTCTCCATCATCTTATGCCAGATGGAGAAGCCCAGTCAGCCACTCACAGCAGATTTTCTCACACACTTGACCAGCCACAGTCAACTTGCACTGGCTCTAAGTGGGTGGCACAGAGAAGGGTACACTGAACATGACACAGAGAGCCAGACTCCAGGAACAACTATTTAAATTGCAGAAGCTAGGGATACATTCATTTTAAAACCCTAATTCTCCTGCTCTCTTTGCAGGAATCTTTTTACAGGCCCAAAGTGCACCAGGAATTGCAGAGCACCTGCTGCAGGGGTCATCTGCCTTCCTGACACCCTGAGACTCCAAGGAATTATTTTGTGCACTTGGACTTCTCTGATACAGCTCTGCTTATTGCAAGGAGCTGGGTGAGAAGGCTCCTTGTACAGATCTAAATGTTACCAACTTTCCCTCAGCACCAGGAATGCTCCCTCGGTCTTTTCAAAGGGCCACATCCGCAGTACTTCTGGAGTGGCCTTTCTGCTGCCTCCCCTCATACCAGTTTTTCACAATTTCAGCCCCAAAACATGAGACAGTGGCATGCCTGGGTGCCTTCTTGGGCAGAAACTCCTGAAAATTGTCTCTATGGGTCTTGTATTGTGTGACAGCACCTGGCTGCACACTGTGAGGCCGCAGTTTCATAAGGGAGCTTAGTTGTGTGTTATGAGAGCACAGCTTATGGGGAGCCCACCAGCAGCAAGGATATTTGACAAAAGTGCAGCATTAATGGTTATTATTACTAATTGCTATCTCAGCTTCCTCAAATGAAATGAAAGCTTGGCTCAATAATCCAATGGGATGTTTCCTCTTAGAAAATAAAAAATATTTTTGTCTGATTTGATAAGGATGCGAAGCTTACACAACAGTAATATCTATCTATCCATCTATTCACCCCTCCCTTACCCAGAACACACTATCCACTTTGACAAAGGGATAAATATATTTAAATATATTTTTTCTACTGGACAGATAAGCTAAGAAGAAGAAAGTCAAATGAATGACTCTTCAGCAAGAAAACCTGCTGGTTTTTATTCTGTTTGACCTGGGGCATGTGTATTGGTAGCTGAGACCCCAAAGCACATATTGCCCCTGGCAGGCAATAGTGTGGGTACAGGCAGAAGCCAGCAGAACTGAGAGGACTTTGAGGTGACAGATAAGGTTTGCTGCTCCTCTGAGGTATACCTAGAAATAAGGATAAAAGTCTGTAGAAACCCTTAGAAGCTTTACAAGCCCTGCTGCTCTTGAAACAGCTTTCTTTTTTCAGTCACTTGAGAGCATCCACTTTGGCAGCACAGCCATTTGGAAATTTGGAAATTTCCATATCATCTCACATGGTCTTCCCTTGCAGGTCTTGCAGATCAAACCTACTCCCCGTGGTCTGGGTGGAGGCTCCAGCCCCAGTTCTTTCATCAAACCCAGCCTGGTAAATGGTTTCCTCTTTCTTCTCCTGCCCAAGCAAACCCTTTGCCAGAGGTCAGTCACTGCCTCTTTCCAGACATCCGTAATTTTTTTTTTCCAGTGCTAGCTCCTAGGACAAATAAATACTGTGCTCCAATGAGAGCCTCCACTGAGGAACTTAACTATTTATTTGCATAGTGCATTGGGCTTAGTGGGTGTTCTTTTTTCACTTTGGCAGGGACTGGCAGGATAAATTTTGCCATGGCCTTTCTGAAAGAATGTCTGCCCACATCCTGGAGTCTCTTCTATAGTCTCAAGATGCTGCTGCTAGTGGACAGGTGCATGAAATGCATGCATAAAACCCTTTTTGATGGTAGCAATGTGGGATATGGACAGGCAGGTTTGATGAGGTATTATGCTGAACCCCCTTCCCACCTTCTAATGGGCCACTTCTTCCCCAGACAGGTCATTGCATACATTCACATGTACGTGTGCCTGTATCCCCATGTGGAGGAGGGCTGATGAGTGATTCATGTACCTGGGAAAGGACAGATTGCTGCTGCAAGCCACTCTATTTGTATCCCCTGGTGCTGGCCCGGCCCTGGCAGAGCCTTCAGTACCCATACCTCCCCATTGCAGGGATACAGCCCATGGCTGGAGGCAGCCAGCAGCTTCACTTTCTCTGCAAGCCAGGGCTGGCATTGGGACGGGCACCTCCTGAAGTCCTATCAACAGCACTGGGAACCCCTGAGCAAACAGCACAGCTGAGCAGAAGGAATCACCTACATCTCCTGCCTGAGGGAAAAAGTATTTCTAAAAACTAATTTCTCAAAATGTGTGCCAAAATCTAATGAGTTTTTCCTTCCCACCCTGCTGCCAAGACATACCCACCTCTTGGGGCGCTCACACGGCAGCCAGGCTCACGGCATCTTTGTTGTTCTGCACGTGGCCTTCCCTGTGTGGTGTAATATGCCAGAAAAGTAGGTGCTAGGCAGGGAGATAACGTGAGAAGGACTCAGGGTCATCAAAGGTTGTGCTGCCCTGCGCAGGAAGGACGCCTAAAGCTGCTTTTATGCATTTCCCTGTTCCAGAAATACTCGGGGAGCCTGGGCAGAGCTGGCTTTGGGAGCTCTCCAAGCCTTTGCTTTATCAGACCCTTGGCAGGAGGCATAGCCCAGGAGATGCCAAGAGCAACAAAAAACAAAGGTGTTTAAGGAAGGATGGGGAAATCCAAGGACAGCAATTGCTGGGCCTCTGCCAGGGTCCGTGGAAGATCGTTGGGTGGGATAGCAAGGAAGATGCATGTTCTTGCAGCCACTTCTCAAAAGAGAGAGGCTGGCTGTAAGTGATCTCAGCCATCCCTTGGCCAACCCATCCCAGACTCACTCACCTTTCCCAGGAGCTATGTTACCCCTGGTAGGAGAAGGAGCCCTGCAGGGCTGTGGGCCAAGAGGTCAGAACCGATAGATAGATAAGAGTTAGCTTGAGTCTGGGGAAAGAACACGAGCTGAAAGAAAATAGCCAGTCTCACAAGAAGCCTGGACAGCTTGGCTATAGTTGATCACCAAAAGCCAAGATACAAATGCCTACTTTTCTAACAGGACACAATCTAATCTGCTGAGTCTCTCTTGAAAATCCACTTCTGCACTGGATCCCCACATCCAGCAACTTTGTAGGTATCTTCAAGCCATTCGGCTGCGGAAAACAGAGGCCATCTCACCCCTGTGGAACTAGGACTCTCTGTCTCTGCTGCTGAGCTTTGCTGGGGTACAAACAGGGGAGCGTGCCTTAGTATTCAATTACAGAAAGTATGCAGCTTTTCATCCTCCCTGACCATCCGCCTGGAGGGCCCCAGCACTACTGAAGGCCCACAACTAAATCAGAGAGAGGAAATCCACAGAGAAATGCATGGAAAAGCACCTCCAGCACTGAGTGTTTTTCCGGTTCCAAGCAAGCCAAATCTACTCTGGCATCTGGGTTTAGAGATTTCCATCTCAATCCTTGGTAAATGTCATTTTTGGGAGGATTATCCCAGATAATAACAAATAACCCTATTTCCTGGAACACTGCTGTCTGTACCTCACAAGGCTCTCATGAAAAAAAAAAAGAAGAAGAAGAAAAAGAAAAGAAGTTTTCTGGGGAACTGCTAACCATAAGCTAAAACACAGAGAGGAGCACTCATGAAGGGCAATCTCAGGAGCTGTTGCAGAGGGCACTGAGTAAATCAGAGCTGTCATCCTGTCTGTTCCCTGCTCTGGGGAAAGCAGCTGGATCTGCTTTTGGGAAACAACACTCCTGCCCTGGGGGCACTGAGACCTGCTGCTCCTGCCAGGAGGGGGAACTGCAGAGAAGCAGAAAGCAAGAATCCAGCCAGCGTGAGGGAGAGAAGTTAATGGGAACAGAGGGCTCTGGCCATTCCCCTCCCATCCTGAGGATAAAGGAATGAGGCTGGCTGAGACATAGGACAGAGCTCCTGAGCAGCACCCACAGCTTTCCAGGAGGAAAGAAGACCTCTGCCCAGACTCACCCTGTAGGTGCCTATCCATCTGTTCTGCATCTTCCTTTGCCTTGCACCAAATAGCTGTGTGCTCCAGCCTGCACTCCTGCAGCCTTTCCTCCTCCATTTCCCTTCGTACCAGTCACTTCCATCCAGCCTTGCCTCTCTCCTTTACTATTTATCACATCACTTTTTGCCCAATGTTTTCCTCACCACGTGCCCTACAGCATTACCTACTCTGTGCCCTCCTCTCTGGCCATCAACCCACACACCTCAACAAGTTCCAGCTCCCTCAGGGCACAAACCATCTGCTGCTCTCCTTGCACAGGCATGATGCAACACACTCCCATTCTTGGTTGCAATGGTGGCTACAAACAATCAACAGTGATGACCACGTTTACATCACCTGCTGTCACTGCCCAGAAATGTTTCCCTGTAGTGTGGGAAGACAGACTCAGTCACAAAACTGCTTAGGAATTCCATCTGCAACTTAAGGACTTTGGAAGGCAAACTGCCTCTGCCATACTGCTGCATCGTAGCATTAAAGGCAGCCTTTCTCTTGCCTCTCAAGGAGAAGGTCCCTTCCCTAGCTCCTTTCATTTTGCCATCAGACCCAAATCCTTCCTGGCTGAACTTGTGCTCTCCCCTTTGCCTTCATGTCTGCTGAAATTCCTGGGAGGGTGAAGCCACCACTCCTTTTCCTGCCTCCTCAAAGTGTACATTGCTATTCTTCAGTGAGGAGTTTACAGCTGAAGCTCAGGTTTGCCAGGAAAACACTGCAGTTAGTACTTTTGTTTTTCTCCCTATGCTTTGTCTGCCTCACAGTTTGACAGTTTTGGTCTCCACTGAACTGGAAAGGCTACAATCACTCTTGCCAGCAGGGTCTCAGTTGTCTGTGGAGGCTAAAACAAATGCCTCACATATTGTACATATTCAGTCAATGCATTTAAAAATGCACCCATCTCATTCTCCCTGCACTCTAATATTGTATCCTCTCCTTTGCATTCCTTTGACCAGAAGGTCCTGAGCTGTCATGCTTGCATCCGGGCACATTAGGAAGATGTCTATCAACTCCCCTCCTTAGGTCTCACTGAGTCTGACCTTCTAGTCACTCCTGCAGTTTGTAGAGCAGTAGCAGGGTGCCTCCATGGGACTCCCTTGTCTTTGTCCCATTTTCAGTTTTGGCACTTCATCTGCATCATGATGTATAGGCAGGGAAAAAATAAAGTTTTATTAATAAATGTTTCCATACTGCTGTTGTCCCCCAGGTATGACCTTCACACAGCATCCCACCAGGGGGAATCTGCACCAACACTTTTCATGGCTTGAGCTGTATGTGACTTGGGATGGGAATAAGGGCATTTCCTTGGCAAAGTGCACAACTGGCTGATCCAGCTGAACAGAGCAGTCTGCACAGCAGAGCAATCTCTAGATTGAGGTGAACTGCAGAATCTGTTGGTAAAGATGTACACAATTTTCTACTTGGCAAGATGAGCAGTAGATTATATGGAAGGAAGGTAGAAAGCAAAAATGATCCAATGCCAGAAGTACTCTCCTTGCTTCCCTCCTTACAGCAAGGAAACCTGGAACCTGGATAAGAAGCCTTTGTGGGCTATTTGAAAAATGCAAACACACACTGTGTCAGAAGAGGGTTTAAAGTGCACACTTTTATTTTCTATTACAAAGGCTAAAAGAAGCAAGTTTTCTGTTGTTGTTTTTTTTAAGAACAAAAACAAAAATGTTGTTAAAACATCTACATTATTATCCTGATACTAGACCTTATGAAAGATACTAAGTTCTTTTTTAATAGTAAAGCGTGGTATTCTTAAATTATATTAATACAAAGACATATTAAAGGACTCGAAATCATTACTACCCAGCTCAGAACTGCAGCATCCCCTTGCTATCTTTTCCTTTCACATGCTAAAACCCATTTGTTTTTGACATACAGTTTCATACAAGCAAAGTAGGGTATTTTATTTGTTTTTCCTTCCCCTCGTAAAGGTCAGGTTCACACCAGCATCACTTTAACCTTGACCCCTTACCAAAGGATTTGGGAAGAGATTCTCACCAAGTCCTTCAGCATTTAACAAGCTGATCTAAATCAAAGTCTCTACTCTGTGTGTGTGATTATTCTACAGGACGTGAGATTTTCTTCTAATGTTATAAAATCAAAGCATTGTTAATAACCCTTGGACTTGGTTCCACACTGCAAAATTTTCTTCTTCCCTCAGAAGAATGAATAAAAGAGAGAGTTATCAGAGGGTCTTGCGAATGCACTGCTAAAGCAGCCCTGCAACTTACCTGTGGGGCTCTTGTGGAGCTGAGAGAGCCAAGCATTTCTACTGAAAGTACATAACATGCTGAAGAAAAACCTCTTGACTCAATAAGTGAGCCTGGGAAGCCAAGTGTGAAGCTTCCTGCCTTTTACAATGTCCCTTTAGATAATATAAGCAAAGCCTTATTGTGAAAACTTCACTCGCTAATTAGCAGTATAATACCCTTTCACTGAGATGGGACTGTAAGGACATCCTAGGGGGTTTTAAAAGCATGAACAGGACACCTGCCCCATCTCAGAATTTATACTATCTATATAAAACCCTCCCCTCTGTTATTTCCCTTTCCCTAATCCAAATAGAAGCCTTCATATTTTAAATGGAGATGCTGCGTTTCCTGGCCCGAGTCCTTTTCCTTTACCCTCATTAAAAAGATTCCTTTGATACCACACACATATAATATTATATAGAGCGATATATTTAATACCTGTGTATATATGCTTCATGGGAGGGGTCACATATATACACACTAAAACAAGTCTGGTGACAAAGTACTGCAACACCACAGACCAGGTTATCATATCAGGGAAAACAAAAAGAGATACTCAACGCAACACCCGTGACCGTGGGCCTCCCTCCCCTCACGCATGCTTGGCCTCTCCCCATCTCAGTCCCACTGAGCAGCTCAGCTCCCCATGCAGAGACAGGGAGAGGGGACAATGACCCACTCTGGAACCTAAAACAAGTTACTGTATGAGAAATCACAGCTCAGCGAACGCTTGAATCACACTAGAGATGCAGATTTGTATTAAAAATAAAAACATATTCCAACATTTCCCAGTCCAGATTAGTTCCTTGGCATCTCTGCCCAGCAGGACAAGATAACCCAGGAGCTGGTGCCTATCACTTCCCCTCTCCTTCTCTATTCATAAAATTGAGCAGCACAAGGAGCACCAGCAGAAGATACAATCTGAACAACAAAGAGCAGAGAAGACACAGTACCTTAGCTCTCAAAAAATGCCATATCTGATATTGCATTGGTCATTCTTTTTCTCCATCCGTGCAGATTCTTCTGGCTCTCATCCTTCACCTCTCATATGGGCAGAGCTGGAAATGGCTACTTCCATCCCCTCATCTCCCTGATCTACCATAAGCCACTCATGTTTCATCAGATGCTACAGCCCAGGCCCCTTTCAGGGCAGATCTCAAGGTGGTGTGCAGCCAAGAAGGGAACCTCCTATGAAAACAATGACCCCCTCTGTGTTTTTACAGGTGAGGAAGCAAGCTCAGAGGCACATGTGGCTTATCTGGGGCACATCATACTACTAGAAAGACCCAAGACCAGCATGCAGCACATTCTGCTCCCGGGCCATAACTATCTCAGTGCTGCTGATGCAGCTACCTGGAGGCTGGTTTAGAAAGGTGCCAGCTGTTCCCACAGCATCTCCTGCATATTATTATCATGTCCCATCTTTGTCAAAGCTGGGAACCCGAAGGATATGGAAGCAGGCAGGGTAAAGTGGGACTCAACAATGCCAAAGCACCATGTGGAACACAGCCAAATTGTATTTGCCATGGATACAATGCTGTCTGCCAGCCCCGAGGGCTCTCAGCTTGCTGTTCTGGGAACCTGTATACAAAAAAGACATCATCATGAAGGCAGGGAAGGAGATGCTTTTGTGTTGGACAAGATGATGCCATCCATGCAAACAAAACTGCAGAGCACAGCTGATGTAGGAGACATGAGAGGGAAGCTCAGGATAAGACATGTTTACTACTTACAGGATAGGAACACCAGAAAGAATAAGGCTGGCATACAGAATGAGGCCTCTCACTGCTGCCACCATGAAAACCAAAAATCTTGGCCAGAGGTTCAGCCCTGATGGAGAACCATCAGGGGGCTGAGGCCCAGTGAGTCTGGACTGGACCTTTAGCACTTGTAAATGTGCTTCCAGCTGAATTCCCATCAGCAAAGCATGACCAGTGCCAGGCCCTCCACATTACACCCATACTGCCTGATGGTGTCCTTCTAATTCAATCCCCATCCAGTTCATAGAATCATTAAGGTGGGCAAACACCATTAAGATCATCTAGTCCAACCATCAACTCATCATCTGCTGGTGCAGTATAAAGCTTAGCTCTAAGTAACTACCAACACGCACCACTTAGAGAGCAAGAAGGGAACCTCACTGCCTCCTTCCTGGACACAAGCAGATAGAGAAATACAGACTCCTTTTGGTTACAGCCTTCTTCCTGAATGTTCTTGCTGTGTGGAGTATAGTGACACATGGCACATCAAAGTCTCCAGTACACCTCCTAGATGACTTTGCTGTCTTACTTGCACCAGTCAGACCAGACAAATAACAAACCAAAACCACCCACTCCAAAAACATGTTGCACACTTGAGAAAGACATCTAGTAAGGCATCACCAACTTGTTTCCTGGTTACAGTCAGCCAAAACAGTCTATAGGTTCTTACAATGTAGTTCCCACCATTGTAAAAAGTGTAATTACTTTGCTGCACTTAGCTGCACTCTTTCTACTAGATGGCTGTTACCCCCCTCAGCTCCAGTTGATGCCTCAGCAGAATATAATCAGTAGGGGTGTAAACCCAGATGTTTTAAGCCACATCTTGTGGCTTTTCTTTGCATCTCAATTCCCAGTTCTTCTGGTACTGAACTCCCAAGAAAGCAGGCCAGTTGCAATGCTTGCTCTGCAGCACTGAGAAAAGAAGCACATGAACTTCATGGTCCCCTTTTCAGCAGATGTCTAGCCCTTTCTCTCAGCTCTCTCTTCCTGACCTCTGCAGCCACAGTCCCAATTGAAGGGCAGGGGAACGATAAGGAAAAATTCTCATTCACATCCCAGTACAGACTGGATCCATTCCATTAAATGAAGGACAGTGAAAACAAAAAGATGGAGAGAAAGGAGAATTTAGGGGAAATAACAGAGAGAAGATGGACCACAAACTCAGTGAGCATGGCGTTCGCTGGCCAAGGAGAATTAAATTCACGTTTTCATTCACCACTAATAAATCATCATCTCAAAATCTTAAAACGAAAGAAAAGAAAAAGTTCTCTTTGCGAGACACGGATGCTCGCCTTGCTACTGCCTCACTCAGAAAACCCGCCCTGCATTTCTCCAGCCAACAGGCTCTCCCCCCCCCCGGCCCTTACTATACACCATCCCTCAATAAGAAGTTGTATTTCCCGAAGTCGTCGTCCCGGGGGCAGAGCAGCATGTCCTTGCGGGCTTTGGCCAATTTCTGTTTCAGCACCTCCCTGCGGTCTAGCCACTCCGTCAGCTCGTCCTGGCCATGGGCATAGCGACATTCTTCTCCTTCGGGGCAGGCCTTGCTCTTCTGGAACCTGCCAGCACAAGCAGCACTGTCAGCAGGGATCCCTCACTGGGACAGGGGGTTTGAGCTCTCTGAGACTCCACTGGGTGGACACCAAAACTGGCTGCAGACTCTCCCTGCTAAGGGGGAGGTGATTCTTCTACAACCTGCGTGCAGCCAAAGGGAGGCAAAGAGAGAAGCTGGATGCAGAAACAGCAGCACCTATGAGGAGACTCAGTCAAAAGAATGAAATGGTGTGAGCTAGAGCTGGACCAGCAGGGACAAGAAGAAGCCACCACCCAAGAGAGGAAATGCCAGGAAATTCTAAAGCAGCCACAAGAGACACAGCCTTCTCTCTAACCAAAATGGCATTTCTAACCATCACAAGCCTTCTGAAGGCACCTCAAGGCACTGATTCAGAGGGCGTGAGCCATTCAAACAATTTAATAAAGCATCTGGGATTCCCCCAAGAATTGAGCCAAGCAGACTCTATTTAGCAGACCGAGAGCTGAGCACATTATGGCTACAAAGGGCAGACTTGAAGCTTGCTCTCCTTTTCTGAAGCTGTGTGTCTGGAAATGTATTTTTACCACTAGGTAGTCGTCACTTCTGGGATCAAACAGAGCCGTGTGCATGGTACCTTTCACAGAGCTGGAACTCGCCCATAGGGAAGCGATAGCTCCAGCAGCTGGAGTCACTATCTGAAGTGAAGACCTTCTCCTTGTGCTTCTCTGACTGGATGTGCTGCTGCCATTGCTTCTTGCTGTTGCTGTTCTTCCCGCAGAGCCAGCAGTGGTAGCCCATCTAATGGGTGCAGAAAAGGCAAAAGGCCAGTTAGCGCATCAATATTCACACTCACCGCCTTCCTTATGCTGGCATCACCTCTTCCCATCTCCCTCCTGAGCATCCTGGATATTCACCTCACTCTAAGACCTTGCACTCTCCCTTGACACATCATCTTCTGGTCATTACGCTGCTGCTGAAGGCGAGCAGAGGAGATGCTCTGAGTCTACCCACAGCTCAAGCTGACTGTGAGGCACTCAGGCAGCACAAGACCCCTCAGGAGCACAAACACTTTCCCCAGCCACCATTCCTCGGCTAAGGAGACACACCTGCCTTTGATTTTCTCAGGTTTCTGTGCTCTACACACAGCTCATCTCCAAGGTTCCACTTCTTTTCTCACAGGCCAGCAGTGGCTTTCCCAGCTTCCCCAGGAGCAGGAATCCTGGGGAGAGGCTGAGCCCGTGCAAAAGGGAGCACAAGGTAGATGCCTACTCATTTGAGGATTAACAGAAAAGCTGTTGCAAAGCCTTCTTGCCCCAGGTAAATCCCCTCCCACCTCATCTGTGCTGCTCCAAGCTGTCCATTTAACCTACATCAGCACAGGCTCTTTCCCAGAAAAGCAATTCAGCCCCTGCTGGCTTATACCTGGAGCACTGAAGGAGAAGGATGAAGGACAAGAGATTAGCTGTTTACCATGATGTCAGCATAGTCAGTGGGCATCTGGATCTGTTTCTCCCCTTCTCGCGAAGTGAGTGGTGTTCCCTCTCCAGGCTTCCCAGGATTGTGTTTCTTTAGCCACATGTCATAGGTCTGCTGCATATCTAGTACTGCACAAAGGCGACCCGTGAAGTCACTCAGACAACCTCCCGCACCGTGCACAAACTACAAGAAAAGGATGAATGGTGGGGCAGCCCTTTCCTCCCCTCTCCAGTGCAGCAACTCCTGCCATCAGAGCTCAGGCCAGTGCTCAGCAGGCTCAGTGTCACCTCCCCAGATAAGAGCTGTGGGCAGAGGAGCTAATTTACATCTCCCAACCTGTCATGAGGAGCTGTCTTTTACGAGTCAAGGGGCATCCATGACAGCAGGTACACAAAGTATTCAGGAAGGACAGAAGATGCCCCAAGATCCCCGTGGACTTCACCCCATGAGGTGACTCTCCATCAGGCTTGATTCTGCTTGACCCCAGCAGGCTTCTCACTGCGGCCACAGCAAACGCAGGGGCTGGATCCCCTTTCCTCTCTCCATCCCCTTCCTCTAAGCCTACACTTCATCCTCAGTGCTCAAGGAGGAGGAGAGCCCATAAGCAAGCTGGCCACAGGAAGCACTAGGGAGGGGAGGAAGACCTAGTGATAGCCTGCCCCAGAGTTCAAACCCTGCCCAGAGGAGTGCAATCCATGTGACTTGGTGCTTTTGGTTTAAAACCCATTTGGGATGCTGCTGAGAAATTTTGGCTGGAAGATTTGACTGCATATCTGCCTTTTCAAGATCAATTTGTGAAATAGGCCATGGAAAAATAAGAATTTACAGATAGCAGTGTGACGTTCTAAATGCAATGAGTTAGTGATTTACTCCTCATTAAATAGGTAATTGAAGAACTCAAGGTAATGGGGAATAATTAATGCAAATTGCTCCAAACTGAAACAATGGCTGTTGTTTGAAGATTCACCTTCATGCTCGAACAAACACACCCAAACTGGTCTGATGTGCTTAAAAAAGGCCCAGTAACAAAAGCTCTTGAACCACAACAAACAATAGCATTTGGCACAGCAGAGAAAGACCCTCTATCCAAGCACAAAAACTGAACAACCTTCAGGAAATCCTTCGAGCTTATCAGCAGCTCCCACCAGAGCTAGGTAAGCACTTGAAAAACTGGGCATTGCAAAGAATCTTTTTTCCCCAGCTCGCTGTTGGTCTGAATAAACAATACGGTCCCTCCACCGGTCCTACTCTGCTCCCATGGGCACAAAGCTGCATGGAGTTCAGCTGATGTCAGTGCCACTGAAGCTTTTCTGGGGAATTGCCAGGGTAACACCTTGTCAGGAATAAGTCTGAACAGACCTTGCATCCACAGCCCACATTTCCCACACTCACTTTTATTTTCCTTCATGAAGGTCCACATGTCTCTCTCCTCAGGACTATGGGCGAAGGAGCAGTTGCCCACATACTGGCATTTCCTGCCATTTTGTGCATGGATACATAACTGTTAAAAGACAGAGAGCAAAAATTAGCATCTGCACAAACATTCCTTGCTGGAGGGGAAAATGGACTCAAAAAAACAATAAGGGTGTTAAACTGCACACAGGAGAGGTCACAAAACAGGACACATCATACATCATTAACTCATGCCTCTTTTCCTCAAGCTCCCTATGACATGAAAGGTAAGATTTCCCTATAAACACAGAGGCAGCTCAGTTCAGCACCTGGCCTCTCTAAGTGCCTTTTCCACATGCAGCTGGCCCTGGGGAAAAATAGCAGGGACCAACCTGGACTGACCCAACAATGCTGGTCACACTGCTGGCCCCAAAGGTGACACATTCTCCAGCCATCTCCGAGCAGGCAAAGATAGGCCTATGGGAACCTGCCTTTGTTGTGTGACCTTCGACTCACAGGGGCCTTATCTCCTACTGCAGCAACCATAGTAATCTCTTGCTGCCCCCTCCCAGCCTCCAGCAACGGGCCTTCAACTGGAGAGTGCCAAAGGCCTCACCTTCCATCTGCACATGATACAGGGGATCCCATGGGGCAGCAAGGAGAGGAGCTTTTCCTTTTTAGGGAGAAAGGAAAAGAGAGGGTGAGAGTGATAACTGTTTGCCATATTTGGAGCTAGGGGAAGAGGTTGGATATCTGTTGTCTTCCTCATAGCATGAGGCTTTTTTAGTTGAGTTCTTCGTTCAGCTTTCAAAACACAATTTGGGCAAATTTCACAATAGACAGCAGCCCAGACACAGCAAAGGCAGGGGTAGGCTTCTCCCCAGTACTCCATCTCGCCTCTCACCCACACTGAGAAACCTTGACCTAAGGGAAGCCTTAAACCTCATCTCCAAACCCTGTGCCAATCAGTTCTAGAGATGGTGACTGCATTAACAACAGTGATGGAAACTTGCATACGTATGTAACTGAGTGTTTCAAATGAGTGCTGCTCCTTTTCCTGCACCACCATTTTTCTGGATGCATCTGAGACCTTGCTGCCTTCAGTTTGTCCTGTTCTCACACCTCAGCCAATACCACGTGCCTGCTTCCCAGACAGGTCTACAACAGAGCATGCCTCAAAGCACCGCACAATGGTGGGAGGAAAGGGGCACTTGGCCAAGTCATTTATGAGGCTTACATCATATTGCTGTGGGAAGTTGCGGATGGAAGGCAGTGGTCGGACAGACACCCACTTCTTCTTCGCTTTGGACATCACCAGCAGAACTCGACGTTCCTTTGTCCAACTAAGGAAGAGAGAATAAATCAGTCAAGATTAAAGGAAGAGCAAAACAAAGCTTTGTTTTCCTCAGAGATCTCTTGAATAGAGAGTGATGACCAGACCCTCCAGTTGTCCCTGCTGCTATCTACCTGCTCCTAGATATCCACATCTTTGGCAGAGGAGTCAGAAGAAGGGTGTTTAGGAGGATTTCTCCCTCTACTTCTTACATGTTTTCTGGGATATATTTTTTTGTAAAGCCACAGAAGTTTCCCCCACGTCTTGTGTGGCATCACTATGGATTACTAAACAGCTGCATTCCACCCTTTGACACAGCCAATTCTTTTGCAACAAGATCCATGGAAAACATTTGGGAATCTTTTCTGCTTGAAAGGTACAGCAGAAATGCAAGTCATTACAAGCACTGTCTTATGAACATTAAGTACTAATACTCAGGCAGCATCAGCAAGTGATCACCAGGAAATACCCTGGGCAAAAGCCCCAGCTCTGTTCAGTAGCTGCATAGAGGTGTTATCTTCCCATTTCAAGAAGTAATCCTTTCCTTCTCACTTCCTGCAGCAACTCCTGCCTCTGTCTCTTTTCATCAAAGGTCTTAACATTTGCAATAGGATGCTGAACTGTACCTATGTGGCTTGTGTTTTGGGAACTGATGTCCTATAAACCTTTCCATCCTGTGCTGCCAAGTTGCCTGGGTGAGAGGGGACACAGTTTCCATGGACCAATGGCCTATTTCCAGCCAATATTCCCTTTCTATCAAACCCAATGGGTTCCATGTAACTAGGAGGTACAAACAGACAAGACTTATGTCAGAGAAGAGCAACAAAAGCAATGAAAGGGCCAAGGAAACTAATTTAAAAAGAAATACAACGCCTTGATTAATTGCTAATAGTGACATGACAGACATCTTCAAACAGCACAGAGTATAAACAAGCGCAGAGCAGAACTATTTTAGTGACCTTGCTAAGGAGTAATGATAGCAGCTGGAGGAAATGGAATCGCAGGAGCTGGACTGCAAGCACTAAGATTAAGAGTCTGGTTGTGATGCACCATGCATGGTGCTGGCAGCAGATACATGCAGTAATAAAGAGAGCTGGAAACTGGAAAACAGCTACCTGCAACGCTCACTATAAAACACCCTGAGGACAAAGAGGCTGCTAGGAAACCTTACAACCTCTTCCAACAATGCCAAATGAAGCCTTGGAGAATGTAAGAGGAGAAATTCCTGCCCTTCAGGAGGGATGGGAAGAAGAGGAGGTTGCATTGCTCACCAGTGGCGGGCTTTGGCACTACAGTACTTGAGGTCTTTATCTGGCTCCACCAGCTGTCCATTTCTCCAGCATTGGCCACACACAAATTTCATCTGGAGGTCAAAGGTGCTTGATGTTGGAGCCCGGGGTGAAGCCTGGGGAAGAGAACCAGCACCTCAGGCAAACAGAGCCAAAACACATGCCCTAAAATGCCACAGTGGCAGCTCCCATGTTCCAGCATCTAGTTGATTAAAAAGAGACAGCCCAGCTCTCCTTCACCAGAGTGGCCCATTGAAATACCAGACGGGAGTGAAACTAGTGCTTGCTTCAGCATGATTTCCTGCATTTTGACTTCTGGCCAAGTGCACAGCCAGCCTGGCAACTTCCAGCACTGACCAGGCCTGGCTGCCAAACCCCTGCAGCATACCTCCATGTACAGACAAGCTCTGCAAGAGTTGCCCCAGTGCTTAATCCCTGCTTCCCCACAGGGAGGGCAACCCACATCCTCCTTGCTATGCACAGAGAGGATCCCCTGGGGAGGAAGCCAGGCTGTGACACGAGGCAGGAGCTGCTTCTGGACCAAGAGGTTTGTGTTACACTGAGCATTCGAAACACCAAAATCAGATTGGGTCCTCTTGTTAATAGTTTTTAAAGCCATTTCTGGGCAGGTTTCCATCCCTCATAGTTCCCTTACTATGGGTTTCACAGGCAGTTAATTACAATCTCTGGACAGAGGTACAACCATAAACACCCACACTTCATATCCTCTCAGCCACTTAGCTTAATTGGCCTTCTACCTGTCATCATCACAAGTGGATGCTTTGGGATTATGACCAACAGATTGTGCAGGAAAAAACCCAACAATCTAAGCAAGTCCCATATCACCACTGTCTTGCATTATCTCAGCAAATCTCTGAAAAGTCATTTAAACTTTATACCATCACTAGCAGACACAATGCTAGTGTCTCCTGTTCATTTCCAAACCAAAGACCAAACCTGACTGCAAGCCAGCAGCTCTGGGCACGGGTATATGGAACATCCTGGTGATGGAGCCAACCATGAAGCACAAGAGTAACGTATCAGTAAGCAGCTCACTAGCTGCTAACCACACAAGCAGCTCCCACAGCTGCCATGCCTTCATTTCTAATCTTGAGCATCTCATAAGGAACAGACAGGCAAGCAGTGTCCCAGAGGAGCTGGCTTCTGCCAGCAACAGCAGTAATGTCAATCCTGCATGCATCATCTGGCAAAAGGAAAGCAGCAAATGCAGGGAGGTGCAGAATCAAAGCATCTCCCAGGAAACACTACATAAGCTACTGGTTACCACTCTGCATCTGTCAGATCCAGTCTTTCAAAGCAGATCTGGCAGACAGAGACTCTCTGGCTCTGTGAAAAGCTATCCAGAGAGGTAACCTTTGCCTGTGCTGACTGCAAGGTTCTCACTGCAAAAGGACTTCTGGAGAACCACCATCTCTATTGCAAAGCAGTGTTGATTCTGGCCTACTTGCCTGCAAGGTGGCCTTTCTGGTGGCATCTGCGATATGACTTGTTCATCTGTTCGTCTTCACTGATGCTGGTGACCACCAAGAACACAGTAAAGTGGCCAGCTGCAGCATCAACAGGGTTGAGGTCTGGGATATCATAGAAGGCAGTAAGGTGTCTCGCTCTCAAATGTGGCAATTCAGCAGTAGTTTTAATCTCCATTTGGTGTTTAAAGAAAATTACAGTTTGCCACTGACCCACCATACCTATGGGGCTGAAATAATAAGACAGTACTGCTGGAATACTGGCTCTTATCAGCCCAGTGCTATCTGCCTTATAATCTACCAGGAAACACATTCTGCAGCACAGCCAGAAAGCTCAGCTCAAATCTACTGAACCAGCAGAAGGAAAAACTGAGTGGCTCCAGAAGTCACAATAGATCGAAGAGAGAGAGAATATGTTTCTCAGGTAATTCTGGTGCTCTAAGCTGCTTTTTCAGAAATTTGTGACAAAATGAAGCCCTATGCATTTCGTCATGGGAGTCTTACCAACTGCTGGTCAATAATCCAGTGGGCATGTATGCTCCCAGGGGATTAGGAGTAAAACAAAAATCAAAGCTGCTGCTGTTGCCACTACATGATTGTATTTGTAAAGGCAAGACACATACCTGGCAGGCTGTTGATAACCAGCAGTGTGGAAATTAGTATCACATGAGGTTGTAGCAGACCAAGCCAGGCAAAAGTGCCTCCGGCTGTGGTACCACCCCTTGATCTAAAGCCAGGCAATATAGTGTTAGCTATGCACCATGGCAACCAAATAAATAAAAGTCTTTGGCACAACAGCTCTCCACTTGAGGATTTGCAAAAAGCAAAGCCCCAGCACTGCCATGCATGTCTCTCAGCTACAGGAAGTCTTTTCAGTCATACTAAAATGCTATCTGGAGGATCCGTGTGCCCTTGGGGAACAACATAGCAGCCCAGGTCACCTGAGCGAGCTGTATTTAGGCACAAGTCTCCCTTATGACAGGGAGGGATGATCCTTTCCTCTCCCTGCTGAAGTTGCTAATTCTGGGACTAGTTTGTGTGGCAGTTCTGCAGCTGGCCAGTGGGGTGAAACAAAACAGCCCTCAAAAAAAAGAAAAAACAAGGGCTTACACCTCTCAGTTCCTGGGATGCACTGGGAGTTGAGAACTCCCAACTACCTACAACTGTCTCTCCTGATGAATGACTGCCTCTTTCATCAGCAGCCACGGGGCTTATTCCCATTGCAGCCTACATATGAGCTCCCTGCCAAGTGTTCAGCAAGAAGTATCATCATATTCCATTTCTTACTAGATCTTCTGTATCATCACAGCTGCCAGGTGCCTGTATGCTGTCTGCCTCTTTTTCACAACTGGATAGCCCTCAGCTGCTGTGTCCAACTGACTGCTTGTGACAAAGCTGCTGCAAAATCCCTGGGAAGAACATTGCTTCCACTGACCAGAGGGCACCAGGGCAAGCATGGATCACACTGGACGATGGGAAGAAGAGGTCTGCTTTTATAGTAGTCCTGGGAAGTTGTCTTTGCCAGGAGGCCAACTTCAAAAGCTGGAAGGACACTGAGAAAACTCTGAGTCACATTAGCCTGCTTGAACTGGGGAACATAATAGCAAAAGAAAACATCTCTCAACAGATACATTATTCCTGCCGCCAGGGTCTTCAGCAGCAAGCCTGTGTCTCATCCCAGAGCAGAGCCCTCTGCCTGAATATGTGCTGATTCCCAAGCCATGGTCTGCTACTGCAAACAGAGATGTCTGACTGACTTGACTGTCTCACTACCCCGTGATAGGCTGCCAAGTCCCACAGATAATTGATGGTGCCACTAGTAAGCACATTCTGACTGTACCAACAAGGCTGCTGCTTCACCTCTGAACAAACTGAAGTCCTGGAAGGGCTCAGGGTAAATCCAGCTCTGCATCAGGCATGTGTGGGGCACAACCAGACTTTGTATTGACCATCAGTATGAAACACTGCCCATAAGACCCAGAAAATATAGCTCTCTGCCAATCCCCTGATGGCTGTTGTAACAGCGCTGGCATTTCTTTTTCTCAGCCTCTGCCCCTGCAAGCCCTAGCAGCCAGAAATGAAACCCTTACTCAGCATCTAGAGCTCACATGCTTCAGTGGACATGCTCTGACCATGCCTTTAGTTTATTCTAACAGCAGCACCTCCAGTGAAAGGTGAACTTGATGTTGCAAGGCTTCAAAAATACAGATGTCCATTGATATTGTTTTACCCCAACATTATACAGAGAATGACAAGACAGAGCTTTCTGGAAAACACTGGCAGCTCCATTGCAGGTAGGACAGAACCAGTCACTAGACTTCATTCTCCATGGGGCAGGGACTGCTGAGATAGATCCAACTACTGTCACAAACTGCTGCAGATTCATACTTAGTTTCCTCCCCTGTGGAGATGTAGGTATCTGTCTCCGCCTCTATGCCAGGCTAGAAAGAGAGCATAGGCAGCTCTGTCTGATGGAACCATCCAGATTTTTCATTTCTCACATAATACAGATGGTAAGAACGTATCTCATACCTTCAGGACCAAAAATACAGTTTCCTGACAGGCTAGAACAAGCTACTTAGGCAAGTCAGACAGCTTTGGGGCCTAGTGACCTTGGTTACTCTTGACTGCTGTTTCCCATTCCTCAGTCAGCACCCTCTTCCCCTGTCATTTCAGACCATGACAGCAGAATATGGATGTACGCTGCTGAGCATTTCCTCAAAGATGACTCCATCTCATGCAGCATAACCAGTAGATACTTGGGCATACAGCAAACTGAGATCATCACTGCAAGTCACCTGAGTCTTTCCCAGTGGAATAACCCACGCTGATCACAGCCACTTTTCCCAGCAGCAGCACCCTGGCCTTCAGAATATTTCTGGTGGCTTGCCAAAAAAAGCTGCCATACACAATGTGAGTGACTCAGACCTCTGTTCTACAATGCATTTTCTTCCAGGACGCTCAGAAGCTGTATTCAGTAGTACAAGGAAACTCTTGGTGGGAGGTCCCAAACAGAGGTGAATCACCCTTGCCCTGACAGTAAGGCACAGGCCAAGTAGTAGTAGGTTTAGGCCTCCAGAAGGGGAAGAAAGCTGTCAGATGGGAATAAAATGGATTCACAACACATTCTCCACCATTTTGCAGGGGAGAGGATTGTGCCTACCCTTGAGAGCTTGCCAGGAGGCACAACATTTATAAATTTCACCAGATTTACCTTTTGAAAGTAACTAAGGAACAGAAAATCACTGTTCTAATGACAGAAAACTGCTTTAGTTCAATCTCAGGGCTAGGAATCAACCTCACTAGGTGGGCTCTGCTCCTATGCTACAGAACACCTCCTTGGAGGAACGAAAGGGTAAGGTGGCACCACCCATAGCTAGTGAGCTGGAATAAAGTAAACAAAGACGTGTTCTTTGCTTGAAACACGCCCCTCCAGAGAAATCTCTTGGCTGTGCTTCAAGTGCAGCCAAAAACATTTTTTCCTATATTGAGAGACTGGTGAAACAAAGCAAAGACAAAGCTCACATTGTCCCCCTGTCAAGGTGCCACCAAGGCTTCTGACCAGTCCCAACAGTACCTAAGCCACAAGTTCCACACACTCCCATGTTAAGAGCAGCCCCATGGATCATGAGTTATTTCTTACAGTCCTTCCAGATTGCCATATCATCCCTTGGCCACTAAAGGGCAGCAGGACATCTTTGATCCCTTTGTGTGGACAGGACCCCCAAAGTCTCTCAGTTTCACTAGCAAGATGTTGCAAGAAGCACCATTCTCTGTGTGCTGCCCTCTCTGTTCTGAGGGCTTTTCTCCACCACTGAACTGAGCACATACAATGTTGATAAACAAGGTGCAAAGATCATCACAAGCACTGCAAAACAGAAAGCTCACAGCTGTCCTCCTCCTCTATGGCCAGCCTGGTTTGCTGGGACCTGTTAGGCACAAGGCATAATAGTGGGAGGAAAAGTGAGAAAAAGTGCTCGAACAGTTAGGAGCAAAACCAGGCTGCAAGCCTGAGATGCACCTTACCATGCTGTTGGTTGGTTTGCTGGCATGTGCCTCCATCTGTTGCCAGTACTTCTTAGATTCCTGCACAATATCTTCATGGGTCATTCCTGGGAACAAGAAGGAGGAGACAGGACTGAGCTACTCCACTTTGGCCAACAGAAGAGAGGGAGGGAGAGCTGGCAGGACTTCCAGCACTGGGGTTTAGGAATCCCCTGTGTGGCTAACAGCTCCCAGCAGTCCCACCAGGAACGCCAGCAGGTAGGTCGTGAGGGAATCCAACACCACCATAGAACTTGTTCAAAAAACAAGGTAGGGAAGGATCTCTCTCCAGCACTCTCACTCCAACCACAGAAATGGGAAGAGTTTGGTCTTCTGAGCATATTCAGATCTGGCATTCTTCTCAGACTGTGTACAAAAAACCTTGATGCTGCCTCCAATATGCTGATTCTTGACTAGGGATCAAGACCTTGACCAACACCAAATCAAAAGATCTACTCAAGGCTCTAAAGATGACATTTTGTTACTGTTGATCTGTATTGTTTTTGTATCTGTTTTTGTATCTGTTGATACTGTTGTTACTGTATTCTGGAGTTTTTGCCATTAGCTTGGAAGATCACAGAATCACAGATATCCCACTGTTGGAGACATCTAGAAACTTCAATCTCCCCCTGTTTGAGAATCTAGAATCTTCAAGCTCCCAGAAGTCTCACCTAATCCCTGCTAGGATTAATTAGCCTGCTACACACTTCAAGTTGAGTGTTCATCAATCAATAAGTGAAGGAAAAAGCTGAATTTCAACAGTCCAGCCAAAGTAGAAAGGAAAGATCAAAAGTGCAAAACCAACAAAGAAACAGCTGCTTTTCTGTAACCAGCAAGAAAAGATCTGCAAGGTTTCAGGAATCAGAAATGCATCAGCCAAGGAGAAGAAGGGTTAGTCAGACTTTATCTAAGGAATTAGTTCCTGGCCAACTCAAGGGTGAAGTAACAGCCTCTGTCAGCACCAACCTGATTAGACTGGTGCCACAATTCTCAGAGAACTAAATATCAAAAGAAAAGTATGGAAGAATAGGAGCTGGCTGGTCAGTGTGAGAACTGGCTCCACTAGAGATAAGCCATGTTATTTAAGTGCTGTAAAGACCTGAAACATCTGTCAAAACAAACTGAAGAAGTATCTTACAAGTGCTAGTTGAGTGCAACAAGTGGGATGCTGATGATGGCCTTGGTGTAGTACTCCCAGCCCAGAGGGCTTACAAAATTGCTTGTTTTGCTTTTACCAACAGCTTCTATTATCAAAGTTTGGTGCTCTGCAGACATGCTACATGGACATGATCTCTGATTTGGGAGTCAGCATGTTCCAGAAGATAAGAACCAGCAAACACAAGTTTTCATCTCAGCTTAGGTTGTGTGCAACTTGGGTAAGCCACAGTACACCGGACTTCAGTTTCCCCATCTGTGATTTCAGCTATCCAAATCCTTGCCAGACAGTAATACTGCTGTTTATACAGGGTTTGGGCAGGATTAAGGGACTTTCTCCAGGAAGTTTTGCTGAGGCCTCCAGAATGGCATCTGCTGCCTAGCTGGTACTCCCAGATCAGAGCTGTTGTACATTTTTTCCTTGTTAGCCGTTAATCCCAAAAGACACAATGTAGAGTTAGTAAAACTGCAACTCTCTCTCATGTCTAAGTAGTCCAGAGCTGGACACAGCCCTGATCTACACTTTGGGGGTAAAAACTACAAAATTGGGAAAACCACAGTGAAGAATTAATTCACTGCACTGGATCTGGCAGAGAAATGGCCAAAGCAACCTCCATCATCTCCATTCTTCACTCCTGCACTGTGATCCTTCGCATGAAGAAACAGCAGGACAAAGACATATAGCTCCTGTCAGAAGACTGAATTTCAAATGAAGTCCTTAGCAAGTGACTGCCTTCTCCCACTCCCAGAAATCTGAACTAACTGAACAATATGGTCTAGAAATGTAGTGGTTGGAAAACACTCCCAGATATGAAAGAATGTTTTCCAATACAAAGCATTAACTATCCCAAAGAGAAAGTCTGGGAAGCAAAAGGTGATCAGTAATGCTGATTACTTTTAACACTTCAGCATCTTCTGCAACATCACTAGTGAACACAAAGGCTCTTATTTCCAATGACAGAAGAAGATAGCAAGGTATGTCTGTGAATAGCCACACTGTAGAAAGAAGCAGTCCTGCCCACCCACATTTTCAAATCATGGGAACCTTCACTCTGTAAGTGCCATCCATTATCCCCATGAGCAAAGCCACATGTTCTGTAAAAGCTCAAATGGCTGTGAAATGCAACAGCCCACTGGTTTCAAATGCAAGCTGCTATGAACAATGGATGCTCCCTTCCTATTTTTCCAGAGCACTGGTGCCTAAATCAAGCTCTCTGCTTCAAGGCTAAGGCCTTCTCAGAGAATGGTGACAACCACCTTTCATCTGTTGCCTTAACAAGGATTGTACTTAAGAGAGGCAATAATCTACCATTCTAGAACAGGCTCATATCCGCTTCTCTGCAGAAAAAGATTATGGCTGTCCCGTTGTTGGAAAAAATAAGAACAAGCACAAGACCACCTCTGCAGCTAAACTCTTAGCTTGCTTTTATCTCCTCAGCTTCTCTTTTGAAAGTGGCTCCTTCGAGAAAAGGAGGCAAGAGGCAAAAATCAATCCATTTCTTCTACAGGTAGAAGAGGAAGGAAGAAGGAAAGAGGGAGCAAAGAGACTTCTAAAAATAAAATAAATATGAGGTGAGGTAAAGAGCAGGATGCTTGAATACTAGAGCACTCAGAGTACTACATGCAGTATCATGAGCATTTAGTGGAGTAATCCTGCATATGATTCACAAACAACACATTGTCTTAGAAACTAGTGTTGAAACTCTTTTTTTCCTGTGGCCATGAGTAAGTGAAGACAGCTGGGCAAAATGCAGATGGCATTTGCCACAGTATGCTGCTTGTTCTTCACTGTCCTTCATGAGCCAAGTCAAGGCTAAGGACTGCATGCGCAATAGTGACAGAGAGTTGAACAGTAAACTGAGTTAGTTGCCTCCAACTACATCAAAGAATGGTAAAGAAAATTTAAAACATGTTTCCTCTCTAAAGCATTCCCATTACCAGGCTGGATTCTGCACTAAACAAGACCCTGTGGCAAAAAAACAGCCAGGCAACTTTGTGGGCGGACTAACATCTACTCAGTTAACAGGAGAGCAGCAAGAAAAACCCTCCAGCATTGTCAGGGAGGAGTGAAAATGCCAGATGTGGCAGTGTAATTGTGTGAGTGATCTGAACATAATTCCTGTAGTAGCCTCTTCAGAGGTACATCATCAAAGCCTTTCTGGGAAACACCAAGAATCTTATCATTTCACACCGTTGGTTAATTTGTTCAGAGAAATTAGAGATGCACAGTCTGCCCGTTGTAACTGCTTTGTCACCTGTGCATACTGCTATTCTCGCTGTGCCAGATGTTTATTCCAAATCCCAACTGCTATTTAGGATCTTCTGCAGGATTTATGCATCAAAATACCTTTGAAGATTCAATTCTACCTAACAATCATTTCAACTTATACAGCTGGTCCCAAAGGAAAAGCCCCCCCAGTCTGCAGTTTACAGTATCTCCTGTAAAGGGACAAGGGCCAAATAATCTCACAGAACACCTTGGCACTATTTTCTGTGTCTCTTGAGAAGAGAGATTAAGCATAGGCACAAGTGAGCAACAGCACTTCCGCATCACATCCTTCCCCTTTTAACTGGCTCCAGCACATGCTAGGAGAAACTAAGGTGTACACATCTCCAGTCCTGCACCAAGCCACACTCACCTGAATACTGCTGCAGCAGCCAGACCTTGAGCTCAATGAAACTATGAGCAAAGTGGCAGCTATCCTCACGCAGGCAGCCGTAGCGCACCTCGTGCCGGCACACATCAAACTGAAAGTGTTCCTGGAACTGTCGGATCTTGGAGTATTTCAGGGATGTGGAACGTACAATGTGGACCAGACACCTACAGCCAGGCCAGAGAAATGTGAGTCATCAGAGCACCAATTCTCCTCCCACTCCTCCTTACATCTGGTTTTCGTACATTTGACTGAACAGGGAAAGGACACAGAAGATCAGCTCTAGGAGATGCGAACTCTAGGAAAACACCTGAGAAACCAAGTTGCTGCCCTCTCAGTCAATCTCAACTCTAGGTAGATAAGTGCAACCTCTCAGCCCATGGTTGATGAGTTCAAGTTCAGAAATCAGATCCACTTCAAAAACATGCAGCAAATATACAAACTCCTCTGGCTCAGCAAAGTTCCTCAGGTTGCCGGGAGCCAGAAGGGGTTGTATTACTGAGTACTTGACATGCTTCTTATACTTGTTTTCCTAAACATTCATTATCAGCCAGTCAGAGGCAGGATCCTGAGCTAAAGGATCTTTGGCTTGACCTTTATGTAAAGGCCAAACTCAAAGACAAATTAAGTCAATGGAAAACTCAGGTTGACTTCCAAAGGGCTTTGCTCTTGCCTCAAATCCCTTAGCATCAGCAGCTAACATGGAGGGAGAAGCATATAGCACTACTGACCATACTTTGAGCTGGCCTACGATTGGAACCCATTGGGAACAAAGAAAGAAAGAGACCAGGGGGTTGGCATTAAATCGGTTGGACATCTGAGAGATTGCTCCCATCAGTGCAACACACGTTCACTCACTTGTTGTCATGGAAACTGTGTTTGGCAGAGAGGTTGGAGCAGACAGATGGCGTGTCCTTGGTCCCTTTGCTGATAATCCGGGGTTTGCTGTCAAAGCAAATCTGAGAAGAGAAGAATTAGCACGCTGCGAAAACCTTATAGAGAAGTAAACCAGAGCCACTTGGAAGGGGAAGAAGAACCAGAGCCAGCCTATTCTAATGTTCTAACTTTGTACAAGCCTGGTGAAAACTTCATGGTAGGGCATTAGAATAAAGTAAGCAAACTTTTGGAAAAGCTTCAGGACAACATTTTTGGCTTATTTTCCACAGTATTTTCCACTGTGGTTGGAAACATTTTGGTCAGAGCCACATATTCTTTTCCAGTTGGACAACAGAGCAAGAACAAGGAGGAAATGAGGAGAAATAGAAGGGGAAAAAAACACACAACAGTTACAGCTAAGAACATGTTTCTTTACATATTACAATGACTACTCAGGGAACTCTATGCTGCACTGTGTCAAAAGGGTAAGAGCTAATTTCTAACTGACCAAGGCAGTTGCTCAATACAGACATCAACTCTTTGAAAGGGTAGATAACAGCAGGACAAAGGTAAATGGTTTTAAGTTGAGGGAGGGAAGATTTAAGTTGGATGTCAGGGGGAAGTTCTTTACTATGAGAGTGGTGAGGTGCTGGAACAGTCTGTCTAGAGAGGCTGTGTGGATGCCCCATCCATGCCTGGAGGTGTTCAAGGCCAGATTGGATGGGACCCTGGGCAACCTGGTCTAGTATGAAATGGGGAGGTTGGTGGCCTTGCCTGTGGCAGGGGGGCTGGAGATTCATGATCCTTGAGGTCCCTTCCAACCCAGGCCATTTTGTGACTCTGTGACATAAAGTGGAAAGCTGCTGTACTGTGGGATTCTCATTTTTAAAACAGATGGATACAAATTACGCTTCAAAATAACACCTAAAGACAGAGGAAGAGGAAAGTAGTCCCATGTGGCTGTGTGTATTTCAGGCAGCTTGATGGGTGAGGAAAACTTTCTCACCCTCCTCCTACACAGCTGCATCCATTGCTCACTGCCCTTCTGGGTACAGGGCACTGGCTGGGACTTATCAATGATTCCGATCCACACAGAGAAGAAGCTGAAAGGGCCCACTTTCCCCCACCAGCTCTGTACCTCACAGAGGAAGGTGAAGATGCCTTGATGTTCCTTCAGGAGCTTGGCAATGGTAAGGTTGCTCTGCTTGATCCCACCTAGTGGGTCAAAGAGGAGGTCACGGTTGAGAGTCCCCTTCCTCTCCTCCGTCCACACGTCGATCTCTTCCTGGTGGTACGCGAAGGTGCAGTTATCCCCGTACTTACAGTCCTGCTTGTTAAGCATATCTACAAAGCAACAAACAGCACACACCACCACACAGGGAGGGCGGCCCAGTCAGAAACTAAGCTCTCTTTTGTCTCCTCCCACTGCCCACACCTCACAAGGAGCTGAAAGCAAGAAAACACAGAGTTAAAGAAAAAGAAAAGACATCTCCCTCCAAGTTTGCTTACACCAAGGCATTCAGAAAAGTTAATGCAAACTTCTAAGTAGTGACAATCTCAAGAAGATCTCAAGAAGATCACAATCTGTTGTGGAAACCGGAGACCTGCTATAATGCTATGCTTGGTCAAGGACAGACTGAAATTTAACTGACCCCTTTTAAAGCCAAACTGGATGAAGTTCTCCTAGCAGCCCAGCACTGAGGAGCTCCACTATCTTGGAGCTCTCTCCCCACCTCATTAGGTGCTTTCCAATGACACTGCCTCAGGGACAAATCCAGTCACATTAAATGAGACCCAGTGGATGGGTTAGAGTAAAGGAGCTTTCTCCTAGGTCGAGCCATTGACCTGCCATGTGGCTGCTACGTAGATTCCCAGCAAAGCCTGCATTAACAGGGCAGTTCCAAGCCCTTAGCTGTGCACAGCACCACACTATGCCTTTGCAACTCTTTTCCTGCTCCATCACTTTCTTCACTGCCCATTCTCCACAGCATGGGAGTTCATCTTCTTTGACAGCACTGGGCCTTACGGGCTGTGGGCTACTGATGGGACAGGAAGACCCCAGGGACAGCAGGCAAGACCAATAGAAAGTCCTTTCCCAGACCCCCTGGCCCACACCTTACAACCCCTTTCCAGCCACCAACATCTCTATCCCCCCCCAGATCACCTTTGCACAGGTAATATGATCCTACAAAGTTGGTTTTGGTTGGGCGAGGACGGATCCTCTTCCAAGTCTTGTCTTCTGAGTTCTTCAGCCGGCCCAGCAGGATGTCTCGCTTGCATTTGTGCTCCAAGCCTTCTCGATAGGTGTAATCACCAGCCTTGGGCCCTGCAGCAGAGAAGAACTCCATCAGCCTCCCTCTGTCAGCCAGGAGAGAGGTAAAGCTTTATCATGGGCAATGCTGTGAGTGACAGAGGAAACACATCACCTGTTTTAGGGTAGCAGATGTGACAGGCTTGTTTGAAGACATGGGTGGATGCCAGAGGGTTCTTCACCAGCAAGGCTGTGTTGGGTATTACTGGTTCTGGCTGGGACAGCAGGTGCTCGGTGACTTTGGGCACAGCTGGGTGACTCACTCCACCAAGGCTGACCTGTACAAAACCATACATACTTCTCTTCTCAGCTTTGCAGCCATACGGCTAAGAGAACTCTGCAACCTCACACCTCACTCCCATCTCTAAAAAAACTTCCTCATCTTCCTCATCAAAACATTCAATGCTGAAATGACATTTCCTGAAAAGCTGCACGTAACTTTTTCAAAAATAACAAAGCGCGATATGATCACCTCAAGATCTCTTTCTCTCTTGGTAAGGGGCACCAGTTTTCTACCATGAGACAGAACAGAATGTCCACTCACTCATTCTCATTCCATCCATTACAACCAACTCTCAAATCAACCCCACCACTACCTGGAAAAAAAGAAAAGAACCACTTATCAGTGAGTCTTTGGGAATTAATCTGAGGACAAAGATTTTGTTCTACAGCTATGTAACAGGCACAGCAAGTGAACAGGAATCTAAGAAGAACAATTTGTGTTCCAAACTTGCTAACCATCGACATCCTTTTCCCACAGGACTGGAGACATGGGATAGGAACAGAGCAACCTGGAAAAGCTGACTGACAGGGGAAAAAGAGGAATAAAGAACTACACTAGTCTTAAGAAAGCCTGGATTACTCTGATCCACAGTTAAGAGGCTGCAAGATACATTAGCACACTGGCCTCCCTGATCCCCTGTTGATCCTACAACCTAGGTCACACCATGTTTACTTTGGCAATGTGCAGAACTGTGGATAAAAACGAAGGCAGAACAAATGTCTTCCTCCTGACTCCTGTCACAAGGTGGGAGGAAATGCTCATTGGGGCAGGTTAAAAAGAGGGGCCCAAATTACCTACTTCACCCAAGTCACTACTACCTTGGCTCCAGAGCACCTTGGGACATCAGCATGGGGGAGCGGCTCACTCACCACGGGGGATGGTTTTTGGTTGCCAGGTGGATGTCGCAGTTCCTGAGGGCTGGTTTCTTCTGGGACAAAGAAGGGAGAAAAAACAAAAACATTTCACTTTCAGAGGTAGTTCTGCTCACAGAAAGACAAACACATGCCAGCAAAATTACTTTGTTTTGTTCATAACATTTTATACCCAAATCCCCCATGTAAGTCTTGGAAAAGCTCCAGGAAAGGCCTTTGTGTCCCCAAAACTATACTGAACTCAACTCTGTGCCACTGAGCTCTGACACTTTTAAAGTGGCAGCTCTGAGGCAGTCCAATCCTTAGGTAAAGCAGTGTGTTGAAGTGCTGACTGGCCAATCTCTGTTCTTCAGAAAATATTTTTTGCTAACCAAAATATAGCAATACAGCAGACAGCCTAACCAAGAAGAAGCCTGTCATCCCTCATGGGATAGGTGGAAACTTGCTTTTTGCCCACTGATCTCCACAGTTTGGCTCCTTAAGATGTGAGAGTCCAGTACTTGAGGCAACAGGATGCTTACTGTTCTGAATCCAGAGATGGAAGGACCCACCTTGGCCCTTACCATTTAGTCTAGTGCAAAAAGGTCCTATCTCATTTAAAACAGTCACCAGGATTTTGCTCATTTGGCCCCAAATGTCCAACAGTCACGAGGGAAGGTGGAGGAAAAACTTTATAGTCAAGTAAATTGTGCCAAGGGAGGTATCCAGAATACCAAGCCATAATTAGACCTCACTCCATTAAACATCCTGTGTTCCTTTCTCCTCTGAGACTTCATAGCATGCACATACTAGTTATCTGGGATTACACACCTACAGCCCTCCTTACGACTCCTGAGCTAGACATACCCAGCTGCTCTGCTCAAAACAATTCCCTGCCCTCTTCAACATTTGTATTCCCTTTCTGAAGCACTGGCACAGACAGCTAAAGAACAGGCCTCAGCACTGAAGGAAACAGTTGTGGCAAGCACAGGTAAAGAAGAACAAAACCCTGTCAGCCCCACACGTACCGATGGCAAAGGAGTCCAAGGCATCCAGCGACCCTCTGCTTGTCCCAAAGGAATCCAGGGCATCGAGACGTGAGTCTGTGTAGGGGAGCAGGTCCAGGGAATCCAGGGAATCTAAGGTGGAGCCACCACTTCCCCCGGGCGGGGGCTCAAAGGCATCCAAGACAGAGGAGGAGGAAAGCTGTTTGGTGGGATCCATCACCAGGCCAAAGGAGGCAGGTGGCAGCGGGGTGGAGACAGGGATGCTAGCTGTCACAACTGGGGGAAGCAGCGGAGTTCCCCCTGGAAACACAGGGATCAGCTGGGGCATCTCTGTTGGCAGGTTGGTGGGAATGGTGCCCTGGACCAAAGACTTTGGAGATTGAGAAGGAAGAGGATAAGCAGCGTATTAGAAACAAGAAGGGAGTGACTGAACAAAGACAGAGCCAACAGACTCCCACCCAAGCATGTGCTGCATTATCTGAAGCAGAAGGACACCCAGCAGCTCCATCCACCTGCAGACCTCCCACAGATCTGCCCACCTGTCTGCAACACACAGAGTCTGACTGAGGTTCCTGAGGAGGTTCTGGGGCACCAGAGCTCATCAGCCCACAAGGCAGAGCCCTGCACTGGGCATCTGCACGAGTTCAGGTTGAGACACAGCATAGCTGAATACACACAGCACCAAGGTTGGGGTAATGACCATTACTCTTGGCGCCTCTCAGCAGAGCTTTTTGCCTCAAGTTCCTTCCTGCCTGAATGTGGTTATATTGTTTCCAGATCAAAGCTGATTCACATAACATCTGCACTACTGGCAACTAAAATCCAACATAAGCATCAAATGCGATTGTTTCTAAACATGGAGACCTGTGCAAAGAGCTCTGGCTGAATGCAGCCAGCACATCACTGTGTAAAATACATCCACTGCACCTGCTTCAGCTCACTTATGTCTACCCTCAGGCCTGCTTCAAATCCACAGACACCAGAGGCCAGGGAGAAGATGGTGGCTGGAGGAGGCCACTGAGGGTCAGCTCTATGAAGCTGCACACAGCAAAGCAGGCTTAGAGACAAGCTTTTTAGGTACTCACAAGCCAGTTATAGAAATAAGCAAAAGAATGAATGAGTTTTGCTAGAGGAAGAGCTAGGAGGAAGGAGTGACAGAAAGAGAAGCAGTACACATAACTGCAGGCTCTAAGGATCTATTTGGATCAAGCAGCAAGGGAATTATGCAATGTCCACTCTTACTAGAGGGTACGGTGAACCCTCAGCGAGGGAATCCAGGAGGGAGTCCAGTTCTTCCCCAATTATGTCCCCATCTGTGAAGTCCTCCACACTGTCAGGCACTGGCAGAGACACAGACTCTGGAGATGGGAGCAGGCTGGCAGCAGGGAGCGAGGTAGGCAGGCCCTTTGCATCTGAATCCGAGTGCAAAAGGGACAGCCCCTCGCTCACAGGGATGGAAGTGGCCACAGGAGCTGGCAGGCACTGCAGGTCCATGGAGCAGTCTGCGATGGAGAAGAAACAGAGACAGTCAGTCACCAGGAGGATGCAAGCAGAGCACAGTCTGGCAAAACCAATACATCAAATCACAAACACCGAGTATGTCCTGTTTTCAGAGAGGAGGGACTCTCATCTGCTTTTACTCTTTGATATTTGCTCTCAGTCTCCAATGACTCACTGATTGCTGAAATATGCCCTACAGGCCAGTGCACAGACTGGCTGTCAGGGTGTGTCAAGCAGTAATCAGAACAGCATAAAGCTGCTGGTTGACCAGCTACTGAATTTGCTGTCCAAGACAGAAGGCCAAAGGCACATAATCTGATTCCTGTAGAACCCATCACCTGGTGTTTCCGTTTATGTTCCTCACTAAGGCACTTGGCAGAGACCGCTGCCTTCTCTGCTCCTTGGAACTCTGACACCCCAGCTGAAGGCTTGCTTATTCACACAAACTCTCTAAACCCTCAGGCATCCTGGATGGCAAAAGATAAAATCACAGGGTCCTGCTGGGACAAGCTAGAGATCAAAAGCTCACGTCACATTGTGATAAAAATGTGTGCCTTAAAGTCCTATCAGACTCACTCAGCTGTCTTTACCCAAGAAAATTCCCTGCTCTTGTATGCTTCCTGATGTCTGCAGGTGGGAGGATGCTCCCTATACTCTCTCCAACACTCAGCACCAAACATCCCCTTAAAAACTTGTGTGAATAAGGGTTGGGGCAGGAGAGAGGCAGGGATTTTTCCTAAGGTTTCCTTACTGCTCTGCTACACTACTGAAAAGGTAATGTGTTCCCATCATGCAAAATAAACCTCTGTTAAGTGAAGTTAAGGTTACAAGCGCATGTTCTTTACAGAAGAGCATTATATTCTCCAGAATAAATAAATAAATAAATAAAAATTAAAGGTTAAAAAAAAATGTTCAAATGTTAGAAATTCAGGAAATGAAGTATTACATTTGCAGCTCTCAAACCAAGCACCCAAACTACCTTAATTCTGCCCCTGTGCAGATGTCCTGGAATAAAAGAAAAGAAATCAGAAAAAGGTGCTGCCACCTCCATCCATACAGCAGTGGCTGCACTGTACCTATGGTGGACTAAAGCTATAAGCAAGGGAAAGTTCGGAGGGAGCAACAACAGCTTTCATTAGAAGGACTGATAAGGAAGGAAAAAAACTTGACAAGTTTCTGAAGTGCAAATCTTGATCCTACAAGATCCCACCCCTGCCCGCTGCTACCTTTCCTCCAGGAGTTGTGAGCAGGAGGACAGCAGCTAAGGTTGCTGTACAAAGCACCAGAAGCCAAGCAATGACAAAGGAATGGCTGGGGGGGGAATAGCAAGATACTGGTCCCTCTCCACAAAACTCATTCATGCAATTGAAGGAGAGCACATGTACTTGATGGGCTCCAACACACTTTTTCAGCATTGCAGCTAGACTCAGCCACCACAGGCAGTAGAGTGGTTCAAAGGAAGGCTGTAAATGCCCTTGGTTACACAGGAAAAGCTGTTCCTCAGATCAGGCCTGGCTCCAACCCCATGTTTCCTTTGCGAAGGATTCTCTCAGCTCAGTTCCCTTTGGTGCAGACCCTCCAGCCATGCTTGGGAGCCAGCCATTCAGCTTCCCTTTGGTGCTGGCCTCATTGCTGGTAGTGCAGCCAGATTTCCCTCAGCACAAAGGGACAGCTTGTCCCTTCCCATTTTTCAGATGTTTTAATCTGGAGTACTGTCAAGATCCCTGTGAAGGCCAACAAGAAGTTCAGGACATGCCGCAGGGGCCAGGGACACGTGCAGGGGGGAGTAAAAGGGTTCACAATGATACAGCCTCAAGGGATTTACAAGTTCAGACCTTCTCCAAGGAATGAATGAGGCCCTCTGGTTCTCAGTCAGACTGGGAAGCAGAGAGATGCCCTCATATGCCCTAACAGACCCCAAACTCTGAAAAACTGAACATATGATCAAAAGGCAGAGAAAGATAAGGAATGTCCCACAGACTGGTATGGGTTAACAAGAAGAAGAGCAAGGAACTACCTTCAAGCAGAAAAAATGTCTGCTCCTCTCTCTCTGATACCTAAACCCTCTCCTCCTTCTGGCTCCTCGCTCCCATTCCACTCCATCCTATCTCTTCCCCTACCTCTCCTTTCCCCATTACACTCCCATCCACTGAGTTTCCTCACCAATCACCATGCCCATATCTACTCTCTGCTAAAAAGCTCATGCACCCCCTGTACCCATTTTAACATTTGCCCAAACTTTAAAAAACAAAAACCATAAGCTTTCCTTGATGAACAGATCACACATACACCCCTGCCCTCCTGTGCCACTGCTCCAACACTACTAAGCCACATGTATTATTATGAGTTCATTGAGGGTCTTGTCCATTCCTTTCCCTGAGCTTCTACCAAAACTAGCAGAATATGTTCCCCACTTGGGAGCTTCTCTGGACATTGCCTGTCCCAGAGAGGTGAACAGATTTCTTTTAAGAGCCCTGTTTCTCACTCTACATCCCAAAAAGCAGTTGCTCCTCCATGCATCAGTTGGCCAAAGGCAATACTCAGCCATATCTGAGCCATGACAAATGCAGGACAGGGCTGAGTTAATCAGTTGACTTCAAGAATGGAGGGGCTATCACGAGTTTGCATCTCAAAAAAAAAAAAACACCCCCCCCAAAAAAAAACAAAAAAACAAAAAAAACAGAACAATAGAAAACCCCAGAATAACATCAACAAAACCCCAACAGTCTTGTGGGTTTCGCTTGGGGCACCTGGCACCCACAGCTCTCCTAACAGCATGCCAATCTCAGGGCAACGGAGAACACATCATTTCAGTTTTGAAAAGATCTAGCAGAAAATGTTCTCTCTGCCTGAGCTGCAGGAAAGCTGGCATGCTGCTCCTGCACCAAGCCCTGACGAGACAAAGAGCCTCCTGGATGCAGCCACTCTTCACTCTGCAGTAAGAGCCCAGCTCATCTCAGCACAGCAAATAACTGAAAAACTCTCCTTGTTTTGAGGAACTGGGTCTCATGCCTGCACGCAGCATTCTGTTACTGAACCAGAATTCAAGAGGGAACTAACATGTTTTCCAAAATAGACACCAGAGCACCCTGATTATGAAATTAGTGTCTTTCTATAAAAAGAGCGATAGCTATCTGCAGTGTTAAGCCTGCACACTTAGTGCTGCAGCTACTTTTCAAAGGAACAGAGACTGACACACTCAGAGGCAAGATTAAAATGCTCCAGCACACAACAAAGGGCAAAGCACGCAGCCAGCCTTCCTACAGGGGAAGAGTTAAGGTCACTTGATTCTCAGCATGAGAAAAGCAACCCTGTGGCCCTCACTCTGCTCCTCCTCTATGCAGCACAAGGCTCTCCCTGGATCCTTCCCAACCCCCTTGTTTTGAACTCCTCCATCTCTGTGTCCTGAAGGACCACATGTGCTCGGAGCACAGACAGTTGCCTACAATCTTAACTTTATCTAGACTGTTTTGTCTGGGAGTAACAGAAGAATCTCAGAAGCTGTGCCAAGCTCAATGTTAAGAAAGCAGAACTGGAGGAAGCTGTGTACATCAGCACACCCTTCTAATTCCTGGAGATGTCCCTTGCTGGGCCTGGACAAGAAGCACAAGAAGCTTTTCTGTAGGAGGTACCAATAGGCATATAACGGCTCAGCCTCTTTTGCCCTTCATAACAGTGCCTCAGTAACTGACTGCAAATATGGAAGATATGAAGGGAAACTAGTTAAGGTAACAGTCCCATATGCTTCTGCTTCCCATCATCTTTTCTTCCTCCTAGGTATCAAAGTCAGGAGCACACAGAGACACACAAATGCAGACCACAAACCTCTCAGGCCTGCCAGCCTGGTCAGGTACCACACTGACACCACAAAAATCAGAGAAGAGAAATATCTTTACCTGTTTCGATATCATCAATCGACCCCAAACCATTGGAAGTGGTCTGCAGAGGGCAAAGGAAAGAACAGAGAAATTATCACGAGAAATTAATCTTTGAAAAATATATTCTCAATTCACAGAGGAGACCTTTTACTACTCCTAACACATCAGGCTCTTTATTTTCCTTTATTGCCTCCTTTAGTGCAAGAACAGTAAAACCACAAAACTTTAAGAGTCCGCTCATCCAAAACCTATGCACTTTCACCTCTAGCAGTGGACAAGTCTTGCTGCTGCAAAGGAATACCAACTCTGCATAATGCCCAACCACGTGAGCAAATCTGTATATAGAATTGTTTTTTTTCCTCTGTGGGTGAGAAAGAATACTGCGTTCCAAGTCCCAGGACAAACCAGTCAGTCAGCCCTGTGCAGAGAGATCTGATTAGCCTGGTCTGACACAATGTTCCTTCTCTTAGTTCACTTTGCTATCTAATAACCACAAACTTTTACAGCAAACTCAAAACAGGAAAAGGTTTCCACGAAGACTGCTGACACAAAGCTTCAGGCAAGGAATAAAATAAGCCCCATATTTTACAGTAACATAAACAGATGCAAGTATGCGTGCTTTCAGTTTAAACTTACAAAGGTACAAGTAAAGCATTGCTTTCTAGATACTGCAGCTACTGCCATAGTTTACACAACTTCTGGCCTTTGCAGTATTCCAATTTCTTCAAGATTTACAAATGAAAAACTAGGCACAACTATACAAGAAAACTGACTTGCTCTCCTAGAAAGATAGTGAAGGCAAGTCTCTGCACATTGGCAAGTAAACTAGTTCTTTAGTATCCCTCCTTGTCAAACAAAATGTCAGTTATGGTTATATTTTGCTTGCTTTAAGGAGTAATGTGAAGTACCAGACAGCCTGTAAAAACATCAAGGCTTTTGTTAGCCAGTGGTGGAACAAAGAATTCAGCAATTTCTTATATTTTGGTTCAATATTTGTGCAGAGCTCTGCTCAAGGATCTCCCAGGTCAAAGGACAATACAAAGAATACACAAACTGTGTATGCACCTTGCTCAGTTCTGGATAACAAAATTACACTGCTTGATTTGACCTCCTGTCTTTCCTCAGCATCTGCATTTCCTGATTTTTACTTAGTGTAGTCCTAACTATGTAAAAACCTGAAAACTGGAACTTACTTAAAATACAAAAGAAGACAACCATTCACAATAACCAAGAAAAATAACCATCGTCACTGATCTGTTGACAGTAAAAATGCTTTCACTAGAAATATTCTCAAAGAAATAAATTTCCTTAACAATATTCCTTATAACGTTGTCCTGGTTTTGGCTGGGACAGTGGTAATTTCCTTCTTAGTAGATTGCTACAGTGTTGTGTTTTAGATTTAGGATGAGAATAATGCTGATAGCACACCGGTTTCACTGGTTGCCAAGCAGTGCTTGCACTAATCAAAGACTTTTCAGCTTCTTGTACTGCCCCACCAGTAAGAAGCAGCTGGCATGGGACAGAACCAGGAGAGGACACAAACTGGCCAAAGGGATATCCCATACCATGTGGTATCATGCTGACCAGTGAAACCAGGAGGAGGTGACACGAGGGACTGCAGCTGCTTCGGGACAGGCTGAGCATCACTCAGTGGTGAGTAATTGCATCATGCAACACTTGCTTTTTATATTCTTTGATCACTATTATTATTATTTTCCCTTCCTTTTTCTATTATATTGTCTGTCTCAGTCCATGAGTTTTACCCTTTTTTCCAGTTCTCCTCCTGATCCTACTGGTAGAAGGAGTGAGAGAAGAGCTGCGGATGCTTAGCTGCCAGTGGAGTTAAACCATGACAAAGGGGAATACACTAATTAGTACATTTAAATTCTAAAAGACAGCTATCAATGCATATGTAAATAAAGCTCAGAAACATTCCAGTAGCAATCCATCAACATTAATAACTAGAGGATGCCAACTGTACCTGATTTGACAAATTGATGGACGTGCCGTTACTGAGTAGAGAGAATGTTTCCAATTCCTGCTGCAAGAAGAGAGATGTCTTAGAACAGAGACAGCCCACAAACACTTGTAAAACAGGTAAAGCTGGGGTATGATACAGTTTTTCTTTCAGGCACTGTCTAGAAATAAAAGCTACCCCAAAAGCATAACTCTGTGACACAAAGGTAGTTTTATGAATGCTGGCAGGACCACATATTTATTATGGACACCTCAGTGTCACCTCACTGTTTACTAAACACCTAACATACAATGCATGATCAGGAAACTAACATTATTCCTAAAAACCAAACTTTTTTTCCTTTTCATTAAAACATTACTGCTCTGGGAAGGCTTTACAGCACTGGAATGAAAGTTGTAAGTCAACACAAAACATAGCAAGGTGTTATCAAAATACCAATCCCTACACATCAAGCAATAAAAGCATTTTGTCTTTTACAGTCTTTGTTTTTTCAACACATCAGCATAGTTTAAGCCCATCAGAGTTCAGTAATGTGACAGCAGCAAAAATATGGCTGGGCCAATGAACACAATGAGCAGCTAAAAAAAGTATTTTCCAAGTAAATCTTCTTTTTCTTTGAGACAGAATCATTTCAGAGTGCTGAGAGTTGCTACAGTATTGAGGGGTTGTGGGTGGATCAATCACATGAGTTTTGTCATTGAGTGGAACATGACATCAGAGCCACACTTTTCCCAAAAGCTCTCTGCAGACTGAATGCCCAGGAACCACGTCACCAACTACTGTAAAGGTCCCCTGAAGGTGTCCAACACACTGCTGTGCAGGGGGCTGCGGGATATTGGGCAGAGCTGGCTCAGGGAAGCACACTAACAGTCATCCTGTGAACATTCAGTGACACAAGCTAGCGCTGCTTACTCCTGAAAATACACCCCATGATTTTACATTACACCAAAGCAGATTTATCTGAGAGGGCCAGCAGTGGCCTAACGCCCTCTAGCTCCACCCCAGAGTATACATTTCTATACCTGCACTGTACTAAAGCACTTTCTTTAAAAGCCAGGTAACAGATCCAGCCACTGGGATCCATTAACTGGACCAACAGCTTAATTTTTGGTGCCTTCTTTCCTAGCATCTGACCAGATGTGTATCAGCCACGTTCCTGTTACTCCTATTACAGGGGAAAAACCTGTAAAAAAAAATGATGCAAAACCCCCTTTGGGATCAGGCCACATGTCTTTCTCTTCATGTAGGTTCAGGCTCCTACTACATTCTCCTACAGCACCAGTCTGACCTTGCTGGAGATGCAGGGAACATCCTGGAAAAGACCCAGAGCAGCAGTGGGGCCAGAAATGGACAAAGGCAAAAGTGAATCAAAGAGGCAGGATAAGGAGGGGAGCCAGTGGCCTGCTGGGAGGATTGCAGGGTAATATACCTGTGTATGTAGCTGCAAAGCAGCACCTACCACTTTTGCAGAAGTAAATCTGAAAGAGTCAAAGGATAGCCTCTAGGAAAAAAAGAAAAGAAAGAAAAGAAACAAGAAAATAGTCATACCTGAGGCCTTTTATATGCTTTTCGAACCCTCAGTCCCAGCTTCTGTGCAAGCTCCTGTCCCAGCTGCGTGACACTCTCATCCTGGGGACAAAAGCATTAGAAGGACACTTTCAGCTTTGTGTCTTTGTGGCAGACAAAACAAACAGGAATGCAGCTGTCCGCACAGCCGTGCCAAAAAGCCTCACTTGTAGATAGCAGCACAGCAACCCTAGCAAAGGCCATGCAGACCAGAATGTTCCTGTCATTCCTGCTGAAGTACTGAGGTTGCTCCATTCTTTCCAGTTCTGCCTGGACTAACCTGCCACAAACCTCTTCACTTATTTTTATCATCAGTAACTCTTTCCTTGTGCTTTCCTCCCTTTTCCCGCTGGCAAAAATACTGGCATACTTAAACAGTTTCTTCAAAGAAAAACAACATGCTCGCCCAATCTATTGCAATATCATTTCTGAATGCTACCATGTCTCCCTCATCTATAACCCTGAAGCTTGCTCTTTTCTCTCTGCTTACCACATAACTCTGATCTTCCCAATTTCCTTCTCTCTGCAGGTTCATTTTTTTTCTCCTTCAGCCCCTCAGTAGCCTGTGGATCTTCCATCCCCCAGCATCATGAACTTTTCTCCTCAATTTGAAATGCCACCTTTTGACTGATCTTCTTTCCCCACATTCTCAACACTGGTTTGGTCTGAAGTCAGTGAAGAAAAAATCCAATCTACCCATGTCGTCTTCTCTCTCCATCTTATATCTCTTCAGGATGTACCTTCCTTTCCTGAAATTGTCCCCATACTCTCCAGAGATCTCTTCCTGGTCAGTTCTTATGGTTGCCTCCCCCTACTCCATCCCTTCCAACTCCCAGATCTGTCTGACATAACCATCACTCTGTCTTTATTAATATTTTACCCCAATCATGTTTTCAATGCTCTTTGCCTCTGGTTCTTCTGCCTTTCTAAACAGTCTTGCAGGTGTCTTCTGACACCTGCCATTTTCCTGCTCCCTGTGGAAAACTCCCAGAAAGAAAAGACCTCCTGCACCTTATCTTTTCATTGATCTTACAACAATACCTACCAGGCTCATCCTATACAATTCCACATGCCATCACGTCCCTAAGATGTCCTCTCTGATGCTTGGACAAGATCAAAAATATTTTTCTCTAGGCTGCTTTCACTTCCCAACAGCATGAGTTAATTTTTAATAAGCAGGCCTGAGGTTTGGGACTGGGAGCTTACTCAATCTTTGTCATTCTGAGTATTTTTCTTTATCCTTCCTTTTCCTCAGCCACCCTCAGGTGCTTACTGCCTCCCACCTAAGCAAGGGGATGCTCAATAAGGGCATGCAAAATGCTCTCTTCCAACATCCTAAAAAAAACACCCTTTGTGCCATCCTAAAAGCAGACCACAGAGAAGCACCAGTCTCACCATGCTGGGAACCTCTGCAAGCTATCAGCACTGAATATCTGCACCTGGGTTACGCTAACTCTGCTAGACAGTGAGTCAAATGAGTGGCACTCCTTCATCACTGTAAGTTTTAATATACAATCTGCTTCTCAGCTGTTACAGCAACACAAGCTGGAACCACCTCACTGCTGCAGAGGCCCAGCAACTGGTGTAGTTGAAACAGAACTGAGATGATGGATAGTTTGATTTGACTTTGATGCGGAGAAGGCTTATGATTCCTGTTAATCAGATAATAAGGCAATGGCATATTTTAATTTACAAGACAGAATTGTTCAGAGCCAGGAATGCAGATGTCTTGATAATGAATTTGTAAAGTTGAGCTATCCTGACCCAAAAAAGTTAGATAAAATGTCTGTAGACCACCATGATCTTTAACATTTCAGCCACATATTAAAATGGCTGAACTACATTGTGAGATACAGCCACATACAGTTTTACATGAACAGATGTATTAGGCAGTTTTGTTTATAAAAGGATTTAAGAAATAGGTCTTTACAACTCCCCTAACACAATACTTTCAGTGTGTTTTGGTCACCTTGTTCTGCCAATTCAAGTAAACTGAATACAAAAGAGGCAACACTGCTAACATAGCTTTGCTTTATAAAATTGCTTCTGCAATTCTAATAGGAAAAAAAAAATAACTTCTGCTGAAGTAGTTGCCTTTTTTTTTCTAACAGCATTACTTTGATGGATCAGAACTAAATTTAGCAAAGATGACCACTCACTGGGATGTAATCAGAATTTGCTTACTTGGTCAATATCTGGCCTAAAAGAAAGCACAATAAAAGCATTGTTAAGAAAATACCCAGGGCCTAGTATATGCGAATAGTCCCCTCTGACGTAAAAAAATTTACACACCTGTGAACACAACTAATCATCAAGGACCCCTTCACATATCCCTCAGAAACAAAAACACTTTATCAGCTTGCCTTAGCAATTATTAACTAAAACATCAGACATTTTTATCTAAAACAGGAAAAACATGTATGTTTCCCTACAGGGCTCCAGTTTGCATTTGTGCCATGCTCACAGTCACTCTCATTAGGCATATAAAGAGGGCTAATTAAAACACCTTCATGGCCTTAGCTCACCTTCTGTTAGGGGAACTTTTTGCTCTTTGTGAATAGGCCAGCAAACCTTCTACCATTAGCCAGTGTCTCTGGCTCGTACTGTGTGCAGATGGTGACTTGGACTGAAGAAACACAAGCATTCAAAGATCGTCTCTGAGTTGAGAGAGAGAGAAGATTCCTGGACATAAGCATGTCACCAAGTATAGCCAACTTTCCTTCCTCCTCAGGCCTCATGCTAAATATTAAGTGATGGAAGAGCAACGTGGTGAGCCCCAGAAATCAAGATAAGCTGTATGTCAAAAACTTACATGGGGGAGGGACAGCAGACAACGGCTATTACAATCATACGCCTCTTTGTGTCTTCCAAGTTCATTTAAAGAGCGGGCTTTGCGGAAGAGCGCTCGGATGTTCTCCTTGTCAAGACCTAAAGCTTTTTCACTGTCTTCCAGAGCCTTCTCGTACAACCCCTGAGTGGAAGAAACCAACAAAAGTCAGCACAGCAGACAAGCCCTTCTCTGTGTGAATCCATGTGTTGTATCCCTCAGCAGAAATATAAAAGCATGGAAAAGACAGTTGGAAATGCACTCATTGCATTTTTTTAATTCTGGTGAAACACAGAACACTTTAAAGTTAGTGAACAGCACGGTTTGGGCTGCCTGAACAACCTTATATTGCTTCCCCTTCTACCGTGGACATGTTACATTTGACAGTCTTTAATTATGTGACTGCCTGTTAACTTTTCTCATAGGACTCAGCCTCGTTATGAACAGGATGGACCTGCTTTGGGGTTGTGCCATAAAGAAAGACTGTTGCATTCCTGAAGAAAATGGAAGAACACAGCTTTTTAGAGCCTGATTATTTCAGAATCATTTTCCATATGCGTTCTGAATGCTCTGCCATGATTCAAAGCCTTCTCACCATCTTCCAGTCTCACAGACGTGGGGAGGCAGGCAAACTTCCAGAGCAATATTCAGAGTCAGTACAGGAAGGCACTGGATCTTTACAACTGCATTTCCAGAGTGCATTAACTCCTCAACAACATGGACCTGAACTGCCTTCTTAGTACCTTAGGCCTGGCCAACAAAAGCAGGACCCAACTTCTTTACATCATTCCTCTGGCTTTGCAAGACACAGCGTGATAGTGAGGAGGTATCAAAGTTCTGTGTGTCACCATCTCCTTCAGTGCTGGGGGCTGAATCCCCTACTGACATGTTTTCCATCTGCATGACACCCAAAGCAATCCAGCTGTCCTCCCTGACTCCTGGGGATGCCTTGGGAAGGCACTCACCATGGCAAAGTAGCAGGCAGCTCGGTTGACATGCAGCTTGCACAGGAGTTCCTTTGGGATGGTCACCTCATCAGAGGCTGCATAATCTGCCACGTTCAGCCCTTCTACATACTGTACCAGTGACAGCTTGAAATCCTTCTCTCGAAACAAATCATTGCCCTCTGCAAACAAGTTTCTCACCAGCTTCTGCAAGACAGCCTGGATAGAAGGGACAGAGCAAACAGACTGAAATGGATACATGGAAACAGAAGCAATTTCCCAATTTCCCATTCCTTCCCATGTTTCAGCAACCTGTCTGCCCACCACAATTCTCCCACATCCCCACTCTCCTTTAAAGCATGAGTCTTTTGGTGGAGAAGAATAATCCAGTCAAATCTCCTCCTTTCTTGATCCCTCAAGTGTTTTCTCCTTCCACTGAAGTTTTCCTTGCCAGAATTCTTAACGCTTTACATTTTACACAAACTGTGACAGACCATCTCTACGCTCTACTCTTGCTCTCTACTTCTTGTTTGTAAACTAATGGCTGTGCAACAGAACAAATCTTGTTAACCTAGGGGTTCCCCACTTCAGAAAAAAACACCTTGTAATTACCTCATAATCTTCTTGGCTTAAGGGTAATGTAGACCTGGAAAAAAAAAAAGAAGAGAAAGTGTTCACGATTCAGGCATCCATGTAAAATCTCGCTTTTGTCTGATGAAGAAAACCATCTTTTTAGTCCTGTTTTGATTATCTCAGTGATTTACTGAATGTTTTATCACTTAAAAGACAGCTGGGGTGAAGAGAACACAATTAGGAACCATTATGCTCAGTGATGGACACAGTGATGTCAAGAGACGGCCAGGTCCCAAAGGTATTTGAGACAAGAGGAATCTTATTCTCAGCTATTTTCTGTGCATATTATTATTATATTATATTATATATATATATAATATAATATAATAATAATATATATATATATATATTATATATATATATATATATATTTCTGTGCATATCACGTGATATTTTGTCACATGCCTCCAGACAGCCACCTATAAAAAAAAACATTTCTGAGAAAATCTCATGTGAGGTTGTCATAGAAAATGGGAGCATAAATGCACCTAGCCCTGATGAGAGGCAACAGATTGGTCACTTCAAGATCTCCTCAAATCCTCTGTGCAGTCACGGAAAAGACAGTGATAAATGCAATCACTTTCCTCCCCGTTACCTCAGCCACATGCCTTTAGAACTACACCACAAACACAATGAAAGGAGAAAACATTGGAGGTGCAAGAAACCATTCAATCCTTGCTGCCTTGGCCAAGACTGCCAGTCTGTGTACTAGAACTGGCCATGCTTGTGTGGATTACATCTGCCCCACAACAGCCTCGAGACATAGGCAAAAGGTTCTGTTCTTCAAATCAGAGCACCTGTTTGCTCCACACATATTATTTTTCCTGGAGACGACATAAAGTTTTCAAGAAATCTCTAGCAATCTTCATGTCCCTCCTCATCTTTGAAATACAGCACCATATACATGGCCTTACTGGTCAGAGAATAAACTTTTTAAAATTTCATCAGTACAAATCCTTAAAACTAACTACAGGAAATGTAATGGCTTTGTAAGAAACATTCACACTGCTTATAAAGTTGGACTACCCCAAAACAAGCCAATGAATAACACTTTCCCTGGTTCAGAGTTTAAGACACATTCAAGAAACACAGACAACATCCTCTATTTCTAAATTATTTCATTTATGGGAACCTTACACATTTTTATAAACATTACCAAAATAAACCTCACAACTTTCTGTCTGAAACTGGTTACCAGCCTCACATAATTTCAAACTGGGGTAAAAATATGATGGCCATGCCAAAGGATGTCAGTACATAACTTGGAAGAGTTGGCTTTTTTCTCTACTGTGGATGGACAGATTTCATAAAACTGCAGGATTCAAAGCACACCGTAAGAAAAGAAATCTTATTCTAATCTTATTTCTTCCCTACTCATCATGTCACTTGGACCTTGAGTCTTTTGCCAACTCAACTACTGGAGGGAAAAGCATGACCACACTTCATAAGGAAGTGCTTGAACTTGTAGCTACCACACAGGAAATCACCAAAGCTCTAGGCAGACACAAAATATTTGCAGAAGAGTGACTGGAGGCAATGACCAGGCTGGCAACTGCAACAGAGCCCAGGTCATCTCTTTCTGGTAACAGCAGTGTACGAGGCACCTGGCATTTACCCTCCTTTCCTCACCTACGTAATAGGAATACTGTCTTCCTGAGAAAGGTGAACAGAAAGAACTTGATCCTTGCAATCCTTGATACAAAGATAACCACCTCCCAAGCCACAGGAAGCAATGAGGTTGTCCACTTACTGAATTAATTGAAGTCCTTTCTCTATTTCTTGTTTTCTCTTCTGTCTCTCCATTACAATCACTGCAGAAGAAGAAAGAAAAAAAAAAAAAAGAAATGAGTCATTACAGGTCTTGCTGGCAGTTAAGCAGCACAGTATTTTGTGTGCGCTTCAACTTACTACCAACAAAATACACCAGCCCAAACGCACAGAACACTGAAGCCCATGATTTATCCACACTGCAGACAAAGGACGACAAGCAGCTCGCTACCCAGTATCTGCTTTTTCTCACATGCCACTGCCAGGATACACAGGCAAAGAGGAACTGCTTCAATTTGAGCTCGCTGCTTAGACTGCCAATAAACAAAGCAATGGGAACCAACTGCAATCATGACTGCCTTCTAGGAAAGGGGGAAAAAATAAACACTTCCCCCGCACTGGCAGAGATTTCAAGAATTTGTATGTGGACCCTTCCACGATAAGCAATTCCGACCACTGGGCCAGACTCAAACTGGTTTACAACATCCTTGCATACCAAACAAGTAATTTATGTGGGGCATCTGGAATCATATCACAGTGAGGCACTGGGAAGGAGGTGGAATTTCTTGCTGTGGTACAAATAAAAAGACAGTAAGGGACCTCAGCAATGGATATTTTGTGCTGAAAATCAGTTGACAAGTGCACAAGTGCAGCAGAGACTTGGTAATGCTCGTTGGGAGCAGGAACAGGGCTCCAGGATGCTTCAGGGAGAGGGGACCCCCCCCCATTCTGCAGTGCTTTGAATTGTGGCCTCAGGAGGACTCGGAGGAACATTTTCCCATAGGCATGCACACAGATGGACAAAGACAGCAAGCTCAAAAACACTGAGATGGAACTGAAGACAACATGCAGCCACAGCTTGGGATTGCCTCTGAAAAGATTAGGATAAAAACAAAAGTCATTTTTCTTGGAGAGCATTACCACCTGGCTCCCTTTCATATTACAGATGTCTCTACCAATCTAATGTATCTTACAGTACCTGCAGCATGATCAGCCCAGAACACTGTGAAGGAACCTTTAAGGTACATGAAAATCAATCCTGGCAGCTAAGCAAGCCCTTACTGATTATGCTCTGCACTATGCAAAGTGCAGAATGGCTGATACTTGCCCTTTACCAGGAAATATAGGAGAAAAGAAAAGAAAAAGAAAAAGGAAAAGGAAAAGGAAAAGGAAAAGGAAAAGGAAAAGGAAAAGGAAAAGGAAAAGGAAAAGGAAAAGGAAAAGGAAAAGGAAAAGGAAAAGGAAAAGGAAAAGGAAAAGGAAAAGGAAAAGGAAAAGGAAAAGGAAAAGGAAAAGGAAAAGGAAAAGGAAAAGGAAAAGGAAAAGGAAAAGGAAAAGGAAAAGAGAGATAAAGACCAAGAAGCAAAGGCAGCAAAAGTAAGCAAGGGCTTGAAAGTGATACAGTGTTGTTTGTAAGTCATCAGACATTAAATATGAGAGCAATCTGGTCCAAACAGCAGGCAGAAGATTTTAAGCAGCTGTATGTGGAATGGGATGGGCAGCTCAGCAAGCAGGGGAATGCCAGAATGCCATGCAGAGAAGGTGAGTGATGATCAGTGTCTCTATAAAGGCTTTTAAACAGAAGCAATGGAGAAGAGCTGGTAGACCTCAGCACACCACCACCAGAAGGCCTGGAATGGTTTATAAATAACCTGGATAATGAGCAATCAGGAAGAGAGAAATTTAACAAGGAGACCGTGAGGTTAATATGAACACAGAAGCTACAAGCAGACAGGTTTGAATGGTAGAAAATAAGACAGTCATCTCATTCAGTATTTCTCCTTGCACAAAACCGAAAAGACAGAAGAGAGAACAGACAAGACGAGAAGAAGCAGGAGCTATGTGCACACAGACAGCAATGAGAGCTGGAGAAAAAAGTCAGGCTTGTCCTCCTTGGAGAAGCCTTGCTCTTGCTGGTCCTCAACACAAGCCACGCTGGAGAGAACACAAAGAACAGAAGGAAAGTTGTGGCCCACAGACCTGATGGAAAGGGATATTATTGGTGCCTGCGGAAAGCAGAAGTCAATGACTGCACTCCAAAAATACCGTGGCACATCTTCACATTTGTGTATATCCACACAACTGATACATCACCTTAAAATACTTCTGATATACACAGCATGCTTCAATTCTGCTACTGAGCTCAGCCCTGTTCTCAAAATACTACTGCAAGGAGCGAGGAAGAGAAGATCAGTACCACTTCTGATGGCTACCCTGATCCACTGCTGAACATCTTCCACAGCAAGACATTGGCATGTGTTACAACCAGAACTGGTCACTGCTGCTTGTCCACAGGGTGGCATTCAAACACTGACAAAAAGGTGGAGTGGGGCCAACGGCCTGCAAAAAAAGGCTCTAAACATCTCTTTCCTACAGTTACCCAACTCCTCTTGCATCCTGGAGTTCCCCTTATTTTTAATCTCATGGCCATCAGATCCAGCATACCCATTTCCATCCTTGCTTCACTTAAATGGCTTGATCATCTTTACATCCCACAATACCCTCGTAAAGATTTGATCCTTGATAAAAAACTCTCATAAAAAGAACTTCTGTTCCCTGCACACTGTTTCCTCTTGGCAGTCTGAGACTCATCTTCTACAGCTAGTGCTTCCCAACACAAGACTCTTTGTTGCCTTCTTTAGACACAGACCACAGGTTCAATTGCCCCTCTACAGTATTGCGCTCTGGTGCTGCCCCACATTCCTCTTTCCTTATAGGTTGGTAATCAGCCTCCTCTGCTAGCACTCCTTCACACCTTCACATTTATGTCATAATTTCACACATAAGACTCATCTTCTCATGGCAACACCCTCAAAATGCACACCACATGCCGCTGCCCTAACAACCTATTTTATCTCTCTCAGGAACAACCATTTTTCCTATTTGATCTGACTCCACAGCAGCACCTTCCTCCACGTGTTCCCTTCTTCCCTCTGGCATGCTCCACGGCCACTGCAGATTCCTCTTGCCCTTTCATACCCCCCTGTTGCATTCCTGGCAAACTCAGTCTCTTCTTGGTCACTCCAGCCTCTTCACCATCAAGTCCCACTCTAACCTTATACCAAACCGCACACTCATTATGTTTGTAACCCCAGAGTACAATCAGCCATTGACACACACAGTGCTTTGGTTCTGTTGCACACCATACCATAGTTGATGCATAACTAATTTTAAGCACAGAGCCTGCTTAGCTTTTGTTTTCTCAGTCACGTAAATATTTTTAGAAACACAGTACAAAACATTTCATCAAGCACTGTGCCTGAACGTCCTTTTTTTTCCCCCCAAATCTGTCTGTCCAGACTTGTCTGCTCAAGTCACTACCAGAATTAGAATCCAGGATATTTATATCACCACCAAAAAGCTCTTCTCATTTCAGTTGAGATGTTCGTCCGCTCTGATCCAACATCTGGAGAGGAATTTATTCGTGGTTTGTCAATGAGTTTGTCAGATAAAAATAAAATACTGCAGATTGGCACAACAGTTTTCTTGCTTTCAGAAGAAAACACAACCCAGTAAACACAGTGACTCAGTCACAAACCAGGTAGATTCATTCAATGAGAGAATATGAGATGAATAGAAATACTTTAATTTGCCTTATCAAGAGCCCTGACAAAGCTGAATATGCACAAAGTTTTTCACAGTATATTTCTGCGATAGCAATGAGTTTATATCTGTCTGGCTTCTAGGCTTGGACTGCAACATTTCAGCCAGAAATGAGCACAATGAAATGCAAGTGGCAGGTTGTAGAGCTCAGACAGGAGCTCAGCCACTGGCTGTGTGCTCTCCTCCATGCAGGATTTGCTAGCCTGCAAGCATGAAGGCTTTGGCTATAATCTGGCCATCATGGTGGTGAAGCAAAACAGGCCAAGCCTGCCACAAATAAGGGCTCCAGTTTGTTTCTTGAGGCTGCTCCCTAAGTCTGAACACTTCTCACAAACAACAATTTTCAGGATAGAATAATAGAATCACTGAAGTTGGAATAGACCTCTAAAATCATTCAGCCCAACCATATACCTGCCCTCAATATTACCTACTAAACTGCATCCCTAATTACCACAACCATATGTTTCTTGAACACCTCCAAGGATAGTGACTCCACCACCTCCCTGGGCAACCTGTTCCAGGGCAGCATAACTCATTCTGAAAAGAAATCCTTCCTAATGTCCAACTTGAACCTCCCCAGTACAACTTGAAGCCATTAACTCTCATCCTATTGCTGTTACCTGGGAGAAGAGGCTGACCTCACCTCGCTACAAACTTTCAGGTTTTTCTAGACAGCAATAAAGTCTCCTTTGAACCTCCTCTTCTCCAGAATGAACAACACCAGTTCCTCAGCCACTGCTCATAGAACTTTCCCCCATCCAGCCAGAAATGATGACCATGTCCAGTCTCCAGTGAATGTGAAACTAGCCCCAGCTGAAAATAAAAGCAGCCATCAGATGTTTCCCCAGGGCAAAGCCTCAAGAGAGCACCCAGGTCCTCATCACCCCCTTTTTGGCTCCATCAGGCTTCCCACCCACTGTTTACTGCAGGCCACCTTCCTCTTGCCCCAGCAGCACAGCTTGGGCAGTGGGATTACACTGCCAGCCCCTCGACCACTCACTCAAGGTCTCCTGCCCGCCCAGCTCGTCCTCCCCTGCCTCATTTTAAAATGTAAACGTCAGGTCTGATTTCACGGCTCCCGCTCTCCTCCCCCACCCGCAGCACTAGGCCGCCGATCCCCGGCCTCGCGTAGCGGCCACCGCGGGCGGAAGCGCCACCTCCGCCGGCCGGGGCTGCGTGGGGCCGGTGGTGCCTTCCGAGCCCCCGGGGCTCCACCGAGTGCCCGCACCCGGGCATCACCCCACTCCCGGTGCTGCCGGGGGGAAATAGCTAGGTTTCCCGGAAAACGGAAAAGAAGCCCAAACATACTCTTCCTCCTTCCCCCCCCCCCCGCTCCGCTTCAATAGAAACCACGCATCTCCAGGAGTCTGGGGGGAGGGGGAGAGACTCTACGAAAAAGGGAAAATAAAATAAAATAAAATAAAATTTAAAAATAACCTCTCGTGCTACCCGGAAGCTGCTTAAAACATTAAGAATTAAAGACAAAAAATAAACAAATACAAAAGCAGAACCTTCTCATTTGATAAACTTTACAAGCCCTAAGGAAGGTGCATTTGGGAAGCTGTTCCAGCTGAGCTTCTCGGCTGCTCAGCGGGGCTTATACCAAACAGGAGGGAGAGTTGCAACGCAAATACAGCCCCAAAAGCAGTCCTGAAAGCTACGAGCCACGAGCACAATGAGCCCCAAGTTCTTAATAGAAACCCAGGGGCTTTTCCCCTCGCTATTCACTTTCAGACTACCATCACATTTTTTCCGGGGGGTGGGATTAGGATCTCTGACAATTATTTTTTTGCAAGCCCCACATTTTTTGGCAGAAGCGGGGGGTTAGCTTCTGAATATCGCCAGTATCATTTTCCCCCACTTTTTTTTTTTTTTTTTTTTTTTTGCAATTACACAACATTGCATCTATGCAGTCAGCATTGGAAACCTTTACTTTTTAATGAAGCGATGTCCAGATTTTCTCGTTTCACAAGTCCACCCCCTCTCTACACACACACATACACACGCATAGCCATTCGGTTTAATAATAATAATAAAATAATCATAAAGGACTCACCTCTCCTCGGGTTCTCCCCCCCACGCTACGTATAACTTTCCTCGATAAATGGTATTATATTACTAGAGGTATTATTAACGTATTATTACTATAAGTAATAATAACAGTAAGTGTTATTTAATTATAGGAGGGAGCATTCTGCTTGTGGATCGGCTGCCCCTGCAGCTCCCTCCATGTGCCTCCTGAGCTCTTTACTTTCATTTCCAGGTCTCTCGCTCTGCTCGCTCGCAGCCGCACCAGCAGAGAAAATGCCTCCCGCATATCCTCTGGGCCCTAGAGGCTACCGCTTCCCACAGCCTACATGCGTGCAGCTTTCCCTCTTGGACGGTGTTGAGATTCTTTAAGTCGAATTAGGCTTAAAATAATCATAATAAAGCACTGAAATATTTGAAGCTCTGTTCTTGATTTGAATACAACGTTGTTAATGATTTATTCAGTCTGGAATGCACTTACTGCATCCCACACTGCTGACAGCTTCCCTGAAAATAGGATCTACAAACATGAACCTTCCTGTGGAAATGAAAATACTGTGTGTATATATAAAATATTAATATTATTGCACTATATACTGTTGCATATTATACAAAAGACATATGTGTAACTTACATGCACATAAAATTTTTTTTGAATTAAATAAAATCTTTTTGGAATTAAATGCTTGGCTTGTTCTCATCTCAAAACCTTCAGTGTTTCTGGAAAATGAACTACACAGCCACAACCCCACATGTTAACATGGAGGTACACAGATCACCTCAGATAAAGGTTTCATCCCTCCCCGCCATCTGCAATGCCATTAACTTCAAATATCCCTCTGAAATGAGCATTATGCTTGGCTCCCAACCTAGCCTCCCTGGTAGGATGGGTTCTCCACTCCCCAAAGACTTCTGTCTCCCATCAGGTCATAATTTCCAGACTGACACCAGTTTAAATTATCCCCCTTTTTCACATGTAATCAGGGACGTGTTTACTCCTCAGTGCCTCACTCCTCTATTTACCATGACCCAAAACAGTGTCACTCAGTGATTTGCAGAAAAACATCTCAGGTAATATTCAGGTGTGGGTAGAAAGTATCATCCAAAACGTATTAAAACTCCTTAGTATTTAGAATATTTTAACCAGAGAAGGAAATACTTGATAGACAGTAGGATTGGCTGCCGGTAATCCTGTCAACACAATAAACTGATAATTTACAAAATATAGTGGATTGTATAATATACCATATGATGTTGGAGGACATTGTCCTACTCTCTTCACTATGTTTAATAACAATCTACTTTTTTTTTTTTTTTTTTTTTTTTAGATATTCATTATGTTGTCCAATACAACCCAAAGACTACTCTGATTCAGGGATAGGACAATGTTTATTTTTGCTACCTGTTCAGCAGATTCATTACCTCTTAAACACCTCCAGGGAGGGGGCGCTGAGCGAGTCACAGAGCCCAGGATGCCTCCAACCATGCTCTCAAAGCTCACTGTCGGAAAGGCAAGATAAAAATTGCAGCTAGATGAGAGGAACAAGAGCACCTAGGAGAAGCCAAGGAGAAAGAGGCACTAAACCATGATCTATTCACAATCAGGAGTTATACTGGAAAAAGCATTATATTTTTATACAGGACAGTTTATACAACATTATTTTTCAAGACTGAGTTTCCGCATTGAATGTCACTTCACACAGCACCTATTTCCTTTGTCTGTAATACTAAGAGCTGCCCCATAAGGGACATAAGGCAAACGCTGTCCTGCTCGTGAAATGGTGCCTTTCCTCAGGGGTTAATTGAAGATTAGGGGCCTTTCAGTATCTTAAGGAGGACTATAAGGAAGGAGGGGACAGACTATTCAGTAGGGTCTGTTGTGGTAGGACAAGGGGAAATAGTTTCAAACAGAAAGAGGGGAGATTTAGACTAGGAATGAGGAAAAGGCTGCTTATGATAAGAGACTGGAACACTGGAACAGGTTGCCTGGAGAGGTTGTGGGTTCCCATCCTTGGAGACATTCAGGGTGAGGCTGGAGGGGCTTTGAGCACACTGCTCTAGCTGTAAGTGTCCCTGTTCATTGTGGGGGAGTTGGACTACATGGCCTTCCAACTCAAACAATTCTATGATTCTCTGTGATTCTATGAAAATTCTTATAATTTGGAAACATGGTTACCCAGGTCTTATATTCAGTAGAGTCAAAATGCTGCAAATCTCTACTGCAAAATACGGCAGTGTCATAAAACTGACTTTGACGTGTAAAGTTATACTTGTAAGGAGAATTATTCTATCGACCTATGCTGCAATGGCACAGCACACATTCACTGCACTACGCCTGCAGCCACAATTAAAAGGTTTTATCCCCGATCCTTTGGCTCAGCCAATATTTGGGAGAAAGAGGAAAGAATTGGGTATATTTGATACAATCCTGGTTATTGCTTTAGGCTGTGATGAACTAACGACAAGTGCCACATTTCTTGCTCATACAGTGGCAGTTGTGAAAGCAATGCCGCTTTATGTTACAGTGTTTGCTAATGACATGAAAGCTGCACGATGGCGGTAGGGCAAGTAGAAGTTGAACCTTCCCACCGATATCCTGTTACACTTTGCAGCTGTGCCACAGATGGCAGCAGAGGGGCAGTCTGACAAAATGCCGTCTGACATGGGAGCGCGTATGGAGCAAAGGTGCGTCACTGAATTCCTCCATGCAAAAAAATGGCATCTGTTAACATTCAGTGATGCTTGCTGGGTGCTGACGGAGACCAAACAGACGTGAGCACAGTGAGGCAGTAGGTGGTGCCTTTCAGCAGCAAGCGATGGTCAAATGGGGTGCAGATTATTACAAGCGTGGCATGCAGGCTCTTGTTCCTTGCTGGTGAAAACAGACAGCTAACGGTGGTGACTAAATCGAAACACAGCGCTTTGTCGCTGAGAATTTGCCATATCAAATAGTTCCTCCACGGCCCCGCAGGGCGCCCCCACGCGGGGCACGCCGGGAATGCCCCCCTCCGCAGGACTACATATCCCAGCGTGCCCCGCGGCCCCGCCCACGAGCGCCTTTGCGTCACTCCGGCGAGTGGCGTCACGCGCGGGGCGGCCCTCTGTGACGCAGCGCCTTGCAGCCAATGGGAGCGGGGAGAGCAAAACTGCCGGCTTTCAAATCCTCCGCCTCCGCCCGCCCCTCCCCCACCCGCTCCGGCGACAGCGACGGCGGCGTGAGGCGGCCCCGAGCCGGCGACACCTCGGCCCCTCAGCGACCCGCACCCGGCGGAGGCCCCGAGGTGAGGTCGGGAGGCGCGGCGGCCGTCGGGGACCGCTGGGAGAGGGCCGTGACGGAGTGGCGCCCCTCAGGGCGCTCGTCGCGACGCGGGGCCTCGTGAGGCGCGGGGACGGCTCCGCGCGTGGCCCGTGAGCCTTGGGAAACCCCAGCCACAGCCGCCCTCCGCGGGTCGGCGGCGTGTGGGGACGTCAAGGGGCGGAGGGCAGCGAAGGGACCTTCCGAAGGGAGGGAGAGCGAGGAGGATAACCTTGGGCTGTCAGCAGGCGCGTGTCCAGCTCCTGTTTTGTTAAGGGTGCTTAGTAACTCTGAAATTTCAATGTTTGTCCAAAGGTTTTCTCGTGGAAGATCTGGCGGCATAAGAGCCCTCGGGTAGGTAAGTGGTTGGGTGCGGCCGACGTGTGCGATAAAACACGCTGCAGGATGTGCTGGGGAGTTGGTGTGCTGGAATTGGGAAGCTGTCACTGCTTATGAAATAAAAAGTAAAAGGAGATCTCAGGGAAAAGGAAAGGTGTGAGTGGATCTGTCAGGTATAGGAGAACTTCATGGTATCCAGAACCCTGCTTTCATTTTGCCAACTGTATTTGGGCTGCATCAGAAGGATCTTGGCTGGCAGGGCGAGGGAGGTGATCCTGCACCTCTGCTCTGTGCTGTGAGACCTCACCTAGAGTGCTGCGGCCAGATGGGGAGTCCTCAGTACAGGACAGGTATGGACCTGTTGGAGTGTGTCCAGAAAAGGGCCACAAAAATGATCCGAGAGATGGAACACCTTCTTGTGAGAGAGAAGATTGAGAGAGTCAGGGCTGTTCAGCTTAGAGAAGAAAAGTTTCTGGGGAGACCTGAGAGCAGCCTTTCAGTGTCTAAAGGGGGGATATAAGAAAGAAGGGAACAGACTCTTTAGCAGGGTCTGTTCTGAAAGGGTAAGTGGAAATTGTTTCAAACTGAATGAGGAAAGGTTTAGACTAGATATAAGAATAAATCTGTTTTTGATAAGGGTACTTGATGCATTGGCACAGGTTGCCCAGAGAGGCAGTGGGTGCCCCATCCCTGGACACATGCAGAGTCAGGCTGGAGAACTCTGAGCTGTGAGTTCTTTGCGGGGGGGTTGGACCAGATGACTTTTAAGGGTTCCTTCTAACAAAAGCAATTCTATGATTTAAACTGTTTGGTAATGAAGTATTATAAAGCTGAAGATTAAAGTTGGTGGACAGATTGACTGCTGGACCCTATCTAACTTCTGTTCCTTGTGGTAAAACCTTCATGGCTGGAGGACATCCTTGCATCTTCTCTTTCTCCCTTTTCATTGGATTGACGGAGATTGGGAGCATCCATTGCCTGTTGCACTATGTCTGTGACTTAGAATCAGTGCAGTGACTTATTTGAGCCTCTTTTTATTGTCAGCATCTACCTGAGGGGACAGTCATCCTCAAAAGGTGGTGCTGATAAACCTTGGAGATGTTGTATCTTCTGTGTCCCAAATACTAAAGTTAATGAAAACTGTAGCTCTGCCCTGGGGAAGCTGAAATCAAATGCTTCAAAACAGCAATCCTTGGAATGGCAACATGTGAATTTGCCATGGAAGAAGTAGCTCAGGATGCAGACCTCAGTGGGTAAAGCAATGTGCACTGTCTTGTGGGATAGGAAGGGGGTGATTCTTCTGGATTTCTTGGAACCCAGACAAACCATCGACTCTGACTGTTATGTTGTGATGCTGACTAAGCTACAGGCTTGAACAGAGTTGAGCCAGAGAAGAAGGCAACCTTTCCCTTGCAGTACAAAACATCAGGACCTGTACCACTTTGAAGGCCATAAAACACATTGCCAGTTGTGGCTGGACTGTGCTACCACATCCACCCTATAGTCCACTTCTGGCACCTTGTGACTTCCATCTGCTTGGGCTGATGAATGATGGACTCTGGGGGCAACATTTTCTTTTTCATTTCATTTTCATTGCAGCGATGCTGTCATAGCAGTTGTGAAGCAGTAGATCATCTCCACTGGTACAGATTTTTATGAGCATGGCATGTAGGCTCTAGTTTATCACTGGTGAAAATGCATAGCTAATGATGGTGCTTATGTTGAAAAACTGTTTTGTAGCTGAGAATTTCCTCTGTCAAATGGAGTTATTGTGTTCTTTGTATCCGTTGTAGTTTCCATGGAAATAAATAGGAGGCCTTAGTTTCAGAATGAGCTATGTACAACACACATGATTTTTCAGCAGCTCTGTCATTCTGGAACTCCGCTGACTTAGATGCTACTGGGGATATTGCTGAAAAGGAAAAACAGTTGTGTTTGTTCTGGCTGAGTTTGGAGAACAGGAAAAAAAAAACAGTGCAGCGTGGATTACTAAGGGGTGGGGCTGGGGGAGAGAGAGGAATGTTGCATCTTAATTGTAGAAGTGTTGTGCCCAAGACTAACATCTTAAAGTGGTCTTTTCCAGTGGCTTTAGTTATTGGTTATTTGGGAAGTGTAACAACTTCATCAAAACCCAAGTCACTTCAGTACTGGAAGAATCAACACCGTCTGGCTGGCTTTGAGATGTTAATCTAGCTTGGTGGTTGTAAGCGAGCTATGGGGAAAACAGTAGTGACACTGAATACTCAATTAGGTATCTCAGGAAATAATACCAGCACGTTAGTGATTATAAAGATGATTACTAATGCAGATTATGTATTATAGTTTTATCTTTTTGATGGTGACCATTTGTTTTAATTGACAGCACTTAGCATTGGGAAAGCAGAAAAATGGCATCGGAAGACATCGCTAAGCTTGCAGAGTCTCTTGCCAAAACCAAAGTGGGTGGTGGACAGCTGAGCTTCAAAGGCCAGAGCCTTAAACTCAACACAGCTGAAGATGGTAAGAGAAAAGATACATTTAGATCAACATTTCTGCTACATGAAATAACAGCACGTTCTTCAGAGATATAATTTGATTTTCTGTCCACCTTCTTTACTGACTCTGGCGGTGCTTTTTATATGCCATACTAAGAGTGCAATGCCACTGAAGTCTGAAGAAAGAGTTTGGGTATGTCAGTGACAGGAGAGAGACTGCAGCCTGCACCTTTGCCTTGAATAGGAGTATTCCAGAGTACAATTGTTCTACTCTGTCACATTTACTAAACAGGCACCTATTTCTGCCAGTCAGTGGGAAATTATTCCTGTTGATGTGGCACCCATTGCCATCATATGTTAGGCCTTTTGTCTTTGTTGATGCCTGGATTCCTAAACGATGTGCTGAATGGCAGATCAAACTTATGCAGCCATCCTCACATTTGATAAAGTAATAATAGAAATAAATCACGAAAAGGGAGAGAGAGTGGAGAATGGAGAGCATTCTCTAGTGATCTGAGGTTGTAGCTATGTTCTCCATTGCTGTTTCAGGATTGTTTCACATAGTGTTACTCAGATGTTCTTACTAAGTGTAGCATTTAGCAAATACTTTTGCCTCAGTGTGTTACTGTTATTGTGATGGTAGTTATTAACAGTTGTTACTGTTATTAAGATGGTAGTTACAAGGCCAACAAGACTGTATATCTTTTCCAGCTGAAGAAGTGATCAAACAAATTGAGGAATTTGATGGCCTGGAAGCATTGCGTCTGGAAGGCAACACAGTGGGCGTGGAGGCAGCGAAGGTTATTGCCAAAGCCTTGGAAAAGAAGTCAGAGCTCAAGGTGAGGCCTTCAAGTGGATGGTGGGGCAGGAAAGGTTTTGTAGCAACACTGAAGGCTTATCTGCGCTCTTCTTTCTGGAGCCTGCCTTGAGTTAGCCCCAAAGCTTACTTTGTTCTTCCAGTGTTAAGAATAACTGTACGAAAACATAGCAGAACTTGGATACTATGGGGTAGTGGGAGGAGCACTTCCTGCATTCCTAACTGTTCCTATTCAAAAAGCTTCCAGTCTTAAAGCTGGGAAGCTGTGCAAGAAAGAGTCTCTCTGTGGAGGCAACGTCTGTAGACAAAGATCTGTGGCCACAAAGCAAATTCTAATGGCAAAGCTGAAGAATGGTCAGATCTTCTTTGAATGATGTTTCATACAATACCTGAATAATGAAGGAATTGATGGAGGATACACGCCGGAAGGTTTTTCTGTCCAAGCTATTCTTTTAGACTAATGTTAAAAGGATGCTGTGCTGCCAGGGGCACTGCTCTTTGCAAGAGAGGAGTATGAAACATTGATTCACCCACTTGTGGCTTTTCATGTCAATCCAGATTGTTGAGCTCCATACCTTAGTAAAAAATATATATGTTTCTGTCTTTCAGTTTCCTACTGTTTTTTTCCATTGGTAATTTTCTCAGCAGAAAAGAAGCCCAGCTCAAATGCAAGCAACTATTACTGTTATTTACAGTATGCATTTCAGTGGCTTAATGTCCTTCCAAGAAAGCAGTTTGTAGTACTAGTTGTCACTGTTCCTTAGCACAATGAAATGGCAAGGCCACGGCAGACAACATTAAGCTGTCCATACTAATGTAATGCATCTTGTATGTGTAAATTTCTGTACAACTGTATCCTAACTATTTTTTTTTCATGGCTCCTATCTGCATGTTTCTTATTTTAGAGGTGTCATTGGAGTGACATGTTTACTGGGAGGCTAAGATCTGAGATCCCTCCTGCTTTGGTAAGTGAAAACTAGATCTGAGACTTTCGCCTAATATAACTTATTTTCTCACCTGCCATGCTTTTTGTGGGAGTGTATTTCTGAGACTTCGTTAGTGAGTTTTTCTCTATACTGTTAACACTAAGTGTCTCAGAATAAGTAACGTGTTTTTAGCTCCTTCTGTATGAGCTGGAGAAGTGTTGATGAAAGGCCAAATGCAGTTCTGTATTAGTGAAGAAGCTTGTCCTTTGGGAAGACATCTCCATGATCCAAAAGGTAGTATGGGAACTAAACTTTCCAAACAAAAGCATGTGGCTTTTTCTTCCAATGACACTACAGTGCTTCCCCTGCCAGCCTTAAGCTCTGTTGAGCAAGAATGTGTTAAATTTGAAGGAATTAACAAAATATTTCTTTGAACAGCGTAGACAGGGAAAAACAATTTGGGAAAAAATGTGTATTTGACCTAAAGAGTTGGGATAGTTCTTGGTAACTTCCTTGCAGTTTTCTTTAGCTTGATTTGCTTGACTCCTACTCTGGCTTTAGCTGTGAAGTTATATTTCTCCATGCAACTTTGCAGAACATCTTCAAAACAGAATTTTTTTGCAGCATCGTTGTCTCACCTCACCACTGCACTACTGCTGTCAGTAGCAGTCAGTCCACTCCTTCCTCTCACCCCTGTCACCTGTTTCCCTGCAGATCTCTTTGGGGGATGCACTCATCACTGCTGGAGCCCAGCTGGTGGAGCTGGACCTGAGTGACAATGCCTTTGGGCCAGACGGTGTGCGTGGCTTTGAGGCATTGCTGAAGAGCCCTGCCTGTTACACCCTGCAGGAGCTCAAGCTCAATAACTGTGGCATGGGCATTGGTGGTGGCAAGGTAAAAGTGGTGTCTTTATTGGGAATGAGGTCAGAGCAGTACTTGGTTTCAGACTTCCCTACACAGAATCACACAATGATTGGGTTTGGAAGGGATCTTTGGTGATCGTCTAGCCCAGCTCTCTTGCTCAAAACAACCAGACCAGGTTGCTCAGGGCTATATCAAGTCAGGTTATCTCAAAAGATGAATACTTCACAGGCTTTCTGGATAATCTACCCCAGTGTTTGACAACCTTCACAGTAAAAAGTGTTCTTTTTTTTTTTTTTTTTGTATCTGTGTTTTTAAATGAAATTTTCTCTGCATCAGTCTACACATTTGTCTGACACTGCCTTCTTTACACCACTTTCTCCCACGGCAACCCAGTAGGCTTTCTTGGCTGCAAGTGTAAGTTGCTAATTCATGGTCCACTTCTCAGTCATCAGGATCCCCAGTTGTTTTTTTGTGTTTTTTTTTTCCCTACTAAGCTGTTTTGCTATTTGGCAACCAGTTTATACTTCTACACAGGGCTGTTTCTCCCTAGGAGCAAGAATTGGTGTTGTCCTTTGATCTTCATGAGAATCTTCCTGTCCCACTTCTCCAGTCTGTCACGATCCCTTCCCTCTGTGTTTATACTGACAAATTCCTGAAATATAATGATTTCCATGGTAGGAAAACAGGTCTGTCTTAGACTTTAAATTCCATGTCAAGAGAACTAATATCCTTGGAGATGTGAGAAAACCAAGCCTGGCACTGAAGGATGCCTATTCGATGAGGCAGGAAAGCAGGACTGGCTGTCATTATTACTAAGACCCGTTCATTTACATATTTACTAACCAAATGTTACTGGGATCTGTGTGTTCTACTGCAAAATCGTCATTTCTGTCCTAGGGACTTTATGTGCAAGTGTTGCAGTAGCAGTTTTCTTGTATAACGTATTGTAGAAGCAAATGTATTTTGGCATTGTCTGAATTATTATTGCTTGAGAGTTGGATACACAAAACATTTGGGCCCCTTCACAGTGAAATGGTGAGGTAGTATAAACTGCTTCTGCTTCCTTTAGATATTGGCTGCTGCCCTGAAAGAATGTCACAGGAAGTCAAGTGCCCAGGGCAAGCCTCTTGCTTTGAAGATATTTGTGGCTGGCAGAAATCGTCTAGAGAATGATGGTGCCACTGCGCTGGCTGAAGCCTTTGGAGTAAGTATCAAACCAGATCTTGTCAGCAAGTGAGAGCAAGGTATACTTAAGTGTTGATGTTAGAGGTAGCACACGCAGGGCTTGCCACAGTTTGGAAACAATGGCTGGCTTTCAAGTCACTTGAAGTAACAATGCTCTTTGCTGCTGAGACTGGAATCTTCAACAGGTGTGATTAGAATGGATGACTGAATGTTTCTGTGACTAAGTTTTCAAGGACATAACTAGTTGCTGGGTCAAGTAGGAGAAATAAGTATCTCCTAAGTAAACTCTTAGTCCTATTCCTTCTCCTTCCTTTGTACTAATGGATGTTGTCTGGTACGGGGATAGGTAGAGCAAGTGATTAGGTACTAGTTATTTCCTTGCTTAGTTGTTTAGTCAATTGGCAGGAGCAACCTGCTATTTTTGCTGGCATCAGCCTGTGAGATCTCAACTTTCTTTAGCTGTCTCTGATCAGCTTCCACTTTCATTGGAGGAAGAGAGGTCTCTGTGTTTGGTGCCACCTACATCTCTTTGCTTTCCTCCATTGCTGCTAAAAATGTCTTCTGAGTGATAACGCGTGTTGTAAAGTGTCTTAACAATGATTTTGCAGTTTATAGGTTGCTGTTTTTTGTAGAAGTCTTTCTGGATTGACTAACTGGTAATCATGGCAAAAATAAGACTTAGGTACTTGAGAGGCATATAACAAAGTTATTCAAGAGGAACTGATACTGAACGACTCTATAAAAATTGGATTAATTAATTACCTTGCATTGTTAGTGGGCTGTCTCTCGGAGGGCAGTTGTGGTATTAGCTGGGTGTTGGTGAGTAGGTAGCATTGCAACTAACACATTTTTCTTCTCTTCTGACATAGTAAATAGCTTTTACCTCAACCCGTGCGTTAATAAAATATAATAACTAACTAGTGATTTTTTTTCTTTGAGGGTTGTTTAATCTCAAACTGAGAACTCTTGTTTTGAGGTATCTAGAATAGCAGGGAGCTACCCATAACTTAATTAGATGCTTGCCACGAGCCATATATTTCATTTAGATTTGTGATATAATTGCTGCTGTGTAGAAGAGCTAATGGATTTCTGAGTTGCAAGAAGTAGCTTTTGAGCAAATCCTAAAGAGTGGAGTTTTATATTCTTAAGTTGAAATGTGTCTTCTAACAGCCTTTTCTGTATCTGCATCCTTTCACAGATCATTGGGACTCTAGAAGAGGTCCATATGCCACAGAATGGAATCAACCATCCTGGCATCACAGCACTGGCCCAGGCCTTTGCCATCAATTCGCTGCTTAAGGTTATAAATTTGAATGACAACACCTTCACAGAGAAAGGAGCTGTGGCCATGGCAGAGGTGAGTTGATCCAGGCAGTTGATTTGTCTTCCACCTCCCAGTCTCTTCAAATGTAGCTAGTTAGCATCAGCCTGTGGGTTGGTGCAGCCACGTACCACAATGAGGTGGGAAGGATGACCTTCCAGAAGCGACATCACATTTGACTTGTATGTCTGTACTGTCAACTTTGTGTTATCTTGCAGACTCTGAAAGCACTTCGGCAGGTTGAAGTGATCAACTTTGGAGACTGCCTGGTGCGTTCCAAGGGTGCTCTTGCTATTGCTGATGCTCTTAAAGAAGGACTTCATAAATTAAAGGTACTGCCTTCAGCTTTGAGTCTCTTTTGAAAATGACTCATTTTCTGTTACCTGGCTTCATGTCCATTCTCCTACTGCTACTCGTTACTTTAAGGTGGCTTTCACCTCAGTGCAACTCTGTGCCCGTAACTGAAAGCAATAAATTGTAGATTAGTGGCATCACCACATCCATGCGAGACTATTCTGTGTAAAGGTATACCAGTAATCTGATTAGGCTCCATTATGTTTTTTAAGTTGCTGGTTCAGCTTAGCAATTGCTCTTCAGAAAGTCTGAAAATGGAAGTATCTGCTTTTAGAACCCCTGAGAGTCATGAGAGCAGAGTGAGATATCTCTCTTCCTGAATATCTTGTGATCTCTACATCATTTCAGTGTTGATACAGTTGTTGCCTTTTCTTGTTTTGGGGATGTATCAAAGGTTCAAATAGTTCTTTGTTTCTTGGCAGTACCATCACCTCCTGTATCAGTATTTAAACTTCACTGGCACTGGACTTAGGCCTGTCTGAAATGTTGTCAAGTCAGTAATATAAGTAAACTAGAATCTCTCGAAACACCTGTCTGGGGTCACAGCTGCACTGGGACAGATGCTGAGCACAATTCCTATTTTTGGAAGCTTACAGATAAAACTAAAAATTCAGCAGTGCTAATGTTTATCTATGTGTATGAATCTTGGTACAGTAAATATTAGGTGCCTTGTGTTGTGAGATCCCTTCCTCAAGTTTCTGCTGGTTCCACCAGAATTTGTTTCTGAGTTTCCCAGGTAAACTTCAGTAAGGATTCTAATGGGACTATCTGTGTGAACAGCTGAAAATTAAACCCTGCTCTTCCAGAGCAGAAGTGGTTAAGGGAGGGTATTATGAAGCAATAGTAACTGATTCATTGTGTTCAAGAACAACTTCCCTTCTGTTGTTAATATTAAATCTCAGGAAAAGATTGACAGAACACTATATGAAATGGTGGGGGATGGTGTAGTTTGTCTTTAGGAGGCTTTAACTTGAAACATTAAAAGGCAATTTCATTCAGTATAGCAGCTACCGTTCCTCAGTAAGACTTGAAGTGTGAGTTCTGACCTATTTGTGTGACAGACAGCTGAGCTCTGCTGGTGTAGAATGTACTTAGAAACTAAAATCTTCAATTTCTGGGAGAAGATAATACGACAGGCTGCCTGTGCTACCCGAGCAGATTGGACATGCTGCTGTATCCCAGGGCAGCGTGAGAGGATGAGAGGAAATTAAGGAGCTAATGCACCTTTCTTTCTTTAAGTGGTTCCAGAATTCCTCCCATTGGTTCTCTAAGAAGTGCTTCTTGAGTAGGTGAAGATCTTCAACCAGCTGATTGCTAAGGGCTGAAACAGATGCTACTTTTTAGGGGAGCAGTTGTATTAGTATGTTGCAAAATATTTCTTTTAAATGAGGTAGAGAAATGTCACTTCCAGTTAAAAATCTGGTTTTGCTAAGAGCCTTTTCAAATTAGAATCTTTCCAGAAAGCATGTGAAGCTTATGGGGATGATAGATATTATGGGAATTATGTAAACAAATGGTTTTTTGCTTCTTAGGAACTGAATTTGTCCTTCTGTGAGATCAAACGAGACGCCGCTCTGTCTGTAGCTGAAGCTATTGAAGATAAGGCAGAGTTGGAGAAGCTGGATCTCAATGGTAAGTAAGCTTGCTAGGTAAAAGCACATGTAGTCTGATCCCAACTAGAAACCACTGGAAAGAATGGTTACAGGATCACCTGTACCAGTATTACAATATCTAGCATTTAAAAAATGGTTATGTGGGAGTAGCTGAAGTTGGGTGATGCTGGGACAGGAAGCGGTTAGATTCTGAAAGCAGTCTTAAGCTGTGAACTCAGCCAGTTGTTAGAGTTCAGTAGTTTCAGTACATCCCATAAAGTAGAAAGATGGGAGTGATACCTGTAGCTGTTCTCAACAAAACTTTTAAAAACTGTTCAAGGTGATCTTAGATATTTCAAAATTGTAAGTAAAAACTTCTGTGCAGATATCTACAGGAGAGTTGGAGACTTTGACCAGTGTAGGCTTTTGCCTACCCTAAAGTCTCTGCATTTCAGAACTGCTGGGATTAACAGCTGTTTACAGAACTAACAGGAAGTTTCTCTAAGACATTCTGAATAGCAGAGGCTTTTGTCTGTCTCCAAATGTTGTGTAATGGCTTCTGAAATCTGTTAAACAGCTGTTTGATTCCGATAACTGAAGTCTGCATTGCTGCCTCCAAGGCTTGATGTAGAAATTACTGATATTATTTTTTAACTTAAACAGATATAGATAAGAATCTCTAACGATGTTCCCAAGAACAAGCTTGTGTGCATCTTTTGAATGTACTCCCTTTTTCCCTGAATGCAGGTAACTGCCTGGGAGAAGAGGGATGTGAGCAACTGCAGGAGATCCTTGAAGGCTTCAATATGGCAACTGTGCTGGGATCGTTGAGGTAGGCAGGGCACAGAATTTATATGAGAAGTTTTCTACCAATTTTTATCAACACTTACTTTGTTGGATGTTGGTCTGAGCGCAGTGTGGAGTGCTGTGAAGGGATTCCATAAGCAGGATAAGCCTTGTACCCCATTTTCATTGATAGAATTAACTTGGTGTCAGTTACTGACTACGTTCCAGGCTCTTTGCTTACCACTGTCAACTGGATGACTGAAGTCTCAGATAGCCTCATAATGTGTTGTAGTGAAGATGTGCTTCTTGCACTGAGTCTTGAGGAGACGCTGCTTTTTTTTCTTGGAAAAGAAAAATTGAATACCAGCATATAGATATTGCAAGTATGTAATTAATGGAATATGTGAACTCTCTAACTTTAGTGATGATGAAGGGGAAGAGGAGGATGAAGAAGAGGAAGAGGAGGAGGAGGAGGAAGAAGAGGAAGAGGAAGAAGAAGAGGAGGAGGAACAGCAACAGTTGAAGGAAAGAGGACAGGGAGAACAGGACTCAATGACTCCTAAGAAGATAATTGGTTCACAGGTAAGTTTACTTCAGGATACATTTGTTTACTTTCTGGAGAAGAGCTAAGGAGGAAACAAGATTTAGAGAGAATTTGCAGTGCTGGCAGGAATTCACATTCCTGTGTGGATTGGCTCTGTGGTAACAGGCAGGGAGATAACATGCAGAAGATAAAGAAAATGGGTGACTTGGCAAGCTGTTTTGTTAAAGGGTGCGTGTGCACACGTGTAGTGGTAAAAGCTGAACAGCCATTGTGACAGACATGGGTGGAAAAAGACTCCCCATCTTCAGAGTGTGGTAAGAACCTTGCATGCACATTGCCATGCAGTCATGCTAGAATATTGTGTCTGTTTTAAGTCTAGCCTCATCCTAGCCTTAAATAGTTTTAAAGTAAAACAAATTCTGACCTGATGTGCCTTTGCAAGTCAGAGCTCTGTGCCTTCGCTGTACCAATTTATTTGCTTTTAAGAGTAAACTCGAGATGGATTCTGCCTGTTTCAGGATTCAACTCCAGTGCCATCTCCTCCTGTGGATGTTGCCACGTTCCTTGCTTTCCCATCACCAGAGAAGCTGCTGCGGCTAGGGCCAAAGTGTTCTACGCTGATAGCTCAGCAGGTAGGTGAGCCAGTGGTTTGCTGCACTTGACTCTTTCTCAGGATCATTAATCCCCAGGAGTGGTAACTTTCTCTCAGTCCTAGACTTGCTACTTTTCCCTGGTGATCCTGAGGAACTTCATGGAAGTAGAGGTGCATTTAATACTTATATTGGCACCCTAGGTGTTTTACACAGAGTAACTTTGTTTCATAGTGTTGCTTATGTCTTATAGTGTGGCCAAGACAAAACTGATGTCAGTCAGCTGGAGGCTGTATTTCTTGTCACCGCTGTTGGCAGAGATCCAGCTTCTCTATTTGGCTACCACTTAACTTCTTTTTTTTCCTTGGCTTTCAGACAGATACATCTGATGTAGAGAAAGTAGTTACAGCTCTCTTAAGGATATCTTCAGTCTTCAAAGATGAAGCCCCAGTAAAAACAGCAGTGCATGAAACAACAGGTGACAGGATCTTTCTTCACTTACGGATGCAATGCAATGCAAAGCAAAGGAAGGCCCTTGTGGGCTGGGTATTCAATTGCTTGACTCTGGTAGCAGGAAACCCCAGATTACAAAGTACCATGCTGTGACATGCTGTTGTGTGGAGTGGAAGTAAAGGCTTGTTCTAAATGAAGGAAGTCTTATGCTTCCAAAGTTTGATGAGGAGTGTCTCTTGTTGTTGCTGTCTTTGTGATCATGTGTTGCCCTTACCTGAATCTTGATGCTGTGCTATCAGTAGCCAATAGTTCTGTGTCTCAAGATCAGGTGTCTTTTTTTTTTTTTTTTTCAAGGCTGCTCATTTAAAAAGTACAGGAAGTAGCCTTCCAATTTCATTTTAAGAGAATGTAAAGAGAGATCTCTTATTTAGTGTACCTCTTTATTAATTACAATTATTAAGTTACAGCAGTAACTTACAGCACAGCAGGTACTGTGAAACAAGGGACTGTTTCTCACTGTACAGCACAGAATGGGTAGGTTTGATTTATGAGTGTAATAACAGTATCTCTTCATTTTCTCATTGAGAAACAGAAATTCCAAAAAGCAGCTATGTACTTTGACCACTTGCTTCCATTTTTTTTCCAAATGATGCAGCAATACAGTTTCCCCATACGTGAGTTACCTATCAGTATTGTGCAAAAGAAATGGATCCGTTGGTTTTAAGGCCATTTAGAGTGATCTTGTGGTGCGTAGGATAGAGATCAAGCTGCATTTGAAACTTGGCTATGAGATTTTGTGTATTTTTTTCGCTTAAACCCTGCTATCAGGCCTTATACTTAAGGACTGGATCTTCTCTGTCTTGCTTTTAGAGATTCTACCTAATCCTGGGGAAACAGACAGGCACATCGCCTCTCAAAATTCCTTCAACAAATGATGGATATGATCAGTTGTGATCTTAAAATTTTTTACAGGGTCCCTTTCTGTATTGTTTCATGTGATGCATTTCTTTTTTAGATGCCTTGATGAAAAAAGCTTTCTCTTCCGCCACATTTAATTCAGATGCTTTCATCACAAGACTCTTGATCCACATGGGGCTACTTAAGGTGAGGAAGCAGGAAAGAGTTAAGTTATGGTCTGCTTAGGCTGTTGAAAACCAGTCTGGTTGGGCTTGGGGTAATTATGTTACCATGGAAACAGCTGGGTGCCTGTGCATGCCTAATGCCCGGGGACAATAGAAGTCTGCAGGACTGGCAAAAATTGCAAGATTGCGTGAGGATGAAGGTGGTGTCAGCAATTTGTACCTCTTCTGTTTAATGTGCTCTGCATTCTCAGACATCCCCTAAAGGTAGGGAGCGCCGTGCTGTTGGACTATAGATTCTTACAGATGTCTAGCTAAAAACAAACAAACAAACCTGATGTCCAGGTGTCTGATGTGTGTAATATCATTATTAACCATGGTCCTTTAGGGCATCTTCTAGTAGCATGTCTCAAACAAATATCCAACTTCTCATGTTTGGTCAGTAGCATTTAACTTCTCTTTGAATCACTCTAGTGTTAAATACGTCTTTATACGGAATAAACTTTCTCCCAAGAGATGATGGAAGCCCGCAAACTGCATCAGAATACCTGTAGCATTATCTTCAGTGAGATACCTTGGGGAGAGGTTCTGTCTGCAGACTTAAATGTTTTTGCCTACTAGGGCTGCAAGGATCATTTTTTCTCAAGATCTAGAAATTGAAAATGGAAGCTTGGACCAAAATGATTCTAAGCTGCAGAATGTCTGTATTCTAGCAGCCTCCTCTTAATTAAGTTTATGAATCTCCTGCTAATATCCAGCTCAGGGAACAGAAAGAAGGCTGTTAACATGCGGGTCACATCTGAATGTCCTTAAAAATCCATTTAGCCTGTCCCTGTGTAGATTCAAATGGGACCAAACTGAGCATCCCTCTTCACAGGTCTACAGAACCCAGGATGGCTTTCTGCTCTGCAGAATGCTTGTTTTGGACACTGCCACCTACCTCTTATCCCATACAGAAAATAACAGATGTGTGAAGCACAAAGCACAGATTCGTGCTCTGGAAAAGTTATGGCAGGAAGTAACATGGGTAATAATGGCCTCAAGGATCAGCCAACCAGTTGTTGTCACCTGTGGGAGACTGCTGATAAATTAGGCATGTGTGAGAGGGAGGAGCTTCATAATTTTCTGTCTCACCTTGGTGGAAGCACATGAGCAACAAATATCCTTAGCATCATGAAATATAAGGTCACATACCCAGAAATGCCAGTCTTACTCCTGTCTGCAGAATGAAGAGATTAGTAGGATGGCAGTGGAAAAATAAATGAAAACAATATGAAAGTTGGGGCATGTAAGTCAGTGTTGTGTTAGAAGCAACAAGAATTTCTGCATCGTGTAAGCAAGAAGAGGAATGGTAATAACTTTACCTTATTCATGAATGTGAGAGCAGTGCTGGGAATGGTGCATCAGGTTCTGGAGGCATCCTGACAAAGAGCTGGAGGCAGTATAAAAATGAACTACAGAATAATGCAAGAGAAAGTTGTGTAATTAAGGCAACTCAGTTCTTGATAAAATCAAGTAAAATTCCACAGGAGAGCAATTTGACACAGAGCCTCTAAGGTTTGGTTGTTCTGCTTGCATGTTCATTACTTCCTTTTCCCCACTACTGATGCAATCAACGACTAATATTTAATTGATATGTACTAGAATACCCTCTATGTGGTCACATTTCAGATGTTGGTGCTATAGAGGCTATAGAGTTGGCCACCTTGGTTTTGAGGAATATCATGCTTAACCTTGTGAACAGCATTTACTATAGTGTATGAGAGTCCTCATTCTACAGGGAGTTCATTGCCTTAGTGAATCGGATAAATCAGCGACTGCCTGATGCTTGATTTCCATCTTCTTGTCCTTTTTTCAGAGCGAAGAGAAGATCAAAGCTGTCCCGAGCCTCTATGGTATTCTTATGACTTTGAACCATATGGTCCAGCAGGATTATTTCCCTAAATCCCTGGCCCCAGTTCTCTCTGCTTTTGTCACAAAGTGAGTATTGTACTCGTCATGCCATCTTCTTTTTCCGTGAGAGTTGGTGTAATGGAAGGTTAATAGCTCACATGTAAACTGCTCTGTTAAAACCCACTAAGTATCTATTCTAAAATTAAGAATTAATAATTTGGCCCTCTATCTTTCTTACTCCGGTACACAAGGTTTAGGTTAGCAAATCTTAAACTTCAGGAAGAAGTAGAGGAAAGCTAACTGACTGGAGCAGAGGGGAGAAATAGTCCAGCAGTGTGTCAGTAGTGAAAACCACCTGAAATCCATTTGGCATTTGGTGGCTGCCTGGTTCATCACAGACTGTGTGCCACCTAGGGTCAGGACAGCTAGGTGGGTTTCAGGAAAAGGCTTAAGCCTTCCTGATTTTCATAGTGTGAGGAATATGCAGATGCTTGAAATCTTGTGCTGGTAAAGGGCAAAGGCCTCAAGTAGCTGTGGCTGGTACAAACCATGGGTAAGAGGGATTCAGTCAAATACTGGTAGTTGGCCTTGTCTTAGCTCTGCTAGGATTAGAAGCAGGCTGTTATGAGATGAGGATTTTTGCAGGTAGTGTGGCTGAAGGTGTGAAAGCTGATGCATAGTAGTAGTGTGTCCAGCAACCAGCCATACTGACAGCAGTTCTAGAAAGTGAAAGAGTGTAACTATGTTACTTCTGGATTAGTCATTCTCCTCCTTTGTTCTGTAGCAGTGATTCTGTGGATAGTGCTCTCTGTTCAAAAAAATAATGAAACTGGGGTGTGTGTGACTGTGAGCAGCATCCATCTTATTCTGCTGCTCTCTGTCCTTATTTTCTTTTCTGGACACAAGAGGGTGCTGTGAACCCACCTGTGCTTCTGCATGATCCTTTAGGAGGAAACAATGTACGTGGATATCTGCCTGTCCTCTTGTTGCCCTCCAGAACCTGTGGTGGTTTTTAGGGAGAGTTCTTTAATTTTATTTATGCAGCTCTATGTTGTTGGATGGGATCACATTGCTGGTCTTTTTTAAACTGCCCACCGCAGAGCAACAGGCAATTGAATTCCACAGCAAGGAGGAAACTCCGTAGTAGTGTTAGAGGAGGTTTGGTGTTAGGGGTGGAAGATGAGCAAGCTTGGCTGTGATCAGCACCAGCTTTTTAGTGTCTCTGCTCCCAGAAATGGGACACTGCCTAGATGCAATCAACCTGTGCCATGCAGCAGGGTTGGGTGTTCTGGAGGTTCAAGGCTAGGTTGGATGGGGCCCTGGGCAGCCTGAGCTGGTGGATGGCACCCCTGCCCATGGCATGGGGTGGGATTGGGTGGGCTTTGAGGTCCCTTCCAACCCAACCATTCTGTGATTCAGTGAATCCCTCACTGAGACTGAAGATAAGCTGCAAATCATAGTTGTGTCCTGCTATGTTCCTGAATGTGTGGGATGTTAAATGGCTTTTGTGGGGATAAAAGCAGTTAACTCTTCTCCAGAATATGGTCTCAGGTACTTCAGGCCAACAACAGGTTCTGTTGACCATTTCTGAAGCCAACAGGTGCTCTTAGGCTCCAGGGTTACGCTGCCTCTTTTTGAAAACATAAAAATCCTGGAGGCTGAAGTTGGTGTTGGCTTGGTGAGAAAAGATGTGAACATAAGCAGGTTTGTCTTATGCATTTCAGGTGCCCTAAACGCAATCTGTATGGAAAATTCCATTGCAGGGAGGGAAGGGGAATTCTCTTCCCACCTACTTCCTGCTGCCAAAAATGAGGCACAGGGCTGCAGGGAGAAGCAGTCTGCTGCCCATTTTTGTACCTCTGGATATAAATTTTCTTGGCAGCTCCCTCCCTGTCTCAAACTCTGCAATAGGAGAGAGAATTTTTACAGCATGCTCTGAATGGGAAGCAGAGAACAGGGAGAGAACTGATGGGAAAAGATAGGCTGCTGGACATGCAAGCCCTGTGTATTTGAGGTAGTGTTTATTTGGGCACTTAGAGTTTATTACAGTGCAATTTTGAAGCTTTACTATTGTAAATAATTATCTTCTTTCTACAGACCAAACCGTGCTCTTGACTCCTGTTCCTTTGCCCGCCACATGCTTTTACAAACTCTCCACCAGCTGTGAGAGGCAGAGATGTGCCCTTCCCTCCCCGTAGGACTGTCCTCAGCAGAGAACTCAGAGCTGCACAACGAAAGCAGATCCCGGGGCCCACGCAGACATGCTGTCTTTTTTTTTTTTCTTTTGCCCCTGTTGGAGGTCTGTCCTTCCTTCTGCTTTCATAAACTTGGGCAAATCCTGCTGATTTTTTTTTTTTTTTAATATTGTTCTATTCCTCGTGAAGTGACTCTCTGATCTGTGGGGCTGATGCTTATGCTCTGAGCTCAGCATGAACTGAAGAGTCTCTCTCCATTTCTGTAGCATTGGCAAGGGTGTGCCAAGATGAACACAGAGCTTGGAAGCGCTCTCATCAGGATCAACCCTTGCTGTCCATTTTATTTTGTTAGACTGTGCAGGAGGACAGCTGTGCTGCTGCTGCTTCTCCAACCAGGGGTGTGCTTGACATGCCCCCTGCCAGCTGCTGCTGGCTCAGAGGGGCAGGGTCTGCTCCCCATTGATTCAAGTCCATTTCTTGAAGGCGCTGTGTGGCCAATCTGTATTTTAGGGTGTTTCTCCCCCGCTACTCTGGCTTGGAGTGTCTGTGTAGTGTGGCTGACCCAGGTGGCCATTGCTTAAGGGAGCAAGCATATTTTCGTTGTAATTTTTTTTTGTCACTGCCTGTGTAGTTTTCCCTTCCCTTTCCTGGCTAAATAGACTCAGTCTGGAAATGAATACAATCCATGAAGTCCATATGAAATATGTGTTCCCTTTCTCCTTCTGTCTTATCTTTGGAACAGTGGGATTGTTCACATGTTTGAAAGCTGAGCACAGGTAAGAGCACAGAATTAGGGCAGTGGTGATGTTCCTCAGGTAGGGCAGCCCTTGTTCTTGCACAGAAGGAGTAGCAGGAGGTACCCCATCCTCTACACTGAGGTTGGTTCACCTGCCTGCCTGTTAGTGTCAACTACCCGCATTGTCTTTTGGGCTTCTGAGAATCAACACCTCTCTTTAGAGTAATAAAAAGTAATAATTCCCTTCACTTGGTGCTGATTGTTTTCTCCTCAGTTGTCGTTGAAGGAAAGTGTTCATCCTTGCCCCTGCCCTTACCATTGGCTATACCATACAGAGTGCCAGAAGCAGGAAAGGAGATGGATTTAGCTCAGCAGCTACCATCAATTAAGTGGGAGGGACAGCACTGTATGCTTGTCCTGTATGTAGGAGCTGCTGATGTTTGCTCACATAGTTTGCAGGCAGTGCTTACAAAGAAGAAAGGATTTGAGGCAGTGGATGGAAATGAAGTGTGGCGCACTCCAGCTCTACATGCATGCGTTCTCTGCTTGAATTCTGCCACACTGGGGGCCTGTTTATGGTGCCTACAACTGAGGGAAAGGGAGCACCCTCAGGTGAGCAGTGTCTGCATCACTCTGGAAAAGGTTGCCTGAGGCTAAAAGCAAGGGATATTTTCTAAGCTAAAACTCTGTATCTGAGTTGAATGAATGGAATGGAGGCTGCGATGGCAGCATTCAGCTCTGTGCTAAGGCTGGGCCCTGCCTCCTTTACCTGGTCCCCTTTTATTCCTTTGGCAACACCTGCAAACAGAAGTGTTGCTGTGAGCTGGAAGGAGCAAGCAAGAAGTCCCAACCGTCCTGTGGCTCTCTTGTAGGATCCTTGAGCACATCCTGCTCTCGAAAGTAAAAATCGGGCTGAGGTGGAGGTGACAGCACTGCTGCTTCAGCCTGCCTGCCTTGTGCACCAAACCCCGAAGGCGGAGCTGTATTCAATTCGAGCTTCCTAAGCGCAGCAAAGCAGCGGTGGCAGAGGGGAGGAAAAACTCTGGTTACATGCAGTGATCCTGGGGGAGTCTGTGAGCGGTGGTAACGAGAGAGAGAGTAGGGCTGGACTCCTTGCAGGCAAAGCTAAAACGTTGCCCCGCAGCCGGCTTCCCATCGTGCCGCCTTCAGCCGCCCAGAATCCCAGCCCCGTAAGGTGAAGAGGAGGTGACGGCTGAGCCGCTGCCCCATCCCCAGGGGACTCGCCTCTTTCTCCTCCCCCCCTTCCTCGCCGCTTCCAGCCAGCGCTGCTGGGAAAGGGACACAACGCGCCCCATTCAGCGCTTGCAAATACCGGCGCAGGCACGGAGAAGCGGGGGGGTGTTGCAGGAGCCGGGCAGCCGCGGGACGCAACAGCTTCCCCCTCGTTCCTTGCCGTCTCTCGAGGACCTGGGACCCGCTGCGTGAAGCCCAAAAGGTGTGTAGAAAAGAGGGGGAGGGCAGCGCTGGTGTGCAGCACCAGTCCTGGGGCCGCTGCGTGAGCTGCGTCGCCGGGGGGATGTGACCGCAGTGTGAGGGCGAGGAGGGCAGAGCCGGGATCGGGGTGAGAGGCTGGGCAGCACGGTGGCTCCCACGTGTTTGAGCCCTGTCGGCCCCATTGCACAACGGTGGTGGGAGCCCTCCGTGCTCCCCCCTAGTCCCGGCCCCTCTCCAGTACCCCCCGATGAGGTTCGCTGACGCCTGGCCAAAACCAACCCGCTCCTTGCTGCCGCTGAACAGAGCTGAGCGTTATTCCACAGCGCGGCTGGAGGAGCTCTGGGCACAGCGTGGCGGCTCAGGACGGCTGCTCAAAGCCAGTGCCTCGTGTGTGCCGGAACAAGCGGCTGTCCCATCAGTTCCCACCGAAGCTGATACTGTTTGGGGTGAGAAAAGCATTGCTGCCATCCCTCACCACTACCTCTGCTCAGCCGCAGGTGCCCCCAGCATGGGGCTGCTCCTGCTGGCAATGGTGCTGGCTCTGGCACCGGGACGGACGGCTGCAGCCCGCTGCCCTGCAGTCTGCGTCTGTGACAACCTCCATGCCCACGTCCTGTGCCTCAGGCAGAACCTGACAGCCATACCTGACACCGTCCCCGAGGTGGGTGAGGAACCGGAGGGGATGGGAGGGGATGAGCCGCAGCCTTGCAGTGACACGGTGCTTTGCATGACCCGCAGCTCACCAAGCAGCTGGACCTGCGGGCCAACAGCTTCAAGGTGGTCACAGCCGGAGCCTTCCTCAGCACGCCCTACCTCACGCACTTGGACCTGAGCAACAGCCAGCTGGAGAGGGTGGAGGAAGGGGCCTTCCGGGGGCTGGGGCGGCTGCTTCACCTCAACCTGGCCTCCAACAGCATCTCTGTCCTCTACCAGGAGGCCCTGGACGGGCTGTCCTCCCTGCAGCAGCTCATCCTGCGGCAGAACAACCTGGAGGAGATGCAGCCGGGTGCTTTTAGCAGGCTGGCGTCCCTCACCCTCCTCGATCTGAGGGAGAACGCCTTGGTCTACCTCCCAGACATGGTCTTTCAGGGGCTGCAGAGCCTCAGGTGGCTCCGGCTGTCCCACAATGCCCTCCACGTGCTGGGCAATGAGGCCTTCACTGCTCTGCCCGCCCTGCGCAGGCTCAGCCTGGACCACAACGAGCTGCAGGCGCTGCCCAGCGAGGCTCTGGCACGGCTGAGCGAGGCCACGCGGCTGGAGCTGGGCCACAACCCCATCACCTACCTGGCCGAGGAGGCCGTGGCCATGGCCTCCCTCCAGCACCTCTCCTTGGAGCATGCGGCCCTGCAGGATGTGGCACCTGATGCCTTCTCCCGCAGCCCCCTGCTGAGGACGCTGGATCTGGCACACAACCAGCTGCAGGGGCTCCCCGCCTTGGTGGGGGTCGGGGGGCTGGCGAGGATCAGCCTGGATGGGAACCCCCTGCTCTGCTCCTGCCTCCTGCTCCCCTTCCACCGCTGGATGGGGCGGGCAAGAGTGCAGGCAGAGGGGAGATGTGTGGCCCCCCCAGCCCTCCAGGGCCGACCCCTCGACTCCCTGCGGCCCTCTGAGATGAAGTGTGGGCAGCCCCAGGTGCCCGTCCCCAATCCCACCGTGCCCTCGGTGCAGACTGGGGGAACAACGAGTGGGCCGTGCCCCACGGGCTGCACCTGCTCCCCTGAATTCCACCACGCAAACTGTGAGAACAGGGGCCTGCGGAAGGTCCCTCGTGGCTTCCCCACACACACCCAGCTCCTCGACCTACGCCGAAATGCCCTGGGCGTGGTGCCTGCGGGCGCCTTCCTGGGCCTGAAGGCACTGGTGTCCCTCCACCTGCAGAGCTGTGGCATCACAGAGCTGCAGCCTGGGGCGCTGCGGGATCTGCCCAGCTTGGTCTACCTCTACCTCTCTGACAACCAGCTCAGCACTTTGGTGCCCACTGCCTTTGAGGGGGTCCCACAGCTCGCCTACCTGCACCTGGATCACAATGCCTTCACGCAGGTGCCCTCAGGTGCCTTCCAGCTCCTGCCCAACCTCTTCTCCCTTCACCTTCAGCACAATGCCATTGGGGAGCTGGTCAAAGGTGACCTGGCGGGGTTGGCGGGGCTGCGCTGGCTGAGCCTGGCTGGGAACGTCATCAGGAGAATTGGCCCCGCTGCCCTGGTTGCCACCAAGATGCTGGAGAAGCTGCACCTGGAGAGGAACTCTCTGGAGGAGGTGCCCACAGCCTCCCTGCAGCACCTGCCTGCCCTGAGCGAACTGAAGCTGTCCCAAAACCCCATCAAGCACATCAGGGATGGCGCCTTCCTGCCAGTAGCTGGGAGCCTGCAGCACCTCTATCTGGACAACATGGGGCTGGAGAAGGTGTGTGTGAGCAGGGGACAGGCCCCTGTAGGAATCTCTGCCCCCTGGAAATCCCCAGGCTCCCAGAGCTTTGGAAGATGCTCCACAGCTCAGCCAGGGGGAGAAGTTTCCTTGTGCTGGGATGGAGCTGTGTCTTGCTTTTGCCTCACCCCAGCTGACCTGGGACAGCCTCACTCTGTTTCTTAAAGATAGCAAATGCCAGCAGGGTACAGATCATTCCTGTAACCCTTCTTCTTCAAACCACTCCTTCCTCAATCCCAGTTTCTCCTCTTTTGATGACCCCTCCTGTAGGACTCCTCTGCTATAACCCTGAATTTCTCCTCGTCAAGAATTTGGTGCTAACACCAATCTCATACAGACCATGCACCTCTTAACAGTGCCTAGAGATCACTCTATGTCCTCCTGCACATCACCTTCTTCCCAGAAATGGAGTAGGATCTAGTGAGTCCTAGAACATGATCCATGGTCACTGCTACAGTTAGAGCTACTCTTTCATGGATGCTCCAAATTCAGGACAGGCTCTCAGCTCTCCAGAGCAGCTGTGAAACAGAGTTTGCTCCTCTTGACAATGATCCCCTTGCCCCATTCTTGTTCCATTGCAGATTTCCCCCAGTGCCTTTGCTGGACTTGGACCCAAGATCAAAACCCTACATTTGGAGAGTAACAAAATGAGTAACATTCCTGACATGAGCAACTTCACAGGGCTAGAAATCCTCAATCTGAGGGACGTGCCTTTCCACTGCAACTGCCGGCTGCTACCACTGTACAGGTGAGTGCTGTGAGGGGGGACAGCCCCAGGGACACTCAGAGCTGCCCAACTGGTGACATGGGTTCAGCAGGGAGGTCTAGTCCCACAAAGACACATCTGTGTGCAAAAAGAGTGTAAGAAGAGCAGTGATGCACTGGGATGAGCAGATATTCCAAGCCTAGGCAGGTGAGGCCCTGAGCAAAAGGTTTTGCAGCAATTCATACCCGCTCACATGCAATTTTGCCTCATCTTTTGCTCCTCCTCTGATCTTCTGCCTCATTTCCAGGTGGATTGAGAAACTCAACTTGCGTATCGGGGCCACCTGTGCATCCCCTGCAGAAGCGCAGGGGCAGAAGGTGAAGTTTTCCACCACTTTCCAAAACTGTCCTGGCTGGAGAGCCAGAGGAGCCAGTGCTGACAAGGCTAAGGCTGCAAGAAAGCCCAGCAAGAAGAAGAGATCAGAAAAACCACCATCCAGAGGCTTCAGGAAAAACAAAGCTTAGGAAACGCATGCAAAGTGCTACAGAGCTGTACCTACAACATGGTGAGAGCAGTTTTCTGGCTTGTCCTCGCTGCAGCAACACAGAGCTTGTACAGGGTATGAAGGAGAGAGCTTGGCCACAGTGGAGTGATGCTGACCTGTCCTGGCCAAGGATGGCAGATGCAAGGTTTGTCTTTGCAGACCACAGAGGCACATTATCCTGTAAAGGACTTGTGTGAAAAGCTTCCATAGTGTTTGCAATGTGCTTTATCTGATGACTCCAACAGCAAAGCCATATGCTTGCTTTACCTTCACAAGCCTTCAAGAGCCAAGCGGAAAAGCTGGAATTCACAAGTGTTCTTTCTACTTGACTGCTTTCAAAGGTTCAGAAATGCTGAAACAGACTGGAAGCAGCTCTTGCACAACATCCCATGCTGGCTCAAATCTTACAGGAGAAAACTTAAAAATTTTTATCAGAGAAAACACTGCTGAATTCCCAGCTGCTCCTTAGAATTAAAACAAAAGCAGATTGAAATCGTTCTCCTTTTTGCAAAATTTGATCAGTAGTTCACCCATCCCATTCATAAGCAGCATACCTGGCCTATTCCCTACAACAGTTCATAGGTTGGCATCACTGGGAGGGGAAGAGAGGAAACTCTGTTTTAGCCCCACAACAGGATCCCCCTGCATCTAATGGGAGCTGGACAGACTCAGGGCTGGGGAGCAGGCAGGGACAGGTATGCAGGGACATCCCCTTCCCTGCCTTCATTAACACCCCACAACAGGCTGCTTCCATAACAGTTTTCTGATGGCCCTTCTTGGGCCAGATGTTTGCTGAGACCCAGGAAGACATTTACAGGGCAGACTGCAATGGCCCAGTTCGCCCATCAGCTTTGACACTGATCCTCCACAATTTTTCCACTTGTGTTTCACTCTCCCCAGTGTTCACTAACTAGTTTTGCCATCATTGCCATTTTATTATTATTGTTTTGTCATGAAGCACTTTCCAAAGCACAAACTATTTTGGCACTGCAGGCTCTTGCTTGGAAACTGGAGAGGGAGTGGGGCCAAGGCAGCCATTTCATGACTAAGACACTGTCCTGCACAGCTGTCATTTCCTGCAGCATTTGACAAGGCAGATGTGCTGCAGCCAGACATAGCCTTTAGCACCAGGACAGGCACTTCCCCACCTGTAGAAAGCTCACAGGAATATTTAGAAAGCTTCTTTGTCTCTGTTGCCACATTGACCTTTCTGATTTGTTCTTCTGCTCCCCAGTTTGGGTAGCCCTGGTATGCTGGAAAACATGACACAAGCCTTTGGCTTCTTCCTTCATTTAATCCACAGGGCCTTAGGATACAGATTGTTGATCAAATTTACAGTAGGACTACTAAAAAATAAAAATCTCAAACTGTGCACCATGCACACTGCAGTTCTGGGTTCCAAAGCAAGAAGTGATGGTACACAGAGGTCTCTTGCTCTTTCAAGAGGTATCATCATTCCTTTTCCATTTTTCACCTCTTCCACTCTTTCTCTCCTTTCCAAAGGCAGCAGCTGCACCCAGGGAGCACAGCATAGCAGCTGATTCCCTGACATGTGTGACCTGCACACATCATCTCAAATCACAACCATGACACCATCAGCTGCAGCTGAGAGCCCAGACTGCCCTCTTGTTTTGGCAGTCTCTGTCCCCACCAGCGATTTCTGCTCAGAAAGATGCCTTTGGGGCAGGGAACACACTGCCACAGCAGCTACCCATTCATGCTCCTCTGCAAGCCTGAGGCTCTTCTGAAGTCTATTTGCTAAGGCTTAAAGTTACAGGCCGGGGGCAATCTTCTTGCTCACCAAGAAAGCAGAGATGTGATGATGCAGGGTGGCCTGCCACAAAGAGAGAACGTCCCTCTAAGTCTTCTACTTCCCACAGACAGGACCTTTCCCAAAGGGCCACAAATGAAGTGAGGCAACTGCAGGACGCTCCAAGATCATTCTGTGTCCTCCTGTTTTATGCTGCTGACAGGAACAGGAAGCTGTGTGGTTTCAAACTCTGCCTCCGAGGGGTCGATGGTTTCTTCTTTCACCTGCACAGCAATGACTAGCAAAGGACAGAAAAAGAGAAGGGGAAATTAATACAGGGAAAGCCAGTGTGGTCCACCTTCTGCCTATTTGGGTCCACACAAAGGTGAAATTAAGCCTTTAAGAGCAACTGGAATTCTTCTGAGACCCCACCTCACGCACACCAAGCACCTCACCCAACCCCCTTCCCCAGCACCAGAGAGCTGCACATTGCTACAGGGTAAAGTAACTCATTCCCTTACTCTCATCAGGTGCCGGATCTGGCAAAGCTTTGCTGGAAGCTTTTGCTTCTCGTTTTATCCGTGAGACGGGAGGCTTCTTGACCGTCTGCTTGATGGTGCGGGTTTTGGCAGGTAACTTTTTTCCTTAAGAAAGAGATAACAAAGCATAGGAAAATGTGCAATTCTTTCCCCCAGTAAATCAGCACCCCAGCTCCACTGAGAAGCCACAGGCCATGGACCAGCGCAACCAACCAGCAAACTACACCATCATTAGCTTCCAACTGGTTACTCAAAAAAAAAGAAAAGGAGCTACTGAAGAAGAACTCTACATTCATCATTTCAACATATGCTCCTCCGTGTTGTCCTTCATTAGAGATAAGGGACTTCAGCATGTGCTTAAATTCCCAGGAGGTGGTCCTGTTGGAGTCCATTAAAGCTTTGCTTACCTGTCTGGATCTAGCCCTAAGAAATAGGCACGGTGGCTCCAGGGCATGGACAGCGTAGCATTGATATTTTCATTTTTAGCTGATGTTTTTATTTAGGTTCAGTGTCTTTATACTCTTTAGATGTCCATTCCTCTCCACCCCCCAGGAAGGAACTCCTTGCCCCTCTATGCATGACTTGCCATATCTACTGCAACAATGACAGCAACAAGGACAAGGTAGAACAGTGACACGGTCCAGCCCCTCTACTGGCCTCTTCAGCCATCTTAAGGCTTTCTTTCCTTCAACACAAAGCAGCCAGGGCTGCTTTCTGGCTGCCCTCCAGATGTGGTCAAGAAACTCCCTCTTACCACAGACATGGTGGGAAAGCAGCACACCTCACGCCTGGAAACAAGCGCCATTTGTACCTCAGCCAACAGAAAAGACTGTGAGACAGAGCCTTCCCACACACACACAGCGCTCTGCTCTTGGGTAATGGGGGCGAGTAAGAAGGATGAAGCTGAGTTGTCACACCCAGAGCTGACTGAGAGCAAACACAGCAAGACGAGGCCTCTCTCTCCTGCTCTGACAGATCATAGACAGGGTTCCTCTAACTGGGCCCAGCCTGCGAGCGAGCGGGAGGGCACTAATCAAACATCACTCACTCTTCTTTCCATAGGGTTTCTTCCTCTTCTTGGGCACCTCCTTGGCCTTCACTGGAGTTGTGAGCTCTGCCATAGAGACGAGAGGGAAACGAAAGCCAAGTCCCATAACCAGTAGGTAACTGGGATGAAGTGATATAAGCGAGAAACAAGATATACCCGTCCCCCCCGAGTCAGCGCCCTCTTCCCGAGACAACCGGCTGAGGGGAAAGCAAGGCCCTAGTGCAGCTGATGTCTGTGCTTCCATGTGAGGGCACAGGGTGACAGGCTGGGGCTGCACAGGGGAGAGAGGCCTAGTGCACGTTGGGCAGGAACAGGCAGAAAAAAATGAGATCTGTAGCTTGGATGCAAAAGGAAATAATCTGCAGAGGTGAGGCAATGGCCTCCCTGTGACAAGGAAAGGAACAAACTCTTGACAGGGACGCTCTTACCTTTCACAGAGTCAGAGAAATTATGAGATAAGGGAGCAGTGCCTGAGGTGCCCCTGCTACCTGGCTAAGGCTGTAGTGTGCTTTGTAAGAGGGAGCTGTGCAGGGACAGGACCACCTGAACTCTACCCAACTTCAGCATGAGCAGTTCTCTGTTGGTGTGCAGGTGGGGATGCTGAGGGAAACCTGAGCCAACCTCAAACCTCAGGTTTTTTTCTCCTCACCACAGACTCCTTCCTCTGCTAGCTGCAAGCCTGTGCAGCTACAGAGAAGGACTTGTGGGAGCCAGCACAGCCCAAGCTGTCAAATGGGCCAAAAGGAGGAGCCGCTCACAGAGAAGGAGGGAGGACACCTTTGTCTCCAGCATTAGAAACCAGAGTCAAGCCTTCACTCACCTGGAACAACAGGCGGCTGAAGCTGGTAACCTGTCAGCTCGCACCACCCCACAGGATAGATGTCTGGAGACTCACAGTCCACCCACTGGTCATACTCGCTGTCCCAGCCATCAAAATGGATGCTGAGGAGACGGTGCACTACACGCTTCACCGTGGCCACACATATGAGCCGGGGTTCCATCAGGTCCACTGCTTCCACCTTCATGCCTGCCTTGAAGCCGTGGTTTGGGCAGTCCTGAGTGCATAAAAAAGATAAAGGAAAACCCAACGCAATTACATCCAGTCCAAAGCCATATCTGGACAGCAGTTCCCTATGACAGCTACAGGCTTGCCTACAGCAAGCAGAAAGAAAAAGCCCACTCTCAAGCCTGAACACAGGCAGAAATTGCTGACAGAAGCTGTAGGATCTCCCTCCCTCCCTCTCTGGAGACCTTCAGAAGCCATCTGGATGTGGGCCTAGGCACCCTGCTCTAGGTGTCCCTGCTCAAGCAGGTTGGACCAGATGGACACAGAAGTCCCTTCCAGCTCAACCACTCTATAACAGAGAGAACTCTTGTGCTCTTTCTTGCTGACTACAAACATATTTCTACTCCTGGGCAGCACTCACTGTGTTGAAGAGCCGTGCCGGAACAGATCTTGATTTTGTCATTTCCAGGTAACTTTCCCAGTTGAAAGTCTTTGCATCTTGCCCTGAAGGAGGAAGAAGAGGTCAGGGGAGCAACACGAGCACTGGACAGATCAGCTGAGAGAAAAAGCAGAATGGGCAAGAAGGAAGCACAGTAGCTACCTCCAAAGCATGTAAAGCCTGATTTGGACATACACTTAGAGTACATATTCCATGGCAGTCCAGCACCTCCCTCCAGTGGGCAGAGAGTAAAGATGCAACACTGAATACCCATGTCAGGCATATAACAGACCACAGAAATAGGGGAGAAGAAACAATCAAGAAGTGGTTTGACTGCACATCGAAAGCAAACCAATAAAAGCAATCTTTATCCTACCAACAGCAACATAAAAGGAAGACAGAATAGCAGTACACAAAATGCTGCAACACAAATTCAGAGTAGCCCTTTTTGGGCATGGCCAGGTGAGGCAGTAAAATCCACTCTTAGAGGGATGGCATATCAGACTCGATTTATTTGTGCAAAAAGAGGTGATTTCTGCCATTTCTAGTGGTCCAAGTCACAGAGCAATAGTTCTAGTTATCCCTTCCCAGCATTGTTATCCTTTACACCTCTCATTATTCACCTGGAATTGTACACTCGTCCCCATGATCTTTCAGGTGCTAAACTAACATTAATGCCCTCTGGAGACGTTGCTTCATTTCACGAAGTACCAAGACTTGGTACTGAGCAAAAACGCACTGGCTTTTCCTCCAGTCAGCTCTATCTCAAAAACCAGGAAGGTTGGAACTCTGAGGTTTTGATTCATCTCAATCTGCCACTTCTCAGAAAAGTTCAGGCCAGCAGATTCTACGCACAGGTTTGTGCCACAGGCCAGAATCCAAATCTCACCTTTTGGAGGGGTCAGATCAATGTTGTTCTTCTGACAGAAGTTGACAGGGAAGATGGCATGTGAGGAAGCATGATAGCAGAACCAGTCGGAGCCATCATCAGATGTGGCTCCATCAATGCTGATCATGAGATATCCATCCAGGAGCACCTAAGATGAGAGTGAAAGGCAAAAGTGCTCTAAAGTCTTTCCTTTCAAAGGATCTAACAGCACCCACAGCTGAATCACTGTTGCCACTAGACAGTAAAATGCAATGCTATATGCTCCAGGATCCACAGAAGCTTCTCCTCATACGTCAGCCAGCATAAGCAGCAACTGCTGCAGGACTGCAACTGACACTATCAGTTTTATGATAAGGGCTCTGCCATAAAGGTGAGGAGCTCTGCTGTCCCCCAAAACCAGATCCTACTGGCAGCCCAGAGCTCCCTCTGCACCAGATACACTGAGTTTGTTATTGGGCTGAAGGGAAGGTCACCCAATCCAGCTGTAGGCAGCTACCTACAGTAGTGAGACTCGTTTCATAATGTCCATTGCAGCTAATTAGTACTGACAAAATGTTGTAGGCACAAGTGCCCCCAGCCTGTCAGCATTCTGAAGAGCTGACTAAAGGGAATGTTTTCCAGTCAAAACTTTTTCGGATTCCCCCTGCCAGACCCAAGGTATCACAGCCTTCTGCTTGGGGTTCTATGATAGCAGCTTCTTGAGGGAGCAGGGAAAGCCCAAGTAAACCCTGCTTTTGGAGATGCAGAGCATCTCCCTGAGGAAACCTGGAGGCGCAATTTACCTTCTAATACCAGCCCAGGAGGAAAGCCCACCATCACCTCATCAGGAGAAATGGTCAGAGATACATTTATCCTCAGCTTCCCAAACCTATGAATGCTGCCCATTAAAAGATATATGCCACTACCCTTCATCAGTTCTCTCTTTCCTCAAAGCAGCACTACAGATGGCTCTCCTTACTGGAGATAGGATCTTCCCTACTGCATGCCAAAGTGTGAAGGTTGTTGCCAGTCACACGCCCTGGACAGTTAGCTCACAGATCACACATGCTCATCTTCTCTTGCTGTCCATGTAGGTGTGGATGGCCAGCTACTGATCTCATCAGCCTGTCAGACCTCTGAGCTAATGCCCCAGTTCACACCCTCCATATACCAGCTGCCTATCTTTCTCTTGATTGCTCCACTTTACACCTCTCTCCTCTCTCCCAGACAAAATCCTACCCAGTCCTATCCATTTGCAAAGACCTGAGGAAAGGCTGGGATGTCTCAGATAAAGCCAGAAGACCTCCTCTTCCCCTCCCAAAACTTACCCTGCAAACAGTGGCCACACAAATGTTGCCCAGATTCAGAGGGTCAATGGCCTCCAGTTTCATGCCTTCCTCAAACCATCCACCTTCAGCATATACAGCGCGAACCTACAGGAGAGCCCAGAAAAACCATATACTGTCAGGAGTGTGGGACAGACCCATCCTGACACCAACTGCCCCAGGTGCAAACTGGATTAGCCCAAGAAGGGAGGGGAAATAAAGAACTAAAATACAATATAAAGAGGCAGACAGCACAATACTGCCCTTGTGCCAGCAAGTTTCTGCCAAGACTCAGGCCAGACCAAGCATTTAACTACTGCTTCTGATCTCAGGCCCCATCAGTACAGTCTAGCTGCTTACTCCTACTCAAAACTCTGAGCACCTGCTCACTACTCAGTTGAGCTGCTCAATCTGATGCCATCTTTTAGTTTTCCTGCCTTATTATTCTGACTTTCTTCTTCACTGTCCTATAGATGTAAGGGGAACAGATGAATCACCCTTAACTGCCCACAAAGCAACATGTATTCAAGGAAGTAGTATCACTGCTCTCTGTGTTGAAGCCATGGCAAAAAGCAAGACCTGCCCTACCTTCTTAAACAGATAGGGAACAGCATCGCAGTAAATCTTCCGGAAGGTGGGGTGGTTTGCCATGTCACTGCGCTTTTCTTCTGTAAGGAATGGGAAAAAAAAAAATACAAAAGAAGTGAGAAACATGCAGAAAACACAGCAAGAAAACATCCTGGCTATCAGTTATCTCGTGAGAACTCAGAAGCTAAATGAGATTCAGATCAGATGAACAAGAATGGCTCAATCCCTCCACCTCTTCCTATAACAGGCTGTGATACAGAGCTCATACAAAAACAAATGCCTGATCTTCCACCACGATGGGACTGGTGTTAACGGTAGAGCCGGGCAGCACATAGCAAACCAAAAGATGCACGCTGGGGCCTGATCCCTACCTGTCTTCTTCATGCTGTGACCCACTCTCCGTGACCAGCCCACAGGATGGATGAGGGGACTCCACATGTGGCACCAGAAGTCATCATCACTGTCACCATCTTCATAAAGGAGTCTCAGTCGACCCCCGATGACAGTGTCCACCACTGCCATGCGTGTCTGGGACACGTGGTTCTTATCCACCACCTCCACCCGCATGCCCTGCCGGAACGGGTACTTCATGCTCTCTGCCATCTGGCAACAAGAAGAAGAGGTGAGGTGATCGCACACACTGCCTTCCTTCTCCAAAGACCTCAAAGAAACAGCTTTCCCCTTCACACACACTCTGGTCAGCTCCTCTCACTGCCCAAAGCTGACTGGGAGACATTTCTGGGAAGTGTTGCATGGGGTGAATTCATCAGAGGCACAGGGACCTGCCAGCCCTACAACATGACAGCATGGCTGGGCACATACACCTTAAATCTCCCTTGCTCCTGTGGCTTCACAACCAAGAGCTCCAGACCAGGAGCCATGCTTAGTCAGCATGTTGCGTGAATATTATGGAAGGTGAAAAAAAAAATCACTTCTCTGGTCAGCAGGAACTGAATGGGGAGTTGTGTGCCTTTTTCAGCCATGAAAGAGGCCACAAAGGTTTCAAGGTTGGGAACAGTCAGAGAGGTACAGCTTCCCAAAGGGTAACAGGATTCTCAGTAGACTTCAAGAGGTCAGGTCCTTGTTTTCGCTATCTTACTGTGATCAAAGGTTGAGCAACATGATAAACCACCTGCCAACTCTACCTCCAACGCTGGAGTTATGTTACAGACAGACCCAATGAGTCACTGGCTGCCTTCTGATTGACTTTTTGGAGACCTGCAGTTTGTTGATAACAGCCTTCAAATACCCAAAGGCACTTACAGAACACCTGATATTTTGGCACTGGAGATCTCAGAGTGCTATAGAACTACTAAGAGCACTCTGAACAGACTCTGACACTTAAACCAGCCTAAACTGAATGCAGATCTTTGAAAAGAAGGTGCTCCCGACTTCTGCTCATCAGGTGGGAGTGGAATGCTGGAAGGAGAAACACACAGACAACATCTGCCTGCCTCCAGCACCTTCCATAGTGTGAGCTCTCAGCTGTGTTCCAGGAACAAGCAGCAAAAAACCAACTTCCTGAGAATCAACAAAGGAAACACCACCTTCATCAAGATCTCACCTTGATGTGGAAATCCACTGGGATGGTCCTGGCTCCCACCAATTTTTTCATGAGGTAGCTTCTCCAATCAGTGTACTTGGCGTGGATAGCTAGACATGCATAAGGGAAAAAGCACATCTTTATGACCAAAGGACTGTACTACACCCTTCCTCTTCAGTGAGGAGAGTTCATCTGTACTAGAAGGCTTTCACACTCCAACACTCTCTCTGCCCTCAGGCAGACTCTACTCTGCAGCTCACCCTCACTACAGGCTGTGAGGGATCACCACCACAGAAGGGACTGCGCCAAGCTGACATCCAGCTCCACTCATCTAGATGTGGAAGTGGTATTACAGGAAACATGGAAGTCATGCCAAACAAATCCATTGCCAGAATCCTGCTAAACTAGCATCCTTCTCCTAACTGCTAGCTGAGCAAGAACTGGAGCCAGTATGTTGCTCAGAAACAGCATCCAAGATGAACCTCCAAAAGCTAAACCTAGTTATTGTGAAGGTCAAAAGGAAGGACTACATTCATTAGGATCTGTCCACAGATGTGACACAGCAGCTTGGCATCCAGCAGCCCCCTGGGTCAGCCACAGGGAGATGCAGGGTGAACAGCCCCAACTGTCACAGCAGAGCACAAGCAGAGCTGTGGGTAGGAGTGTCCATCCCACTGTACCATGCATAAGCTAAGGCAGCCAAGCCAGTGTGCTGGCTTCTCTTGCCCCATACTCACTTTGTGGTGGCACCAGGATTTTGCTGTTGATGGCACACCAGCCGATAGGATGAATATCCACTGTGCCTAAATTGCACCAGAAGTCATGGCCATCATCATTCTCAAAGCCCTCATATCGCAGAAGGGCCCTGTACCCTGTCAGGACAGAGAAGACAATCAGACAAAGGCATTAGGGACAGAATTTCTCTTTGTCTTGGGTACTACAGGTTTATTCCCTACAACAAGGAATTCAGAACTTCGCACAGGTTATCACAGTTTCTCTAACCATTATGGAGGTGGAACAGTCCTTGTAAAGAGTCCAGCAACCAGAAAAGGAATCAGATGCTGTTTTCCTCCCTCTTCTATACCATGGTATTTCCTGTCCAAAATCCCTCAGCAATTTCCAATTTATTTCTATGAAAAAAGGTTGAGGGAACTGGGCTTGTTTAGCTTGGAGAAGAAAAGGATCCAGGGAGATCTCATTGTGGCCTTTCAGTACTTGAAGGGAGCATATCAACAGGAGAGGGAATGGCTGTTTATGAGGATGGGTAGTGCTACGACAAAGGGGAATGGTTTCAAACTGAAACAGGGGAGATTTTGGTTAGATATGAGGGGGAAGCTTTTCACTCATAGGAACAGGTTGCCCAAGGAGGTTGTGGATGCCCCATCCCTGGAGGCATTCAAGGCCAGGCTGGATGTGGCTCTGGGCAGCCTGGTCTGGTGGTTGGCGACCCTGCACACAGCAGGGGGGTTGAAACTAGATGATCATTGTGGTCCTTTTCAACCCAGGCCATTCTGTGATTCTATGAATTGCGGAACTCCAAAGAGCAGACGCTTTACATGACCAGCTATGTTCTTCTTACTCAAGTTTCCCCCAGCAGTCAGCCATGTCTGGCTGTTGGGATTTGCATCGGAGGCTTACCTACAGTCTGGATGACGGATGCAATCCAGTACACTCGGCTTGGGAGCACAGCATCACTGTTCAGCACCTCCACTTTCATACCTTTCACCACGTCATCCCACTGATCGAAGAGTGGCACCTAAAGAATTGAGGCAGCCACAGTGAGAAAAGGAACATTGGCAGTCTGAGCACTTTCACCTTAGACAAAAGATTTGCATGCTTTATCCCTCTTGTACCTGCCAGCAGCAACCAAACTGTGACAAACATTTCACTGGGGTGTTTACAGAGGATCCCAAGAGGTAAAAATGTACTATTTCATTGCTGGCTATTCTACAGTCTCAAATTACAAGGGCTGCTCTGAAAGTAATGCCTCCTACTTTATTACGTTGGCCCACAGTGATATAGCAGCAGAGGTTGTACCTTCCTGCCAACATTCCATTACATTCCGTTGCCACGTGACAGAGGGCAGCAGAGGGGCAGTTTGACAAAATGACATCTGACATGGAAGTGTAGAAGCAGCAAAGGTGTATCACCAAATTCCTCCATGTGGAAAAAATTGCACCCACTGACATTCATTGATGATTGCTGAACAGTTACAGAGAGTAAACAGTGGATGTAAGCACAGTGAGGTGTGGGTACTGCATTTCAGCAGAGGAGAAAGCAGTGTGAAAGACAAGCCAGGTCCCAGATAGCCATGCATTGCTGCCACACCACAAAATGAAGAGTATCTTGATCAGCTCATCTATATGATTCAGCTAATGGTGGTGACTATGTTGAAAAATAGTGTTTTATAGTTGAGAATTTGCTCTATCAAATAGTGTTCTTTGTACCTTTTGTAGTTTCCATGGAACTAAGAGGCATTACTTTTCAGGGTGACCTATATTGCTGCCATTCTATAATATGAAAATCCCAAATCATCAATAAAATTGCCATTATCTTCCTGATCTATATTCAAAAAAGTCAATTTTGTTAATATTAATCACAGATGAAAAAGTTAAAAAAAAAAAAAAACAAAACACAGAACAGATTATTTTAACAGAGAGAGAATATAGCTGCTGGTATCCTTCCATTTTTTCTGCCTTGGGTCCTTGGCTCACAGGGCTTGGCAATCACTGTCAGAGGTAGCAGACCTGCTGGAGGAACAGCTATTGTTCCTCCTTGCACATCACTGCATGTGGTACTCACCCACAGAAATCAGAGGCAGCTGGGAACTGTCTGCCATCCAACCCAGTCAAACCCCAGTAAAGACTCATCACCACTGGCAGTGCTCCTCCTCTGCTTCCACCCTTGAAATTAAAGGTTCCCCCCATTGGACTCCCTCCCATTCCTGGCTGTGAGAAACCCCAGCTCCCTTCCTCACAAACATTGCTCAAGAACCTTCTCCCCAGGCCTCTCTCCACTCACCACCAGAGAGCCCAGTGCATGCAACGCGTACCACGCACACTGTGAGGCAAAGCAAAGAACTCACGTGTTTGAAGCAGCTGACTGGAGCTGCCTTGAAGCCATGTTCCTGCAGGTACTTTCCCCAGTCAAAGCCCAGGACTAGTGCTAGAAATAGACAAGAGAAGAAAGTAAGGCAAAGAGGTTTATCTAAAGGCACACAGTACACAATTACCTCTAGACTAAAACATGCAACCACACAACCCAGCGAGCAGGGACTCTGTATTTGAGTGCATTTTCCCAGAAGGGGAGCTAGATCCCATAAGTGGTGTCACTTGCTCTTGAGAAATGGAGTTTTGGGGCTACCTCTGGGACCCCAGCATCTCTGGAGAAATCAGAGTGAAGCATGGGGCTATTAATCTCACAGTCACACCTCCTAAAGATGTACCTCCTCATGACTTGTCTATACTCACCATCCTGGCCTGTCAGCGTCCCATCTGCCAGCTGCCCTGTGCCCTGTGAATGGAGGAAGGCCCCGATCTTGGCAGACCAGGCTGCCTTGTGCAGGACTTTAGCTTTCTTCGTTGGCGGTTTCCCCTACAAAAGAAGGAACATCAGTGGAATAGGAAGGGAAAGAAGCTTGCAACTGGCCAGCAGGAGATGCACATCTCTTCAGGGATGATTTTCAGGTTACTATTAGTGCTCTCAGGAACTAGAAGATACAACAAATGAAATATAACTATGCCCTTCCCAGCTTCTAGGAAACATCACCTCTCAGCTGGTATGCTTTTCGCTGGGGGCTTCAAGCAGAAGTAAGAAACTATGGTAATAGCAACCTGAGACCTCACTAGACAGCAAAAATCCATTCCTGTACACAGTGGCATTCTGCTCCATCTCCAGGGAAGGAGGATGGGTTTTTACTCACCTGCAGTCTGGCCAGGATGCTGGCCTTCTTGGAGTTCGAGGAGTAACTTCTGGAGCAGGAGACGCTGCAGAAACGTTTGGTCTTGGAGAAGAAAGCCTCCCTGGTTCCCACAATCCCACACATCTCACACACAGCTGAGAGGAAAAGCACAGTTATGAGCAGTTAGCAGGGTCAATGCTTTACAAGTGACAGATCTAAGCCCAGGTAATCCCCACTGCACATAACAGCTCCCCCATGTAATCCAGAACCTGCAGTCTCAGTCCAGTTCTGCTCCCAGAGCATAGTCAGAATGAAATCACACACACTTTGACTTCCTCCAACCCTCATTCTTTCCATCACACACAGGAATGGGCACTACCTGGCTCAGAGCCACTGTCTTCTGTGATCCGGCCTGTGGGTGGCTGGTGCACAGGGGAGAGTGGAAGATCTCCGACTTCCCGATCTGCCACCTCATCATCACTAGATTCTTCCAGACAGGAGCTGCTGTCACTGCCCAAGCTGCTGTTGTAGCTCCGGAAGCTGTCGTAGCCTCCAAAGATGTCCAAGTCATCCTCTTCCTCCTCTTCTTCCTCCTCCTCACCTTCCTCCTCCCTCTCCAAAGATGAAGTTTTGTTGCAAATGGAAGACACCACCTAACAAAAGAACCAGACTGCTTTAAAACAGACATGTTATGCCAAATGTTCACAAGCTTGCCTTCACTGCTGGGAGGCCTTCAGGACCACAGAGAAGCCTTGGACTGTGCAAGAAATCCATGCAACAATCTCAAATTCAGGAGTTTAAAGAATCATAGAATCATAGAATGGCCTGGGTTGAAAAGAACCACAGTGATCATCCAGTTTCAGTGTGCAGGGTCGCCAACCACCAGACCAGGCTGCCCAGAGCCACATCCAGCCTGGCCTTGAATGCCTCCAGGGATGGGGCATCCACAACATCCTTGGGCAACCTGTTCAGTGCATCATCACCTCTGAGTGAAAAGCTTCCTCCTCATATCTAACCTAAACCTCCGATCTCAGTTTAAAACCATTTCCCCTTGTCCTTTCACTATCCACCCTCATAAACAGTTGTTCTCCTGTTTATACGCTCCTTTCAAATACGGGAAGGCCACAATGAGGTCCCCCCAGAGCATTCTCTTCTCCAAGCTAAACAAGCCCAGTCCCATCAACTTATTTTATAGAAGAGGTGCTCCAGCCCTCTGATCATCTTAGTGACCCTCCTCTGGACCTGCTCCAAGAGCTCCATGTCCTTCCTGTGCTGGGGGCCCCAGACCTGACACAGTACTGCAGATGGGGCCTCACAAGAGCCGAGTAGAGGGGGACAATCACCTCCCTCTCCCTGCTGACCACCCCTTTTTTAATGCAGCCCAGAACACAGTTGGCCTTCTGGGCTGCAAGCACACACTGCAGGCTCATGTCCAGATTCTTGTCCACCAGGACTCCTATGTCCTTCTCTGCAGGGCTGCTCTTAAAGGGTTCTTCTCCCAGTTTGTATAAATACATGGGATTGCCCTGGCCCAAGTGCGGCACCCTGCACTTGGCCTTGCTCTTCCTGCAACAACAAATTCCTTTAGAGGAATTTTATGTGCTGTACATTGCTTCCCAAGAGCAAAAAGCACAGTCACAGAGCTGCAGCGACATAAAGTTTGAGGAATGTGAGATGAATGCAGGGAACTTCACAGACACGCTGACAAAGATGGAAAGAGCCCACGTCCTTCCAGGCACTGCCTCTTTCAACAAGTGCACAGCAGTGCAGACACCATTGTGTCATAGCAAGCTTCCCACAGAGTACCAAGCTACACATTCTGGCTACCAAAACTCACAAAACTAGTGCAGACAAAACATCAGATTTTAGGAAATACTACTTTTCTTTTCTGAAAGAGTGGTCAAGCAGTGGAATGGGCTGCCCAGGGAGGTGGTGGAGTCACTGACCCTGGAGGTGTTCAAGGACCGTTTGGATTTTGCATTGAGGGATATGGTTTAGTGAGAACTATTGGCGATAGGTGGATGGTTGGACTGGAGATCTTTAAGGTCTCTTCCAACCTCGGTGATTCTGTGATCTGCTGGCCAACTTTTTTCAGAGTTGAGTTTATGTCTTTTGGAAAGTGCATAAACCAGAGCTGACCTCAGTTCAGAAGCTGTCTCAATGGGTTCAGTTTTATTAAAGAGCCTTTCCCTACAACCAGATGTCTCTGCATCTGATCACACCTGGCATCCAGGCAGGGTCAGGTCTTTAACTGTTACGGTGCGAGCAGAGAGACGGGAACTGAAGGGGAGGAGCTGACTAGAAAAGCCTCAAGCTAAGAATAAGGGCAAAATAACCTGAGAAGAGGCGTTAGGAATTCACAAGAGAGCAGCAAGAAGACAGCATCAACACAGCGAGCAGTGCAAGGTGAGGCACTAGGAACTGTTCATCTCAGCCCCTTCCGTGGTCGCACCTCCCTTCAGCTCGCAGGAAGCAAATAGCTTGGGATCGCTGCTCCGGAACCAAAAGGGTCTGAAAGCAGAGACGCGTTACCGAGCGGGAACACCCGCAGTGCCCCCGTCTCTCCCCCACCCCACGGCCCGCTGAAGCCACACCGGGAGGCGAACCTCCCGCAAACAGCCGTTAAACGGCCGCCGCAGCTCGCGCCACGCGCCTCCCGCGGGGCACGGGGCGGCCCAGGCCTCCCAGCCTGTGCTGTGGGGCCTTGCACAGCACTCCGCTGTCGGAGCAGGAGGCCTCTCGCGGTGCCGTTCCGACCCCACCGCCGCTCACCTCCCCCTGCTGTTGCTGCTGTTCCTGCTCCATGGCTCTCAGGACGCTAGCCCGCCTCACGCGCGTGGAGCACATCCCTCCCCGCAGCCGCGCATCTGATTGGCAGCAGCTGGAAGAAAAGGAGCCAATCAGCGAAGAGCTTGTTCCCGCTGCTCTCCCCGCGGGGCACGACGGGAGGCGTAGTTCGATTTCCGCTAGAAGGCGGAAGAGCGTGGCGCCTTACGGCGGCCGCACCGTTCCATGCTTCCGGCCTTCCAACGAGCAGCTCTTTATTCAACCTCAGCGATCATTTTATGCAAAGACAGCTTCCCTCCCCCCCCACCGTGGAAAAGTATCGTGGTCTTAGTTGACCCGCTAGCAACATCCCTCGTCCCAGCTCCCAGTTAAGAGTAGGCAGGAAGCACATATCTCTTCATATCTCTAGCATTTATTCTCTTTCATGCCAAACTTTGATTTATCAACTTCAATGTGCTGGAACAGTGGATAGGAAAAAAAAAAAAAAAAAAAAAAAAGGAATATTTCTACCCAGAAGTGCATATCTAAACAACACGTGAAACATAGGCATGCTCTTTTTAATATACAAAACTGTCTTTAAACAGTTTGATTTGAATCAAATTCACTTGGATTAAGGGAATTAAGGGACATTTTTCTTCTGCAGCCTGATTCTTCTCTTTTGCTCTGACTTCTGAATTCTATTCAGAAGTCATAAAACTCTTCCTGCTGGGGAGGAATACAGGAGAATTCAGAAGGCTCCTCACAATCCATTACGCTGGAACTCCCAGAACTAAGAAGTGGTAGGCACTTCGGTTGCAGGAGACAAGACGAAAGATGTTGAAAAAAGTAAATAAAAAAGGCAATAGGTCACATTGCCAACAGTATCCAGGCTGTATTATAAAAGGAGTAGCTGACAGGGAGAGGGAGAGGATTGCCTCCCTCTACTCTGCCCTTATGAGGCTCTGTCTGGAGTACTGTGTCCAAGCCTGGGGCCCCCAGTACAGGAAGGAACACAGAACTGTTGGAGCAGGTCCAGAGGAGGGCCATGACGATGCTTGGAGGGTTGGAGCACCTCTGCTATGAAGATAGACTGAGGGAGTTGGGCTTGTTCAGCTTGGAGAAGAGAAGGCTCCAGGGAGACCTCATTGTGACCTTCCAGTACTTGAGGGAGCTTACAGGCAGGAGGGAAAGTGACTTTTTAAATGGTCTGTTAGTGATTGGACGTGGGAGAAGGGCTTTAAACTAAAAGAGGGGAGATTTAGGTTAGATGTTAAGAGGAAATCTTTCACTCAGAGGCCAGTGAGGCACTGGCACAGGCTGCCCAGAGAGCTGTGGGTGCCCCATTCCTGGAGATTCAAGGTCAGGTTGGATGGGGCCCTGGGCTGCCTGAGCTGGGGGGTGGCAGCCCTGCCCACAGCATGGGCTGGGACTGGGTGGGCTTTAGAGACCACTCCATCCTAAGCTATTCTATAATCAGAGCTCAGAAAACATCCTTCCACATGCACATTTCAGCTTGGGAGAGGAAGAAGGGAAGATTTATCTTTTCAGGGGCTGACAGGGAGCTTGGAGGGCAAAACCAGGTGCTACTCAGGGCATCTCCGTCAATCGGCACAAACTGTTCCTTACCCTAGGACACTCATCTGTGCTTTCACTGCTGTTCTCCCCAGCCACTGCTGCATGGGATCTGGGAGACTCAACCAGATGGCTGAGGACAGCATTGCACCTTGCTATTCACCTCTTTGTAGATAACGACCTTCCTCATTTTGAGCGTGTCACACCAGTATCCTCATAGGAATATCCTTCAGTACATCAGGGTCAACACCGAACACAGGATTTGGACTCAGAGGTCAGAGCACACAAAGCAGCTCCATGGATGACCAAGAAGGCAATAACACCTGTGTCAGGCTTCTACTTTTCCTTCTCATTAGCACTTACAAGCCCCACACATACACCTCAGAGGTAGCAACCCACCTCACAGGAGGTTGTTTTTTGAAATAATGCCCACTGCTTTTAAGGGATCACCAGCTTTGCATTAGGTGAGTAACCCTGGCCTTGGCAGGCTTTGTCTGGGCTTGTCCTGACCTACCTACAGCTGTAGCTCATTTGGATATAATAGTAATCTAATGTTCAAGTGAGTGCCACCTACATCATTCTAGTTTTTGAACAATTGGATGGTGTGGCAGGTGCTGCTTGTCTTTTTGTCACAAGTTGCAGGTACTAGGGAGCAGCCTGCATAAATGCTGGGCCTAAAGCAAAGCACCTAGAGGATGACTAACGTACACAGGACTTTGCACAGCAGGAAGCGCATAATGGGGTTAGGGTCCCCATGACGTGCCATGGGCCATGGTCTCCAACAGCCTCTGGAACAGCTCTCCCTGTAATGTACATGCCTTCACTCAGACCAAACTCTCCTGGGTGAGCATATGACTTTGCAAGCAGTGATTGGAACTTCTTGCTTTGGCTGAGACTGGTACATGACAGGATCTTCTCAGAGACACTGGAGTTTCACAGATGTGAGGGCGAACTGGCTGTGACATCTTTCACCCCATTGATTGCTAAGGCTGATCTGGCTGGCTTGGTGTGTGTCTCCTTCCTCCCCCACTGTTCCATGCACATCCCTCCCAAAGCTGCTTACTTAGTGAAAGAGGATGCCTTTCCCTGATAGAGACGTTCCATCCGTTGCTCAAGGGTATATGGTAGCTGCGTTCCCTTGCTAGAATCTCCAAACAAGCTCATGGCCCATTTGTAGGAGAACATGGGGTAGTCAAGCTTCTAGGACTCCAGGTGCATCCAAGTGAGGTACTGTATGGGGCAGTCTGCCATTGTTCGTTAAAAATCATGTTGGATATTAGAAAAAAAAATTCTGTGAAAGAGTGTTTGAATGGTGGAATAAGCTGTCCAGCGAGGTGGTTGAGTTACCAACCCTGAGGGTGCTCAAGAATCTTTTAGATATTGTACTTAGGAACGTGGTTTAGTGGGGAAAAACTGGTGGTAGGTGGATGGAAGGACTGGATGATCTTGGAGATCTTTTCCAATCTTGGTGATTTTATGATTCAAGAACCTGAATCGCTCATCTCATCCACTCATCTTTACTGATGAGTGCCCATCAGCTTGAAAAACAGAGACTCCCATGATAAATAAGGTTGTGAGATTGCCACTTTGGGCACTGGGAAGTTGTGTCCTGTTTCACCTGCAGATCTACAGAGGAGACCAGGAGCACATCTTCATAGCTCAGGTTGCAGCAGCCATGATTGTAGGAGCTGTGTGGCCTCCTGACAAGAGGAAAGTTCTTGAGGCAGAACAGATATAGCCAGTTGGTGCAGCAACGCAACTGCAATTCAGCTTTCATTCAAACCTCTAAGTTGAGACATACAAATATCATAACACCGGCCAGAAAGCTGGGTACGCTTTATACTTCACTAACACCTGTCAGGTCAAAAGGATTTTTATTTGTACTACGTCTTGGGAAGCCCCAGGGCTGAAAGCAAAACTAGGCTTTGTTTGGGTGGAAAGAAAGAAGAAAGCTTGCCATGGTTGAAATGGAGAACACAGACCTAAAACATCCCACCCTCCTGCCCTGGGTATTCACCATGGGGTTTTTGTTTGCTTCGGTGGATCAACAGCTGTCACTACCTTCCACTGCAGAGGTGGGAGGTAATGGGCTTGGTGCAGAGCTAACTTCAGCACTTAGGGCTGGTCAGAATGAGGATTGCCTGATGGAGGATGCCAAAGCACAGGGCTGCATTCCATAAGCCTTCCAGGGACCTTCCGCCATCCTGCAGAAGGCATCTTACCTTTCTATTCACAACTTATGCTCCTGTGTAAGATCACAGAATCACCAGGGTTGGAAGGGACCTCAAGGATCATGAATCTCCATCATGAATCAGTCACCCTACTTGTGCTTATACCTAAGTAGCAAGCTTTTTATTCCAAGTTTCTAACAACCATGAACATCTGTCCACTTTGTAACAGACCATTGCTTTTGTTTGGCTCTTAACTGAGATTCCTGTGCAGTCAGGCTCCCCTCTCCATCTCATCTTCCACCAGCCATCTCCTGAAGGCAAATTGCTTGTGTTGTTATCTGGGCTTCATGGACACAGGGACAATCCCAACAACCCTGCTGTGCTCTGGCCACATCCAGATCTTCAGGTGCACAAAACTCAGGTACAAGTTACTACCCAGCACAGCCACGGCATGCACACCCGTGGGGTACGGCTGTACTTAGGGAAGCCCTCCCTGGTTACTCTGCATATATGGCACGCAGGCAGCGCACGACACACCAGATTTGACACCACAGGGTTGAGTTACAGATGGCACACACAACCGGCTTTGCTAAACACACGCTCCCTAACTAAAGCATTTCTGTTCAGGACATCACCAAAATAGGGCCACACGCTTGAATAAGAGGCAGCTGCCTGCACACACTGCTGTCAGGTGAGACCAAGAGCACTTCAGCCTTTCCATGCTAAGCAGCCACGTGCACCCTATGGCCGGCCCATAGCCGGGTGCAACGCAGCATTAACGGGGCACCCATCAGCTACTGCAGCGCAGCATCTACAGAATATCCACGCAAAGTTACCTCTCAGGCTCACACTTCGGTGCCAAAAGCTGTACAATATATTCCAAGTGAAATAGGATCTTTTAATATCACATATCCAAACAATAGTTCTCATTTCAAAATGCAAAATAGGTCTTTTGAGCATCAGCCTCTCCCAGCCTGGCCGAGCAGGGTGCGGTACAGCTGAGCGGCACAACTGATGAGGTCAGACCTCGTTTCTTTGGTAAAATACATGCCATGAACAAACGCGAATGCAGGCTTGTACCAAAAAAGCGTCCATTTATAAGACTACTCGTTACTCCACGTCCCCTTATCATAGATTTGCACTTTCAAACAGTCATATACATTAAATAGCTCTCCAACTTCTACACGGCGAACATCGGAAGTAGCACATCTTCTGCCACCCCACCGTCTTCTCAACGAGCGACACGTGTGGGAGCGCAGGGAATCATTAAAAACAGGCTGTCTGTCTCACACAGTTTATTTAACAATAGGTAATAAGAAATCAATTTTTAACAGTCTATACAGTGATCGAAAGTTCGTATTTATAAGTAATCAACTTTAATTGCATGATTTACAACATTTGAGGGTTTTTTTTTTGTTGTTTTTTGTTTTTTGCTTTCTATTTTCAAGTTTTACAGAAAGTGGAAGAGGGTGGGAAAAGGGCAGGGGAGAGAGAAAGCAAGCAGAAAGAAGAAACCCCAGGGACTTTTTCTCAGGTTAAAATCATCCCGTCGGAATTGTTTCTTACCCTCTTTTTTTATTTTCTTTTTTCCTTTGTTAGATGTAAAAATAACAACAAAAAAAAAATTCTTTCAAGAAAACAGAAACCACAATATATATACTACATCCATTTGGCAGCTGCCCCTGTGTATTTGCAAAAATGTCGTCTTCTCTCTACATGTACAAATTTTAATACTTGAAGTTTTTATTTTTAAGCTCAGACTCTTGTATAGAAAATTCTTGGAGGACAAAAGTAGACTTCAGGAGGGGACTGAGTTATTTAATATTTTTACATTTTTTTTTTTTCTCAAAGAATTGACATATTTCCAACCGAAGAGGAAAAGATCGGTATTTACTTTTATATATATATATTTATATATGTAATGTATTCTTAAAGCAACATTAACCCCTTTTGTCCTCCGGCTTTAGGAAAAGTTTCTCCTCTGGTGGTTTTTTGATGTCGTTTTTTTTTCACTGTGGTATTTTTCTTTTTGCGGTGACATGAAGAAAAACCAGAATAGGGAAAATGTTTACCATCTGCCTCAGTAAATAATAACTATCAATATTACATATTTTCATTAATTTAAAAAAAAAATAAAACCTATTGGAGGCAATGAGTAGGGCATCCTTTGGCCAACAGCCAGAAGATCACCCTCTTCCCCCGACCTCCCCAACGCACACGAGGAAAAAAAAATAAACAAGAAAAAGGACTGGTTATGATTCCAGCCATAACAAAAATATATTCTTTGTACTCTACTGTCCCTCAGGTTCGTTGTTGGTTTGCTTTGAAAACCACAAACTACTGCTGCAGAGTTCAGATGTGTCCAGGGAAAAATGTTGTTTTAGCTAAGAAAGATTCAAAAAAATTCGTCTTCAGTACAAAAAGTCTTGAGAAAATAAGTTTTTTTCTTTTTTTCTTTTTTCTTCTTTTTCTTTTTTTGCTCCCAAAATGCTACAATGTGTCTAGTGTATGTCTAGTGTACTCTGTGAAAGATTTGAATTCAAGTCTGAGTTCTCAGAGCTGAGCCCCAGTTCTGTGGCGCTTGTACCATGGAGGCCTGCCATACCAGGATTGCTAGCAAGCTGGGAAAGCATTGCACTCTGGTCCGGGCTGGCAAAGTGCCCTTGATCCATGGGGTTAGCCTGTGCAGCTACCAGTCCTGGATGTGGGGAGCTGGTCTGCGGGGAGACGTGGTGCGGAGAAGGCTGAGGCTGCATCCGGGGGGATGGGCTGGAATGGGGGGGCTGGGACTGGGGCCGTGGTGAGGGTACAGGCTGTGGAGAGCGCACTTGATTGGTGAGCGACGAAGGGAGCTGCTGACCCTGTAGGTGTGGGGACTGGGCCTGGTTGGGCAGCATGTGCTGCTGGGGGCTCATAGGATTGGGCTGAGCCGGGGACCCCATCTGCTGCTGGAGCAGCCTCTGCTGGAAAGCCTGCTGCAAACTGGCTCCCGTCTCTGCACTCATGGCCTGGGGAAGCTGGCTTATCTGTCCCATGTTTCCTTGCTGCATCTGTTGCATGTGATGCTGCATCCGTTGCTGCTGCTGCTGCTGTTGCTGCTGCTGCTGTGGATACCCGACGCCCTGGGGCTGCTGGAACTGGTTGTGGTTGGCCATCCCTGGTCCCAGCGCCGGTCCCACTCCTTGCTGCTGCTGCTGGCGCTGCTGCTCCATTATCTGGTGCCGCCGCATCAGGAGGTCTCGGAACTGAGGAGCCATCCCCGAGTGATTCATATTCATCTGCTGTGCCTGAGGATTCATCCCAGCCATGGCTTGCTGCGGCTGCTGTGGCGGCTGCTGCTGCTGTGGCATGCTGGGCCTCTGCACCCCCCCCTGCATGGGGTTCATGTTCTGCATGGCTGCGTTGGGGTGCACCCCTCCCTGCTGTCCCTGCATGGCCTGCTGCGGTTGGAGCCCCGGCTGGCCCTGGGGCATGCCAGGCTGACCAGGCATCCCCTGGGGGTTCTGGGACCCCGCGTACTTGGCAGCCCGCTGCTTGATGAAAGCAGCCAGCAGCTGAGGATTGGAGTGAAGGATGTTGAGCACCTGCTGCTGCTGCATGGGTGAGCTGGGAGACCTGAGTGTCCGCAGTAGGTTCTGTAAGGCCGCCTGGGGCAGAGGTGGCTGTTTTGGCTGGGCAGCGCCAGGTACCTGGCCCATTCCTGGCTGAGGTGCCATATTCATCGGTTGACCTGGCTGGGCTACTGACATCATGGATGGCCTCTGCATTCCTGGCTGCAGTTGAGCTTGGGGCAAGCCACCCTGCACCCAAGGTGGCTGCTGTTGGATCCCTGCCGGCCCCATTCCTTGATCTATGTGACCACCAGGACCCCTGGCTATCTGCGGAGGATTCATTCCCATGGGTGGCATCTGGGGCATCTGGTGCTGAATCGGCCTTTGGAAAATCTGAACCTGCGCCATCTGTCGTTGGGTCTCCGCCGCCCTCTGGATCTGCATGGCCATTTCCACCGCTGCTGGAGGAGGACCCTGAACAGGTGGCTGAGGTGGCTGGGGTGGAGTTGGAGGAGTCACCTGGCCACCCGCCTTGCCCTGGGACACAGCGCCGGGGGGCTGAGTTCTCGGCATGCTGTAGGGCGGCATGCTGTTGGGAGGTGCGGGCTGAGGCTGCGAGGCAGGCTGGGGTGGAGGCTGGGGCTGGGGAGTTTGTGGCGTCGTGGGCTGCTGGCCTGTCGGAGTTGTCGGGGTGGCCGGCGTTGGTGAGGGCAGCCCCTGCTGCTGGCCCACCACACCCGTCCGCTGCATACTTGCCATCCTCCTTCGGAGCATCTGAGCCTGTTGTAGGCGGTGCTGAAGCTGCTGTTGACGGAGCTTGTGTTTGATGTTGAGGCAGAAGGGCACCGGGCACTTGTTCTCTTGGCAGTGCTTTGCGTGGTAGCAGCAAAGAGCAATGAGTTGCTTGCAGATGGGGCACCCTCCGTTGGTTTTGCGTTTGCAGCCTTTGGTGTGTTGGACAACCCGTTTCATCTTCTGGCAGGATGGCAGCGAGCAGTTGGCGTTACGGCACTGGCAGGCGTGGACCAGGGACTGGATGCAGCGCTGGATGCTCAGGCGGCGGGAGTCACCTGGGCTCTGGGTGGTTGCAGTCTGCTGGTTGTTGCTTTCATCGTCTAGACCGAGGCCTAATTTTTCCATCTTATGGTCATGATTCTTAGTGTTATAGCAGGTGATGCACAAGTCATAATCCTGGAAAGACAATGAAGGTAAAGTTATCAGTGTTGTTCTTGTTACTCCATGCGATAAGCAAATGGTGTCATGCCATCTCAGCACATTTACTCCCAGACTGTTCCAGGCAAATTAATGCTTGGGGGAAAAATTCAGTCTTTCCGGCTATGCTGAGGTAGCAGATAGGAATAAATTGATAGTACAGCTAGGGAAAGTATGCGGGAGTGTAAAGGTGTCTGAAATTTACACAAATGTGTATCCTGAATAACAAGTTTGCTCTGAGTTAGTAAGTCACATGTGATTCAGCCAGGCTGAAAAAATCCCTTTCTTTCCTGATTTAAAAAAGGAGGAGAAAGGCAAGGATCATACAGCTGTCGTATGCTGCTTTTTCAAAAAAGAGGGGTACCTTTCCTACCACTCTTACCCAATTTTCAAAGAAGGAAAAATTAAAGCTGGGTTGTCAGGTGAGTTGAACCTGAAAAGTGTGCTGATAGAAGAACAGAATAGCATTTACAGTTTGTGAAAGCAGCAGCAAGAATTTGGGCTCAATTTATTTAAGAAGATCCAAGTTATCCAAGAGATTCAATTAATCCAAAAGAAATGTAGAATTTGTTTCCCAATATCTAATTTAAAATGAGAATATTAAAACTTAATCAGAACTTTTCAGAACCAAATCCAAGGCGACCATTTACTTCCAGCAGGCTGAAAAATTAAATTACAAGAGAGATTCAAGATTCTTCCAGATTATGGGAACAGGCCACTGGGCTTGGTCTTCAAACACTGCTATTGCAAACAGTTCTGAGAACAAGTATGCTGTTTGCTACTATAGAGTGACAAGAGAACAATCACCCAAGTATAAAAATCTGTTTTATGGCATAGCAAAACCTCTATATCAGAAAACTGACGGAGAGCCCTGTTTACAGAAATACTGCAGCACCACAGTTTGGAAGAAGAATGAACACATTGCTCTTCAGAACAATCAGCTAATTACAGCCCAAGCAATCATTACTGTTTCCAGCTGGTTAAGCAGCAGCACCTTAAATGAATTACAGGAAATGCAATTCTGCTACTTCAGTTCTCCACAGCTTGAAAGTAGGAGACAAAAATTTCACTGAGTAGCCAACTAGTAGTATTGTCTGATAAGAAAAAACATCCTTCTTTCCTCAACTGCCAGAAGGTGAGCTGTACAGATCTTTGTTGTAAGTTAACATAGAGAAATTAGTTGAAAAGCACTCTGGGCACAGAAATACAGGGACACCAGTAGGGAAAACTTCACCAAGCATACCTCACACACAGTGCAGTGCCATCTGGTCTCCACATGATGCTTGCACTCGTTGCAGGTGTAAACAAAGCGGTCTTGGCTCTGCGTATGCAGCTCCACCAGCATGCACATGGTTGACCACTGAGCTCTTCGCAGTGAAGAAAACTCCAGGTGCTTGTCTCTAGCAAGGGTAAGGAAAGCATCACGCCCATCCATCAGGTCGCATGGAATGAGTGGGTCAGGCTCAACAATGGGGGGAAGGGAGTTGGCTGCAGGGCCAGCAATGAGACGGATGACAAAGAAAACCTGAGAATTGAAGTAAAAATAATTAATGCCAGCACTTATTGAGACCTTTTTGTTCAAACTCCATTGTACAGTTCCGGGCCCAGCTAACACCTGAATGACGTGCTGCTACAGTAGTGTGTTTTTAAGGACTGGGAAACTTCAAACTGCTGAGTGCACTGCAAGCTGGTTTACCTTCTTCATAGCAAAGAACACGATCACTTACTGGTGACCTAAATCCAGTGTACCACCCAACTCCCCAGTCAAACCTGTATGATTTAGAGCACACAGTTCTGTCGGAAGGACCAAGGTTTTGAACATCTGTATACTTCAGTAAGGTATTTCTCATCCTATCAACTCTCACCTCTTTGTGTTTCTCCATAGTGGCATACAGCTTTTGGGAAAGGTCATTGGACACATTCGGCATGCCAGGCTTCTTCTTATTGCCACGACTCAAACTGCTCTTGTTCTTACTTGTCTTCTTATTGTTCTTCTTTTTGGCATTTTTGCTGTCTCCTTTGCTCACCTAATAATTTTAAAGGCATTTTAATGTCAGGTACCTACATCACACCACACCAGCATTTTATTACTTTCACACCTCTAGCAGGACTAAACATACTTCACAGGAATTTACTCAAAGGACACTTACTGGGGTCCCCTGAAAAATTAAATTAATTCAATTGGAATTACTCTAGAAAATAAGATAAGCAATGCATACTTCCAGGAACACTAAAAGCATAAATGTTTAGGAATTATAAGGGATAAAGAACGCTAAATGATGTTTACTGAAACCCATCTGCCTGGGATAGTTGGAACACTGAAGAACTCCTGGATAATTACCAACATGTTCAGCAAATGGCTCTTAATACAATTCAAAACTAAAAATAACTGAAAAGCACAACTGATACTGCACTAACCAGAGGTAAGACAGACTTACTCTACCTAGATTTTGTTTGTTACAGCCCTCTATCCAACAGCTGTTTTTTAAAATAGATCATATCAAACTGATTTTAACAAAGCTTTTCTTCACAGTCCAAAAAGCCTTAGTAACGTAATTTCTAGTATGAGGATATAATAGGAAGGTGCAGCAGTTAAAACAAAACAAAGAAAAAACTTCAACTAACTTAGTTAATGTTAGTTAATGTAAATTTGGGATCAAATTGCTTAGCTCCCAGATGGCTCAAACTTAAGTTTATTCAAAAGCCTTTCAGGAGATGTTGCCAGGACAGCAAAGGGGAATTACAAATTCTAGTTGTAACAAACTTTTTTTGATGCAGAAATCTTCTAGACAACTCTAAAGCAGAACAAAATTCCAATATCTGTATCTATATCAGTGTTCAGAGTAACTAGCAAGTACTACTGTGGGGGCAAAACTACTAACTTCACCCTGGATTCACCACCTATTCCATGAAAGCTCAGAAGATCAAGGGAATAAATTCTGCATCTGTTCATTTTCAAATTTGTTTGTGAAGAGGCATAACTCTTTTTTGTTCTTTGTGGAATGTGAAAGCACATTTGTTGTATGCTCTCCAAAAAGAAAATGGCACAAACAAGACACCAGAAAGGAATTGCTGTAGTTTGAGTAGACCTACAACAACTCAGTCTTGTTTTAAGCTTCAGATCTTTGATGCCTGAAAACCTCCTACTGAAAAAAACAAAAACAAAACCCTACGCTGAGTAAATTACTAAATCAGAGCTGTGTTTCTCTGGTGCTCTGCTAAGCTCATTATTATAACATCTAGGCTACTAAGAAAAGAGTCACTGTTCAAGAGCAAAAGATTAAGCAAAAAGTTTCCTAGCCAGGCCAAAGTTGCAGCACGAACATTGATAATAGTTGAATTTCAGTAACAAAATATTCAACTAGCAGCTGTTTCATTTTAAAAAATTTTGGTAACTAGTTAGGTTTACAGCCATGTGAACAGCTAACGCTAATACAAATGTAGAGGGTATTTTAACAGCTTTAACTTATAAATTTGAGTTTTAATTAGAGCAAAATATGAAAAAGGCAGCTAAATGAAGAGCCTAGGCCCTTCTTCTGCTTTAATTAGTAACACGAAATCACAACTTTTGCATTACATCATGAAATAATAGAAGCATTCTTACATCTGTGCTTTCATTACTAGTGTTCTCTTCTCTCTTCCGCTCTTCCTCCTCTTGCTCGAGTTCCTTAATACTCTCCTCCAGAACATTTGGCCAGAAGTCCCCTTCGAAGTAAGGTAACTCTTTTGCACTTGTCAGACGGTCTTCTGTTGCTTGCTTAAATATATCCTGAATAATTAACATACCTGGTTACCACTATAACAATTGAAGTGAGTAAAGGTAAACTTTTCGATAAACGATTAAAAAAGGCACCAATAAATCTGAATTAAATTTGTAAGAGTATGGTCTATATACAGATTAAACACTGCATCATTTACAGAAAATTCCTCATGTCAAATATTCCCACTCACATAACCACCTACCTACCCCACCACTCTATAACACAAGAATACTAGAGATCCCATAAGTTCTTTCTATTAACAAAAGTGAGATTTGCTCTCTGAAACAGCATTCCTCAAGAATTTAATTTGTTCTACCTCATCACTTAAAATCTCTTGCTAGCATTGATTTCAGAAGCTATATGCTTTGAACAGGATTGGTTTTTTTAACTCCAGGATTTTAGTGATCAAATCCCTTAAACTAATGTAGCACAATCCCAAAATCAGACAATGCGTAGGCAAGGAAGAAACCAAGACAAGGCTGGTCAAAACCAGCCCCTAACACAGACAGTCATCCAACAAACCTTGTAGTCGTGAACAATGCGCTCTGACACAGATTTGTCCAGCATCTTTTTGTACCACTCTTGCAGTCGTTTGGGCTTGGGTATCTTTTGGTCAGGAGGATGGCAATGGAAAATGTAGTCATCTCCTTCACTTGGTGGGCATGCCCAGATATGTCCAGTAGTATACCTAGCATCATTAGATAAAAAACAGTATATGTTGGCTCTGATAATTATTAATAGAGCTTGCTTTCCTCTCTGCCAGGAGATGGAGCCACCACAAAGTTGGCTGACATTAACAGATGGATAATAATAGCTCTCAAAGATTTAATTCTAGTGTTCATTCCAGCTTAATTGGCTTAGATAATGCTTGCATCTTTTCACTGACTTTTAGAAATTCAGCACTATATGCAGAATAAATCACAAAATGCGCACGCTTTCCAGTCAAGGTAAAAATCTAAGCCTAAACTAGACCTGCAAGTGCCACCTGATAACTAATGAGAAGATGGAGACAGCGTAGTCATTCACTACTTAGGAACATTTAAAAAATGCATTTACTTGAACAATTCATTTTTCTATTGTAGTTCCTTTTTAACTTTGAAGACCTGTTTTAAAAGGTTTCACAATTATATCTGGGAATAAAAAAGATAGTCACTGTTCACCTAAGCTATTGGGTATACAAACACAAGTACTATGAAGACAAATGGCATCCAGATAGTAGCAGCTGCAGAAAATAAAATACCATGCAGATCACTTCTTCATTCGCAATTCTTCTCTATTAGTTTAAAAAAAAATAATTCCCATAGGAGGAACGATCAGATCTCAAGTTAGAGAAAAATAACCATCCTTGGTGTGTTGAGAAACAGCTCTGCAGAACCCTACCCAAACCCCAGGAACTGCAGCCAGTTGTCATTCCTTCTGCTTGAGAAGGGAGAGATGATATTGCATGACCAATATTGTTTTCCCAAAATTAGAACCTGATGTTACCCATTTCACAGAGAACAGCATTAAATAAAACTGAGGCTTGAGCTCCATGCAGCAGTTTTACAGATTCCCAGGTCAGAAATATACAATAAAAAGTGGTAAAAAGAAGTCTAAACTATGCCTTCAAAGTTCACACGTTCATCATTTTTCTGCAGTACTGAAAACAGTACAGTACCACCTGCCTCCATTCTGACTCTCCCAATTTTTTTCATGCAACTCATCCCCCAAAATTTCTTCATGAATAACTCTGCAAAATGATACCAGATACCTTTGACAATAGATTGATGCTTATTTTACTGCCTTTTCTACTTGAGTAGTCATGATCATTTCCACCGTTCTTATTTCACCTGTTCTGTATTCTCTTTTGTGCTGCCTCATATATTTTCTGTTCCTTTGCGCTGTCCTGTGTATAATTTCCTCCCTCTCCTCTAACTTCTCAGTTTTTCACAATTTGAACTGCTCTTTCTGCAAGAGATTTCTTAGCAACCTTGCACAAATGTAAGAGTTAATCAGTGCAGAGAGAAAAAACTTACCTCTCTCCACACAAACAAGCATGGGTAAGAACTCGCCAGCCCAAAGGAATGACCCAATTGAAGCAGTGGCATTTCTCAAGTACGGTACACAATCAACAAGGCCACCAGAATTTCATAACCCAGACAGAAAGGTTAGTTTTTCTATTTGGATTTAAGGAAGTTTAGCATCAGTCTGGAAACTCTTCATATATCTGAAGTATGTGAATCAAGTCTCTTCTGAAAGGCCTGTTAATCTCCTTTTTGTCTTTTCTCTTTCTCACCTGTACACAGGTATTACCAATTTACTCTGTCACTTGGTATGATATTTGGCACCATATTCTGCATAATAGGTGGTAGTAACTTGCAGTGAGAGTTATGAACACAAATTTGCACAGAAGGCAACATTTATAAAAAATACTTACCCTAATTTCTTGACATATTCTAGATATCCAATTAGGATTTCATGATAGACAGCAGTCCTCAAGCATTTAGGGCGGAAGAAATGAACACTGTCAAGGTAAGATATATACACTCGCCTAGAAAAAAAAAAGATGGCATAATTAGAAACAGACTTTAAGTTCTAAATTTTTTTCATGTTTTACATATTTGAAAGATCCAGTACAGTCTTCAAAACATCTAATCCTTTTTTACTTCTAGAAACCAGCTGTTAATATACTAGCCTCCTCTGTCTAAAATCATCCAATCCCTCCTCTTAGAATACTGACAAAAGCGATCCCAAAGTCAGCGCTGTCTGCCAGCCAGCATCTCCAGTAAGAAGTGATTCTGAAATATTTTCTCCAGAAACTGTTTTGTTTTTAGAGGCTAATGGAAATAACAAAGCTTTCAGAGCAAGTTTCACAGAAGTGAAACACTACCAAAATAAAATCAGTTATCAGACAGCTACTCACCTTTGATTGGGTGGGGGACAGTCTGAGCCATACTCCTGCACATGCATCCCAAAGAAGCACAAGTCTACACCATCAATCTCCTCAAAGGCAAAAAGTGCTTTTGTTCGATAGGGGAAAGACTCAGCCATCTCTCCACTGTCTACAAATCTGCAAAGCGGAAAGTAAAAACAGAATGTCAAATACATTCACATATTAGAAAATATATATCAATATGTCAAAGCAACAACAAGGGCAACTCCAAGTGTAATTTTTGTGTAATTTCACACTTAAACGCTTGCAGATTACTGAAATATAAATGCATCCACTTTTTGCTACAAAAAAAGAGGATGTGACAAATAATGGAAGTTCCTGTAACAGCTGTTCATCAAGAACTGGTCAGTAGTGAGTTTTTAAACTCAATAGTCTTTACCAGTTTCCAAACGATAGCATCAAGTAGCTTCCCCACCTTCCCCCACGCCTCCTCCTCAAAAGGAACCAAAACTGGAAATGGACAGAACATACCTTGCTTTCATTCCTGGCTTTACTTCGACAGTTTTGTCAGATGCATGTACCACCCTAACTGTAACCTCTCCTGCCTCTGGGTGATTCTGTCGCTTTAGGAAATCATTGACTCTGTTCTCTAAGAAGGTACCGAGTCTTGTAGCTGGTAACCCTGCAGAAAAAATAAAATCAGTTCTAAATACATACAAAATGGAAGTGTTCAAATGTGACTGTGTGATTTCTCTATTCAGGTGTTATATGCAAAGCAAATCAATCCATGCACTATGTTAATATAAATTAAATCATTACTGTTGAACACTACTGTTAGAGATGAACTGTCTTTCACCTATAGGCATGCTTGTAGTTTTGACATCATTCAAACGAAGAAAGATTCTGCATCTCAGCCCAGTTCCTATCTATCTTAGAAGTCAATTGCAATTAAGGCTCCTTCTGAAAAGAAGCTTTTAATTACTTAAACTAGATTACAAAACATTGCTCTCAGACACAGGTCCAAGAGCAGACATAGAAGTAAACCCTGCCACACTAGCCAGCTTAGTCTCTCCAGGTACCAAAAGAATCTATTTTGATAAATAACTATTAAACATGGATGATTGCACGTAATGTAGTTTGTTCAGAAGTTTCTTTTTTTCTTTTTTTCTTTTTTTGCAGTTGGACTTGATGATCTTTAAGGTCTTTTCCGACCTGAGCAATTCTATGATTCAACCAAAATTTGGACAAAAGAACAAGCATACAAGTAACTGACAAAACCTAAAGTTAAGAGCGAGTTTAAGACTTATGGTGTAACAGGGTTTGTCTCACTGCTGTTCACTACTTCTGTTAGGGTTATGTGCCTGTTAATCAAGCTCTTACATTTTACAGTTTAACACCTTCCAGCAAAAGCAGTACTATGCTATGCTAAGTGTGCAACACATGCAGATTGCTAGAAACTGAACTTAACAGGTAACATCCATAAAATAACCCTCGCATAATTCCAATGTCCTCAGTGAAATCAGCAAGTTTTGATTTTGTAAAGACACAGACTTGAAACCTTTGAGTTCCTCATTTTCTATTTTGAGAACAATCAAAGAGAACAGGGTGTTTGACAGAATTGTATACCTATCAGTCTACCCCCACATGTCAAGACAATTTACAGAGTTGGAAAGACCCCCTCCTCTTTTCCAAAGCAGCTCCTTTAAAAGTAACTGCATAACACTAGTTATACTTATGGTTGAATCTCTATTCAAACATACTGATTTTCTAGCTTTTTTTCTTTTTCTTTTTCTTTTTTTTTTATGGTGAGGGGTGGGAGGGAGGAGTATAGCAAATATATATATTTTTAAAAAGTAAATAACTAAACAAAGAAGTTTTTGAAAGATTTTGTCTGTAGGACAGGTTGATAGTAACTGCACAGATTTCCTCCTATACTACCTTCATACCAGCTACCTTCCTACCTGAGGAAATACCAAGTTTTGTGCTCAACTGATGCAGCCTTCAAAGCCTTCAAGAGCAGCAACACAGTAATAAATGTGTATTCATAGAAATAAGTTAGACTGTAGTCACACAGTAACTAATTCTCAATGCTATTAATCATATAACAAAAAAGACCATGCACCTTGCACTAGCAAGACCCTAACACAGTACATAAATCCTGTACAAAGGCAGCACCTGGGAATGCAAACATTCTCATCACAGAACTCTTGGTCAGAGCTGACCAAATGTATACACCAAACTCAAAAGACTGAAATAAATGCAGAACAAGCACATCTTCCCCATTCTTAAATGGAAGTATTGTGGTGCAATTATCAGAAACTTACTTTTAGCAGAGAATTTGTTCTCTTTCCTGGTTCGTCCTGTTTTCTTCAGGCAGCCATCGCAGACAAAGCTGAAGCAGAAATATGAGAATGTGAAGAACACCCCAAATCAGACCATAAATCCTTAGCATCTTATGACTGGAAGCAAAATCTTTCACCAGAGAAGGTCTGGAAAAGACCTTAACTGACATTTGAGCTAAAAGACTGCAGAGAGAATAGTGCCAGCAGAAATAGCCCATTTCTTAGTTGCAGTATAGTCACTAAACATCAGGGGGAGCAGCTGCTGTCAGCTACCCCACCACCATCTGCAAACTTCAGCTCAGGAAACAAGGGTCTTCTCTGGCAGATCTGACAATATTGACTTTAAGTATTCTCAGAGCAAACAGTCTCGAACTGTTGTCTCTGATGAAGATGAGGTACCAAATTATGTAAAGCAAAAGCCTGATTCAAAGAAGACTAAACTGTTTTTTCAGATTTAATCTGATTACTGAGGCCAAAAAAAAGTGAATTCATCTTAAATTCTTTAGTGGTTACAGAATTTGAAAATGACCAAGCATTCTGAGTTATACAGAAAATAGATCGGTAGGAAATTATTACAGGAACTAGAAGTATCTTTAAATGTAAACAAGGCTGAAAGATTCTCCTCTATACATGGGAACATTTGAAACAACTTCACATGTAACAGTAAAATACAATTTCTGAATTCAAGGTTACCTTGCATATTCTGTAAGCTTTTCAGGTGAATATGCAACTTTTTGGTTGGATAGGGTTTTATCAGACACTTCTACACATGCACTAACTCTAGTAAATCTATCTTATACTCAAGGAAGAGAAATTCCTTACCCAGAAGGCCAGATTATCTCATTGTGAAGAACACAGATCTGGTGCATTTTTCTTCCACACTCTATACATTCAACAAATCTGTAGAAAGAAAGGAATCAAGGTTAGTAGTACTATTAATTGCTTTTGTATTTTGTCTTTGTGTCAGCTCAAGTCTATGCAGGGATATGTTATTACCATTTGCTTCCTTTACCTCCATCCACCTCGCTCATTTTTTAAAAAGAAACCTTTCTAAGGATCAAACCTGTGAACTGCTTGTTGCTATAATAAGGAAGAAAATTCATTCACTGTGTGAGAAGTGAGGAACCAGGAGAAACAGTTGTCTATTAGTTGCCCCACTACACCTGAAGCCTGAGGAACACTGCAGACCTACTGCAGAAGAGTGGGAAAGAGGGAAATAGTAGCAATGTCTAAACATTTTCAGAATTCTAGAGGAGATTCAGGGACAGCTCTGAGCTAAGTTATACAGTTTGCTTCACAAAAGTCAGTGAATGTAGTTTTCCTAAATACCTAAAGTTGTTTCACATATCAGGACAATCTGACCCCTTTTGAACACGTCTATTTGTAAGTCAGATTTAGAATGAATAGTTGTTTATGTAGGGCACAGAGCATTTAGGCTTGTATTTTAGTGTTGGGCTGTACCTCCACTATAACAAAGGGAAAGACAAGTTATGAATCAAGTTATTATTCTCCTCTTCCCACAGTCCTTGAAAAATAGAATAATTGGCTGACCCTTACACTCTCATAGAAAGATGGTGTGGGAAGAATACGCTTCCTTTTTGCTCATTCATTTGAGAATGAAGACAGCATTTTTCAGAATTGCAGCATAGGTGTATAATGAAGGAGCATAAAGTAGCTTTAAAAAAAAAAATCTGGAAAACAAAAAAAAGCAGCTGAGTCACCACCATCTTCATCAAATGACTGCAATTCTGCTTCCAGAGCAGTGCAACAGGACCAGATTTAACAGATCTTTTCCTTGTACCACAGCAGAGCCCCAAAAGCAGCTATTGCCAAATGACCCAAATCAGTTCTGAGACGTAAGCGCTTGCTGCAACAGGGTTTCAAAGCAAGCTACCTGCATTCATCCTTTTGTTGGATCTACATATAAGACAACAAAATGCACTAATTTCAGGCCATACATATGATTTCAGATTTTTTTTTTTTTATAAGGACAGCTGTTGCAATTTGGGTTCTCAGGACAGAATGCCAGATACGCTGCTTAGCAGCCCCTATGGGCTAACGAACAGTTACATGAAAATAGGAAGATGATGAAAAATAAAGCTGGTAAGCAAATGAGTATCATGTATTTACAAAGGAACTGTGATGAAATGAGGATCATTCAGAATGAAATAGCATTACTTACAGTTCAGGATCCAGTGTATCGTTTTTCCTTTTTGAAAACTGTTCTTTGTTTATCGTGCTATGGAGAAACAGGCAATAAAACTCAGTTTTAATAAAAGACATATTCATGTCATACCACACACTGGGACAAAAGCAGATTTTTTTTTTAAACACAAACTCTCACTAAGCACTGCAAGGAAGGGTATTTTATTTTATGAAGTGATGGACAAAGTATGTAACCATCCTTGACTCTATCCATTAAAAAAATTATCCTCTACAGCTTGTGATCTCTCTTGTTCAGTTTACCAAAGTAAACTGTAACTTGCTGACTCAATTTTTGGACCAGTTGTATCAGTGTTTTACAGTTAAAGAACAATTTGATGTGCCCCTGATATTCTGAAGACAGAGAACATCAATTATCTTTCATTACTGAAAAAAGTTACCTTGATTTCAGATTCTTCTATAGCCTTGACTTCCTCATACATTAATTTCTAAGGAGAATTTTCAGCTTCCAAATGCCACAGCCCTAACATAGCCACCACTCTATGCTTTAGCTTTACATTTGCTGGACTAGAAACTCCATCTTTTTGACTGTGAGGTCCCAGGTATCGTTTGACACCAGTCTGCTTTAAAGTAGTCCAGAGCAACCATATAAGAACACTTGGATCTCCAAAAGACAGTGCTGCATAATAGCATGAGGTGGTCAATACGTTCCTCCCTGGGAAGTAATGACAAAGATCCAATCCGACCTGCATTAACTTTCCTGTCCTTTTATGTCAGTGTTTATTCTGAATACTGCCACCTGCAGAATTCCTCAAGCTTATTAACTTATAAACCATGGTTCCTGCAATATCCTCCCCCCAAAAAGAGCATTACTGTACAGCTCAAAACCGTCAGAGTAATTGCTCAGCGCTCATCTTTCCCTCAAGGGCTTCCTTAGTCTTGCAAATGTCTGTTTCAAGATCTCTGGAGGAGGTATAAAAAGAGGGTACAGTGGAATGGAATACTGTCCCAACAATTTGCTATTACCATAGAAAAGGCAAGTAAAGCCATCCGTAGCCTTTTACCATTACCTGCTCAACAACTGCACAGCATTTCTCATAAGCAGATGACACTCCAACACTGAAATACTTAAATGGCAAAAAAACATTTTCTGCTTCTGATTTAGTTGAAAAGCAATCTGAAGCTGAATACACATTTAATAGTACACCCAGTCTATAAGCAGAATGGTACATTCAGCTTTTTCAGACTATGACTGTCACCTACCTACTTGCCTGTAGGCATGGTTATTTTTCTCCAATCAAGGACTTTCACATTTTATTCAGAAAAACAGTGATTCTACTCTTTCCCCTCTAGTGGTATAGCTATAATTTCTCTTTGCTACAGTTCAATCAATCCAAACATTAAAGAAGAAACTTAGAGGACAAGTCCAGGCTTTTCCAAATAATATCTTGTCTTCTCTACCCTGGCCTAAGAAATGAGGGATTTACCTAAAACTAAACTCCTTCCCTTCAAAAAGGCACTTTAGACCATGTCACAGCTTATGAATGCAAACCCAAGCAAACATAAGTGACTCACGTTTGAGGTTGTGAAGGGTCATCTCCCAGAGAAACGCTCTCCCCTTGGATTTCGTTGAAGCACTTCTCACAGAAATGATACCTGTCAGCAAGAAGGCCATATTTGGGTGAACTGCTCCGTCCACACAACACAGCCCAAGCCAAGCAATGGAGCCACCAATCACAGCAGGCCAAGGAAAGGACAGAAGCAGAGAGCAGGTCATCAACGGCGACAAGGATATTCAAGGATGCAGATTTATAGGGCCCGCATTAAGTTTGGTTGTTTTTTGTTTGTTTTGTTTGTGTGGGTTTTTTTGTGCAATCAAAGCCAAATGCAGACAATGACAAGCATGAAGGAGAAAAATACATGAACAAAGAAATGTGGGGTTGCAGGACAAAAACAAAAACAGAGAAGCAGGACAAGACAACACAAAGCAGAAAGCCAAGGCAAAGCACAGATTAGCATTATATCTCTCAAATGGGTTCAAGCAGCAAATGATTAAAGCAAATTAAATGAGTTTTTCTTTTTAGCATACCCATACCCTCTTCATTTTAATAATCCATGCCATGTACAATAAGGAATTAAAATGAGAAGGTGGAAAGAACAGAACAAAGGAAGAACTGCCGCTCTGATTTGTGTATCAGCATAGCAGTTCTGTAGGCAGGAAGATCTGCAGGACATCAATGGAAGAAGGACAGTCTTCCATCTTAAATGTACAAATTCTGAAAGGCTGCAGGATTTTCTCTCACTGGGAAGGGGAAGTTAAATATCAGAAGTTTTTAATAAAATCAGTCCTCAAAATCTTTCAGACACTTGTTATCAAACTGTCAAACTGCACATTGACAAAATACCTAATGTTAGCTGCATACAAAGTGCTCTGCGCTGATACAATTCTTCCACAGCCCTGGACAGTGAAGTCCAGGTACCAGTACAATAACCATTACAGAAAAAGATTTAATTTACATTTGAAGAAAAATTTGGTTGATTCAAGATTCTACCCCAGCCCTCAAATGTTTTGAAACTGTGGCCTCTCTACTCCTGAAGTACGTTAATTGAATGCACAAGGCATCTAAAAAAAAAAAGGAAAAAAAGTTGCAACAGTTAGCTCTAAAGCCACAGAGCAACATTACAACTGTTAAGCTAAGTCAGGAGGTCTAAATCTTCTCTCTCAGTCTTCACCTGAGATAATGCATAGGAGAATACTTCTGGGATGGTGCACTTGAGTCTAAGGATGTACGTGCACGTGCATATATAACAATTTGAAAATCACATGTGCATATCTTATAGTGCAAACACTCCATTCTAAAGTTTTAAAACATCAAAGGATGTCAGATTTTGCGATATTGGTCTTATGGTCTATCAAGTGCTATAATGTAGAGTGCTTTGTATCTTAAATCCAGAACTACAATTACTATGCAATTCTGTAACTACAGATTCTGGAAACTTACTTTCTACTTCCTTGCTCCTACAAATTTCCATTCACTGCTTATTATGCCTAAGAAGGTTAAGATGTAACTGTTACAGTTCTTTGGTTGCTTTTGCTTAGCCAGGTGCTTAAAAAATTACAACTGTCAAATCTTCTTGGCATTCAAGTCTTCGTGGTTATTTTTTGTTTGTTTGTTTTGGAAGTTGAAAAAACAGAGCAGGAACTAAACTGATGGAGGTGACATAATTTTGAGGTAATCAGCCCCCAGCTCTAACTGGTACATTTTGGCAACAGGCACAGGGACATGAGAACTTTAAAACATGCATTTTTCTGCTTCTTCCTGCCTCACTCTTCCAGTTAGCAAAGAGATGCCTTCAGAAGTCAAAGAAGACTTGAATTCTGTAATAAAGCCTCTGAAGACTGCTCTTTTAAGGTGACTAAGGGACAAAAAGAAACCAAGCTATTCAATATATCAATATATAAATCTTCAGTGAAGATTTGCACCACAAAAAAGTTTGTTCTTCAGTTAATATCTTAAGAAAAACAAAAGCTTGCCAAATGATATACATATATATAACATATTTGCTCTATTTTTTGATGAAAAGTACTGCTAGATGGTAGCAAGCAAGTTAACAGACTCGTATATGAGTCCTAGACAAAGATTTGGTTAACAATAGTGTAAAAATTTAGTAGAACATCACACATTTCTTCAAGCAAAAAAAGAAGAGCGAAGGCTGCAGTGAATTTTTGCAAAGAAATTGTTCGCAGGCACTTTCAAGGGCACTTTCATCAATTTTTTTCTTATACCACAAAGGTGTACACATATGAAGAGGGTGTATATGTGTAGACATGCATGCCTTTCACAGATCGACTGCATCATGCACAAAAGTGCACCAACCAAGTTTTCCTTACCTGTTCTGGTAACTGTAGTAAGTGGCATCTCGAGGGATTGTGCATAGCTGTTTGCCATAGCAACACAAAGTCTGTGGCGAGAACTCCAACTGCAAAAAGGAACGGGTCATCTCAGTACTAATGTGTTTTTACTTGCTCTCCGTGGGAAGCAAACATAACCCAGACACCAACCATTACCACCTTATTCTGTGCACAGATCTCACAATGCAGCAAGACTATGAAGTGCTGGAGTCAAAAAAAAAGTCCTTACTGGGCTGTTATTCTCAAGTTAGCTTTTCTCCAAAAATGGAAAGCATATCAAGACCATGAAAATACAATGCAGCCTCGATACACACTGAAATTGAGAACACTTCTGCAAAGTCTTTTTCATTGACCATCAATGTAATTCTTCAGCTGCTGAATTTCTCCCCCTGCAAGGGCTTATATATGAATATATAATTTAAGCAACAGATAGTATTAGAAGATACATAAATTCTGAAATCTAGAATTACTTAAGATTGCTAAACCCTGGTAAACATTCAGAATTTTTTACACAATGTAGCCGCTAACGACTGCAATTGCTGTATTTCCCCTAAGTAGCAGGGAGTAAGAACCAAACTAGGAAAAAAAATAATAATTTTTCCTACCTTTCTTCCACAGCAGTAACCAAGGCTCTGCATAACTGGATCAATTTCTTGCTCAAACACCTCGGCCAGTTTTGAGCAGTACTTATATACCCGGGATGTTTTGCGGTTGTAGAGCCAGGCATTATTGAACATGAGCCAGATGTCATCTACATATTGCCATGGTTCTTGATATTGTCCTGTGTCTAGCTTCCTCTTGATAGTAGAAAGGTCCATGGGATTCTTCACTATGTCAAAATAATCCTGAAAGTGTAGCATATCAAAATACTGCTATAGAACTATGTTGTGAAATGACAGCATATGCATTCTCAGCACATACATCTTTCTGCAATACATCAAGAAAACAGGTTCCTCCCTGACTTGACCATCAAGCTCCCTGTGATGTGCACTGAAGTCTCTAATTCTGTATAACTCTCCCATGCTTCCTTTCCATTATTCCTGTATTTCTCAGGTTCAGCCGTCTACCATCAATGAAGTAAAACACTAATTTTAGTCTGCAAAACAAAGTACTACAGAAAGAAGAAAATAGCAGTACTTTTGCAGCTGCTGTCATCCAAGGACACGTATATAAGAACATTAGTAGGAAGAACTGCACTTAGTAGACCAGCCGAATAACAAAATCCAATATGTGTACTAGATAATAACAAATTCCATGTTTCCTCCTTATACATCTTCCATCTAGAAGTTTTTTTCCAATCTCCCTCATCAATTATAGAAAGTCCTCCAAATACAACAACCAGTTGAGAGCTTGTTTAAGAACATGAGAAACAGCTATACCTGCTTCTACTACAGAAGGCCTTGCATTTTTGCAATTTAAAAAAAGCAGTAAAAACCAACAAAGCCAACCAAATGAAAATATTTCAGACAAAAAAATGTCACTCAAAGCATTTAAACAGGACTATGTACACGTATAGGTGTATAAAAAAATGCAATGGTGTGGTCAATCAAGTTTTAAAACACAGACCCTCGAAAGATAATGACGCCAAACACAGCTCTAAAGCAAGTACAAAACTCAACACAAACAAGGAGTTCAGTAGCCTCCTCTTTGCTAATGTAAGCTTAATCAGTGAGTATTATTTATTTTTCAAGTGGTCTTGATCTGCTTAAGTTTTTACATAATCAGTTTTCTACATACTGACATACACTGCATTTCATAGGTGTTTCTCATCAATAGAAGTATCTTAATACGAATGAAGAGCCACAAAAGGCCCTCAAAACATTGGGATCTGCTAGCAGTCACCTCAACGAGTGGTATGTGTGCTTATTCATCATAAGGTAAACAGAACTGAACAAACCTTTGAAAAAATTTTCTTGACTCAAACATCATACGTTCCACTGATTAACTCAAACCTATTCAAATGCATCAACACAGAAAAGGAAGCAAGACAGACTTCAGTTGGTCTGAAGTACATGTTCTGAGAACAGTTCTGAGTTAAAGTCAGGAGAGTATCTTGCTAAGACACTCACAGGAATTCCTAGTAGTTGGGGATCCACAGGCTGTCGAAATGGAAGAGACTCTGGGTCCTGACGGTAAAGTGCCTCCAGTGTTGGCATAAGTGCCTGCCGCAACTCTTCTGGCTTGAAAACTTTTGAAAAACAATCAACATTAGAAAGATAGAAACAGCTGTAAGGAGGAAGTAACATGCTAGAAAGATGTGGAGTGTAAAAAGACTACAGGCAACAAGTATAAGATGCTTAGCAGGGCTTGTTTATAACACTGCATTCTGAGGAGGATATTAAAACAATCATCTGAAAATGAAATGGGGAAAATACTTAAAAAGGATTTAATCACAGAACGACACCATCAAATTTAAAAGCCAATTTACATTCCTTCCTGATGTCACAGAAATAAGCTTATCTAGAAAATCTGCCACAGTCACTCCAAACTCTATTGTACTGACAGTTTCTCTAACACTTAACATAATACAAGAGCTGTAAAAAACTTGACAAAAGACAATTACATGTATTAAATATTTGTTGCCAAAGAGTCACAAAAACAATTCATGTAAGCCTACTGAGTACCAATGAAGAAAACTCCTCTCTCTCTCTCTCTCTCTCTCTCTCTCTCTCTCTCTCTCTCTCTCTCTCTCTCTCTCTCTCTCTCTCTCAACACCTCTAAGGGAGATAAGTGAAATTCAGCCAGTGATTATACTTACTTTTTTTCTTAGACTGTCCTGCTGCTGGAGAAGACTGAGTAGCTGGAGTTGTAGGTCTTTCTTCCCCCTCTGTCATTTCAGTCTTCACTTCCGTTTTCTTCTCTTCTTGTTCCATTGGGTCTGGTTTACATTCCTCCACTGCTGGTTCTACTTTAACCTGGAAAGTAGATTAGACCCTGTCACAGCTGCCTCTAGAGTCACCCAACCAATTTTCTGTCCTATAAACCTACATACCACTTGCCCACTGCTCTTATCTAGGATTAAGGTTGTCTACATTGCAATCTTATCTTGCCTAAAACATGATCTGATGTGCCAGAACATATCTTTAACACCAGAGGAGTGGCAGCGATGGGCTGCTAACCAGTTATGAGCTGCAAGTAGGCAAAGAGGTACGGATCTTGCTGCTCAGGCAGTTCTGACTGTCTCTCCCATACTCCAGCTGCCAGAAGTCACGCTTCCAGCTGTCCTCAAAACAAATTGTCACAACCCACTACAACAGCCTGTCACATACACAGCCACTACTATAACAAGAAAGAATACCAATAACACTGAAAGGAGCATCTTGAGCACCTTCTTACATTAGCATTTACCAAAAAACTTCACGCTTCCAACCACGTTATCACAGTCCTTCTTGTGGTCACTGTTTCTACCATAATTTCACCACAAAACAGAGACCCTTCTTTAGAAAGAGATAAGGGAGGTGACAAAACCACAGCAGCAGGTAGCATCCAATTCCCTCATTGAAGTCTAGAAGGACTAGCTTGCATGGAGACCAAGGAGCTAACAATAGTAGATACTAGTTAGATATTCTCCCCAACAACAAACCAACAAGCTCACCTCAGATTTCTCCTCCATCTGCAGCTCTGTTTGTTCTGTTTCCCCTTCATCTGTTTTTATCTCCATTTTCACTTCCTGCAAAGGTGGCTGCTGCTGCTCTGCTGCAGTCTGCTGAGAGTTCACTTCTGTGCTGCTGGTGGATGGGGGGTTGGACACCTGCCCATCAATGCTTACAGCTGGTTGTGACAGCTGAGGGGTAAAAAAACAGAAAAAACAAACATTACAAACAGGCTTCTAATTAACCTATTATTTTTCTCTGCTCTGATCTACCTTTTATCTATAACCTTATTCCCATCAAGTTTAAAAGCACTTTAGTACTTCCATTTGCTTAACTGAAGTGCATTCTGCTAACACAAGTCCAGTTATAGAAGAAAACACAATAGACATGCACTGGAAGGCCTAGTATATAATTTCATATTGTTTCCCTACCGTATGCCATCACTATGCATATGCAGACATAACTAAAGGCCTTGTATGTATGCTTCACTGTGAATTTCTCAACGTGCGAAAAAATTACTTCCTCTATGGAAAGACCAGATCCAAAACCTTACATTTGCCCATTTGTACAATTAAAATATTTACTTACAGGTGTTGTGGGGTGCTGAGGCTGCAGTGGTGCTGTTGGTGTGGGAACCGATGCCGTCGTACTCTGCTGTGACAAGGGTTGCTGCTGCTGCTCTGCAGAGGGTGTAACAGGAACTGGAGGCTGGACTTGTGGAGGCAGCTGTGCCTGCGGAGGTGTTGGAGTCTGCCTCTGAGGGGGATGCATAGTTTGTGACTGCGGTCCGGGTGGCATCGCCTGAGGAGTAGGGGTGGGGACAGTGGTGGCAGCTGCTGCAGCCTGCTGTTGCTGCGATCCCAAGCCTGGAGGTGTATGGTGAGGTGTTGGGGTTCGACTGGGTACTGGAGAAGGAGAATTTCGGTGCATGGGAGGCTGTGGAAGAGGTGGGCAGTGAATATGACTCCCTTGAGAACCTGGAGCCATGGCAGGAGAATTCACAGGACAGGAAGAGCTGTTCATTTGTGCCTGTGGGAAAACAAGTACACATCTGCAATGACTCCAAATAGGAAAGGAGTCTAAATACTGTTAAAATGGCTGCTTTCCCACAGTTACTGGCATACTTTCTCAGAAAGTGACAAACTTAAAAATATACATCTACTTCAAAAGGAGAAACGGGCTTTTTATTTTGTATCACTGTATTTTGTATACAGCTCTAAAATAGAAGTTTCAGAGTAAATAATACTCATTGATACATTCAAAAGAACAGCACGCCTACACTTGCAGTTTGCAAAACATTTCTTTCTAAAAATGCAGATATATACATCCTGAATACGGGGCGATACATCACAGTGGAAAGAATGGATTCAAATATAGCGTGCCCACGCCCCCATCCCCAAGACTAGAAACTAGATTTATCATCAGAAATACATACAGCTGTAACTGCACTATGAGATTACAAAAAGAGGTACTGGTTAAGAAAAAAAGCTGTCACTTCACAATAATCTTGCCTGCAAACTAGGAAGAAGCATCAACGAGAAGCAAACTGACGTTCCCTACTTCTTCCTGGCCTGAAAGGTTCTCACTGAAAAGGGAGAGGGAAAGGACAGAAAAGAAACTGCTAGACTGGAAGTTCCAAGCTTTAGTAGTGACAACCCTCCTATTCCCCAAATGGCAGCAAAATACATTTGATGGTTGTGGTTGGACATGCCTTTTTATGACTTATTCCAACTTCTTTTAATTTCTAAGGCTCTACTGCTTTGCTGTTCTTAATTACTATATGCTGAGCAACAAGCTCTTTCCTTCACAGAAACAAACTTAAATAATTCTCTGCCACTTAAACTTAAGCCTGAGAACAAGCCAGTATTTCACCCTCGCCACTACCAGCACTATAGCCAGGAAAATGCTGAGTCTCAATAAATGAACTCAGTTGATTATAGATTCAATAGCATCTTGAGAAAACAAATTATTCTCCATTATTGCAAACTCGAACAATGAAAACAGCGTATGACAGAGCCTGCTAACACTACTTCCAGAAATCAGAAACTTACTTGAGAAACCGGTGTCTGATTGCTAGTTTGTGTCATAGGCATGCTTGCTGCATTCATTCCTGGGGAAGAAGCAGGGAATGGGTTCTGCTGCAGAAATTGATTTTGACCAGAAGGTTGGCCAACTCCTGGTTGTTGCATACGTGAAGGAAATCCCATCTGTTGGAAAAGAAAGAACTAATTTCATATACTTTTGTAGTATTTTACAAAAACATTTATTTCACCACAAAAATGGTTGCTTGATATTTATACGTAGAATACACTATCGAAAGTCTACTACAACTCTCGAAAGATAGAAATTATGATATCTGCCAATCAAGCAAAGGGATACTGATTTCAGACCGTGACTTCAATTTGTTCCTTGTTTCAGGAGAGCAACAGCCCAAAGCTCCACTTAAACTTAGTTTTCAGTGAAGGAAATTATATGTCTTTTTAATTAAATCACCAAAGCTGACAACAGACCAGACACATCCTCTGCTGCGCTGCAAAATAAGGAGCCAAAGTGCCTACAGATCACAGAAATAATGTTTAAAATTGTATTTATTTTTGTTTACTTATTTTAAGGAAAGCACAACAGCAGCAAACCCATGAGCTGAATAGCCAGGATGAAGGGAAGCGCACTGACCTGGTTCATGGCCCCGGCCTGGCTTAGCTGTCCAGGGTGCTGAAGAGGAGGGGTTTGCCGGGGTCCCATCGGTGACAGCTGCATGTTCATATGGCCAAACTGATTCATTCCTGTGCATTTGTGCCAAAAATAAACAATCAACAAAAAAAACCCACTTCTGAACAGAGGACTGAATTATCCTTTGGGCACCACTCAACATTTGGAGAATGCTGTTAATTTCTTCTCTCTTTTTTTTTTTTTTTTAAACAAAAAAATTTTCAAGCATGCAATGGAAAACACATAATGGAAATATCCTATTAGTCAGTTAACAGAACAATTTTAAGTACTAAGCATCCAAGCTACTTCAGAATACATACTGGCTTTTTTCCCCTGAAAGACTTGTTCCCACATACAATTTGTGATAGTTTGCATTATCTTAATTACTGGAAGTTCGTTTCTTGGAAATTCTGACTGTGAATCTTCATTTAAGTGCTTTTTATATTGGCTGCAATACTCCTTGAAAATGCAACCAAGGTTCTACCCCAGAGCAGCAATTTTCAGCATCCTCCCTCTGCTTTGGACATGCCCTCACCACAAGCTGATTGGGTCAACTATCTCATGTTCACACAGAAACTTAAAAATAATTATAATAATAAAAATTAAGTTCCCCATTTAACAAAGCAAGTAGCTACAAGCAGCTCACATTTCCAAGAAAATGAAACAACATTGTGCACAGAAACACAAATACATCTATACACACACATGTATGTATATAAAGTACAGATCTATTTTCTTGGTCACACAGAACACAGAATTGTAGGGGTTGGAAGGGACCTCAAGAGATCATCGAGTCCAACCCCCCTGCAAAGCAGGCCCCCTACAGCATGCTGCACAGGTCAAATGGGAAAATAGCAGGTGAAACAAAGGCTGCCTAATTCCAAGATTCTTTCACGATCACAGTAACAAAGTTTCTTCTCTTCGGAGAAGAGAAGGTTGCGGGGCGACCTCATTGCAGCCTTTCAATATCTGAAGGGAACTTACTCCCAGGAGGGGAGTAAACTCTTCATAAGGGCTGATAATAGCAGGACACGGGGAAATGGTTTTAAGTTAAAAGAGGGAAGATTTAGGTTGGATGTTAGGGGGAAGTTTTTTACTAGGAGGGTGGTTAGGTCCTGGAACAGGCTGCCCAGGGATGTTGTGGATGCCCCGTCCTTGGAGGTGTTCAAGACCAGGTTGGACGAGGCTCTGGGCAACCTGATCTAGTAAAGGTGTATGTTTGGTGGCCCTGCTAGGCAGGGGGGTTGGAACTACATGATCCTTGAGGTCCCCTCCAACCCAGGTCATTCTGTGATTCTGTGATTTACCTGGCTGTGCCTGCATGCGATTCATCATCTGATTTGGCACATTAGCACGTATCAGTGTTGGGTCAGTTATAGGACCATCTGTAAAAAAAGATACTGGAATAAGATTATGGCATTTAGAAACCACCAGGTTTTTAATTGAGAAAACATTCTAGTGAAAGTGAAAATCCTCCTGTAAAAAAAAAGTAAAAAAAAAAAGTATGGACATTGTCCAGTAATTCTAAACATACTTTAGAGTTCCTCAAGTATGAGGCAAATCCCAATTGATATCCAATTGACTAAAACATTCTGACTTACAGCCAGATTTACAAACGTGGTCAAATATGAAATATATTATTGAAGTACAATGACAAACTCTGCAGCTTGTGAACATTCCAGACCACAAGGATTTCTACAAACCACTCTACACTGTTACTGCACTTCCTGATAGAAAACACTATAAAAATGGGATGGTTTGATCAAACCTCTGAAGTTTGGTAATTCTAGCGTATGGGATAAAAAAAAATAAAAATAAAAAATCGCATCTACTCCTGAAAGTCTATCATCCAGAGAAAGTTACAGCAAATAAATTCATAGTACCAATCTCAAAGCCTTTCCTGCTTTTTGGTAAGATATCTTGGTAAATCCAGTTCTAAGTTCAAGTATGAAAAGATCCAGACTGGAATTACCAAGACGCATTCATATTCAAAAAGGAGAAAAACCCCTCAGATTAAGCTTCTTGTAGCATAACACTGGAACTACTGGATCATCATGCAGCATAATAACCCAAGATTCTTGCCTCCTCAACTGTCTAATTCTGATTTTGACTCCATGTTCTTAAGGCAATTTATTATAGTGTCGTTGACAGCTATACATCTATTCCAATTAGATGTCTTCAGAACTCAGTTCTTAACTGTGAAGTATCTAAAAACATGCAGGAATGAATGAATGGAGGAGACATATCAAGTGCAAAAATAAGTGTTACTTGTTTTTGCCTATTACCTGGCAAAGCCTACTGTGTCTCATAACTTCCTAATGCTGTGAACAGATAACAGTCTTCAATAGCATTACAATTTTGATCATTAGCTCCTTTCCAAACTCATTTTTACTCTAATATGCAAATGCCTGGTTATAAGGGAATATAATAATAATAATAATAATCTGTTTAGCATTAGGAGTGTCAAATAACAAAACTACCGTGAAATACAAGACAGCTACATTGGGAAAAATACTGAAATCTGGTTGTTACTGTACACTATAAGAGTATCTGTTCAAAAACCCAAGCCAAAACAGAACACCAAACAGGACAAACAAACATAGCACAGGGCAAGCACATCTAAACTTTCAAAGGCATAAATAATATGAACTGGGAAAACACTTCAATTATCAGACTTCCTGCTCAGCAGCAATAATAACCATTTTAAACACCAGGCAGTTAAATACTACTAAAAGGTGTTTGTTAAAGGTAACTTCAGTTACTACCAATCAATTCTAGAGGTAAGACTAATGAGACTGAAGTTCTACAATGTCCTCCATTTCCTCTAATCTAGCATAAAGGGTTAGAATACTTCAGTACGCTCACAAGACCAAATAATTTTAGATAATCTGTGGTCATTAATTAACAAATAAGCAAGGCAAAGATTTTGCAAGTACTCCTAAGCAGAGACGAATAAGTTCAATTTAACTCTAGGTAAACCAGGTACCAGTGAAACAGTACTGCCAAAATGCTCACCAGCACACCAGAAAAACACTATATACTTGACCCATACCAAGCAATAACTAACCCAACTGTTCTTACTTGCAGACATCCCAGGCTGAGGCTGTCCCATGTTGGGCCCTTGATTCACAGGAGCCTGTGGCATGCCCGGAGCATTTGGTATCATATTCTGCTTCTGCAGCCTCGTTCTTCGCTTTTCCTCCAGCTCCTTCTGAATCTTATAGATCTTCTCAGCTAGCAGGTGGTAATACTCTGCCTGTTGGGAGAGGAATACGATCCAGGAAAGGGAAGGAGTCATGTTAAAACAAGGCAACAGGTCACACTCAGCAAAGCTTGGAAGACATCCTTCCACATGCACATTCCAGCTTAGAAGGGAGGAAGCTTCCCCTCTGCAGGGCTGCCAGGGAGGTTGGTGGGCAAACACAGGCACTGCTCAGGGCATTTTTGGCAACCATCAGGGCACCACACAAAATTTTTCTTTTCATTTCATCCAGAGCGTTTCAGGCACAGCACTGCACAACAGACACCACCCCAATTCCCAGCACACCTGCTAGCTGGCTGATTCCTAGACTCAAGCCAGCAGCTCTGGGACACTCTGCTTCCCACCCCTCTTCCTCTCCAACCACTACCAGGTGAGATTAGAGAGATGCAACCAGATGACAGCATCTCACCCTGCTATTTGCTGATTCATACATATCGCCTTCCACTTTCCGAGCATATGCCACCAGATTCTCCATACGCCGATCCTTCAATGCTGCAGGGTCAGGTGTAGGAAATATGGCTTGGACTCTGAAGAAAAAGCATGCAAGCTATTAGGATGTCTCCAAATCTAGATGTCAGCACCTCAGCACCAACCCCAACTGATGGGAACACAAAGCAGTAAGCAAATTTTTGAGGGATTGAGGCACTGCTGCTGTCTCCAAGCGATGCTCCTGGTATGTTGATGGGCTGAGTATGGAATGGAACATTTCCAAGACAATAACCCCAAAGCAGCACGTCCATCTTCATGAAGGAGAAGAAAAGCAAGAACATCTCCATCACGTTTCTTGCCTTGCCTTCTCACTGACTCTTACAAGCTCCACATCCCAGCCCCTTGTTTGTTATTAGCTACTCACAATTTATGAACAAGATGATTTCGGAGATCCTGAGTAATATCTTCATGCCACTGCTTTCGAATTCCTGTATTGGATGGCTGAGCTGTTGGCATAGCCCCCAGACTGGCAACATTGGCGCTTTCACTCATCATGGAGCTTCAAAAACAGAGTAAGAATTTGAGGATGGAAGTCCAGCCCAAGCTTAGTCATCTTACAGTCAGAGCCTCTTTTAGAATAATGTTAGTACAAAGTGCTAGTTCAGCCATTCCCTAATCAATGGACAAACTGTGCAGAAACAGCAGCACAGACACCAAAACAACGCATCCCTCCCAGGATTAAAGAGGGCCATGAAAGAGTACAAGCTGTGCTATCCAAGGATTTTGAAAACAGGAACAAAAGCTACAAAATCCAGAGGGAGAGACAACAATCAGTGGAATTTATCCCACTGTTTATGCAAAAAGTGCCATGAGACTATTAAGCACAAGGATCACTTTTACACCTCAATGAATAAGTTGCCCCTTGCTCCCATTGCAGACCAACAGCAGACTTGTGGTATGCCATCTCCATTAGTAAATACAACAATGGGTGCTTCAGATCTACCCAGTTACTAATCCAGATAACGTCTGTAACCTCTGTGGCTCAACAAAATCAGTTTGCAAGCACTTAGTGCAAAAGTTAAAATGGACACATGGATCTCTAGAAAGGATAAAAACAAAGATATGGCAACTACGAGGCTTCTTTTCCAACTGTCCTACAGCTACAATCAGCTCTGACCCTCTCAAGTATAAGCACACAAGATCTTAACATACACCTTTTTCACATTCATCTCATTTATTACGAGCAATCATCAGCATTTGTAGCTGAATCAAATCACTGGGTTGCAAAGAGTTAGCCAACTTACTTTTGGGAATTCATGGTTGAATGTAACATTGAGTCAGGCAGCAGACTGGGGGTTTGAACTCCTACTCCTCCATTTACCCCCATTGGATTTGCACCTAGAAAAAATAAGCAGTATGAAATGAACTGCGTAGCTACTGTGCATGATTAGCAATTGCTCAGCAACAACAGAGGTCTAGACTTCAAAGTACTTGGATTTTGTGAAAGGAGTTTAATTCCTCTTTACCATTTACCCTCTTCCTTTTACCAAATTGAAGTCTGAGGCACAGTACTGGTGTCCTCCAAGTGAAACATCAGCAATATTATTCTTCTGCTCATCTTCCTGAACTTTTCAGCAAGCAAGCAATTTCCATTTTCTGCCAATAGTATCTACCAGAATATTCTCCTGCAGAAGGTTCTGCATTACAAATTCTGTTGTTTTCTTAGAAGTTTCTTCTGTGATTCAGAGGCTTAGAGGACATATACTCAAAGGATTCAAAATAAAAGATTCAGCTACAACCTGTATCTGACAAGGTTCACTCTCACCTGTTCCATAGTTAAGGATCCTACAACTAATCCAGTGTAGGTATTAAAAAAAAAAATCAAAGTGGCAATCCTTTATAGGAAAAGGCTCTAGTACTTTATCTACCACCATCTTTTCTGAATCACAGCAAACCTCAATCACCATAAAAATTTGCCCACACACTACACTTAAGATTCAAGAGAAATCCAGTTTATTTGGAACATCTGAATAGATCATTTGGTGAAGCTGAGTAGTATGGAAGCCATTACTAGTCTTTATACACGTTCAGGACACCTGAATCCCATAGAACCTGTACTTCAGGAGCATTTCTCATACATACCTTTATGAGCACTACCAACACTTTAACAGACTTTTCATACAGCTGCCTCTAGTTCCTTCCCTCACAATTCATTTATTTATTTTTTTTTAATCTTTCCCAGACCCACTTTGTCACCTGAGAGCAAGGTGGTGTAGAAGACAACTACAAACCTTTGCTTTACCTCTCTCTTTCAACTGCCAGAAACAATTTGTTCGACCTACTTAGGTCTGCATCTCTTCAGATCAGAGCCTTCACCAAATCCTGATCTTTGTCCAAAACATGCTCTGCTATCATGCAGTCCATAAGCTGACGCCCACAGCAGCTGTGGATGCCTCCTCCCTGGAGGCATTCAAGGCCAGGCTGGATGGGGCTTTGAGCAACCTGGTCTAGTGAGAGGCATCCCTGCCTATAGCACAGTGGTTGGAACTAGATGATCTTAAAGGTCCCTTCCAATCGAAACCATTCTATAATTCCATGATTCCTACCTCAATCGTTTTAATTCCCCAAGCCTAACAATGAAACAAGTGAAAAATCTATATTCTCCAAGCTTATCCTTTCTATGGTAGGCTTCACTTTTTCAATCTCCAAGAACTTTTCAACCCATCTATTTGGCTTTTATTTTTACTAGTGCTAAAAGGAGTACCCAGTAAAAAGGAATAGGCATCTATGTCTGTAAGGAGGAAAAAAAAACAAAACAGAAAGACTTAACTTGGAAAAAAAAAAAAGGGATTACACACTACTGTCAATTTCTGAAGCCCCTCACTACAACTTCCTGGGGCTTCTAGAAATTCATCTACTTGTAAAACACTAATGAAGAATTAAAAATTGTAATTTTTATCTAGTTGTTCTAAGACTAAGCTCTCAGGACTCAATTTAAAACACTTTACATTCTGGAAGGCAAAGTTCTAGCAGTATACAAGCTGCAAGAAACCTGTGAGGATCAATCATCTCATTAATGAGTTTACGCTATCCAACAATCTTCATGAGTAACTCATGAGTATGACATCCTCTGGTGCAGAGACAGCACAAACTGCAATCTGCAACCAGCTACTACTTTTCTTGGCAACCTTTCAGTTCTCCCCCATTGGTACTCCTGAGCATACACGACACTCACTGTGTACATGAGCTTGTCATGAGGCATATGGGCCAGACCATAACTCCACACAAGATTGAGATAAATGCCTACCAGTCCAGCTATCCACTTTTCAATTAAAGCAACTCAAGCTAAGAACTGAGAGTGAGTAAAGTTCCCATGATGTCATCCCAAGCTATTAATCATACATTTGATAGGTAAAGGTTACTTTGACACCAATGATAGCCAAGGCACAATTAAACACACTTCAAATTTAAATTCCCATGCAATCTTGTGCGATTTTACAATAAGCCACACAGACAGTTTACAGTTACGTGAGTCTATATGACAGAATTCAGAGAGAGAGGAACATACTGCTTTTCATTTTTTAAAACTAACGTTGCAGATCTGAGAAACAAACATGAAATGCTACTGTTCAAGTGACAAGGAAGCATTTCTGAATGCAGGCATTCTAATGCCTGCATTTCCAATTAAAAACTCAAAAAATTCCTGACACTGATGTAACAGTATCACTATAAAGCTACAAGACAACATTAAATAACATGCTTTAGAAAAATTAGTTCTTTTCCCCAAAAATATTTTTCCAAAAAACATGCTTTCCCCAGAAAGTCTGTTTTCCAAGAGAAGACATTTGGGTCCCCTGAAGTCCCCTGTTCCACTGAGCAGATTGATATTCCATGTCTAAAATACTGCAAATTCACACCTTTTGCACGTTAACTATCTGTAACTAGGTAGCAGGTAAAAAAATTTCCATCAGATATAGCGCAGGAAAATTGCCTGTAGTTTATATTTTAACACTGACAATCGAACTTACTCATAGGATTCATCGGGCGCAGACCCTGGGGTGACTGTCCTTGTTGCTGATTCTTCACTTGAGCCTGAGTCTGTGTCTGCATCTGGTTCCCTTGATAGGTTAGTCCAAGGGCTGCATAGGCTCTCTCGATGGAGCTGGGGTCTATCTGACTGGTAGTGCTTATGCTGGGCGTAGTCTGCTGCCCCACACCCACGGAGCCGGTGTTTGCAAGTCCTACTGCAGCTCCACCCAGTAGCGCTGGAAGAGATGCACCAAAGTTAGTAAGGACAGTGGGAGGTAGTCAAAGAAGTCTACAAAAAGAGGGAGGAGACTACTGGTTGTTCAGAACCAAAATGTCTCCTTCTAGGACTATGCAAGTAAGATGCCAGGTCTGGAAAAGCCATTGTGAAAACAGAGAATAAATTTTGGCCCAAGCAGTCATTTCAATAACATTGTTTTCCTTCTGAGCTGCTGAAAAGAAATCCTTAAGTATTTAGGACATTGTTTGCTCAAAACTGAGAATGGAGGCAAATGTCACAGAGTTTAAAGGCAGAAGCGTTCAGCTCTTCAACAGCCATGCTTTGTTATTTTCTTAGAACAAGAAATATTCCAGTTCATGTCATGCAAAGAGCCCAAAATAACATTAAGAACCATGAGGATACAGTTAACAAAAGGACAGAAATCTTGCAGATTTTGGCAGGAAGACCAAGGAGTCAGAAAGGAGAAGAGGAAAGAGAAAAACAAGGGAAGACAAAACATCAAAGCTCAATGCTGAAATGACACAACCCTCTCTGTGCGTAAGTCTGTCTACAGGAGATCATCAGCTCCAAAAGGTGGCAGAGAAAAGTAAATCAACTGGTTGAGAGCACTACAGTTCTTGTCCACCCTTACTACTCTCCTGCTAGAAAAGTTAGAAAGCTTCCACAAAAACTAGATAACAGCTGCAGAAAAATATTCTGCCACTCCAAAGCAAGATGACAATTGTACTATGTACTTCCATGTCAAAGAAGACCATCAGCAGAGTACAAGCAACTCCCAACATGCATTTTATGGTTTATCACGCAGAGCTTCCTAACAGACTTACATTGTTGGTTTCTTTTGTCCCCAGCATTTTTGAGTGGCAAACATACAGGACAGTCATGTCTCGTACAGTTCTTCCAGTGCGAGATGATTTGTCGAGAAGACGCGCAGTGTGCCACTGAGAAAAGGAAGAGAATGAGAAACCTTTACAAATTAATACCAGCACCTCCACACAGCCAATACAAACTAGGTAGGGAGTAGCTATTCCTCTCAGGGCACACATCGATTTCACAGCTCAGTAAAGGATTAATTGAGATAGTTCAGTATTAGCTAGCCCTGAATATGTAGCTAGATTGGCTTAATTAAGTTTCCTTGGAAGCTCTATCTTATGTTTCCAAGCCTAGTTCTGAGAACAACACCATATACATAAGGAGTTAGGCACATGGAATCAAGCAATTAAGATGCCAGCAACTGGGACAACCCAAGTACACTTAGGCTACCAAAAAGAGTGCACATCTCCCTTGGTTTCTAGGATAGATTGGAGTTCATTAGAGCCAGAACCACTTTAATTCTGGGCTAGTTATTGCTTAAGATTTGTCCCTTTCATTTCGGGGAAATAGAGTCCTGCTTACATATTTCTCCTTTGTGCCTGCTGTTATCAGAAGACAGCATCCAAAAGGTTTTGCAATGAGTTAGCAAGTTAAGAAAAACACTTTCATTTGTTTCTTTTTGTAATCTTGCCTTAACTTGACCCAAACTTTTAAAGACTGAGGAGGAGGTTATAATTTGAATCCCTAAGGGAACAGACAGGTAAAAAAAATTCAATTTCCCAAGCCACCCACTTGTTCTCCATCTTTTACCATAAGCCCTTCTGGACTTGCAGAGGTTGACCACATCTATATAACCACTCCTCCCCCACTTACCCTGGCAAGATTTGCCAGCCTGACAATGTGTCATGTGGTTCAGGACATTCTTCATGGTTCGGCAATGGGGGAGGTTGCACTGCCGCACCTCACCGTTGGCCTGTTCTCGCCGTTGACACTTGTGAGCGTGTAAGAGGAGAACTAGTTGTTGCTGAATGAGTTTGCGTTTCTCTGGATCTGCTGTTGGAGCTCCAGACCCCATTCCTTGTGAAGCTGCTGGCCCCATCCCAGCTTGCTGAACTTGGGGTGCCTGCTGCTGACCCTGGAGGAAGGAGAAAGGAAGTGTCCAGAAATAAAACTATTTAAGAATCGCCTATTTAACATGGAAACACCAAAAAGAAACAAATATATGAAGAAATATTACATTGTGTGATCAAGGGAATATACCACCTACCTGTAGTTCTGGATGATCCACATTAAACCCTTCCCAACAACAGTGCTGGCAATACTTCACTTGCCAACTACAATGCCCTCCTCACGTCATACCCTACCTATTTCTAGCTCTTGCCTTATAAAGGACCAGCAGAACTTCACTTTGCACATGCACACAGGTTAATGCTTGCTGCTAGCCCAACTACAAAGTGTTAAGACTACTTGGGCCTCAAATAATCTTTTGGAAGCTACAAAGTTACACCCATAAATCTTGCCTTAGTGGAGGAAGGCACTTTTTGGAAGGAAAATTTTTTCCCCCTGCTTCTACCGAGCACTTCAACCAATCATTTCTAGAACGGGAGAATGAAAGGGAACTTAAGGGAACCTCTTACCATCAGGAAGCTTGTACACATACACGCAGGAAGAGCACCTACTAGTCTCTGCTGAAGATGAAGCACAACTTCAGCATAATGCATGTCAGAGAACTAATGTCAAGTATGGCAACACCTACTATTTCCATACTGACGTTTATTTCTTCAGACTTCCTCTTTCTTCTATATGAATTGTGACAAGCACTCAACAAAAAAAAAAAGAGGCTCAGGAACTCTGTGTTGCTTGTTTCACTTCAAAAGCCTTCAGTTTGTAATGGGCTCTTCACTTACAGAATGTTTTAAGGAACGTTCATGAAGATCTCCAGTTATTTTAGAGCTCAACTACCTGCACTCCTAAACTCCAGTTCTTCCATAGCAGTATTAACCTTTCATTTTACAAGGAGACTCTACCAGTTATTCAGTCCCTTCAGGGCTTTTCTAAGCTCCAGTACAACCGTAGCTGCCTTTTTGCAGTCTGTCATTCTAAACGACAAGAGAGACAGCAGCAACTCTTCATTCCTAGGTCCAGCCGGGTAGCAACTCAACTTCAAAAGAGAGTTATATGCTCTGAATTGAACAAAAGCTTGACAGTAAGTTTTGGCAGCTTCTTTATTGGTTAATATAACCAACTGGCAATACTAGGATTCCAGTGTTTCATGCTCAACTTAATAAATAAATAAAACCCAAGGAATCACCCTTTCTTTAATTCAGAGATACAAATTTACCTGGGAGTGTTTTTCAGCAAATTACTTAGGTCAAGAGACTGAGTCCTGAGGAGGTAAACAATCTAAGATCCGAAGCAGTGACAAACACAAGCTATATTCAGAAGCACAATTTTGTTTCACAAACAAGAATATACGTATGAAAAAAAAACCACACAACCCAACAATAGTGGGGCACTTCACATGTCTTCCTCCTAAACAATTTAGGCTCTTAAAATAATGAAGCAAACACATTCAGCCCTTGCTCCCCTAGAGCACTTGGCACTACTGTTAAATTCAAGCTAGTGAATCCAATGCTCATAACTTATAAGCTTGGGACATCCAACTTTTCCACCACTCACTTCCCCTTTCTCCAAGCCTTGCTGCAACCACAGTGTTGAGAGGAATGAGGGAAGAACACTGCTACCACAGTAACACTAGGACCATTGCATATGCTCATGTAATAGCACAACAGGAATGAACACCCAATTGGGACTTCTAGACACTATCACATGTAATACATTTGAGAAGTATTACTTATCCCAAAAGCATCAGAAGTATAAACAGAAAAACCAATCCTCAAGACAAAACTACATTGAGAAGGAACCCAGTGAATCGGACACAAGAGAAAGGACGGGAGAGGAGAGCAGAAGTTCCCACACAGGTAGCAAAAGGTAACTTCAGATAAGGAGCTCCTTTCCACTTTTGCTGCTAATAGGATTTCAAGGGTGAAAAGTAGAGGTGCAAGTTAACAGAGAGAGCACAGCTCAGCTCTCTCTTCCATATCAGCCATTTTAGGAGCTTAAGCAAATAGGTCATGTGTAGATTCAGAACATGCATTCACAGCTGCAAAACTTCTAACGTGGCAGCATCTGAGCACTGCACACTGTTCTGCTTTGGTTTGCCACAGTATTTGCTGAAGATATCTTTCAATCTACTTACCATGTTAGGCATTCCTGTCCCAGGAACTGGCTTCTTGTCCATTTGAAACTGTGGTAAGCTATTTTGCAGTCCAGTCTTATTCTGCATTTGAGGTCCAAGACCACTGGCTCCAATCTGCTGCCCGGTATTCTGACTATATGGCTGACCATAAGGACTGGGATTGCTCATCATTCCCATCTAGGAATTAAAATGGCAAGACATTCAAGTAAAAATGTAGTTCACAATTCAAAAGGCAAACAAATATTTCAGAGAAGAAAAGGCTATCAAAGCCATGAAACAGCTGCAGTGCAATCCTGATCCACGTGCTTCCCTTGCTCCTTCATGTGCATGTATTTACAGCTATCACACTACATTAACTTCTCAATCTGACTGCTCCTATAAACAGAGCGAGGCCAATCTATCAATGCTGAAGTCAGTTTGGTTGGAACTGCCCTGATTCTTAAAAAAAACAAACAAACCAAAAACACCACAACAAACAACCATGTAGTTCAACGGATTTCTCATATCAGTTTCTCAATCACAAATCTGTACACTGGACTAGATTAGGAATTTTCTGCTTCCACCAAAAGGAGACAAATACCACCCCCATTCATATCAGCAAGGTTTACCCCAAATACTTCCCACTCAACTGTCAACATCCCCACAGGTCCTCTCCATAGGGCTGTAACAATTCTCATCTGCATTTTCAGTACACAACAGCTTTCAATTTAAAACACACCACAGACACAGGTAACACCACAAGCACACAGGCACTGTAACTTGCTCGCAGCGAGCACTACTTGAGGTCAAACGGGACAGCAAGAAGGAATGCTGCAAATAAAACAAAGCTATCAAAGCATACCATGGAAGCAGATTGATACACAGCGTTTGTTCCTTTCTGCACTACGTATCAACTATTTGCATACTCAACAGTTTTAGCATAACAGAATATATGGTTTGTTGCCTTGGAGCGCTCCAGAATCTAAGGAACAGGATCAATCCTGCCTATGAAGTAGTTTGCCCTCTGACTTTTTCCATTTTATTCCCTTCTAGTTTTCACAGAAAATTTGGTCTTCACAGACCAAACAACTGGCAACAGAAGAAGATCAGGAAAACCGGAGTTTTTTGTTAAGACTACCAAGCTCTTGCCATGAGTCAAGCAGGAGTCTCGAGCAGCCTTAGCTCACCGTAAGAAAGGCACACAAGTACTTCAGAGAGCTGACATTTCAATTCACATTAGTGTGTGACACAGCGTTCAGGCTACTGGATGCTTGTTTGGATCCAGGAAAATACCCAGACTTAATCAAGAAGTGCATACAAGCTCCTATGGCATGCATCTGTCCAAGTACTCCTGCATTTGCTCTCAGACCCTCTTCCCCTAGTAGAAGCACCTTGTTCCTGCTCCTCATGAACTCTCTCCAACCCACACAGAAAAGTAACCTACGAGCCCACAGATTACTTGTTATCTGTGATGACCCAAAGTTTTCTTTTTCCAGGTTTTAATTTCTGCAGTCTGTTTTAATTTCTATTACTGCAGCCTTCAACTCACATTTGTAAAGCATAACAAACCAACGCTACAGGAAAAGTGGCACAAACCTTACTGACAAACTTGACACTTTGAGAAAATTCACTGGTCAGATGCCTGATAACAACCTCTTCCCCCCGCTCCAAGCAGTAACTATAATCACACAGTGGTAATTCATTAGAGAGAAATGAAAAGAACCTCTACACGTGGCAGATAAGTTGTGCAATGATGAGGAAAAATTTAAAATGCTTGCTTTGTCTCCTTTTAGCACTGCCACTGCCATGTCTCAACTGTGATGAATACACACATGGTGACAGGCAGCTGCTGCCCAAAATGAGACAGGTGAGACCCAAGCCTTTATTGCTACAGGGAGCCAAGTGCACTGGAACCTCTGAGGACGTTTCCCTGTTGCTGCTGCTGCCTAAAAGCAAAAGATTCAAAGCTCAGGATAAGACTGCAGGAATTATTTCCTTAAGAAAACACGGAGTTAGCTCTCACCAGAGCACATAGTATGTGTTAGAGCATATAGTATGCTAGCCATCACTAGCACTGCCCCACAGACCTTGTACAGCTTATGCTGCTACCAGCCTTTTGAGAAAACTAACCAAACAATTGAGATCTGAAGGCTGATAGCACATTTTCAAACTGTGATGTCATTGGGAGAAAGCAAGATGCTCTGCTTAAGAAAACTGAGGGACTTCTTCCACTGATATCAAAGGATCAGATGTTCTGATCCTGTTGTCAAAGTACAAAGATTCTCAAATACGAGCCATTGGCACTGCTCGGGGTACAACATCAGCCCCTCCAACAAGGAGGCATGGCCAGGACAGAGGGCAGGCATTGCAAAGTGATCCCAAAAGCCACACACAGGCATCATCTGAGAAGGGTGTTAAAGCCCCAACTGCCTCAGTCTCCTGGAGGAAATAAGCAGCCACACCTTGGTCCATACAGCTGCCAGATCCACAGCCAAGCTTTGCAGCACTGTCCCCAGTCCTGCTGTCACTGACCCACTGATGTGAGACAGACAACGTGCACACAGCTCCAGGCTGAGTCAAGGGAAGGGGCAGGTGGCAGCTTCTTCACAGTGACATCACAGGGTCTCATCAGTGACCCTGGCACTGGAAGCAGGAGTATTCCAGTGTCATTTGACGTGACACACCGGGAAACATGGATAAGAAGGGGAAGTGTGTGTGTGTGTGTGTGTGTGTGTGTGTGTGTGTGTGTGTGTGTGTGTGTGTGTGTGTGTAGGGGGGGGGGGGGGGAACAGGAGAGAACATCAAACAGGAAGAAGCAGGTGACCTAATAACTAATCATAGAAGGAAGATTAAAAAAAACAATCCAGTAGGCTCAGAGTTCATCAGTTGGAAAAAAACAAACACAGAAAGACTGACATTACAGTTCACCATCAAATTAGTGAGTTATTGGAGGCAAGGGGTAGGTACATCATCAAACACTGAAGTGCCATCCAAGGCAAGGCAGTTCTGGTGGCACTGCATGAGATAGGCACGAGGCTTCCTTTGCAACACCATGTAAAAACATGTGTGGCTGCACTGTGGCCCGAAGTCAGCGAGTTCAGAATCTGCACTCCTGGCCTACCTTCTTCCACTGCTCTTCCCATTGCATTTCTTCATCTACTCCACCTGCCATCCACCTCTCTCTCTCTCCTCACAGCCTCAGGTTCCTTCCATCACATACATGAGGCCTTCACACACAGCAGGGCAGAGGCACATCACGATAAAGGAGAGGGATAAAAAGCAACAGATGATGATGCATGGCTGTTAGGTGGCAAAGGAAATCTCAAATGTTCATTCCTTCTACACACAGCAGAAAACAACCGTGCTTGATTTTCCTGCCTCCACCAGTTGAGTTTTTATAACATTGATTGAAATAACCCAACATTTGCACTATCAGCTATGCATCTCTATTGGGGCAACTGTAATACATGCACTAGTTAAAGAGCACGCTGATGTAATCTTTCCATATTTGCAAGTAGAAGTTAATTAACTTTCCTAAACCGGGAAGTTATTTTTATTAAATTCCAGCTGGCTCTTTAAAGAGGAGATCTTGTAACTGATTTATTGTACGTGGCTTTCTGGTGCCATTCAACTCTCTGATAGAGCTCACATACAGTCTAACAAAACTGTGCCAGAGATATCTGCTACAATCTTTCCAAGGACTGTTAATGATGGTTATTCTCTGCAGATGATCTCATTATGTTTTAAGGTATCTACTGCAAGACACAAGCATTATTTCACTGCCATTTGTGTGAGAAACTCCCCTATCCACTCCAACTTAGATCCCAAAGACAAAGCCTTCCTGCTCCCTTTCTTCTTCAAACACATTCTCCCCATAAACTGGGACAAAGTGAGCAATTATACACCTTTTACACCAAAGAAGAAAAAGCAAAGGGCCATGAGATACAGCTACACTTTCAATTAATTAGTACTTGACCATAGGGCACACTTGAGGCACAGAATCTAAATGCTATGGGTACACTTGCACATTGAGTCAAATGATTACTGCAAATAAAGCAACCAAGAACATTGATCTGCTGCTGCCCAAAGTGTGACACAAATATACTAACGTTAATGCACATACGTTGGTTTTTACTTTCTTTACCTAAATTTGCTTTTGGAGGGTGTCATGATTTTCAGCCTCTGCAACTTTCAACATGACATTTCTGACTGTTTTATTTAAAGGAAGGTCTAAATAATCGTCTTTGTAAAATTGATTCTTAATACAAGTGCTAAGCACTGATAAAACAGAATAGTGCCTCCTATATATAAGAATATAAGAGGGAGCTCTGTATATACTCAGACAATAAACCACATTACAAGGAATTAACACCACTTCTAAACCTTTAGAGTAATTTCACACGCAAGTGAAACAATCCAACAGGAAAGGCAGTGGCTTCCCTACTCACCTGGATTGCCTTCAGGTCCCTGCCGTTGATGAAAGAGCATTATGGTGATCAGTGGGAGACCCAATGTAAATGGCCTGAAAGTCAGGTGGACCTGTGCACTTTGTGAAGGGCATGGCCCTCTAGCAAAAGGCTGGACTGTAAGACTTCATCAATAACTGGGAACTGCAGAAGGAGCCAGGAGGAAAAGCCACACTAAGATTTTAACTATATATATTTCCAAATGAAGAATGCTTCAAAACAGGAAAGATGAACTTGTTCTTAACTTACTACGGAGCTTAAGTTTGCTGTTTACTCTTGAATCAGAACTGGAAGGCTAGCCAGTGAAATAAAATGCCTGAAAAAAAATGCCTGAATGGTGAAAGAATCAAAGCATTACAAACAGTTTCCAAAACTCTATTTTAAGAGTAATAGGAGTGCCAGTCCTCTGCACACAATCAAGCACCCATTAAACAAAAAGCTATTCAAGAAAGCAAAACTTGTTCTAATTCCTTTCCTCTCCGAACATTCCTTTCAGGCTGAACCTTCCCAGGTGTTTGGAAGCCACCCCAAAACGACTGCAGGGCCCATGCTCTGACCACAGCACCCTCTGCTTGAGCCCATCCCCTCCCCTAACATCAGGTGCATTTAAGGTGCATCACAGAATCATAGAATGGCCTGGGTTGAAAAGGACCACAATGATCATTTAGTTTCAACTCCCCTGCTGTGTGCAGGGTTGCCAACCACCAGACCAGGCTGCCCAGAGCCACATCCAGCCTGGCCTTGAGTGCCTCCAAGGATGGGGCATCCACAGCCTCCTTGGGCAACCTGTTCCAGTGCTTCACTACCCTTATTTGCATCAGAAAACTCATTCAAATTACAACTTTTTTTTTTTTTTTTTTCCCCAATGACCAGGTGAGTTTCAAGCCTGGATTCATTTGTCAGCACCACTGCTACAGAGACAGGAATGCCTGTTTGTATTCCAGAAATGGCTTACAACATACATAAAGCTACAGCATGGGACCATGCTACAAGTGGCTGATTAGGACAATTCAAGTTTGTGTGTATCTGCTGACCTCAAATCAATTGGTTATGGGCATTTGGGATTTCAAGTGCAAAAAAAAAAACAACCACCAAACAACAACAAAAGTTACACAATTAGGAAAGTGAGGAACATGCCTACCATGTAAAGTGAGTGTCCCACTGCCACCAGTCATTAAGGAGAGGAAGAAAACATTTCAGCAGCTCCATAGGACAGCAGAACAAAGCAGAAGCATGACCATCCTGTTGCTAAAATCCAGGACCACTTGGAGCTCATCTTTACCATTAAAAGAGCACAACCTCCTCCCTTCCAGTAAGTTAGCATACCACCAAACATACGGTACTCGTCTGTAAAAGCCATGGTGGATGACACACCTCTGTTTTACTGAAGGACAACTCCCAGAAGCAACCTCCCACCACATAAAGGGCCGACTCTGGAAAGCCAACACAACATCGCTGAATGCAGCCCAAACGTTCTGCCTATTTTTTTTTCCCCCTCCTACTAAAGGACAGCTCTGAAATAATGCCCATTTTCACAGCAATGAAGGAAACGTATGAAAGTTACTCCACAAACTCCCACATTAGCAGCGACACCGTGCTAAATTTATCAGCTAAAAAAAAAAAAAAAAAAAAAAGGCCTTTGGAAACAACTGCTTAGGGTCCTATGTTTTCATCTACTTTGTGAAGATTTGTAGGTGGGGGAAAAACAAAAGCAGATGGGTGGGGAGATGAAGCGGTCCGACATGCCTGTTGTCAGACTGCGCTAACTCCGCTGCACAAAGTGAAACACAGGCTCCCTGCCAGCAGCCAAACCAATTGAAGGCATTCTGGAATTTCAGCCTCCATTTCAGACCGTGCTTTCTCATCCGCCAGTCGGGGCTGCTTCACGCGGGCTGTGCCCGCTGTGCTCACCCTACGAGTCTCCAAGGGTTTTCTCAACAATTAAAGAACTTTACCTTCAGCTTCCCTCCCCCCCCTCTCCTTTTTCCTCTCTCTTTTTTCTTTCTTTTTTTCTTTTTTTTTTTTAAATCAGGCTGAGACTACAAGCAAAAAAGCAGAAGTTCTGCATTGGTGTAGATTCCCCAAAGCACAAGGTGCTGCTTAGTTTAGATGTAAAGCACAAGGCAGGATTTTAAGAAGCGATGACGGCTTCATTTTGAACTATTTCAGCCAAAAACTCAATTTTGTGGCCTTCCTTGATAGCTCCTAGATAAAGAACACGGTGTTTCATTGTTGCTTGAACACTTTAAAGCTCCACTTTAGGTGCAATAAATAAGGATTAAGATGTTACATTTCACCCTGAAACTCAGTGCATTAATTTTGGACCTCTGAATACAGTTGTTTTTTTAACATCGAAAGTCAACAATCAACTAATTCCAATACAAAAACTCGCAAGTATTTCTTTCCACTATGAATTACATCTACTGCAGCAATGGGACTTTGCAGCAATGCATTTATCAAGCAAAGCTACATGAAATGAACAGACCACAACATTAATGTGTTACTGGTCACAGCTATCAGAACCACAGTTAGCAGCAAGATCAAAAAGATTTTAATAATGCTCGTAAGACATTAATATTTTATTTAGTGCATTAAAACATAGCAAAATCATCAACACAGCAGAATTCAGTCCTTCTAAAAACGAAGTTTCCACTCATTAACCAATAAACACAAAATAGCCCCATCAAATGAAATGTTTACATATTTTCAAGTCTTCTTAATCAAAACCCAAAAACTTATGCAATATTCATCTGTTTCCCTATGCTAGTGAAACTATTTGTGCAAGCTAAGACAAATTTTAAACAACTTGTAACTTAAATCATTTGGTCTTCTCCCATTTTTCCAGAGCAATTACACAACAGCTTCATTCAAATATCTTACATTACAGAAGCACATCCATCCCTCTCCAACAATATATTTTTTCAGCTTTCCAATATAGAAAAAGGTAGACAAAAGTAGACAAAACCTTTCCAAACTAAAAACTAGAGCTGGGTGCAATTGGACAGCTGTTAGGAACCCAATTCTTGTTTGTAGGTATTCACACAGGCATTCTTTCTCCAATAATTCAAGCATGTATTTCTTTATAAATCCTACATATGTCCTAACACACCCAGCACATCAGCCCACTCCAACTCATATTTGCTTCTTCTCATCCTACAGCACAAACCAATACTCATCTGATCACAGGCAGCAAATACTCTCATTAAGTGTCACACAGAAAAGCACCACAACTTCTAAAAGATCCCATGTTGTTCCCATCACACTCACCACACTAGATGAGAAGATACAGTTGTGGACAAAAGCATGAAATAGATTAAATACTACAAAGTTGTTAATTTAACATTGATGATCTACACTGCCACAGAAATAAAAAAACCAAACCAAACCACCACCACTTGACCTAGTAACAGCCATGCTTGCTGATTAACTTCTTGTTTCCCCTGATTGCCATAAATACCACTTTGACAGTATATTAATTATTTAGCACAAGATCCAGGACTCTTAAAAGACAAAAAATGCTATTCTACAGAATATCTACTGCAGATGAAATAAAATGATGTGAAAAAAGGTACTAAAGTCAAGCTTAGCTTGCCTTACCTTGTTCATGGCTCCAGGCTGCGGCCCCCTCAGTCCAGCCTGTCCTCCCATCTGCGGAGAGCCTTGCTGCAGTGTCTCAGCCAACAAGTTACCAGCAGTTCCCATTCCTGGGTTTGGGTATGGCATATTTGGTCGCCCTCTGCCTGCTCCAATCGAACCGTTCATGACTTGCCCCTGCATCACCCCCTGTCCATTGCCTGCTGCCAACATCCCAGGATTCATGCCAGCATTCATCCCTGTGTTCATTCCCATGCCAGGCTGGTTAACTGGACTGTTTACTGTTGGCATCATTCCTGCTGTAGATTGGGCTGAAGGACCCTGATTTGGTCCGCTTGTACCCATCGCCATACTGGGAGAAGTCAACCCAGCCTGTGCCATGGGGCTTTTCACCATGCTGTTCAACATTCCCATTCCAGGACTGTTCTGTGGAGTTTGGCCGGCCATGCCCTGGCCAGGGCCACCAACCCCCATATTGAGATTTGGGGAGCTACCAGCCCGTAAAAGTTCTGACAGCTGCTTGTGTTTAGAGGCAGCATCTTGTGCCAGGCCAAGGCTGGTCTGCAGCTGATTAATGTCACCACCATTGGTGAGTCCCAGTTCTGTGGAGCTGATCAGTTCATCTGGCAAGTCATGTTCCAGATCAAATAGCGATCCAAAATCTGAAAAACAAGAAATTTTATAAGGTCAATGCAAGCAGCAGTAGAAAATTTCTTCTTGAGTAAAAACATTTTTTTTATCAATTCTCGTTTTTTGTTCATTTAACTATCAAAAATTCATTCACTATGTTCCAGTGGAATTCCTCTATCATTTATTACTGAAAACTATCCCAATTAGTCATCATAAAAGTAATTCCTACACCTTATCAAGCCTAGATTGGAGACGACCATTCTACTTTCCTACAACGCCTTATTTTGAAAGAACACGATCTCCCAACTTGGGAAATTTGAAGGGAAAGGAGGGAAACACTATCAACATTCCGTAGTCTGCCAACAGAATTAGACAACTTTTTGTTGTCTTGTTATTAACAAGAATTAAAACACTGATGTGAAAGCACCACCTTAATTCTTAAGCTTTCACTGAAGTATCACTTTCAGGAAGAGACAACTAGTATCATTACATGCTTTTCAGAAAATGTTTCTAAAACCGTAAAAAGAAAACAGTTTTGTTGTTGTTTGATTGTTACTTTCAATTTTCTACACCCAGTCCTTCCCAGAACAGACCTACACAATTAAACTGAGCTTCATGGAATAGCCAGTATTTTTCCCACAATAGGCATAGCCAGAAAACAATCAAAATAACCTTCCTGGCCACAAAGCTGTGAAAACACATTAGGATTAAAAAAAAACTCCACTTAAATAAAATTCATATTCTGCAAGTAATGAAGTAGAGATAGATTACTATTTAGGATGCATAGATAAGGGAATATTATACAGTGTCTAACAAATTCATCAAGAAAAGAAGTTCCAATGTCTGCAGAGATGGTGTTCACTTTGAGCCACATATTTAATCTACGGCAGCTAAAACAAAAGTGATCTACAAAGTTTACCATACTATCCCCACCAACTAGGCTGTAAAGCTTCACATTTGGAATTTGCGAATACACAGTGAAGGGTTTTTCTGTTTTTGTTTTTTAAGTTAATCTTAACTATGAAAATAGTTCAGCATCACTTCTGAAGAAAGGTCATTTCGTGGATGCTCAGTAAGAGGACTTCCACTGCATTTTCGAAAACTTCAGATCTAGACAAGGACCTATAATACCACTCATTATTTCAGCAATTGCTAAGAAGGAAGCATCAATTACAGCGAATTTTACAGAGGCTGGAAGATGACTTGTTCCAAATACTAATGGAGAAAGACTACTGTTAAGCCAGCATGCAAGTCAGAAAAGCTGACCAGCATTAGAAGCATGATCAAAATGTTTCACAGAATCACACTGAATCACAGAATGGCCAGGGTTGGAAGGGACCTCAAGGATCATGAATCTCCAACCCCCCTGCCACACGCAGGGCCGCCAACCTCCCCATTCAATACTAGACCAGGCTGCCCAGGGCCCCATCCAATCTGGCCTTGAACACCTCCAGGGACGGGGCATCCACAGCCTCTCTGGGCAGCCTGTTCCAGCACCTCACCACTCTCTCTATAAAGAACTTCCCCCTGACATCCAACCTAAATCTTCCCTCCCTCAACTTAAAACCATTTCCCCTTGTCCTGCTGTTATCTACCCTTTCAAAGAGTTGATTCCTCTCCTGTTTGTAGGCTCCCTTTAGGTATTGAAAGGCTGCAATGAGGTCACCCCGCAGCCTTCTTTTCTCCAGGCTGAAGAAGCCCAGTTCCCTCAGCCTGTCCTCATAGGGGAAGTGCTTCAGTCCCCTGATCATCTTCGTGGCCCTTCTTCTGGACCCTCTCCAACAGCTCCCTGTCTTTTTTTGTGCTGGGGACTCCAGACTTGAACAGAGTACTCCAGATGGGGCCTCACAAGAGCAGAGTAGACTGAATCCAAACTGCAAAACTCCAGTACTAACTAAGGGATTTTAATGGTGATTTATTTTCTTTTTCTTTTCTGAAAACAATCTCTCAACTGTCATCACAGATAAGACCATGACTTTTTAGAATTCTGTAAGTATGACAGGAGGTTAGCAAGTATTCAGGTATACCAAAACAGAGGAGATTTCAAGAGGAGACTGCATAACTCCAGTTATGTATTCTTCATCATGGCAAAGCACCAGAGACAGAATGAGAGTTTCCACTAAAGAGCTGTATCTTAAACTGGTAAAATCAGCTAGCCCATCTGTTAAAGAAAATGTTGTGCTAAAAGTTCTGCTTTCTGGTACGTACTAAGGAGTCATCTTCAATGATGCAGTATTTTTCAATACAATCAATATTTTTTGAAGTTTCAAAATGAGAGAGGCAAAAGAATGTAGTTCTATCCAAGTTCTCCAGCATTTAAAACCTGGTAGCAGATGGACAAGAACTTCTACTCCAACAGATGCAGCCTCCAGCACAGAGCAAGTCCCACTACAAAATCCCACTTCATGTCCCTTGAGAACAGATCACTCCATACCCAGCCATTCACAGCACCACCTGGAAAGTGGTCAGTAGCCTTCTGAATACGAAGAACAGCTCGTTTTTCAAACTATTACTGGATATTTACTCAGAAAGACTTATTTACACGATTTCAGATATAACACTGCAAAAGGGCAGCACAATTTGAGTTTTGAGAGAAAGACTTGCTCATCCTTCTGCACAAGACAATATTAACCTGCCTCTCTGAAAACCTCATTCTTTCAAAATTCCCCCTTGTCAAGCAAGTGGGTATTGCCAGCTGCTAAGATGACTTGCTCCCATCCAACCCTAGTGCCCTGATGCAGGCTAACAGGCCTCCTTGGCAAAGTGGATTTGGTGCAGACCCACCAGCAGGAAGCAGAAAACCATAAAAACGCTGTGTTCTTAATTAACTTCTCACATCACAACATATCAACAGTTCCATATCAAAACAGAACGACTAAATGGCTGTGAGGTTATCCCATTCTTTACACCCAAAAATTTAAATAAGAAAGCATCCTGTTCTTTCCATACTAACCTGCAAAGATTAGCAACCACAAAGAATGTGCAAGATGATGTAAGAATACAGCATCTACAAGCCAGAATCATAAAGCCAGTGAAGCACCATTCTGACATTGTTTACCACTTTCCCCCCTTTTTTTTTCCCCAAGTCTTTTCCAGAGCACAAACTTCAAAGTCTTCTCCAGCCAGATTAAAAGAACACAGAAAAATGCTCAGTTATCTGCTCAGCTAAGGAATCATACTTCTAGATAACTGGCAAGAGGCAGAAGATTTCAGGTACAAGACTGAAACACGAACAGTCTCAAAGGAGCATACAGAAAAATAGGACTTTGTGAGCACGGGGCACGCGTTACAATCCATTCCAGTCCTTTACATGTACTGCTCTCCTACAGTCTGCCATAGAGACCTACCTATGGCCACACCAAATGCTGACAAGGTGAGGGCAGACAGCTCTGGGTACGTGACAACCATAGCAAAGACATCCACACAAGAGCCAACAGAATAGCTTAAGACAGAAACGATAAAAACACATTGCTGGCTTTCCAGTGCCATTGCTAGCCCTGCAATCTTTTATCACCGAAGACACACATGAAAATTTCTTACTAAGAAAACAAAGCTGGGAGTGGGAAGTGGAAGGAGGCAGAACAGTCCTGCATAAGTTTCCCTACCTGGTTCATAAACCTTAGAGACTGTGTGTAATCACAAAGAGAAGTTGGGACAGAACAGAACAGCCAAAGGCTGACTTAAGAGCTCATCAGGATCAGAAAGCAGTAATTGTTAAAAGTCCATCTCGACCTCAGTATAGCGGTACAGAGTGATTTCACATGATGCTGTTAATGGCATTATTAGTGCATCTCACTAATAAAGGAAAGTGAAATAGATGCTCCTGTCATCTGAGATTACAAAAGATGAAAGGTACCTCTGAAACACAACATCCAAGTAGGTACTAAGTGTTAAACTGAAATAGTCTCTGCATGCAAAGGCATATAATAATTCCCACTAGGAATTGTACCGCCACTGACTGTCAAAATGCGTCTTTGTAGAGTGAAGAAACCAGCCAGCTCACCATGGCTGTGTTAGATCTGTAGTGAGAAAGTGGGTGAGGAAAGCCAGCAGATGGAATGGGTCCATTTTTTGTAGCAGCAGCCCAGCTCACCTGGATTTAGTCAAACAAACTGTATCCTCCGCTTTGAGAGTGAGTGCAAAAATCACCATGTCAGCTTCTCCTTGTATGCTGTGCACTGCTTCCTCAGTTTTGGACCCTACAGACCCTTCTGCTAAGTTTGCCTTTGACAGCACCTAATCTGCATGACATAAGGAGACCGCCAGACTGGGATGGAAACCCACCTGACACCAAGAAGGCCCTTAAACCGCTACAGATTGACGGTGAGCAAACAAAACCCCTAAGTCATTAAGAAATCAGTGCCCTTTCAACCAAGTCCCAAAGTAGGTATTTCAAGCTAGTGTTACTGCAAGAACACCAGGCAGCCCCAGTGATAACAGCTGCCCAAGCACGCAAGGCAAGGTAGACATTTCTGACAAAAGTGCTCACAGCACAAGGACAACATATTCCTACTAACTAGTCAGCAAAGAAACTCATACGTGGATTTAAGTGGTATATGTTAGTTTCTCTTGCATGCTTTCTAGCCTACAGTCAGTCTGTACAGCCTTCTCATTTCTGGTTTAAGACAACAGACTTCCCACCACCTTTCAGAACAAAATGGGAGTTTTTATCAGTATGGAGATTAGCCAGTACTAGCAAAAGGACTACAGTGAATCCTGTCAGTCTTCTGAGAACTTGCTTACATGCTACAAAACAGCCCAGAACACTTCAATTTCACACGCTCTGTACCACAGCCTCAACAAATTTAAGCGCTCCGTCTTGAAGGAGGTGGTATATCTGAAGAAACAGCATCATTTGCTGACAGTGATGCCAGAAGAAGCCTTCACGTCAGTCACATAAGCCAACTCATTCCAGTGCTTGTTGCTGACCATACAGAGGGAATGAGACTTTCAGTTTCTGTCCCTGCATCCCACGGACTACATTACATTCTGAACTCAGACATCAAGCTGCTGAGCAGTCCCCTTTTTGCACAAGTGTTCCTGGGTTCCAGAAATGTATCAGTGGATCAAATGATACCACAGTCCTTCGGTTCACAATGTGTCCCGTGGGCAAGGCTCACTACAGGACACTGAACACAAAGTATGCACGTGACAGGGTTGACAGGAGCTGTGGATGATGAGAGACTACACAGAAAACATGAAACCTATGCTATGCTTTCTACAAATAGCAGCAATAAGGTGCTGAGCACAGTATCTTCCCCACGTGGCAACATCAAAGCTATCCAGGAATTGAACAGAGCCCAGGTATAACAGCAGGAAAGCCCAGCAGATACAACCAACACCCAATAGTAAGTAGCACCAGTAGTACAGGCCCTAAAAGGCATTGCCTGAAATGCCCTTAAAAAAAAAAAAAAAGGGGGGGGGGGGGAAGGAGAAAGAACACAAGAAGTAAAAGTGGCACAATGGGACGCTGAGCTGAATACTCACCAGACAACTCTGAGGTATCCATGAAAGTGCAGAAGCAAAGGTGAGGCACAGAATGGTAACAAAGCACTAATAAAAGAAAATCATCAATTCCCACGGCATCTGCAATGGCAGAAGATGAAGCCAAGCATGTTCAGGCAACTTTAGTGGGGAAAAAGCACACTAAGAAAGAGGTAAAAACTCTCAAGATTCCTACCAAGTGGGTGTGAGAGAGTTTTGCTATATTTTGGAGACCAGATTTACACTTATGATTAAAAGCCTTGAAAGAGAAAGCTTTTCACATAAGATAGTCTGTGAAGCCACAATTACCCGACGGTAACGAGAACTTTGCCAAACCATTTTTCCTACCTTAAATTGTAGAGTTTAAAATAATCTACTAATTTGATGCAAGACAAAAGGGGGAAAAAACTATTCAGCATCAGCCTACACAATTAAGGTCTAGATTCATCATTGCTACTACTGCTGCTTCCAAAATCCTATGGCATCAGCCTCTGCATAACCATAGTCATCATACACGGCCAAAGTGGAAGTGTGATGTGGAGGTCTTCACTACTGCTTGTGCAAGAACAGCTGAGAATTTTTATGCTGTATGACAGGATTTCAATAACATAGCCTTCGCAATAGACTGAATTTTTAATTCTGTTCCCTGCGAGAAACTGGGGAAGCACTGCCTCCTCCTTCCTTCCTGCTAATCCAGTGAAGACCTAAATTTGCTCACCACATCAAGGAACTTGATAACTTGAAGACAAACCACAAACAACACAAGCAAAAAATACATCTGAAAGGGACGCATGCTACTCATTCTGAGAGCGGGCTCAGCACCCCTAGAAGATACCACGTGCAAAGGCACAAAACATATCAGCAAGTCATGCTAGCACACAGCTCCAGGCATCGGGTTTTAAAAACAACCAGAAGTTTGTTGGTCAAGAAGTGCAATTCATTATCTAGAACACATGATTCCATGCTAGTTAGCAGATAGAAACATCAGATTTTTGCAAGCATAAAAAAGTCACTTTAAAGAAGTAGTCACTTATTGCTCAACGTCTATCGAAGGTTATTTTAGGACCACACTCTTTCTTCATTTTTCAAGTTATTCTTAACCCCTTTCAAGTTGCATTTAGGAGAAAAGTCTAAGTTCCATGCAGAAAATTAATCCACAAGTTTAATTTATACTCTACTCCAACTAGTTTACAGACCAGTTTTAGTAGACTCCGGATAACGTGAGACTTTTTGCAATGCCAGACAAATATTGCGTTTTCATTTTCATTCAAAGCTTTTTACAAAGCAGCATTTAGAGATACAGATGAGTGCAGGTCGCTGCTGAAAAAGAGTGAAAACTTCATGATTCTGAAACATGGATTTTGCTCTAGGGAAACTGAAATGTTATAATCATATAGGGAAGACATTACTTAAGGTGGAAGTTCAGAAACACTGTTCTTTGTGCAGCAGCATACTCACGCTTTTATGTAATACAACAAAAAAGGTACCAGCCTTGCTGTCCTTGATGATCCAAATAAGATGAAGCGCTGATATTTCAATTCCAAGGTGCTGAAGTCACACAGTTAACCATTAACTTGTGAGCGTGCTGGCGTTCGCATGAATTTCATTGTGCTACCTTTCAAATCTCAAATTAATATTCCTACTCCCAAGAGTATCTCGCTTTTGGATGCCACTGAAATTCCCACAGGGCCACATTAGGTTACATACTGCTCGTCTGTGGTATTGTTAAGAGTGTAAGAAAGGCATTTTAGCCAGGAGTCTGATAAATGCTGGAGCATCAAGCACACAAGTTCGGAAAGCTGGTGGTCTCTGCAGTCTGAGAGCTGCTGGTTTGCTACACTCACAGGCAAAAAAATGGGTACGTGCAGATAGGAAGGGAACACCTTTATGTCTGCAAACAGACATCATCAGCTTCATTTCAAAAATGGTTACAAATCAGTTGCTAGGAAAGAATGAAGCTGACTTTGTTGTCACCTCCAACTCTGAAATGATGCAATCTGCATACACAAGTAGCAGAGTGAAGTCAGTTTTCCGACTGACTTGAGTTCATTCAACATTACTCCTGAGTAAAACCAGAAAGGTAGTATCAAGTTCATAGATACAGAAACCAAAAGTCAGCACATCAGATGTCAGCTTGAACCAGTAATTCAGCTGGAGCTCTTGATATCCAGGAACCTCACAGTTCTGAGAGGAAATAAATGCAGTTCAAAATCCCACTTCTTGTGGCGATGCAGAATAGATGCAGTACAGAGGAGTTTTGCGCTGTCAAAAATGGAAAAGAGCTAAAGGCTTATCCAGCCCATTTTACTGACATCAATAATAGAAAGAGATTCGCATGGTTTCTGAAAATTTTGCAGTCAACTTTTACTTTTTTGGTGCAAATCCTAGCTTAGACCATGGTTTTATATCCACGCTGTTCCTGTAAGCACAGCCAACTAAACCATGAGTTACTTATGAATGGAGTAGAGAATTTATCATTCCTTTTCCTGACTTTCATCAGAAAGTTCTGTAAGAGAAGAGTGCTTGAAAAAGAAAATAACACATTTTGCAGAACTCTAAACACATTCGTATGCCAAGGCATTTTAAGCAAACTTGTTGCTATTTAGGAAGCAAACAAAATCACATTGGCCAATATATCAGTCACTGCTCAGGGAGATAACTTCTGTGAATTGCCTGCACCCACTTCTACTTGAAGTCCTACAAACTCAACCTAACCACGGATGTGCTGTCACTGCATACAACCATATGCAGAGACAGATGTATTTTACTTCAGCCTGCTGCTACAGCGTAAGGAAAGACAGAAAACCCGAGTCCTTGGAGACAGGTGTGTGTTGTTTATCTGATGGTGAAAACGACACAGCAAAAATACTCTGTTTGCCAGGAATAACTCTGAGTGACTTCTGGCCAAACCCTCTCCAAGGGGGCACTACTTATGGTGATGAGCAAGGTTAAAGTAATGGCACTGTGTTGTTAGAACATGCACCGAAAGGCTGCTCCTCGGAAGAGCAGCCTATGAAGAGAAGGCAAAAAATACACATGAAATCACAGCAAATTAAAATCTAGTAATAAAATCACTTTGAACTTTTCCTGCAAAAACTGTTTTTCCCGTACCTTTGTAATTTGGACACTGCTGATCCCCAGTACCTCATAAAACGGACATTCTCAAAGAAGCTCTAGATTTCACTACACTCTCCCCAGGTAAAGAAAGCCTTCTGAAGGGTTTTTCTTGCAAATATAGAACTGACCAATGATCTGAACTACAGCCTGCCTGGACTAAATCCTAACCCTGCTCTGACAACGTGGAGAAAAGATGCAAAAGTTAGCAGGGTATTTTTCATGACCTGTGTAAGACACACCCAGCTCAGCAGAGTAGCAAAAGCACCAGCACAGCAATTTGAAAGTGCAGGAACATCCAAAGCCTGTAGGATTTCCTTTGAAAAGTTACTACGTGCCATCAGAACGGTCAGTTTGCAAAACATTTAATATACCTTCTTCCTAATGCAGGTACTTTGACAGCCCCAGACAACTATAAGGCAGAGATACCCCTTCACTCTCCATGGCAGATGCAGTGTCTGTGCCTGGCTTGAAAATAATCTGCTGCAACACCTGGCTTGCAGACTATATTATCTAATAAACTCTATTTTAATGCATTTCTCATCTCACTACAAGTAATACCTGGGGAAAAAAGAAAAAAGTGGATCAACTGGAAGAAATAGAAATATTGAACCGATGGCTCCAAGCAGATAACAACTTGGTCTTTGACAATGGTCAGAAAACAGATTTGTAAAAGTTATTTAAAAGGTACGTATACAAACTATAAGGAAAAAAAATCCATAGCAAAGCAAAAACAGAGTTGAAAACTTTACAAGTGCATCAGGAAAAGACAGTAAGATGAGATCAGTAAGATTCATTTCAAGCAGAGAAACGGTCTGATAACATTTGGAACAAATGAAAGATGAGGATCAGTCAAAACTGTAGCAGTCCAAGTGAGAAGTTTGGGTTTTGTTTGTTGATTTGTTTTTTGGGGTTGTTTTCATGCAAGATTTAAACCTTTGCTGTAAGGGAGAGGAAAGTTTTAAAGGTCAAAAGTAGCTCCTGAAAGAAACTAACAAAACAAGATGACAAACTGTGTGTAAGACAGGTTCTGAAATGGAGAGACTGAAGATGCGTTAGTGCTCAGAAAAATGAGACTTTTGGATACATTAAAGTGAAGGAAGTTAAAGCACATATCAAATTGGCAGTGATGTCTGATAGAACATGTGCCAACTAATTAATTGTAGAAAACTGACTTAGAGCAAGTCAGAAACACTAAGCACTTCCAATCCTATTTTCAGATCTAACAACCAGAGCAGCGATACCGTATCAGCACACTGCAGTGCTGCGTATATTCCATTTTTATTCCTTGATGGAAGACAGCAGTTTGGAGTCCGCAGCTCCAAAAGCTTTCCCAGTACACAGAACCCAGGTTATTTCTAAGGGCAGTGAGCACTGTAAAAAAAAAAATGATTAACCTCATCCTTACTGAATACACCAGGTAGAAATTTGTACGTGGCAATCTTAGCATCACCACAGGAAAAAATGAAGCGATCACAGATAAAAAGGACGACACGAAATCACTGCTGTAAAGCATCCAGTTAAAAATGAATTGTTGTGAGGGGCTTCTACTCATTTACTGAAGGAGATCATTTCTCAGGATGCACTGAAATTATGCCATTACAGCGGTGAAAAAAAATAGACTGAGGTATACAATTAATTTGCTAATATAGTGTTAAAAAAATCTTCCCAGACTAGATGCAACATATGAAAACAGTGTTTCTACCAGAGAAGAAGGGTAAGCAAATAAAGCTACACTGGCAAATTACTTTTCTCAATGTAGCCACTCAGTACAGAAAAGTTGCTAGCACCCTGTCAAATTTACATGCCACACTGAGGACACTGTGCCAACAAAAGGTGAGCCCACGGTAAAGCTCTGAGCCCTAATACCTGAAAATAATACATATACGATTACCATTCTCCTATCCAACTAATTATTTGAGTTTAGTATATTCCAATGTCAGAATATGAACATCATCCTGAAACGAAAACGTGGGTGAATCAGAGGCTCAGTCACCGCCATAAATACACCGAACTCCTACTGGGCTGGGAGTAAGTTAACTACAGCCAGCCATCACTTCCAGGTACCTGACAGGCTGAAACTGTATTTCACATTAAGAAATCAAGACAACAAGTTCACAGCTGAGGAAACACGCTCACAGTCCCACTGCGCGCATGTGCTGCAAAGTTTGATGGACCCTTGAAGGTTCTTAACCTCTCTCCCTCCAGGCTGAATATGGAAATTGAACCCAGACTTTAAAAAAAGTGCTGGAATAAGCACGTGAGCACCGTGTTTCTGATTTTCTATAATGAACTCGGGAGTGGGGACAATCTAACAAATTTCCCACGTGGAATTTACGATAGGAGAGCTGCTTGCACTATTTTAAAACAAATTTAAAGAGCAGATAGGTTAAAAATGGCAACTTGAAAATTGCTTCCCAAAACAGCAAAAGCAAGACCAAAAAAAGAGCCATGCAAGCAGCAATTGAAAAACATAACCTTCAAAATATATTTATTGGTTCGGCACACTTGATTTTATTTCATCAGAGAAACAGGTGTAGTAAGTTAAAAAAAAAACAACAAAGTGGAAGTGTCCCAAATGCAGGTCAAAAACTGTCAGTGAGGACACCAACAGGGTTAAAAACCCTCTGTGTAGTATCCATGAAGTGTCTGCAGCACTACAAACCTCTGCATTGCCACCAGATGATGACCACCTCAGTGACTCTACAGGAATTTTATTCCATTTTGTGCTGCCACTTCTGAGTTCCTGCTCAATACTCCTCAGTGTTTCACTGTAACTAGAAAAAGTTCATTTATTAAGCTGCTCAATAAGCTCACAATTAAAAATCAACACATTAATTCACATCCACAAACAGAACGAGATCACCACTGCCAAGGCAAAGTCAAAATGGTTACTGCTGAATTAGGCACTGGTTTCCAAGCCCAGCAGTGAGCTCTGGCTAAAGATTCTCCAGCCCTCTTCTGCTCTCTCACTGAAGACCTGTTGATACTGGGGGAATAGTCATTTCCTCCAGTCACACACTATCCTTCCTGGATCTAACACGCTCTGAAAGTTGCACACAAACTTTTCAGAACTAATATGTCATTCACCAAGTACAGGGAAGACAAAAGTCACAATCTGAACATGATTCCAAGCAGCACCACAGCCACTGCTCAATCCAACTGAATCCTGTAACCTTCTGCTACTGTCAAGAGACCGATCAATCAGCCATCTTATTCTTTTAAAACAGTTCCTTTTTTTTCAGCAGCTCTGATTGGTGTCCACACCTCCACAGGCTCAAGAAGACCTAAAGTGACTGGAATGAGACTCCAGAGGACAGGTAACCATGTGCACTTACAGCAGAACGATACCAAAAGCTCATCTGCTTCTCAAGAGGCATCCAAAAGCTGAACATCCCTTTGGTACACCTTCTGCCCTCCCAGCACAACCAGATCTACCTGCAAGGGGTTAGGACACCCAGCGCTTCTCACCTCCACAGCATCACCAAGGGCCTCTGCAGGGACTGCAGAGAAGCCCCTCATCTGTCTACAGGGCAATTTCAGACATTTTGGTCTCACAGCAAAGAAATGGGAGATGCAAGAAGTGCACTCCATATTGATTCTTGATGCAAATAAGGTAAAGTAACATTTTGTTTCTCTGAAAGTCCTGATGAACCCTATGTCCTAAACTGGCAATCTGGATTCAGGCTTTAGGCCACCAGCTTTGGCAAAAGACCTATTTGAAGCAAATGAAAAAGCAAATTTTGGATGTTCTTCTGCAAAGAAGAAGAACCACAAAAAAATAATAATCAAATAAGCAGTGTGCACGGGAGAGAGGGAAAAAGGAACAGCAAAATAAATCCAATTTCTAAACGAGCTCTAGAAGAAGAAATATACATGTGTATCTACGTAAAATAAGAAATAAGCCACACATTCGTGTATGTGGACAGGCACACCCATAAATTCGACAATAAAGAGTGCTAAAGATGATGCTTCTGTGCAATTTCAATTTTCTGCAACGGGAATTCAAGGCAGCCGGCTTCGCGAGGAGCTCTGCCATAGCTACGGTGTAAAAGACAAGAAAAGGACTAAATCTCATCATCAGCGATTGCCTAAAAGCACAATGCAGCGAGCAGCTTCGCTTCTAAAAGAAACAGAAGGGCAGAAAGACGCAAGCAGCCTCCTGCGCCGTGAAGGGAATAGGGTCGGGGCTGGGAGGGAGGGAAGCGTGGAAAGGCCGAGGACAGGCCCGAAGCGGAGGGAAGAAGGGATTCGGGCAGGAGAGGGGAGAAATAGGGGAGAAAAGGGAGAGAAAGGAGGCCGAGACCTGGACCCCCGAGACTGACCTGTGCCGTCGCTGGCGGACACGGAGAGCGCCGGCGAGGAGAGTTTAGGCCGCTTGGCTGAAGGCGGGCCCGGCTCCACCACATTCTCGGCCATTTTTAATTCTTTTTTAGACAATCACTCCGAGCAGAGAGACGGCGGGGGGAGCCCCCAAACCCCAACCTCCTGGGGCCGGGCCCTCGGGGGGCTGCGGAGCGACGATGCGGAGGGGCGAGGAGCGGCCGAGTTCCCCTTTTTCCGCCCCTGGGAGGAGCGGAGCGAGGTGGGAGCGGAGGGGCTGAGCGAGGCCTCGGCCCGCGGGCGCGGGGCTGGCAGGAGCCCCCGCCAAAAATAAGAATTTTAAAAAATTAAAAATAATTAAAAAAAGAAAAAAAGAAGAAAAAAAAAAAAAAAACCAAAAAAACCGAGGCTGGTGGTGTTGGTTGGTTGGTTAGTTATTTTTTTGTTGTTGTTGTTGCTGTTTGGTTTTTTGGTTGTTGGTTTTTTGTTTTTGTTTTTTGTTGTTTTTGTTTTTTTTTTTTTCCCCTTCCAGTGAGATTAATCCCGGCTGTTGTGCTGCTGGTGCTTCCTCGCCGCCGTCACCATCATCATCTTCATCCTCCGGGGGCTCTTCTCCTCCTCCTGCTGCTGCCTCCTCACCGCCGCCATCAGCCTCTTCCTCCTCGGCGCCGTCCTCCTCCTCCTCATCGCCACCAGGAGGCGGGCGAAGGAGGAGGGGAGAGAAGAAGGAGGAGGAAAAAAGAAAAAACGACCGCCGTCCTCCTCCTCCCGCAGCAGCAGCGCCTTCCCCCTCCGACACCACCCTGCGAAAAAGAACCCACCGGCAGCGAGCGGGCCGGGGGCAGGCGGGCGGCCGGGCGGCCCCAGCTCCAACGCGCGTCTTCCTCTCGGTCGCTCCGCTTAATGGCTGCAGCAAGGGGAGCTGGAAGGAGGATGAGGATAAGTCCCAGGAGTCTCCGCTTCACATCTTGTTGTGCAGAAGGAGGAGGGGTTGTTGTCCTGATGGAGGCAGCGCCGATCGCGGGATGGGGAGCCGGGGGGCCGGGTTTCGACACCCTCTCTGCTTTCCACCCCCCTTCTCCTTCCCCTCCTCCGCCCTTTTCTCCTCTTCTTTTTCCCCTTCCTCTTTCTCTCGCTCTCAGTAGTGCGCTGCCCCCCCCTCGGGCGCAGGCAGAGGGGCCGAGCCCACGGCAGCGGCAAGAGGAGGAGGAGGAGGAGGAAGGAGCCGGCCCCTCCCCCGCTCTCTGCCTACCTTCCCCCTCCTCCCGGGCGGCCGAGGATGGCTGCGGGCGCCGGGGCCGGGCGGGGAGGGGGCTGCCCGGCTCCGCTCCGCCACGGGGACTCCCTCTTCGCGAGGGTGGGGAAAGGAAGCGACGAGGTTCGTAGCGGGGGGTGGGGGGGGGGGAAGGAGGGGGAAGAGGGGGTGCGGCTCAGCGACCCCTCCGAGCTGAATTGAAGCGGGGGGATGAGGGGGGGAGGGTTAAAATTAAAGTAATAAAATCAAATAAAGATTCCGCCGGGGGTGGGTTAAATGGCCGAAGAAGGGAGGGGGAGGGGGGTCCCGGCGCTGCCCGCGGGGGGGCGGATGGGCGGGGGGGAAGAAGGAGGGGGGGGAGGGGGAGAGGCGGGACGCGCAGCGGCGCGGGGGCCGGGCGCAGGCTCCCTACTGCCCCTGCCTGGCGCTCGGCGGCCGCCGCTCCCGGGGCGTGCGGAGGAGCGGGAGGGGAAGGAAGGAGGCGAAGGGAGAAATTAAATAGAATGAAATTAAAAAAAAAAAAAGGGGGGGGGGAGAGGGGAAAGAGAAGGAAAAGAGAAGGGAGAAAGCAGGGGCCGGGCGGCTCGGTTCCTCGCTGCTCTCCCCGTCCCCTGGTCGGGCCCCTGGCTCTCTCTGCGCTGCCCTCCCCCCGGCTCGCCCCGTCCGCTCGGCCTCTGGCTGTCTCTCCCTCCCTCCGTCGCTCACACACAAACAAAATGGCGGCTGTTGTTTCTTCACTCTGCCGAGTCCTCGGAGGGAAGCGAGCGGCGGCGGCGGCGGCCGGAAATGAGCCAAGAGAAAAAAAAAAAGGGGGGGGCGTGGTCAGAGCCGGGGGCGGGGCCCGGGGGCGCTGGCGCACACAATGGAACGCAGGGGGCCGGCGTGCGGCGGCGAACGGGAAGGGTGGGGCCGCCGCAAGGTCACGAGACCGCGCCGACGAATCAGCGGCCGCCGTTCGCCGGCTTCTTCCGCAAACTGCGTTGGCCCCGCCCCTTAAAGGGGAAGTGCTCAAAAAAAAAAAAAGAAAAAAAAAAACCTGCGTTTTCCTCCTCCCTGCCTCTCACGCACTTTTCTGTCGGCCGAGAAGCGGCCGGCAGCGGTGGCTCGGAGCAGGCCTGCAGCATCGCTAGGCCCCGCCCCGGCCCTACGCCGTCAGTCGGGTCCCGCCGAGGCCGGCGCCCAACGTCACTCGCTACAGCCGTAACCCCTCGCAGCCCCTCAGCCCTTTGAGGGCTTAACGGGGATTAGCGGCTGGCCAGGGGTTGCTCAAACCTTTTAACGTTCATCAGCTGTCATTAGCGAGAAAATGCCCCAGCCCTGCTCCTCCTCACATCCGTGAGGCCTTCACGGCCTCGGCACCCGACCTCCCCTCAGCGCCCGCTCCGAGCCCTCCGCAATCCTGTACTGCCGAACTGAAGCAGGTATTCAGGAAGAGGCTGTCACAGAAACCAGCGCGTGTGACAAAAGCAGCTGGTGGAGGTTCCCAGCCCTCTCGCTGTTATCCTCCAGCTCTCTCACGTACTCACACCCGTGAGCTTCCCGTATCTGGGCTTTATTTCGAGGAGAGCTGAGAGTTGTTTCCCTCAGCACCAGAGGGAAAACGAGAGCAGGACTCTGCTCCAACAGTACCAGAAGCAATCAAAGATTTGATGCGTCTTATCTGTCCCAAAGAGCTCTGGAGCAACATCGTCCAAAGCCATGCGCTTAAAGATGGAGCTGAAGACATCTGGCAAAACAAAACAACAAGCAATAGGAAATAGTCTGAGATCAGAAAGCTTATTTCTTCCAGAACTGAAGTTGCTGGGGTTAACAATGACCGAACAGCATCACCTTACAGACTGTGTTATGATTCTCACTGGTTTTTGCCTCTGATTACTGCTGAATTCCCAGAAATATCCCAGTCACAGAAGTCTTGTATTACCTCAGTTTATTTTGTCAGATTGACTATTTCCCTTGCTTGTGAAGCACTTTTTTTTTTAACCACAGCTGAGACTAATTTTAACCTTTTTTAAACTTTTTAAAGTCCCCTTAGAATTAAAAGCTGACTGAAATAAGTCTATATACAGTTTTCAGACTCTCCAGAGGCTCTTAATCCATACTTCAAGAAGAAATTAGTGCCAGCTTTATAAAGATACCAAGGTGCACGTAAACACCTAAATGCTTTTAAAAAAATCTGGCCCTTGCTAAACAACAAGTTTGGAGGAAAGCAGATGTTTCAAATAAGAGTTTTGTGACATTAGTCTTTATCTAGAGGCTTGCTCTTACCAACAGTTACACGTAGCACACAGTTCCACTGAAATCTTGCTGTAGTACTTGCCATAGTAAAACTGAGCATGTGTGCTCACTGGATCACAGCCTAAAAGTTAAGAAACTGGGTAGCTATTTGCTACCCAAAGAGTATCACAAGCATCAGTTGGTTTAGTTAAGCACTAGAGGAAGCTGACAGAAAAAACAACAACAACAACAACAACAAAAACCCCACCACAATCAAGTCCTTTATTTGTGTAGGTTCCTCTCTGTTCAGCCGTAGAACAACTTTAGGGAAATGTACCTGTCTTATCCAAACTGTGGGAAATATCTCCTTGGTGAATGCTGTCAGACCTGCATCTATAATTAACGTATTAACTGATACATTAGTACAACCATACTTCTTGCAATAGAGGTTTCACAGCCAGAAGAATATGTTAGTTCTTTACATGTTAGCTTTCCACATTTGGGAAATAAATATAAGCTGAAGCATATGAAAAATAAATGCCAAAAAAAAAATCAGAACAAGATGCTACTTATCATTTTTTTCTGGGAAAAAACAAACAAACAACAACAACAACAAAAAAACAGCTCCCTAAAACAAGGAAAGGAGAAAAGAAAAAAAAAAAAAGGAAAAAATAAGTAACTATGTAAATAGAGTAGAAATGAATAAATAAATACATGGGAGAAAGCCTTCAGCATCTGTTCATTTTCCTAAAACCATTGCAGTTTTCTTAAATGAACCTCAATACAGAAGCACAAAACCAACTGCTGTTAAGTGTTATCTGCCAAAATAAAAACATTGTAAATTACTGGAAAACAATAATAAAACATAAAGTATTCTAAAAACCAAATACATAGGCCTATATGAATAAAACTAAGAAAAGATTTCAACTAGTTTAAAAAAAAAAAAAAAAAAAATAGAGCTGTTTTCCAAAGAACAAACACCTCTCCTTCTTACCTTAGTTCCCACATCCCCACACTGAGGACAGTAGTACTTATTCCTTGAGAAATAATACCCAGATGAATTAATTAGCTCATTATTGCCAGTAATTACAGTGGTTGTTATGTGCTTTGAGATAGCTGGCTGAAAGTACCGTAAGTCTGATTAAAACGAGAACCTGCTCAGGAAAGCAATAAGAAGAGGAATGTGAGGCCTTGAACTTTTATCGTGGGATCTTGTTTGGCCTTAGCTGGTAGTAGTTGGAAACTATAAGCATGCCCAGCTGCTCTGAGGGCTACAGGGAATGAGATAACATCCTGTCGTGCTACAGGAGTCAATGAAGTGTCCAGAACGTGATGTCCTAGCATCAATACACAAGCATTTCTCCATCCCATTGGTGCTTGGGATGCTCCTATCTTCTTGTTTAGTTTCCAGTTGTTTTCACTCTCTTTTGAGCTTCCCATGGCTGATGCCTGTGGCCAGCAGGTAATTTCTCCTCTGTGTCTCCTGCTGCTGCAGTTTCTCCTTGCTGGGAGAAGGAGGAATAACCCTTGCTTCCAATGAAAGAGGGGGATCTGTATGCAGAGGGTCCCTCTTGGAGTGGGTCAGAGGGATGAGGAAATGATTTAAGGCTGCAATCTTTGCAAGCAATGCCAGGGCACAGCGATATTTCTGGAAAGCAGGAGCCAGCTGTGCCTGAGCAGAGAGCACTGCTCAGCGCAGTGTCAATGTTGAAACCCAGCGGCATTTTGATATGAGACAAATTTTATTAAAACCATAAGAAGCAACCAGTCAATAGCTGGTTCTTGCAGCTAGCGTATACATAAAAGAAATGTCTGGCTGGCTGACAACAAGCAAAATGCTTGCAGTCCTCGGCCCCAGAAATGCAGGCTTCCTTAGTCACACAGCTTTCAATAGCTGCAAACACAGAGCTATGCTGCTAAATGTTAAGGGCTCAGCTGTTTACCAGAAGAATGTTTCCTCCCCGGAACACATGTTTTTACTTAAAAGAACTTCTCCAAAACACTTAATTTCATTAGCAAATGCAGCATTATAGTCCTAACAAACATGCCATACAGTGTTGCTTTGCAAGAGCAAAAAGAGCGGTGTTGACTGCTGGGTTTAGCAGAGTGCAGAGGTGGGCTCCATGTAGGAAACACCATTGCTTGAAATCTGGTGATTTAAAGCTGATCTCTCACTCTGAAATGCATTTATCGTTATGCATTGTTTTCATATTCTGTTCCACGTCAAAAGCACAAATGTGGAATAGCACCAGGAGACTCGCGTGCTGTCCCAGCGTTGGCAAATCACCATCTTTCACTCCTGAGGCTCAGCTCTTCCCTTCAGCAGGGAAATGATGCTTCCCCTCTTACATAAAGCACATCAGGATCGTTACACGGGAATGTCGGTGCCACTGTTTCTGTGTAACTGCTCTTCTGTCTTCTAAATGAAATTACACTTAAATGAATACATTTACATCAGCAGCTGATTTATCCTGGAGTACTACAGAGATGAAAGCAAAAGGTTATAGAGTGAAAACATCATATTTTTAGTGAAGTTGCTTTGAGCTTGTGGATGGTGAAGTGATGGCCAATGTCTGACCAATTTGGTCAGCTCAATACTGTATTCACAATGATCTCCTAAAAATGATCTTTATGTGATGGAGCTCAAGCTAATATGGGAAATCTGTGCTGAAAGAATTACACTGAAAAGAATGACCCTGAGGAAGCATGCTGTTCACATTCCTCTTACTTCTTTTGACTCTGGTATCCAATGGGAAAGTTCTTGATAAGCTTTGTTGTACTGCAGAAGGTATAAACAATGTGTTTTGAAATCTGCTGAGCTTAAACCCTAAACTTATTTTTCAATTTGCTTCTGAATTGTCCCACAGATATATCTGTCCACCCATGTGCTTATAAAGAGCAAAATACGTTTCTGTTATACCTTTTTTTAAGCATTGTTTCCTGAATGAATTTAGATTTTTTTAATGTACTGCAATATTCTTCTATATACTGAACTGCACTGTATCGCTGGATGCTTGCAATCAAAATTTAAAGTAGGAAACAGTAACATTTTTCTGATTTACTCATTTTCATGCTTCAGAATATAAAGTGATTCTTGCAGTAAGGTCAGGAAGGAATTTACTCTTCAGCAGAGAAGTGTACTGAATAAAGTGGTGTTCAGTATGGAGGGCATTGGCCTTCAAACGGAGCTAATGGGACCCTGTTTTTCACATGAGCCTTCATGAGTGCTTTCCTTCTACACATAGGTAGAAGTCAATAATTAACCACAAACACCAAAAGCCAAGTGATACTAATGCAACACCTTGGTGTAAAACAATAGGGTTAATCATCAGTTACTTGCTTTCCTAATGCATTTGGCTTTATCACTTCTCTTCCCAGAAGGTCCACCGTGAATCCTCCCATTGCAAAATCCATGAGGTTTTTGTTCTCATTCTTTTCTATCAAGTGATGCTGACATCAGGTGGCCTTGGACTTTATGCTGTCATGATGCTAAGTTGTTAGCATCCTCTGACTGCCTCACACAAGGGGCCATGGAGATCAGGCTCTGATGGTGTTATAGTCCTATGTACTGTCCCACTGCAAAATTTCAGCGAACTTTTTAATGTGGTTTTCACCATACAGACATGAAGCACTTTGTTTGACTTCCGTTATAGCTGAAGAAACATAGAGGTGACACTGGGGGAACATAGCAGGCTTTCCCTGGCGATCAGAAAAGTGATTTGAAGTTTGATGTTAAATCACAGAATCACAGAATGGCTTGAGTAGAAAGGGACCTCAAAGATCATCTGGTTCCAACCCCCTGACATGGGCAGATCAAGCACCAGATCAGGTTGCCCATGGCCCCATCCAACCTGGCCTTGAATGCCTCCAGGTGTTATTACTTGATTCTCATTACTTACACAATTGCAAAATTTTTGCTGTTTAAGAACCAGCTTCAAGGAAGAAAAACTGTGAAGTGGGAGATGCACAGAAATCATAAAATGCTGGGAAGTTCAGATTAGCCTTCCACCAACTCACATGTTGGAAGCAAGGAGTAGACACTTGGCACAAGGGTGTGGGCCCCATGAAAGAGACTGGGGCTCGGGGGCTGTGCCTGAGCCATCACTGCACATTTACCCCCTTGCAAGAAAAATCTTCATGAATTATTTTGGCTGAGGTGGATGCCAGGTCTGTTGGGACATGGCCTGCATTGGGCCCATCCCCATTCGCAGGACCAAGGTAAAGGCTGAGGCACGGAATGAAGGGTGCATAGCTCTTTTCTGGGTGTTTTAATTAAATGATGGAGAGAAAGTCCAAGAAAATGCCTAAAATGGCCTGACCCCTTCCTCCCTATCTGGAAATGGAGGCTGGCAGTTGGCCCAGCCACCAAGTCCCCCACCCCCAAGGCTGCATTTTTCCCTTTTCTCCAATGCGGTGCAAACAGCCAGTGCTGAGGCGACCACCGCTCACATATCTGCTCTGATGGTAATCCATCATCCCCCATCCCACAGCCTGGCCTAGGATGAAGCAATTGAAATCTGACAGGGCCCAGTCCTGCTTACGAGCAGAGGGCTGATTTTAAAGAGAGGCTGCTGCAAGCCTGGAAACAAAACCCAATTAAAGCCTGTCATTGACAGAAATTGGCCACAAACCAGGCCTGTAGCAGCTTTCCCAGTAAAAATAAAAATTTAAAAAAATGGCTTGTTTATAATTTTTTTAAGCCAGCACAAAGTTCAGGCAGTACATTCTGGCCTTGTCACAAAGCTAACAGATATCAATGTCTGTAACAAACACAACTTACAGGATGGTGGGGAAGGCTGCATCCTGTACTCATACATGATGTGATGTCCTTTGCTGAAGGTTTGTAGATCCAGGACCGCTGACCTGGATCCTGCATTTCTGTTACGAAATCCCCATGCATCACTACAGGCTTGGGGCAGAGTTGCTGGAAAGATGTGTGGAGGAAAAGAATCTGAGGGTGTTAGCTAACAGCCAACTAACATGAGCCCCATTGTGCCCAGGTAGCCAAGAAGTCCAACAGCATCCTGGCCTGTTTCAGCAATAGCGCAGCCAGCAGGAGCAGGGAGGTGACCGTCCCTCTTTATTCAGCTCTGGTGAAGCTGCACCTTGGGTGCTGTGTTCAGTTCTGGGCTCCTCACTAAAGAGAGACATGGAGGCCCTGGAGTGTGTCCAGAGAAGGGCAGCAGAGCTGTGGGGGGGTCTGGAGCACAAGTCTGATGGGGAGCAGCTGAGGGAACTGGGCTTGTTCAGTCTGGAGGAGGCTTATTTCTCTCCATAACAACCTGAAAGGAGGTTGTGGCGAGGTGGGGGTTGGTGTCTTCTTCCAGGTATCACCAATAGGATGAGACAGGATGGCCTCAAGTTGCGCCAGGTTGGATATTAGGAGCAATTTCTTCTCAGAAAGAGCTGTGTTGCACTGGAACCATCTGCCCATGGATGTGGTGGTGTCACCATCCCTGGAGATGTTCCAGAACCGTGAGGCACTGAGGGACACGGTTAGTGGGTATGGTGAGGATGGGTTGATGGTTGGATTAGGTGATTTTCAAAGTCTTTTCCAACCTTAATGGTTTTATGATACTATGATTCATACCACTCATGCAATGAGTGATCTTTGAGTGACCAACACTGCTGGGAGATGGCTTCATTTGCAGGGTGCGTGGGTTATTGACTAAGGAGATGCAGAGCTGATCTGTCTGCATGGGCCCTACAGAAAGTTGCTGCTACCCTCTGGTTTGTGACCTCTGTTCAGTAGGGTAAACTTGCTTTGTGTATTCCTTGCAGATTTAATTAGTAAGAGTCAGCGAATGGAGGCACACCTGAGCAAGGGTATTGCTAAACTAATTCATTAGTTTTACTAAGCGAAATGACAGCAGACCAATGAGGTGAACACATCAAGATCGTGATTAAGATTGAATACATAAATCAATAGTTTCAAACGATCTGGTCATCAAATTATATATCAGTCTATCCAAGTGATTTCCAAAGGTGCCACTGAAGATATCACTTAAGATTTAATCTCATCTGAGGACACTTTGAGGGTGAGAGTGACTCCTTCTAGGCTGAAACTCCAGTGAGCTTTCCAACAGATGCAGTGATTCCACCAGTGAAGAATGTACGTTGTGGAAGGTGTATGTCTTGGGGAAACGTGGCCTCCACTCCTGCTTGGATTGTTTGCCAAGCTGCAGTACCTTGTCTTAGCTCTGTTTTGGGGCATAAAGTGATACTTATCTCCACAGCAATCTTCCTTTAACACTTCTTCCTTAAAGCTAAAACTTATTTTTGAACTTTGTTGTGTTGAATGCAGCACTTCCTCTGGGTGCTTAAGATGGTATCTGACATGGTCCCTAGGCAGTCTTGTGCACCGTGGTGAGAACCTTTGCCCAAGTCCAATTTGTCTTCCTGCATGAGTTACCCAATGCAAGACAGAGACATGGTTCTGATGGTGTTATTTTGGAGAACATGTGATACCAAGAACCACGCTTTCCATGTTGTTATCATTTGAATAGGTATAATTTCTATGAAGGTCAGCCTGTGTGGTTAGTGGACCAGTTGTGAACACTTGTGTTTGAGCAATAAGGTTTTCTCAGGATCAGCCACAGTCTTCTCTGTGCTTGTTTTCTTGCAACAACAGCCAGTACAAAGTTCAGAATGTCTTTGAATTTCCAGCTGATGGAAGTTCCAGGGTTGCAGGTAGTGCAGTGAAGGCTTTTCACGTTTCTTTGTCAGTAATGTGAGTTATAGTGCACCCGAGGCAAAACAGAGTCCTTCAAAATAAGAAATGAAAATGTAAAATAAAAGATGCCTTGGTTCTCCTTCTGCAGAAACAGCACAAATCAGGAGGTGAGCTCTCCGCAGTGCTCTAGTAGAAAGCAATTTCCTGATTTAGGGAGATATGTAGCTATAAGGATTTAGACTGATCTCATCTATATGCATATTCAGTCTTTCCAAGATGTTATTGGTAAGAACACCTGAAATTTGAATCTCTTATTTTATTGTATAAAACCTCTTTTATATTATTTTCTGGACAGTTATCTGTGTTACTTTCAGCCTGTCACAGCTTTAGGTCATCTGCAACTTTAACAAACCTCACTTTTCTTCCAGAAAGCAGCTGATTTATATTAAACCAGTGCATGGTCATGCACCTGAGCAGGTTCTGACTGATCCCCAGTTCAACCTTTCATGTTGATTGTGAACCGCTGCTGCAGACTGAAATAGTGCAGAGTTTTGCCACCTGGTTTCATCCAATGACTTTCTCTGCCTGGTGTAGGGAAGCATCACTTGAGACCATGTGGAAGTCTTGCTGCCACTGAGCTGTGCCACATCTGGAGCTTCTCCTTCATCCACAGAGCCTGCTCTTCTCTCCTGGAAGGCAGTTCAGTTGGGTTGGCAGGGCTGGCTGTTGACAAATCCAAGCTGCCTGCTTCTCTTGTTGCTATCTCCTAGAAATTTACAAATGAGCAGATTATTTGTTCCAGATTTTTTTTCTGAGAATTGAGGTTGAGCTGACTGGCCTGCAATTCCCTTGCCTCCTCTTCTCTTCCTTTTAATGTGGAGATAAATTCCTTTGCCCTTTTTTTAATCTTTGGGTGCTCTGACATGTCTGCCACAAATTCCCCAAATTAACCACCAGAGATAACTTAAGATAATATCCATCATTTCTGGGTGAAATTCATAGAATTATAGAATCATAGAATTCCTTGAATTGGAAGGGACCCTTAAAGGCCATCTAGACCAACTTCCCTGCAATGATCAGGGACACCCACAGCTCCGTCAGGGTGCTCAGAGCCCCTCCAGCCTGACCTTGAGTGTCTCCAGGGACGGGGCATCCACCACCTCTCTGGGCAACCTGTGCCAGTGCCTCACCATCCTTATAAAAACTTTTTTCCTTATATCCAGTCTAAATCTCCATTCTTTTATGAAACCATTTTCCCCCATCCTTTCCCAACAGACTCTGCTAAAGTATCTGTCCCCTTATTTTTTGCAGCCCCCCTGTTAGATTCTGAAAGGCCACTCTCAGGTCTCCCCGGAGCCTTCTCTTCTCTAGGCTGAACAGCTCCAGCTCTCTCAGCCTGTCCTCAAGGCTGTTTTTTTCATCCTCAGAATCATTTTTGTGGCTCTCTTCTAGGTGTGCTCCAATAGGTCCACATCTCTCCTGTACTGAGGACTCCACACAGTGAATCTAAGAACATTTTGCTCATCCAGGTGTCCTCAAGCCAATTCTTTAGTCTGGGCTTACATCTCACTCTCTCTGTTAACTGCCTGCTTGGCAGCGATATTTCCACTGAAGATCAATAATAGAAAAAGTATTAAGCACCCTGACTTCATCAACATTATTTATCAGTAGATTTTGCTCTTTGCTGAGTAGCAAAGCAACACTTCTCTGTGGTCTCTTCTTTTGGAATGAGATGAAGTCCTCTTGGAGCTGTGTCCCATGATGGATCCAGAGGAGTCCAAAGCCCTTTTTTTAATCATAGAATCACAGAATGCTGTGAGTTAGAAGGGACCTCAAATCCCACCCACTTTCAACCTCCTGCCATGGACAGAGCTTCCACTCACTGGGTTAGGCTGACCAGAGCCCCATCCAACCTGGCTTTGAATGCCTCCAGGGTGTTTAATGGGGGGGGGGGGGAGGAAGGGAGGGATTGGGGATTTTGTGGTGCCAAACTGGTTCATCCTGGCTTCTGCTCATTTTTAAATATATTTTTAAAATTCTTCTGGGCTCACTCAAGTTGAAATTCAAGATGGCGAAGATCCATTTTGGTGATGAGATCTCTTCCCCAGCCTGGACAACTTGCAGCTCTGCTGCAGACACATCTCTAGAGGGTCCCCTATGGGGATCTGCAGTCCCCAGGTCTCCCCAGTTCATCTTTCGGTGAGGAGGGCAGCAAAGAGATCACAGAATCTCGGAATTGCAGGTTTTGGAAGGGACCTCTAGAGGTAACATTGAGACTGACCCTCCTGCTAAAGCAGGTACTACAGCAGGTTGCAAAGATGGGTGTCCAGATGGGTCCTGGATATCTCCAGAGAAGGAGACTCTACAACCGTTTTGGGCAGCCTGTTCCACTGCTCCTTCAGTGACTGAAAAAGTTCTTCCTTGTGTTAGAGTGGAACTTCTTGTGTTGCAGTTTCACCCTTTATTCTACTGCTGCACAGCACCGAAATGAGTCTGGCTCCATTGACTTGGCTCCCACGCTTTAGAGTTTATAAACAGTGATGAGATCCTCTCTCAGCCTTCTCTTCTCCAGACTGAACAGTCCCAGGTCTCTCAGGCTTTCCTCGTATGGGAGATGCTCCAAGTCCTTAATCATCAAATCCTTGTCTGTCCCAGCCCCCATTTCGGCCGCCTGTGCTCCTGTGGACGCTGGTGATGCTCTCTGCATCCTTTCAGAAGCCCCGTCGCTATGGTGACTGCATGCAGCTTTACCATCGGGTTGTTGTCCACCTATTTTCATTGGAAATGATTCAGGAGCTTTGATGTTTTTAATGATTTTAAGTTGAATCACTACTGAATGGTTTTAGGTGCAAGAGGAAAATGATGTGCTGCAAAGAGAAACTTTCAGAAGCCTTTGCGGTCTATGGTGACGTTCACTTATTTTTTAATGATTCCAGGAGAGTTTTCATCAATATTGTATCAAGTTTGTGTCATTGTCATGTGTTCCTAAGAGCACACATAGTGGAGAGAGAGAGAAAAAAATCTTCACTTTGTCCCCTGGGATGGATGCAGATAACACCGAATTGCATCGTCATTGCACAGTCGGTGGCACAGAATCACAAAATCACAGAACTGTAGGGGTTGGAAGGGATCTCTGGGAATCATCTACACCAACTCCCCTGCTAAAGTAGGTTCCGTACAGTAGGTTGCATAGAAAAGCATTCAGGTGGGTTTTGAATATCTGCAGAGAAGGAGACTCCACAATATCTTTAATGGCAGAGCAGGGCACAGTGCTCTCAGGTTTGGTCTTCTGAGACGGAAAGAAATTCTTAAATAAAACTGCTTAAGAGGCACATGGCTTCCTAGGCACTTCAGCAACAGGTTTTGAGAAACCTTTCAATTTTATGGACAAAATCCAAATGTTGGAAATCTGGTGTCCGCAGTCCCTGTGGAAAGGATCTCACCCCACGCATTAGGGGCTCCTCTGAGTTGAGGGATGTCAGCAGATGCTTTGAAGACATGCAAACAGCCCCTGGCCCAAGGCCTGTGGGGAGCTGTGCTGGGTGCTTGGCCTCTGTACACAAGATTGCTCAGCTGTGATGAGGAGTCTCCTCCTGTCCCAGTGGCTTTGGATTTCAGGAGGCTGTTGCTGCAAGTGCTGAGCATGCCCACATTGGTTCAGACACTATTAAAAACATTTTCCAAGCATCTGGCCGGCTGTACACATCAGTGACAAGGCTGCTGGCATCAGAGGAAATCCCAACTTTTGTTTGGAAGAATGTAAACAATGGCTGTTCACAAAAGGGCTGCTTCATTCAGCATCCAGGAGAAAAAAAATAATACCTCCCTGGCAATGCTCGGCCACTGGGTTCTGCTCACTACCATCCTGTTCTTCTGCCCAGGGGCTGGAGCCTGCATAGGAACCAACAATGAGGCTCTTCAGGAAAGGGTATAAGTTGAAATGCAGCATTGCACACAGAAAATACATGATGAGATGAACTCTTATCCCAAAGAGAGACCCGTTCCCATTCTCTGAGCTCCGAGCACCCTTTTCATTTTTCCTCTTTTTAGCACATCCTTTGTGAGGAACAAAGTTCTGAGCCCAGAGTTTTGTGAGTTCTCAGAGATCTGGGACATCTGAAGGGCTGTAAACATGAGAAGTGAAAAGTCTTAAAAATCAAAGAATCTCAGAATCGTGAGGATTCCACCAGAAGGTTGGAAAAGACCTCTAAGATCACCCGGTCCAACCTTCTACCCATCCCCACCATGCCCCCTGACCACGTCCCTCAGTGCCACATCCACTCGGTTCTGGAACACCAGATGACTGCACCACCTCCCTGGGCAGCCTGTGCCACTGCAGCACCACTCATCCTGAGAAGAAATTTTTCCTGATATCCAATCTGAACCTCCTGGTGCAACCTGAGGCCAACACATCTTGTCCTACTGCTGTTGCATGGGAGAAGTGGCTGACCTTCACCTCACCACAACCTCCCTTCAGGTCCAGGATCCCATACTGCATGTAGCACCCAGTGATCTTGGTGCAGAGCTCAGCACTTTGTCCCAGCATTGCCCTTGTTCTCCACTGCAGATAAAAGGTGTCAATTTAAAAATCCCAATTTACACTTCATTTTCATGTGAGGGAATTGGAAGAACCACAGTTGAATTCGGGACAAAGCAATAAATTATCACATTGTTGATTTTTTTTTGTTTGTTTCTTCTTCCAAATAACCCTTTTCCAACTATAAAAACAACCATCTTTTGCTCACCCTTCTTTGCTTCAGGACTGTCTCAAGCTGCCACCATCTCTTTTGTTGGACCACTTCAAAACACTGTGTAATTGGACTGAGATATAACTAGCAGGACTGCCAGGAGTGGACAATGATAGCTGTGGTTGGGGTTGGCCCCATGGTGGGTGTGACATAAATCCATTCTAAGGGGCCAATAGGTGCTGTGCAGGAGGAGGGCACATCTCCCATCCACACATACGAAGCAGGGATATAATCTGGCTTGCAGATAGCTGACGGTGGGAGATCTCAATGATGAACATTTGCTCCCTTGTACCTTTTTCTGGGGTCACTTTTGGGATCAGGACAAAGCAGGGGTGCTGCAGTCCAATCCTTGAGTAAATATCTTGGCCCCATGGCTATTTTAAACCCAGTGTGGAGAGCATGAGAACAGCTTGCTGGGGTTTTCAGCTGCCCCTCAAGTTCACTTCACAGCAACACAGAGATCCCCGTCTTGGTGCTTTTCTAAGTAGGGCTGTCTCCATGGTCCATATTACTTTAGTTTATTGCTTTTAGAGTCTTTGAATATCTTTGTATCTTGAGAAAAGCAGTTTTCAACAGTGACAGATGCTGTTGTCACAAAATGGCATGGGCTGAGAGTGACCTGAAACTCCCTTAAAAAGCCTGGAGACCCTCCATAAACCTTCCAGGCTCTTTGTCGTATGTTGATGGTTGGACTAGATGATCTTAGTGGTGTCTTCCAACCTTAATGATTCCATGATTTTATTCAGAGATTGTCCATCCTACCAGGCTGTTGTCAGTTGATAAACCCTTGGCTCTGTTCCCTGGCCCCAAACAGGCTCAGACCATTGTGCCATTGGGATGAGCAGAGCCCTTGTGACTCTGCATTGCCTCTGCTGCTCATGCCATCACGGGACAATAGGAGAGGATGTAGCAATGGTAGTGGGAGGGTGACCGGACCAGGAGTAATTGGTCTGCCGAAATGCCAAACTCTGAACAGTTTTGTCCTCTTAGTATTTTGTACGATAGGGCACACAGCTGTGCAAAGGGCTTTGTGTTTGCACTGGTAGTAAAATCCTTTGTTGCCTCTGGGTCCTAACACTGTCTATCTGTCCCAGGGAAAGAGTAGGCACAGCTGATCTTGCAAGAGCAGGCAAAATACTTTCACTTAAGCAAGGAAGAATAAAAAAAAAAAAAAGAAGATAATAAGAGGAAGTGAGTAATTTAAAGCAGCGGGATCCAGAGAGTTCCTTTATTACAGAGACACTTATATACCAGCAGGGTACAGGGGTTGTGAATGCCCTGAAGGACAGTAGGGAAACCCTTCTATGCAAGAAGGCAAGGCAAAATGAGCAATCTGGAGTTTACTAACTGCTTGCTGTGTTCTTATCCTTTCTGTCAGCTGAAAATTGCCTGCCACCATGGTGGCTTTTCCTGAGGCTCTTATCACAAGGCCCCAAGAACTGTTAAGTCCGGGCTCTGATCTGCTCTAAGTTGAAGTTATTCCTATGGAGAAGATCTTAGAATTACAGAATCATTAGGTTGGAAAAGACATTCGAGATCACTAAGTCCAACCACTTTCTACTGAGAACATTCAGCATCATGTTTTAAGATGTTTGGTTGCCTAAAATGTTGATAGATTCATTAATTTTCCAGGGCATTATGCACCCAGAAGCCTTTAGCACAGCATTCTGGTTGCCTCTGTAGCTCTAAACCATGCCTCCATGGCACTACCTCATTCACCTACTCTGAATACACTTGGGATGAGCATGTCAAGGTGGCAGCAATCTTGGTGTTTCTGTGCCCATTGTGATGGCCTTTGTGTGGCACCAGGATGGAAACTGGGCTCCAGGGGCTGGGGGCTTGGCATAGATGGATGTGTTCATCCAGCACCAGAGGAGATGAGGGAAGGAAATGCTCATAGCTTCTTTGTAAGCCAAGGAAAGGAATCATTTCAGGTTGGAATGATTTCTGCTCTCACCCCAGCCTCAAGGGACACCAATATGTGGAGGCCTATGGAAGATTTTGCAAAAGTTAAACGTGCTCTGGAATGGGCAAAATGAAAATGAGCTTTAAATTCTGTGCAATTAAAACTGAGATGCAGAGATGCTACAATTGAAAACCCCAGAGAACATAAAACACTGCAACCATTGCACTACAAAGCTTTGAATATCTTTTCTGTACACCTCTGGTAAGGAAAAGCCTAATGTTTCTGCAATTAATTTAGTTTGCGTTTCTGACACTGTGCGAGGAGAAGGAGAGAATGGGCATGTAGCATCAGTATCTCCTGTATTCTGGGTAATTCATGAGAAAACCTAGCACAATTTGGGGAGGAAGAAAAACTTTCTGTACATCCAGTCTAAATCTCCTCTTTCAGTTTGAAACCATCTCCCCTTGTCCTAGCCCAACAAACTGCTGAATAGTCTGTTCCCCTCCTTTTGTACATCCCCTTTTTAGATACTGAAAGGCTGCTCTCAGGTCTCCCCAGAGCCTTTTCTTCTCCAGGATGAGCAGTTCATCTCTCTCAGCCTATCCTTGCAGGGAGGCGTTCCATCCCTTGGATCATTTCTGTGGCCCTCCTCTGGACACACTCCAACAGGTCCGTGTCTCTGCTGTGCTGAGGACTCCACATCTGGGAGCAGTACTATAGGCGAGGTCTCACAGCACAGAGCAGAGGGGCAGGGTCACCTCCCTCTCCCTGCTGACCAGATTGCTTTGGATGCAGCCCAGGACACAGTTGGCTCTGTGCATTGCGAGGGCACATTGCTGGCTCATGTCCAGCAGCCATCCACCAGTGCTCCCAAGTCCTTTTTGTCAGTGCTGTGCTCTATCCTTACATCCCCCAGCATGTACTGATAGTGGGGGTTGCCACAACCCAAGTGCAGACTTTGCACTTGGCCAAGAAGCCCATGAGGTTCTCTTAGGCCACTGCTTGAGCCTGTTTAGGTCTTTCTGGATGCATTCCATCTCAGGTGTGTTGGCTGCACCACTCATCTTGGTGTAATCTGCAAACTTGTTGAGGGTGCACTCAATCCCCCTGCTGATGTAACTGATGAAGATATTAAAGTGTATTAGTCCCAGTAATGACCCTTGAGGGACACCACTTGTCATTGACCTCCATCCAGACACTGAGCCATTGACCACTGTTCTTTGGGTATTGTCTCACAGCCAGTTCCTCGTTTGTCAGACAGTTCACCCACCAAATCCATATTTTCCTGCTTTGGAGAGGAGGATGTTGCAGAGTACCCTGTCAAAGGCTTTACTGAAGTCCAGATGGATGTCATCAGTGGCTCATCCCTTGTCTACTGACACAGTTATGCCATCAAGGGAAGGGGCTGTTCAGGATGCAGCTCTGGATGGGAAGTCACAGATGAATTGCTTTTGGTTTCACTGTGACTCTTGTGTAGAAACTTCCCTGCCTTATCTCTTCTTTCTAGTATGTAGTCACTGAAGACTAATTTTTTTTTTTTAATCATCAACATTAGAAAGCAACCCAAACACACACAAGAACCAACTGATTACCGTATTTGTTTACCACAAATAACAGAAATGTTTGCACTGCAGTTCTTCTCCCCAGAGCACAATGGGCTCTGAGTAACTATCTCTAACCTTGTACTGCTGGGGTTATTCATATTACTTTCCATGGGAAAGCCGACCAAAAGAGGAGACCACAGAGTCAAAACAAGAAAACATGGGTGTTCTGAGATTCTAATTCACCTTGCTGTGCACGATGTTTTCAAAAAGGCAGAGCAAGGCCTTGTTGCCTATTTCCATTCCTGCTGCCCCTTTGACCAGCATTCAATGTGAAGACATGGTCTGCATTAAATATCTCAGGGCACATCCATTCTGCTATGTGCCCATTGCCTTGCCTTCCGCAGGCAACCTCTGCCTGGGTCATACTGCAGCTGGTCCCAAAGCAGAGGTGTGGAGAGAAACGAATGATGGAAATAATCCATTGTATTGAGGGGGCCCCTCATGTTGGGGGCTGTGTGAAGGGTTGCTGTAAAAGATTTCCCTACTGGACTGAAGAAGAACAAGAAGAGGTTTTAGATGTTGGAGGTACAGTAAGCGCTGCTTTCAGATCTGTTCATGGGGGATTTAGGGGCAGTTGGTTGTGCTAGATGGATGGATGGTTGGACTAGATGATCTTAGTGGACTTTTGCAATCTTCTATGATTCTTTACTTAAGATGTAAAGATAGTCCAAGACAGATGGAAAATTTGGAACGAAATCGAAGGACATTACACTGTTATGAGCAGATATACACTCTGCTCCTCTTTCAGAGATAAGCAGATTTTATAGCAGATCTGTCTGGTTTCTGTCTTCATATTTGTCCTTCCTTGTGAAAACTTCTCTCTGGAGAAGGTGAGACCTGCACATCCACCTTGGAGGAGCCTCTCCACATCCAGCTGGGGAATGCCATCTCCTTGAAAGAAGTTATGAATAACTGTAGAATCATGGGATCATTAAGGTTGGAAATGACTAACATCATCAAGTCCAACCATTAGCCCATGCCTGTCACCACTCTAGATTACATCCCTCAGTGTGACATCTGCTCTTTTCTTGAACATATGCAGCCACTGTGACCCCATTGCCTCCCTGGGCAGCCTGTCCCAGTGCAGCACTACTCTTTCTGAGAAGAAATTGTTCCTAACACCAACCTGAACCTCTCCGGAGGCCATTCTCCCTAATTCTATTGCTATTACTTGAGAGAAGGGACAGATCCCACCTTGCCACAGTCAGGTCATTATAGAGAGCGATGAGGTCTCCCCTGAGCTCCTCTTCTCCAGACTGAACAACCCCAGTTTCCTCAGCCACTCCACATCAGATTTGTGCTCCACACCCCTCACAGCTCTGCTCCCCTTCTCTGGACACACTCCAGGGCCTCCATGTCTTTCCTTAGTGAGGGGCCCAGAACTGAACACAGCTTTCGAGGTGCAGTGTCACCAGAGCTGAGTACAGAGGGACAGCAGAAAAGCCTTAGAAACTGTATTGTGAGCCTTTGCAGATCCAAAAGCCAACCCAGTTACGATAGCACTGCAATAAGGAATTCAGCCTACTCTTACCTTACCTCATCCGCAGCTGCTCTGCTCAGCTTTTACAGTGGTCAGGAATGAAAACACAAGCTTAGGAACAGTCCTAGATCCAGATTTATGGTCTGATCACAGTGTAAACCGAACTTAGTTGGTATTTTCAACTTCATCCTTGCTCAGCCTCCAGATTTAAGCACTCACACATCAGGAAAATAGTGTTCAGTACTGCCTGGCTCTGCCTGGTGGCATCTCCTGGGATGTGGGAGGCAGCAGCCCAGTGCTTTGCAGTCAGATGCTGCCTGATGCTGCCCCTCTCAAGGAGCCTCTCACAAACTGCTGTAGCTTTCTGAGACTATTTTGTTCAAGGAAATAAATATTTTAGGACTCTGTCAAGGAATTTATTCCATTTCTTCTTCTATTTTGGATGCAGTCTTTTAGTTCTGGCTCTGCCCTTGCCAACATTATGGGTTGTTATTTTGTTGTCATTCCTGCTAATGAAGAACATAGCTTTGCGTTCCAGCTCATGATAATAACAGAGCTGTATCCCTAGTTTGTCTCGGCCAAGGCAGGCTATTAGGATGAGTTTTTTTGTTTTGTCATGTTTCATTTTCTGAATCACCTTCAGCAGGAGAGGAGCTGCTGGAAATGCACGGAACAGGCTGAGAGGAAAGGAAGGAAAAATACAAGACCAACTCGTAGCTCCAGGCCCTGCAGGGAGAATAGCAATGACACTGCTTGCTTCCTATCAGAGTGCAGAGCTGTGTGCAAGGAGAGGCTCATTCCTGAGGCTCCAAGAAGCTGTGGGTGCCCCATCCCTGGAGTTGAAGGCCAGGTTGGATGGAGCCCTGGACAGCCTGAGCTGTTGGGTGGCAGCCCTGCCCATGGCACGGGGTGGGACTGGATGGGCTTTGAGATCCCTTCCAACCCCACCATTCTGTGATTCTAGTAAGGGGAACATGGCCCCTCTTTTTCACCCACCACCTATAAGCCAGGGTGCCATGCCCATGCAGACTGCACCAGTGGACCTCCTCCTCTGCAAAACAAACCTCTGAGAGGCGGTCAGTTCACTGCTCACAATGTCAGGTGGTGTTTGAAACTCAGAGATTTATTACCCAGTGTCTATAAAGTCTGCAGCAAATCAAATCTGCGATGGAAAAAAAAGAAAAAAAAAAGTCTGTAATAAAAAGACTCAACACAGGAAGTCTGATAAACTGTTAATTTTACTTAGGCTAATTACAGTATTTACATCTAGGTAGCACTGACAGCTCAGGGCTTTGATATACTCTAATGTGATTTATAGGCAGCAGAAAGGAGATGGGCGGAGGTCACTCTCTTTGCCCAGGATTATCAGCTCTATATGACAAACTTGGAGGAGCGTCGTGGATCCAACAGTCTGCATCCTGCACATCATCCCTAGGGCATGAGCCCAAAACGGTGTGCTGACCCTGGGAGAGACAAGTGGAAGAGGAGAAAGGAAAAGAAGCCACATGATTTTAAAGGAGCTGCTTTTGATGCTTCAGTCCATGGTTCATCATCATCATCAGTCCTGGATATAAAAAGGCTGCTGTCATCACCCATGGCTCTGCTCCGCCAGCACGACCTACAGCACTGGGCTGAGGAAACAGCCTCAAAATGAGAAGTGATTGCAGCTTGGATGTTGGTTTCCAGCACAAATGCTGCTGCTGCTGTGAGGGATGTTGAGGATTTGCTGCATCCATCTCTCATCCTCGCCCCTGGAGGCCCTCAGCTCTGAATGGGACCAGCCAGGGGTGAGATGCTGGAGGTGGTGTCAGCCCAGGGCAGAGATGAGCACTGTGGTTGCAGAAATGGTAAAAGCAATTTCTGAGGGCGATGCTCCTAAGCTTGGGAGCAGAATAATGTTGGACTCAATTCTTCTCCATCAGCACCTCTGGGTGTCAGTATCAGATTTTAGAGACAGTCCCTGGACCATCAGGTTGGGATTCACAATGACCCCAGCTCTGTCAAAAATCTCTTGCACAAATACGATGAAACCTGTCATAAACCTCCTCATGTGTTCTCAGCGTGCCTGGAGAAGGATGCAGTGTTCCTCCCTTTGCTCCTCATTCTGTACTGAGCTGGGAGTTGGCACGGAGGTGGGTGCCATTTGCCTGCCATGTAGCAGAGATGTTCCAGGGCTCATCCCCAAACCCAAACACAAGGGAAGATTGGTTTTTGGGTTTTTTTGTGAGAAATGCAGTGACTGACATGCTGGAACTGTACAAAACTGAACTCACGTTTTGCAGAAAGGGCCGCAGCTGCAAGGTGGGTCATGGTGAACAGACACCCATCAAAAAAGCCACAATACTGAAATTCAGGCAGGGGAGGTATCCAAAACATCAAAAATAACCCCATGTTCTGCATTAAAAAATCATAATGTTTCCTGTATAAAATGTCAGCATGATTCATTCTGATGTATCTAATATGACTGGGATGAAAAGAACACTCCAAGGAAATGCCACCTCCCTCAACACACAGACAGAGACGAATGCCTGTTTTGCTCTGTGCTGATGTCTTTTAGGACATGGAAGAGGAAGAAGGGATGATAAGGATATTGAGCAGGCTGTGCTCTGGAGGAACCCTCCCTTAAAGTCCATCAGCACCCACTTGAGATGCAGCAGAAGACAGAAAAGAACAACCAAGGGAGGCACACAGGCAGAAGAGGACATGTTCTCAAAGACACCACCAATGTGCTAAATGATCTAGAGTCATCCACCCATGGCAGATCAGCTGAAAACACATGTTCCCACAAACAGAAAATCCAGATAGGCCATGGCCACGCAGCTCTGCAGTCCCATTTGAGTTGTGATACCTGCACTGCTAACACGCTCATAGTTGTGAATGGGCAAATACCCATACTGCTGCAGGTCTGGGAGGGGGTAAATCCAGCAGGAGAGCAGGCAGTGATGTGTCTCCATGCCTGGATAGATCCTTTCCAGAATCCAGCTGTTGTTAATTGCATTAAAATGTTAAAATACATTTGAGGTTTCTTCTCCAAGCTACATTATTGCATGTGTATTGCACTGGAGTTCCACATCGCAGTGCAGCTGGAGCAGCCCTCGAGGCTCCCCCATGTGAGCTACATGCACAGTGCCACCCAGAGCAGTCACAAACCTATCCTTTCCCCAGATTTCTGCAGGAGGTGGTGGAAACGCCAGAATTGCCATCTGCTCTATTTGGATACGACAGATCCCTCTTACCTTCACTTTATGCCACTGCTGAAAACCGTGCAGCCACGTGCTGTGCGTTGGGTTGCTACAGAGATCAAACCTTTGCTATAGGGGAATCAGCAGCAGAAATGCTTTGACTGGCAGCAGCTGAAAAGCCACAAAGCAGAGGGGAATGCCTGCGCTCATGGTGTCTGTCCAGTCAAGAAAATACACTCAGGGCAGTGCTAAAGGCGGACAAACCGGGATGATGCAACTGGACTCAAAACAGAGATCTTGAGGAAGTAAATTCCCTGATCAGTGAGCATCTCGGTTCCAGGTCCTGAGAAACCCAACACTAAACAAAATGGCCTGTCATAACGAGAGACATCTGACATTCAGACAGATGCACAGGGCATTCACAGAGGGGAGTTCACATTCCAGGTATTTAACCTGGCTACAACCATTTTCATTCCCTATCACTCTGCTTTATTAATGTTAAATATCAGCTATCAACTCTTTCCTCAACAACTAGGAAAAATGTGTTGATGGAAAGGTAATGTCATGAACAACCAACACAAAAATTTCACTGGATCTACCACTGCTGCCATGAAGTGCCACAGCCTTCAGTAGCAGGAAGAATTGCTCTGACCTTGTTCAGGTTCTGGGCATCTGCTGAGGCTGTCAACACAGGGACCAAATTTTGATGCAACAAGGATACCATTCGGCACAGCAGGGACCAAATGAAATGTGATGTAGTTTTCAGAGTAACAACATCTGGCCAGTAAGAACTATGGGTAGGTTTGAACCGAGATAATATAGCACAGAGTGAATTTGTTCACACACTGCTCATTTTAGCTCTGCAGTCAATCTTGCAGGTGAATTTCCCAAGTGTACTTTCACCTGACACATGGAAGTGTTTTATTGCCACTGATAAAATCTAACATTTAGTTAATGTCTGCAAAGCTAAATGCATGAAACTGTGAACAGGTAATGAAATTTTCCTCTGTAGGGGAGCTGGTTTAGTCAAACTAAAGAGCAGAAGCAATACAGAGTAGTTTCTAATAATGACACTAACCACTAACTAACCATACATATCATTATTTCAACTGAGCTGCAAGAAAGCATGTCCATATGAAATGCTACCTGCATAAACTACATTAGCTGGGGCCATGTCCTGTGTCCACTGCACTCCATGAAAGAGCTTAATGATGACCTCACTGTGCCAGAGGTGTGGTTCTAAGTCACGTGAGAATCAGACCAAACCCACAGCCAAAACCTGGGCATGACGACAAGACGAGCTGTCCTGCTTAAGAGTTGCCTGGTTTAAGTCTCCAGCCTACAGATAACTCTCTTTTCATTCACTGACTTACCGCTCATGAAAGAAAGACAAAAACTTAGATGGGGAGCTCCTGCAAGATTTTATTCAATGGTACACAACAGGGCAAAATTAAGATTAAAGCAGAATGTATACATTACTGATTTGTCAAGCTGCTAAGACAAATCCATACTGACACAAACAACGGAGGCTGACAACATATGAAGTACGGTGATCATCTCTAGTGTCCATACCTGCAAACACAGAAATACATTAATGCTTAAAAAATGTTTAATACTAGCACTGATTTGGACAGACTTATTCTATCACAAACCACTTTGCATGTAAATCAGATGAAGGTGAAATGCTATGCTATAAAAGCCTTGGGAAACTCTCCATACTTCACTTCCCCATAAAGTCTATTTGGATATTAGTTAGATGGGAGACTGTTCGTGATTCCCCAGGATTTCATAAGCAAGAGGCCCTTGGTATCCTCATCTTTTGCCCTAAATCCTAGTTCACATATGCCCTGAGTACAAATGAGGCCGAAGCCTGTGACATCCCTTGATGTATCACTGAGCACTCATCAGAAGATATTCATTCACGTTCCCACTGCTCATAATGCTGCCCATACAATGTCACTAGCCAGGCAACAAGGGCTCAGTTTTCATCAGGTGTTCACTAAAACATTGTAATATCAAAACACTGGTTAGGTTAGAATTAATACGTTTAAAAAAAAGGAGGAAAGAAAAAAGGAAGGTGAATTCAGAGTTAAGAAAAGACTAAGGGATAAATTGCCCAGAATGAAGCAAGTAACAAACCTCCTAACTGCTATCAATGTACAATTACCCCTCAAAACCACATCCCTTCACCTCCCACTCTTCTGTTATTCTAATAACAGAATTTTGAAGAATGCAAAGCAAAACAAAAAAGAATGTTTAAATAAAGAATAAATGGGTCAAGGCTGTGACAAAGGCTACGTGGACATCTACTTTTAGTATACTAGGAAATCAGCTGTATTCATCTTTGATCCTATTAGAATTACAAAACAAATCACTGCAATACAGAGGGATCCAATAAGACTTCTGGCACCTCTATATAAATGCTCTGGAACACAAGAAGCATAATTCAGGTTATTTCCTAAATCCAGACAGCCCACAGGGCAGTATAGCATTCACCCAAGACTCCACTTTCAGTTAATTCCATTTTCTGCTCACTGTTCTTTAGAGAGAATGTCAATAGAAACCAGTACCTTTTAACAACTTCCACATCCACCACAACTACCCGGGCTTCCTTCAGAGCTCACTTCACACCAGGTCATTAAGGGAAGTGAGATCAATCAGTGAGGTGGAGAAAAAGAAACCTTTCCCAACAGCAACTATGTGAGACCACAAATATGAGACTATCCACATATCTGATATTCATTTCTATCAGCAGAAAGAAAACTGGATTTTTCATCTTGAAATCTGTGCAGGATACCTACTTTTGGAACTCCCATTCCCTGTTGTCCAGTGGGCATACTTGGCGAGTTTTGAGCCAGCGAGAGATGCAGTGGAAGTGGAAAGCGTGCTGGAAGAGAAAGTCCAAATCACATCATACTTCAGAACACACAGACAAATCTCAATGTAAAAATTACCATACAAAGCATTGTGGTAAGAATAGAGCAACTGTTTGCAGACAAAGCTGGGGAGGAGTGATCGTGCACCTCACTGGCAAACACCAAGGAACTGATCTACATTTTCAGAGAGGAATGGAGCGTGAGGGAAATGGCAGCAGGGTGCTTATTCCACAGTACACGCAGTGGCAAGCAACTGACTTCTGATGAAGGAGAGAGAATGCAGTTTAGCAGCTGCTAAAATTGGCAGAGCAGATGCTGATAAGAAGCATAATCAGAAAGACAACAAAGAAGATTTCACAGCGAGCAGCAAGGACTGCACGTATGTATGTATATATGCTGAAGCTTTCTGCCAATCTTCTGGACAAACTAATGCTTGAATATAAATGAACTTGCAAAACTAGAAAAATCTCTATGGTGTGTTTAGTACAGGCACTCTCTTCCATGCCCTAAACAGCTCCTTAAAAACAAGCTTCCATTTGTGCTCTCCTGCACACAGAAATCTTCATTTTGACATGAGAATATTTTCACGTGGTGAAAAAAAAATCACTCTCCTCTTTCGCAGACAGAACTGCCTCATTTACAATCTTACTCCAGTATTATCTCAGTGTAACTTGGTCCCACAGCACAGTGAGGATGGGTGGAAGGAACAGGTAGTTATTGTTCCATTACGGAAAGTTAGGTCTTCCAGCTCAGGGCCAAGCTAGCTCAGATGTGTGCAAGTTTGAGTTCACATGCCAGTGGGACCACATGTGAAGCAGTGCATTTGGCAACAAATGGAGAACAAGTGGAGATGATACTCTAGAGCTGATTTCACCTTCCTTCAGAAGGGAAAGCAAACTACCTAGCTACTCCACATGGACTCCTTGAATCAGCCTGCATAAGGACAAATCAAGCGTGCTGCCATCCAAGTAATCCTATTATCTGGGGACAGATAAAAAAAACAACATAGCTTTGAGGCAGCACCTTGATGAGGGAAATCCTGCTCAAAATTAAACACCTATTACAATGCCAAAATATACAGGCAATGGCTCATTTTCCTCCCTTGTCTTTCACATATACTGTTCTACCTTCCACTCCTCAGTTATTTTTCTCTCTCCTTTATACATGCCACTAAACAGATTACTTCAAACAGTGTTTTGTGTTTTTTTCCCAGGAGATATCTGACATATTGTATAGAACAATCTTCGTCCCTGGTCATGAAAAAGAGGGTAACATCACCACACACATACTCAGCAATCAGAGTTTCCCTTACATTGCAGACGCCCCATGCAACAGTGCACTCTTCAGATGTAGCCGATGCTTGGTTTGCTTGACATTCTATGCCTGTAAAAACAAAGATTAAACATACATATGCAGGAGTAGAAGATGTACATGCAATACCAACTGGTAGATTTCTTCATTATAACAAGCTGAGGTGGGGGAAGCTCTTTGTTCTGTTGCATTTATTACATCAGCAAGTGTCAAGAGCCATTGGTTTCATGAGTACTGCTTTTCTAAAAGTATCAGATTAAAATGTATTTCATCCTACTGTCCTTCTTCTTCTACATGTTTAGTATTCCAGAGCTTCAGACAGCAAGAGTAGTTAGCTCATCTATCAGTGACATTTGTCATACTTTAAGGATAAATGTTTTTCATTTGTTCTCTTGTGTTTTAATGCATCCATCCTGACAGTCAGTTGCAATAGCAACTAAGTGAAGAAAGTTCACCTAGATTTCTTATCCTGCTTTCTCTAAATAGAAATTAATTGTCTTGTCAGATATTTGTCAGTTATATTTACAAATGAATTAGCTCATACAGTGATGAGGTTTTCCTCTCTCCTTTCTATAGCCTTGTGACAGTAAGTACAGCCTAAAAATACATAGTAGAAAAAAAAAGTTTTAAATTTCTCTTTTGAACTTTTCACAGCTAAAAGCTCAGTACCTAGGATGATCCCAAAGATTATTTATGGTTTTGTCTTGGGTTTTAAGTTTTGTGTCAGCTAATGGTATGCCCAAGAGCACGAGGAGGAAGGAAGAACACCTCTAGGAAAATAAATCCAACAACAATTGGATTCTCCATTCTAGAGCCCAACCAACTCACTTCTGCTCCAGTTCAAGATGAAGCTTCAGAAGAATAAAAAGATATTTCCAACTTCTTCACAGTCAGCAGCACAAACCTATGTGACCAATATTTTAATTTAGCTTCCTGCTAAAGGATGCTTCTTCCAAAGGTCATGCCCAAAAGGTTTAAGAATGATCAGTTTAGAACTTGATACATGGGTTTGTTGCTTTATTTTTTTTCAGATCTGTTTTCCTGGCAAAGAAAAGGCCTGAAGAAGTTCCAGTTCTCTGTTTGATTCACAAACGATTAATAAAATAACTTTCAAGCCCATGCATTTAGCTGAAGTATGTGATCTTTACTTTTTACTGTCCTATTCATCCTCTCCTCCATTTTCCACACTCCTTCAAGTGTGGAGGTGAACAAAATAAGAGAAAAGACAATTTTTCAAGAGATGTGAAAGAGACTGGTTAACCTCAATCACAGGAAATCATTCAAAATAGGATGGACATATAAAGAAATCGAGTAGCAACAACTGTTCTGCATTGTTTGAATGAACCCATATTATATGTTTTACATCAAGACATGATGTACAAAAGCAAGAAGTTCAAAGCTCAGTTCTTGGCCTGCTCAGGGGAGAGAATAAAATCCAACACAGCTGAAGAGTCTGATGTCTTCAGTGCATTTAGCAATAGAAATAAATCTGATTCAGAAAAGGGAAGATGCTCAAGGACCTTGAAGAGCTTCAGTCATTTTGGTGAAACATGCACTTTGTTAAAATTTCCTGCTCAGTATTGCTACAACAATCTTACTGTTATTGCAGTATAGACTCACAGTATCACAAAGTATCCTGGGGGGTATAATTTTAGTTTGAAATATTTGCCACAAGTCTGTACGTTGATGGGAAAATGGTGAGAAGATGAGTAGTGAGGGAAAGAGCAAGAAAAGTCAGCTGTTACACAAACTTTAACTGAGGAAATCTGTGAAAGCCAGGAAAATAATGCTCTACACAATATACTTATTCTGTTTTTTCACATCTTTCCAAATCAGCAAATAATGCTGACCAGCAAGAATAATTTAAAAGATGACAGACCCCAAAGCCTAAAAGAACAGATGATCTTACGCATACATAGCTAAGGAGGAGTTCTCTTGTGGTGATGTAAGGCCCTCCCAACACAACATTCAGATTTAACTCCCTCATCAAACAGGCCAGATGCTGCTGCTCACACTGCTATCTTCAGCTGCCAAAAGCAGGCATTCCCAAAGCTGAAACACCTTCCGGTCTCCCAGATGCCTAATTTCAAAAAGGGGCAACATATCACCTATGCAACAAAAATGAGCAAACTCTCAGAAAACTGAAGCTCATGATTCTGGCTATGGAATAAAGATGAGCTATTTAATGACTGTTGCCCCAAAAGAGATGCTGAGAGACAGAGAGTAACTCAAGGAATGCTAAAGTATTATTTTTCTGCTTTGCTTTTGATAGAGTGAGAGCAAGCAGATACAGCTGAAGCTCAAGTACCTGTAAATAAATGTGAACAAGGCAATGGATGCATTTCAACTCAGGGAGATACAGCTGAAGTCACAGCCCACTGCACAGTGAATTTTATGACAGAGCTCTTCAAAATGGTTTCTGCTTAAGTAAGGGCAACCACTGAGGGATTCCCCTTTCTCTTTACCCAGCGCTTTCTGCAGTTACACCCTGAAGATATTGAGTTATTGGGGAGAACAGAACAAAATGTACATGCCTTGGCTAACAACACATACTGTACTGCGCCAGAGACAGAAAAAAATAAATAACCAGGCTAGGAAATCTGAAGTACATTTGTTACCTCCATAATGCAGAATGAGCTCTGGTTTTTCAAACCTCAGAGGGCTTTCAGAACTTTCTCCGTGCAATCTTCTCAGTTTGAGAATAATTTGAATATTCACCCTAAGTTCCTCCCACTAAATTGTCATATGATTTCTTCTACTTATAACCCCTTCATATGATGCTCAGTATTTCCTCTGAGTATCACACTCTCAAAATATTTGTGCACAGCTATCACTGTCTATTCCTACTTATGACTTTGCAAACTATATATACATGACTTAGCAAACCTCATATACTTAGTTCTGTTCTTCTGCTCTTCTCAAAAAGGCAAAATAAACCTGCAAATCACTCTGAGATTTTTCTTTGGATTCTAATCAATTTGTCTATCTCTGTGACACCAGAATATCACGTTTGATACTTTCCATCTCGCTATTGGAGAAAGAGACCGCTATTTCAATGGCACATTTCATACAGTTCAAAGCACACCAACCACCTTCCAGTACCACATTCCACAGAGAAGATAACCGACTATTCTAATCGTGGTGTTTCTTAACATTCCCCAAACTTGCCACATTGCAACCACTGCAGCAGAGAGTAAACCTTGGAAGAAATCAAGGACGCTGCACAAAGAAAATCTAAATACATTCCGGGTCCTTTCAGAAAAGAACAAAAACCACTGGCAATCTACTCATCCCTTCTATGTGCTGAACATGAGCCATAGTGAGGGCCAAGGGAATCCTTTGTCCTTATTATTAGCAACCAAGTCGTTATGTATGTGCATTAGCAGGACTGCACGAAACCTTAACATTGTTATATCCTAACTTTTGGATGCTCGACTTCATAATGTTAACAATCTTCCATTAGTGTGGCTGGCGTTACTTATCACTGTTCTAATGTTTTCCCTTTTAAGGTTTCTCCTCATCACTGGGAGAGGGAGACATTCCTACCCTGCACTTTATCAAACTGAATCTTGTGTTGTTCTTCCCTGCGCAATCTAGTCATTTTTTTTCTATTTCCCATCACTTCACATCTTCTGTTTGAAAATCTAATTAAGATGCTGCTTAATATCATTAATGATCTGTAACAAGGAAGTAAGTAAATCCAGAGCCAACGCTGAACTAAGCACACCAATTTAGATACCACTTCTACTCTGTATACTGTCAATTTTGGGCCGTCATTTGCAGTTTGGGCTTTTGATAACATTGATTATGCCCTAACTAATAAGGTGTTATGCTTGAGCAACTCAAAAAGCAAAACAAAACAAAAACTAAGTTACCCATGTTCTCTTCCTTTGATGTTCTTCCTAACATGTCTATGCTCTTTCAATTCCACCCAACCTCAATCCTGGCAGGCCTGTTTATTTATTTATTTATTTATTTTTAAATTATTATTTATTTTAAAAAGAACTGACAAAGGAAATTCACCACTGGAAAGTAACGTCTGTCCGCATTCCTTCCAGCTCCTCTGAATCTTCCCTTCATTCTCTTGTTTCCTATTTGCCATTTATGGAAGCCAACAAATATGTAAGACCCTATTTGATTTCCCATAAGAGGTGGCATTAATTTTGAGGCAGATTCGCAGAAGGAAACACACCAGCATCCCACTTGTTTTGATCATTTTGAATTACAGAGTTGTACGTGTTTGTTTATTACATACATAAATTCTACCAACGTAAGTTATGTTCTAACCAATCTTTAAAATGTCATTTACCCATCAGCTATGTATTTCCTCTCTAGCAAATCATGAGAATCAGTTGTATTCAATGATGTCCACTTTTGGCATGGTATAGGTTTGAGATTCTTAAAAAGTAAATCATTATGTCAAAGGTCCTCAGCAGCCACTTCTCTCACCTGCTTGCGTTTAGTGTTACCATTCCTTTTCTAATGATCAGGAATAAAGTGAGCGATGGACAGCCAAGCAGCTGGCTCAAAAGAGAACACATCTGACTCAAAGTAAAGAAGTCAGCTTGCTTAATCCACTTTCAGCCCTGCATGGCACAGTGTGCTCTTTTTTTCCCCTGCTTTTTTTAATTTCCACATAGGCTCACTGACAGTAAGTTACCATCAGCACTACTTCCAAGGGCTACTAAAAAGAAAGTGAAACAAAGCTACCACAAAGAAATCATGACTAGCCCTTGTCATGTACTGAAGGTCTTGCTTTTTGAGGTACCACAATCCTCCCATTTTAGTAGTACAGGTGACTTCCTATCCGGGGTATGTGAGAAGGTGTTCTGTATCTTACCACTGAAAGAACATGGACAGTTTCTGTGCCAACAACATACTGTCAAAGTTTTGAGGATTAAAAAAATTGGTTTTGTTCTTATCACCAATCCTTAATTGGACCAAAGCCAGAGACTTTATACATGAATACCTATTTCACAATAGAATTTTTTATAATTACTCCCACTATCACTTTATTTTCCTAAATAGTAAGTATATTTGTTAATTGGACTGTTGAGAGTATACAGGAAAAAAAAAAAGTGAACTAGTACTAGCAATGCTTGGTGTTGGTTTCAGGATTTTATTATTTTCTTCATAAACAACCAGTTGATTCTCTGGGCAGCCACAGAATTCCCCATATTATAACCCTAATTTAGGCAAGGTAGCTTTTGCAGAATGAGGAATCAAAATTTCTGTGGTCTGAATCTTTTTTGGTCAGTCAGACACAGAAAGCAGAACATGATTTCATTCTAATGGTTGCCATCAAAAAGCTGATACCTACTCCAACATCCCAACCACTACAACCTAAAGCCTCTCTTGGTAAATAATACCTGCTAACCATGAATAATTTCACTTTCTACAGGCTCTGCATTATTAGTTTCCTTTTTTTTTTTTTTTTTTTTTTCATTCAAAATACACCAAGCAGCATCATCTCTTCTGCAGTTGTGGCACCAGGTGATTCTATTTTTTAAAAGAAAAAGGTGAGTGGAAACCAAAATGATGACAAAGGTCACAAAAACAGATTACAGGACTTCAGCACTACATAGAACAGAGTTTAGTAGTGGTAATGAAAGACTTAGTTCTGAACTGAGAACCAAATTTGCTGAAATACACCCTGAACAATGGAAATTTCAACTGTGCATCTTATACACGTCAAAACTGTAAGCACTCTTCCCCATCATTTACTTACATAGATCCATAATATGGTTTCTGCAAATGGCACAGTTATCAACCACAATGTCCCATGCCCACAGAGCTACTGCGTTCCACTAGAGTGAGAGGGGAAAGAAGAAAAACATAAATTTTATTCAATATGTAACACACAGAAATCCTTGTTATTCCTCAAAATCGCATTTCTTTCTGAAATGGAAAAGTTAGGATATTAAAAACACACACCTTACAGCTCCACAGTAATTCTTTCTCGCAAACCTCTCACACTCAATGTTTCATTCCAGTTCCAAAAACAACAGATACCTCTCCCAGTCTCTCTCTCTCTCTCTCTTCTTTTTTTCTGCATTTCTATTTATAATCTGGAGGCAAGGATGGATCTCATGCCACATCCTCAGTTTGGAATTTCTATCGTTTGCAGCAGTTCTCCTAGTAACCATCCCTCAGAGCAGATACAGCCAACACCTCTAACTTTGCCCCCCAGTGACTCCTGAACCATCTTCATTGCAAAAATTAAAAAATTAAAAAAAAAATTGAAATTGCTTCCAAACAAACCTTTCAAAAACTTTACTTAAAAATATGAATGAAAGAAAAGTGGGATATCTGTTCTGTGTTACTTCAGTAGGACTGGCTAGAAAATTCCATGACAACTTTAGAAAACCAATTGAGAATGAGACTCTGACACAAGCTATGCAGAAAAACATAGCACCTTTTTATTCTTCCTCACCCCAAAAAGAACTAAATCATCCCACCATAATTACGTCTTTTGTAAATTGACAGAACTCACGGACTGTTTTGAATGCTGAAGGCAAAGTCATCTATACGCTGGTAGACAGACAGTCTTTGTTTCTATGTTATAAAATAGACTGAATATTTTGTTTCTTTCTACTTTTTCAGTATGATTTTATTGACAGTGTATCTTTTCTGCTTTATTCCATTTACATCTAAGTGTTTCTATTGCTTCCTCTGAGCTCCAAATTCTGAAGGATGAAAGCAGACTCCCAAGAGTTGCTAAGTGTTACCACTTCATTTTTTTTTCATTAGTACCACCAATACTATTACTAGATGTTTTGGGAAATGGCTGAGTAGTGACCTTCTTCCCATCTAACAAGTCCAGCCAGCTTTCTGGCATAGATTTCATCTCTCAGTGTCTCCATCCGCACACCAAGGAGTTACTATAAAGCTCTCAGCACCTTCACAGTTGGATATTAGGAAGAATTTCTTCTCAGAAAGGGTTGTGCTGCAGTGGCACAGGCTGCCCAGGGAGGTGGTGGAGTCACTGTCCCTGGAGGTGTTCCAGAACCGTGTGGATGTGGCACTGAGGACATGGTCAGTGGGCACAGTGGGGATGGGCTAAAGGTTGAACTGGGTGATCTTAGAGGTCTTTTCCAACCTTAACAATCCTGTGATTCTGTGGCTGCTACACTTTGGCTATTGAATCCCACCAGTCCTCTTGGGATCCACAGGTTTGTACTGAGCCACACATGCCTCACAGTCCTCAGCACCTCACAGGGGAGCAGAAAATGGCACCAGCACTTCTCACACGATAGTGAGGAGTGCTATAGCTGTATGGGTAACTGCTACAGATGACAAAGAGCATACTGAGAGTGACTCTTGTTGCACTGGCACTTCATGGCACTGCTATCACCTAGAACTGCATATCCTAACTACCTCTGGGCCCCACTGAAGTGAACTTGGGGTCTTTTACCACCATTCAGCTCGCAGCCACACTGGAGACGACAGGCCAAAGAGCCATATTATGATTGCCTGGGAGAAGCAAAGAAAACCAGGGTGACAAGACAGCATTTGCTGACCACCTATAAGTCGATTTGTGAAGAATACAAAAAGAAGCAGCCACACAAGTGCGTGCAAAGCATCCTTCGCACCACAAAGGCCCACTGGGGCAACTGATCCAAAGCGTCCGGGACTGAGGAGGAGACACGAGCCCGCCAACCCACTCCCTCAGCCCGATCCGCCGTCTGCTCAGCGCGGCGGTGCCCAGGCAGAAGTAGCTCCGCCCCGCCCCGCCTCGCCCCTCCCCATCCTCCCGCCCACGCGGCGGCGCCCTCTGATTGGCCAACCTCCGTCCCAAGCGCGGAGACCCGCCTCACCCATTGGCCCGGACATACGCCAATAGACTCCGCAACCCCCCCTCTCATATGGCAGCGCCGGTGCGGAAGCGAACGCCCGGCTCCGTGAGGGGAGCGGAAAGCGGCTCGCGACTCGGACCTGCTCGTAGCCACCTGGCCGTTCCCGACCTCCCTCCTCCCGCTGGGAGCGGCCGGGTAGAGCGCGCCACGCCTACGGGTCTCACTTTCTTCACTTCGAAGCGCTTCTTGCCGGCGCCGCTGTTTGTGCCGCTGGGGGTGTCCACATCCATCGCGGCCGCCATTTTGGATGCGTGAATAGGCCGTTCCGCTCTCTGCGCGTGCGCGGCGGAAAGGGGCGCGGGGAGGCGTGAGCGGAAGGCGTAGACGGAGCTTCCGCCAGGCTCCGCCCCTCCCCCACCCTATCCGTCACCAACAGGTGCGGGGACGGCGGCAGCGCGGCGCCCGGGGAAGGCTGGGAGCGCGGTCACGTGGTTGGGCCTTTAAAGGCGCCGCGCAGGGCGGGGCCCGCTCTGGTTGTTCCCTTAGCGAAGGGCTGTGGAGGCAGCCGGGGAGATGGGTGCAGGCGGGGCGTAGCGCTGTTTGGAGCACAATTTGAAAGATGTCTTTACATGAAAACATTAATTATAATCTTAAATCTATATGGTGATGCCACCCTAACTCAGCAATCGTTCTGGACGTTAACAAAGCGTACAGTGGTGCTTCTGTGTGTCAGAGAGATGCTAACGTCCATCTCGCTTTAAATGATCACAATATAATGTTACAGTCATCCCACCTCGACTGGTGTTACTGTGGGGAGGTGGCTGCCAGCGGGTAACAGCCACAGCAGCAATCGTACGGCCTGGAGTCATCATCTGGTGTAAAATCATCCCTTATTGTCTGGCAGCAAAGAGAATCACAGAATCACCAAGGTTGGAAAAGACCCACAAGATCACCCAGTCCAACCATTCACCCATCACCAATGGTTCTCAGTAAACCACGTCCCTCAACACAACATCCAAATGTTCCTTGAACACCTCCAGGGTCGGTGATTCCACCACCTCCCTGTGCAGCCCATTCCAGTGCCTGACCACTCTTTCAGAAAAGTAGTATTTCCTAACGTCCAGCCCAAATCTCCCCTGGTGCAGCTTGACGCCATTTGCTCTAGTCCTATCACCAGTTGCACAAGAGAAGAGGCCGACCCCCAGCTCGCTACAACCTCCCTTCAGATAGTTATAGAGAGCAATAAGGTCTCTGCTGAGCCTCCTCTTCTCCAGACTGAACAATCCCAGCTCCTTCAGCCACTCCTCATAAGGCCTGTGCTCCAGACCCCTCACCAGCTTTGTTGCCCTCCTTTGAACACGCTCCAGGGCCTCAATGTCTTTCTTGCAGTGAGGGGCCCAGAACTGGACACAGTACTTGAGGTGCGGCCTCACCAGAGCTGAATACAGGGGGACAATCACTTCCCTGTTCCTGCCAGCAACACTGTTTCTGATGCAAGCCAGGATGCCCTTGGCCTTCTTGGCCACCTGGGCACACCCCTGGCTCATGTTCAGCCAAGCATCAATCAGTACCCCCAGGTCCATTTCCTCTACGCAGTCTTCCAGCCACTCTGCCCTGTAGCGTTGCCTGTGGTTGTTGTGCCCAAAGTGCAGGACCCGGCATTTGGCCTTGTTGAACCTCATCCCATTGGCTTCAGCCCAGCTCTCCAGCTTGTCCAGATCCCTCTGTAGGGCCTCGCTACCCCCAGGCAGATTCACACTTCCAGCCAACTTGGTGTCATCTGCAAACTTACTGAGAGTGCACTCAATCCCCTCATCCAGAATAGAGCAGAGCAGGCCTTTAGGGAAGAGGTTGCTTTGCTTTTCAGTCCTTGCTCCCTTCCCAGCCCCTCAGATGGGCTGAGCTGTGTATCCTTTGTTACCATGTCAGCCTAGTGCTACCCCAGTGCCATGGAATCTCTCTGGGGTGCTCAGGATGCACTCAGGATGAAAATGTTCTGAAAGAAAGCAGGAATTCACATCCTTTGTAACACTCTTTAGAGCAATATTTTATTGTACAGGAGATTGTAGCAAGGTGGGGGTTGGCCTCTTCTTGCAGGTAGGTAACTGCAATAGGACAAGAGGTGATGGCCTCAAGTTTGCTAGGGGAAGTTCAGGTTGGATATGAGGAAAGATTTATTCTCCATAAGAGTGGTGCTGCAGTGGCACAGGCTGCCCAGGGAGGTGGTGCAGTCACTGTCCCTGGAGGTGTTCCAGAACCGTGTGGATGTGGCACTGAGTGATGTTGCTAGCGGGCCTGGTGGGGATGGGCTGGCAGTTGGACTGGGTGATCTCTTTAAGATTGGCCTTTGCCAACCTTAGTGATTCTGTGATTGTATGATTGTACAGTCATGATAGCAAACCAGTCTCCAAGGTCTTCATGTCTGCCAGGAGCAAAGCGCAGGGAAAGAGAGAGTTAGTCCTTAGCTAAGTGCTTACAAACCTCAAGTTTACAGCTATGAATGACTTTTGCTGCTGCCTTTCTGCACGTCACCTTCTCAGTGCTGCAGGTGTGCTGCATTCTGATGATGCTCCAAGCAGCATGTGACAGGAATTACCTGGTATATGAGTCTAGTTTCTGTACTGTGCTTGCAAACCGAGGGGTAAAAATGAAGTGCATTTTCTTACTCTTCAAAGAACTGTAGGGCTGGCTGGCTGCCCCCCAGTTGCTGATGCCACTAAAAGTAATTGATTTGACTAAGTTGGGATTTCTAGCAGCCTTTGCTGTTGTGAGTGTCCAGACAAACAGCACTCACAAATGGTACCTTATCTATTGTCTTTCCACACTGCTACAAAACTTCTCAGAGTTCATGAAGTAAGCAAACAACTTCTCTCCAAAACTCTATAGCATCCCCAGCTGATCCAGAGTGCTCAAAGTAAACTTGAATTCAAAGAACAGAGCCAGAGAGGTAGGTTAAGCAATATATCCCATAGATTTTTGGACCAGGTGATGGTTGGTTTCTGCATGAACCCAATGCCTCTGTCTCTGTTTTCTAGATGATGGTCACATTATACTCCCATATGGTACCATTGTTTTTTCAATTTGTTACTAAAACCTCAGGAGAGAAATGAAGCCTCCTGCTCCCCGTAATCTGACTAAGAGGAACAGATGAGATTCAGAGAGAGGAACGAGTTGCAGCATTTCATGGGATAGTGACTAATTGCTGCTCTTTCTTTCTCATGGTATTGCACCTCAAGCTGCTTGATGACTTGAAGATAAAATAACAACCAACCGTCATGACTCAAAACCAACCTGCAGGTTACCAGGTGCTTGCAAAAACCATGGTACTTAATGACTGTGCCCAACCTGCTGCAAACAGCCTTTCTACATGCATGAAAAAGAGCAACGGGAAGCGTGGTTCTATGCTCAACAAATAACTTTGTCTCTGCAGCAGGCACCTCAGCCCCTCATCACATCCAGCTATCAGCTGCTATAGGGAAATATGACTGGAACAGAAGAGTCTCAGTGCATGACAGTAAGGATGTTGGGCTGACTAAAAAAAAATGGGGATAGGGAGCCCCATGGTGCTCCAAGGAAAAGACATGGGAAAAGACTTGGAAAGAGGGAGAGCTTGAGGGCTTTAACCTGAGCTAAGAGCCTGGGGAGATGGCAGAGGGACAGGCTGCATTTGTCATCTGGGGAGAGGACAAGTCCTTCAATGGGGGAAGCGATTGTTTTTAACCTGAATGCAGACAGCTGGCCAGAAGACGTGTGCAAGCTGACTAGAGGAGATGGGACAGACCCAGTGCAGGAGACAGCACCGTCAACCACAGCAGCAGCAGCTTTTTCTCAGCTGAAAAGTGATAGGATGTGAGGAAATGGTCTCACATTGCATCAGTGAAGGTTTAGACTAGATGTCAGGAGCAATTTCTTCATGGGAAGTGTGGTTACACATTGGTATTGGCTACCCAGGGAAGCAGTGGAGTTTTCATCCCCAGAGGTATTTAAGAGATATCTGGATATGGTGCTTAGGGACATGGTTTAGCTGTGGATGCAGTAGTGTTAGGTGGTGGTTGGACTTGGTGATCTTATGTGTCTTCTCCAGCTGAAGTGATCCTGTGATGTGAGCAATGGGTCACAGTCTGGACATCCCACATTGCTTAGGCAGAGTCTTCAAAATGCCTTTTATCCTTTTAGAGAGGATTAAACAAACAAACAAACAAACAAACAAACAAACAAACGTGAATGTTATGATAGCTCAATACAAGTAGTTATATGCATCTACTGCTACATGTAGGCAACAATGGAAAATGTGGCAAGCTGATTACCAGTAGTCAGGTAAAACCATAGGGAGTAACCAAAGCAGTAACACAAGTTTGTCTGCATATAAATCAGTGAACTCCTACTGAGTAGGGAAATCCATGAACACTCAGTAACACGAGGCAGTTCCAGACTGGTGTGTGGGAGACACTAAAATACTGTTTACAGATATTCTTATCTACAGCTCCTCCCTGATAGTCTTGAATGTGGCACAGCCTCAGGAGAGGGAATAAGTACTAAAATCAGAAAAAAATACTATCAACAAGGGAGGTCTGGAAGCTACCTCTGCTGAGTCATGGTGGAGTGATGCTTTTTATTTTTTTTGAAAGGAGATCACAGAATCACAGAATTGTAAGGGTTGGAAGGAACCTCCAGAGATCATCGAGTCCAACCCCCCTGCCAAAGCATTGATTGAGAAGCATTGAGTTACAACTTTGCTTTTGCTTTCCCCCATTAATTCTTTGTCCTTCCTGCCTAAAATAGGAGTAAACCAAAATTCCTCTAAAGATTACTTCTGACTGAATTATGTTCCTGTTCATCATGACAGAATTCCTTAGCCTCTACCATCCTTTGTTACAATGGGAGAGATGCTGCTATGGGTAAAAGCATTTTGTCAAGGCCCTTGGCCAGCAAATTGGTAATCATAGCACAGGCACCATATGGCATTTGAAAATAGTAAAAGTCCAAATCCAAGATTTTATTTTATTTTATTTTCTGGGGGGGAGGAGAGGGTGGAGATGGAGTTCAGATGCAATTATACCACTTCATCTTGACAACCCTAAAAGAAATTGGGAAAACAAAGTAGGTGGCCCACAGACACAACAGTGACTGGTGCAAAAACTAGATGGATATTATGAAAGAAGCCCAGAGAGAGGGAGCCAAGAGTCCCCTACCTCCCATACCAGCATAAGCAGGAACAAAAAATTGTAGTACCTAGCTCAGATAGTTTTCAGAAATCAGAATTTCAAGTATTTCTGATGCCTGTTTGCTCTTGCTCATGATTGCCTCAATAAAGAGAATACACTGAATTTAGCCATACTTTGGACTCCACTGTGAAGTTCATTATGGTATTTAGGGCAGTGAATCTCACAAGAGAGGTGTTCTGCCCGAGCGTCCTATTTTTAACAATAAAATAAATTAATACATTAGCATATTCCTTTGCTGAATGGGTTCCTATACCTTCAACACATCTGCATCAAACATCCTTTCCTTTTATCTCAAAGCTCAGCTCAGTTGGAAATCCCAATGGGAAGATGGTTGAAAGGAGATTGTAGTAACATGGGGACCAGCCTTTTCTCCTAGGCAGCAGCAATAGGGAATGGCCTCAAGTTGCACCAGGAGAGGTTTGGGTTGGATATTACGAGAAATTTCTTCTCAGGATGAGTGGTGCTGCAGCGGCACAGGCTGCCCAGGGAGGTGGTGCAGTCACCATCCCTGGAGGTGTTCCAGTACCATGTGGATGTGGCACTGAGGGACACGGTTGAGGGCATGGTGGGGATGTGCTGGGGATTGGACTTGATGATCTTAGATGTTTTTCCTATCTTAATGGTTTTATGGTTCTAAAGGCAATGAATATTCACTGATCAGAAGGCAGGAGCTCTCCAGTCCTGGCAGCTTCAGAAAAATAGTAGTGAGCAGAGAAACAGCTCTTGGTAACTCACCATTGCAAAGCAATGACATCCCTCCATTGCAAAGTGATGACATTCCTCCTTCCACTCCCCCTTCCCACCCCCCGGGTATTTTTCTTTTTTCTTTCTCCCTCTGCTCAACACATTGATGAATATTATTTTCCACCTCATCTTCAAAGTCACCAATTCTTATTTGTGCTAAGAAGAAGGGGATAAAAGCCACATTCAGCCTCAGGAATACTCTCCCAACCATCTACTGTTTCAATGAGTTGAAAAATGAAGGATGGGACAGAATGCAAAAGCTTCAGGGAGGTCTTACCAAGACACACACAAAACTGTACAGGGTGAGAGTTTACTACAACAAGCTGTCTCCTTTACCTCATAGTATAGAAATACTCTTGAGTTTATCATGGAAGATCCTTCTATTCATATTCACTCACATCACGTAACCCTCTTTTGCAGACAGGTGTGCAGTCATTCAAGATAACTGGTTGTACAAGTCTGAATGGGAATATTACAAGTAATCTGAGGAATCAGGAAAGATGGGAAAAGAAAGAGGCCAGAGGCCTGAAAATACCACATGAATGTAAACTGTCAGCTGCACCAAGCCCTTTTCATTCCTGGAGTCAAAAACAATGCCCCACTCTCTTACCTTCCTTTGGTCACAAAGTAGGACAAAGTACCTGCATGTACCTACATTTCTCCTGCTGGGGTTGGACTAGCAAGGACGGCTTCTTCAGAAGCCCATCAATCAGCTGCCTTCAGTTAGAAAGGAGCCCGAAGCTGAGAAAGATTCATTCCAACCCTTCTTTCATACGGCTAAACTGTTAATTAAAACTGTGTGGAGAGTATAAGGAAGACTGTTCAGTTTCTCTTTCTTGTCCCAGGGGAACAAGATGACAGGGAAATGGAGAAGATGACAATTTATCTGCATAAGAGTGGAGTGGGGAGGCAGAGGAACCACTGGCCCCCAGAAGCTCACAAATGAAACGCTCACTCCCATGTTGGCTGATTTAAGAGTTACTTATGCTAAACCACTTCCCCCTCAGTTTGCCTTGCTATTTCTTTCTATTTTCTCCTTTCACCCTTGCTGTCTCTTCATTCTATGTTTGTATTTTGCTGTATTTTTAAATGTTACAGTCGAAACCCAGGTTGCACGTTTGTTGATATACAGAAGTTATCAGACAATCTGTCCCTTCTACAAACACGTTTCACGCCATCTTGTGCGCATTAAGAATCAAGTGGTTCATTTTGAATCTCCCCTTCCTTTACTTCAAGACTAAAATGTGTGAAATTGCCCTGCTGACTTACGGGTCATAAAAAGGCTTCTCTGCAATCCTGCAAGAGTCTGTGGTGTTGTTTAAGAGGGAGGAGTAATGTACTCTCTGCAAACACCAGGGCCGCTGTGATGGCAAGCTAAAGGCTGGATATTCCAGTGTCCCAGTCCCCAGAAGGTGTGACGTGGTTGTGCTGCTAGAGGATTTTCCTTAAACATGCTTCAATTCTTTCTAGGCTGGGGATGCAGAGGCAACCCCCTCCTGCTGGAATCTGGTGAGCGGTGGTGTCTGTGATCCACCAGTCTTGTTCACTGCCATTAGAACTGCCAAAAAGTGGTGAAAAAACAACAGGTGGTCACTTGACAGTAAAGGGAAGGTTGGCATGCGGCCTCTTTGAGGCCTTCCTGTACCTAAAAGGAGCTTACAATCAGGAAGGAGAGCAACTTTTTACACGGGGAGATAGAGATAGGACAAGGGGGAACAGTTTTAGACTAAAAGAGTTGATATTTAGATTATATATCAAGGGAAATTTCTCACTGAGAGGGTGGTGAGGCACTGGCACAGGCTGCCCAGAGAAGCTGTGATGCCCCATCCCTGGAGGTTCAAGGCCAGGTTGGATGGGGCCCTGGGCAGCCTGAGCTGCTGGGTGGCTGCCCTGCACACAGCATGGGGTTGGGGCTGGGTGGGCTTTCAGGTCCCTTCCAACCCAGCCATCCTGTGATTCTGTGGTATGCAACTCTTCTCTGAACACTGGGCGTTTGCTTGGAAGGTTTTTACAGCCGTGTTCTGTCACCCCTCCCTTCCTGACTGGGATGAATGGATTTCACTCAGTTAACCACATCTCCCTCAGGTACACTTTCAAGTGAAAGAGAAACTTCTCAAAGAACTTTGAGGGCACATTTGGGACTCGCACACAACACAACAGTGGTTTGTTTGCAGCAGCTTAATTTAAATTGGATTTCACTTCGATTCGTTGAACAGCTGAGGAACCCCGTATGGACACACTTATTTGCTTTAAGAGTTGGCTTAAAATCAGTTCCTAATTGAGTTAAGCTCCACTGATCAGATTTAAATATATATGTAAAAGGTCAACACAACCTTTTATGTTGATTTAATGAAATGATATTGAAAGCAGTGTTTGAGTAAACCAGTGCAGCCCTGTGTAAATGCTGTTTGAATTAGTATAATATGGATTGTCAAAAGGTGGAAAAACATCTCTCCCCTTCAAAATCTGCAGATTCAATCGCTTGATTGAATGCTAGAAAGACAGAGTTTGGAGGACCCGTGTATTGATTTTATCATTAGCTACACAAAACAAATGGCTAATTCTGTAATAGGCACATTTTATGGCTTCCCTTGATGGTGTCGATCCACATACATGTATATATCTATCTGTATCTGTATATGTTCAAAAATCACAAGCATTCCCTTTCCAGTGTGAAAGTTCAAAATTCAAGCCTAGGAATGATTTTGAAATTATGATAAGTATCACTTATGTCAGAAACCTATTTCACCGTTTAACAGGTGCAATATTCATAAATTAAATTTCATTTGTGCTGAGAGGTTGAATTGCTGAGGAATCACTTTATTGGTATGTGAAATATTTACTACGTAAAGCTGGATGGCTTCCCAGGAATTCTGATGAAATACATTAATGCACAAGAAAGCACATCCTTTCTTCACAAGTCTTGTGAGGGAAGATGTAAGCTTGCTCTTCTCAGTATTTGTGCAGTTTTTTTTAACTGTCTGAATTGTCCATAGCAATTTATCTAGAATAACTGTTAAGAAAGAGCTTTTCATGGAAAGTTAGAATGGAAATTGAGTGGAAAGTTCTTTCTGTTGAGTAAAGCTACTGTTAAAAACGTGAATATACTATTAAAAATAAACCACACTTTTATTTAAAATATATTTTTCTGCACCCTATTTAGAAATTGCCTTTTTCTTATAGAAGGGTGAAAAGCCACATGTTGCTTTAAGCAAGTTCAGATGCTTGGAAGAGATGAGTGATATTGGGATCACTTCAAAAAGCACGTGAACTTAGGAGCCAATAAGTTCCATTTGGCTGGGAATTGTTTGCATGTGTCCTTTCAATAAGAGGCACTATTTGCTAAAAATGATTTATTTAGACAATTCATCTATCAATTTCTGTATCTGAGATACAAACAATGTAGGGTACAAAGGTAGGAGAGACTTCCAGTTCTATCTAAAAACAGCCCTTAGTTACCTTCCATAATAGGTGATCTGATTTGCTGCTTAGAATAATCGATCTGCATGACAAATACGAGCAACTTTAGCTCTTGGAGTGTTAAAATGTGTAAGAAAAAAGGATGACAATAGTGGGTTTTGTGTATCTGGAGAAGTCCTGGAGAAGTCTTAAATGAGTGCAGGCCACATTATTTACAGCTGAGAAGCCACGTTAAAAGAAAACAAACAAACAAAAACTAAATTAAACAGCAATAAAAATCAACATGAACTGTTTTATATTTAAAAGTTAATACGGAGAGCCATGAAAGCTCTAGAGTTTACATGAGCAGCCTATAAAATGTTAATATAAGTAACACCAGGGAACCTTGTAGAAATCATCCCTCTACAAATCCAAAGTGATATTAAAAAAAAAACAAAAAACAAAAAACAAAAAAACAAAACTGTGATTTTTTTTTTTTTTTTAATTTTGAAATTTATTCTCTGTTCCTGGCTCACAGCCAAACTACACACATGCTGGTTTGAGGATGTGGATGTGTGAGATGAAGGCAAGTCCTCCATCCCATGTGTTACAAACTGCTTTGTAGCTTAAGCCAGAAAACGAGCAGTACAATTGCATTTCCATTCTCCTAACGCTGTGGCCATGCACTGATCTGCACATGATAGCCTCCCATCTTGCCCTTGACTAACTCTTTTGGACTGGATCAGAAAAACAGTATTTACATTATTTTTGCACAGATGCTCTGAATATTATTCTAAAATTCCGTGCTTCATTCAAATTATAGAAAAGAGAAGATGCATGAGGGCAGTGTGTGCACACCACATTTGACTCTAGCATTGGGACATTTCATATTCTGAATGGTCAAGGGAAAGTGTGAAGAAGAACCAACAGTTTTTGATTTAGCTGTTGAAAGCAGTCAGGGTCACATCTTTCAAGTCTTTTTTTTTTTTTTTCCCCTGGTAAGATACAAACTCCCAAAGCTGTGAGTAGATGCAGTGTTTCTCCATGAGCAATGCATGCATCACCATAAAAGCATCGTGCTACTTCATTTGGACTCTAAAACTGCAGAGTAAGTGAGGAAATAATCTTTTTATTATAATGTTGAGTATTTTAATTAAAAGGGGAATTAATTGTGGCTTCTGCCGTTAGTGCTTGCACATTCATAGAGATTTCCATTGCAGATCCTACTTTCATTCTACAGACGTGAGTTTCTTTTTGGCCCCATGTGCAAACTCATGTAGCTGGTAGTCTTGCTGTATTGCAATTAGCAGAGAAGCAACCACATGGAGAAGTGACCTTTGAGTAAAGGAGCGGCCAGATCACTTGGGAGGATTTTTTTCCATAATCCAAATGCATCATTAATATTTTAAACACTCATCGGAGTATGACAGAAAACATCAGTCACTTCCATGGAGACTGCAATTCACGGACACAAAAGCCCTATCCTAACAGCTAAGACATTGATGGAATCGCACTGGAAACTCTTGTTCCTATTTCCATAGGCTCAGCAATACTTCAGTTGGCATTTCTATGAAGATCAGCTGAGGGCACAACACGCAATAGCACACTGTACAGGAGTCGTACTTCAAGTCAGAGACTGGAGCATGCCAGTTTACTTCAAGAGCAGTCTAATCTCATCTATTTACTTAGGAGTATACACATTTGTGAGCACTGCAAAGGGTACTTCAAAACTTTTAATATCTTAAACAGTAACAAAACTAAATGCAATTCATATGCATAACATTTCCAAATCGGTTCATTTCCTACTTAAAAATTGACTCTTTTCTTTAATAAGCACGTTCCTTGAAGAAAAAAGCCAGAAGTAGGAATTATCTTCAGTCTCACCCAGGTCTTTATCATCCATAAATGTTTTTAACCTTCTAATTTTAGTAATGATTGAAGGAAGAGGACATAAAAATCTGCACCAAGAATGCTTCTATGTGCCATTTGCATGTTAAATAATGTTCTTTTGAAGAAGTAATAGACATAATAAAGAAGATAACACAAATTGTTCTTTCTTGACACTGCAGATCTCTAAAAACTTCCTGAAATGGCGTAAGTGTATTGTCAGTCCAGCTGCCTCCAGACAAAATGAAATAATGCTTTGTGGCACAAGCAGGTTATGACAGTTGGAATGGAAAAGCCTGAGCAGAACAAAAGTCAAAATGGAGCAAGGCTCCCCGACAGCAAAATAACAACGTGACCGACTTGAAAAGACAGAGGGAATAATGAAATCAAAACAAGTAGTAGAGACTTACCATCATGGCGTGCTCAGTTTGCTGCTCTGAATGGTTACTTCTCTTGGATTAATTACTGAAAAAAGGAAGATAGGTGTGTTTGTACGTCACCCTATTTGAGCTGGAAGGCTGGAAGAGCACATGGTGCTGTGCAGGGCTGGTCACACAGGAGTTCTCATCCTTCTCTTCCATTCCTCCAGGTGAGGAATGAAGATTCATGGAGTCATCTCTTGGTCAGTGCTCAGTGCTGGGTCAGCCTCCTCCAAACCCTCTCCAAACTTTTTCCAGAGCGAATTCCAGTAACGAACTCTATAAGAGGTCATCCCTCCTTTTACTACATTGAGTGGTATTCGTACCTTCCAGTATGCAATCTGGAACAAGCTTTCTAAAGGAAACCAATCCATTGGGCTGAAAAAAAATCACGTAATGGAATGAAAATATCTCCTTGCACAGCCCGTTTGCTCCCTGTTAGATGTATTAGCCAGATCAATACCAGTTTACCAAGCTGGGTGGAAAAAAGTTGGAGCTACGTGAAATTTGTTTAATGCCTGCTTGATTTCAAATGTAAAGCAAGAACAAAAAATGGATATTGAGGATTTCAAAGAGAACCTTTGCTGTTAGGGAAGTTAAAGTGATCAAATGTGAAAGAACACAGACAATGACAAGAAATCTTTTCTGAGACACTAAATCCTGAGGTTGGAATGATGCAATGGCAACATCAACACATGGGAAAACTCAGTTCTCTCCCTTGTGCTTACACTTCAAGACTGGGGCTTTTCCCTCTGCACTGACGTGAGCAGTGTGAGGTCTGCACAGCCAGGTCATTCAGGGAACAAACAGAGACTTGAATGAGGTCTGGACTGTGCTCATGTCCCACACAATTGCTCGTTTTACCACAGCAAACAAAGGATGGCCAAAAGAGGGGAAGGCCCCAATAAAGAATGGATTCAGGTCCAGAGGAGCCACTGTGCAATTCTTCCTGTAACTTTGCATTTAATTTTTAAACATATAAAAATTACGTCAAGTACGAGGAAAAAGAATCAAAGAGATTGTGATACTTGCTGGAAGACTTGATTTTCTTTTCTATGTCTGTGCAAGATCTTTCCTACCAGAGAAGAGTCATGCAATATGTATGTCTCTCCATTGCTAGTTTTCTGCCTTTCCTCTCTGGTTCTTCATCCTTCTAGATTTGCCTTTGCTAATTCTCATCAGGTAAATACGACTGACAGAAGAGACAAAGTTCAGAATTGCAGATGTTTTCATAGAATCACAGTCACAGTTCCCCTGTCAAGGCAACAGTGAACTCAGAGCAGGTATCTGAGCTCTTCATGAAACAGATTAAACTGCTCCTTGTCCTCTCTATAATGCCTGCAGTGGAAGTGAAAATAAGTTGCATGGGTTTGTAATGAAAAGGACTTTTCACAGCTGGAGCAAAGGGCTGAATGAAGCAACTCCCCACCCCAGCATTCTCCTCCCCATCCTCCAGAGGAAGGCCCAATGCCTTACTGGGAGTCCACTTCTGTCACAAAGGAGCTACCAGGCTTGGCAATAAATAAAGCAGGTGAAGTGCAATGGTTTTAATAAGAAAGTATTCAAACTATCTGATCAAAGGGTGCCTCCTACTCTTTTGTTCTGTGTCACTGTTGGCTGAATGCAGGCTGTGTTATAGAAGGTGATCATGTCAGTTCTGTAAGTCAACAGAAATGGGTACACTGAGAGATGTGGTGTTTGGTGATTATGTCTTTTTGTCTTAAACAAGCTTAGAGAAGCAGATTATCAGTTATGTATACATTACTAACATCACTACAATTTCAGAGGGAGCTGCACAATGAAGGAAAATAGCAGCTCGTGGCTGATTGCTGGGATTAATATGCAATTATCATTATATTAAGAATTTGGGTTTGCACTACAATCCTATTTTTCATTAATTGCTACGCTTGTCCTGTTTTGTTTCTCTGGGAAAGTAAGGTAAAATGATACGTTTTTGTTCTGGTTTTCGAGAGTAATAATGACATCTTTCAGACAGCACATTCTCACCTTCCTTTGGAAAGGCACTCACCAGGTGAGAGTCAGGGAATGGAATGCCTTCTCCTCAAAAACCTCAGAGCGGGGAAAATACATTATACAACAGGAAGAAAAATGAAGATGGAGGCAATGCTAAGGCTGCACGGCAGCGATTTACAGTAAAATATACTGCAGAGATAATGCAATTGTTCAAAGCCCAGAAACTATAACCCTTGGACATTCTAAGTTAAAATCAAACTTAACGAGAAAACCAAATGAAGCGTAAAGAAATGCAAAGCCAAAACATCCAAAAAATCTCAATTATGCTTGGTTAAAAGCTCTTTAAAATCTCTGACTAGCTAAAAGGCACGACATTTGTGTGCATAATATGTGTGTGTTTATATATAAACTAATACACGCATGCTTTTGAAGATGAATCATGCATTTCCACTTCATACGCTGTAACTGGAAATTTGTTAGAAATCTCTTTCTGTTTTACAGGGAAGGGAAAAAAAGAAAAAAGAAATAAAAGTACTGCACGCCTTTAGAAATCTCTTAATCGTATCCAAGTCCACAATTGTAGAACCATCTCAATACGAACGTTACGTTTTTGCCTGGTTACAGTCACCACAGTAACACCCGTGTAGCTGCTAAAAAGCTCATCTCCTGGAAAAAAAAAGAGCAGGGGAAAGCATAAATGGGAGAGCGATATATGAACCAGATATCTGCAGTGCATCAGAGGGACCTCAGCAAGGCTTTACAGAATCTGACAAAGGTGCAAGGTGTGCACTGGAGGCTACATACATCTCTTTGAGTTGCAGGAGGGTATCTCTATGAGTCCAGAGGGAACAGCTACTGATGCAAAGCCTTATGATGGAGGCAGCTGCTGTGCGAGGACTGGAGATTCCTGGGCCATCTATTAGGGAGTCTGCTCCTCTGGGAAGGAGAAGGCTTGAGAGCTGGGCTGAGGGAACATGTGTGGTGTGTGGGGAGTCAGCCAGACCCAGCTCCACAGTTCGGCCCTGTGATGGACACTGTCCTAGTCCCAGGTGCCATATCAAACCTTGTCTATTCAAGAAGCAGCTCTGGAAATGTTAAGCAGTTGTTAGATCAAAATTGGATCCTGATGGCATGGTAGGACAACAGCACAGGCATATCGAGGTGAATGATGAACCTCTCCTGGGCTCTTGTATAGAAATGATCAGGCTGTCTTGAGGAGCTAAGGAAGGGTGTTCATAGGCAGCATCAGAAACACCAGTTTTTATCATGGAATGAGACTGTACTGGCAAAGCTTAAAAACCTGCCCCTCCTCTACTAGCAACAGCTGGACTTTCCCTGACTGACTACACTGTCTGCTCCATGTCCCAGATGTGTAACAGGGTTACAACCCAGATGTAACCCTGTTAATTACAGAGGTATTGGCTGTAGCTCCCATAGGCAAAACCTTGCACTCTATGTGCATATTAGACTGGAAAAATACAGTATACTTTCCCCAAACTAAAAGCAGTACCTCTATCACGTAAAGGATTAACATATAAGAAGCTACCTGACATCTGCTAGTATTTCCTTGTAGGAGAGTCAGGCTGCTTACCTTGGATCAGTGGTCGATACCATCATGCATTAATCTCTCAGAAGATTTGCTCTGCCTCAGAATAAAAACTCTCACTCTTCTGCACACATCGTTGTTCATATTGGTCAAATGTACCGATTAAAAAAAAGAAGGAACAAAAACCAGAACTATTTCAGTGAGCCCTTTTTCCTGAAAAGAACTGCATTTTTGCCAATTTGCTGTACTCCCAACTTCTAGTACCTGATCAGTGAGTTACAGGCTGAGCGTTTCAGTTCTCTGCTGCCACGATATTTCTGCTTGGATCATGACAAGAAAAGATTCCTTAAAAAAAACCAACTTGGGTTCTTCATGGTCTCTAGAGGAGAAAACCAACACAGAGCTTCAGACACGGTCTGTTCTGGCCTATAACAGCACACTGGAGACCTGCATTCCCAAGAAGCTCCCAAACCAAGACTGCACATCAACCACACATCACTACGTGGTTCCCCAGCATCCAAGGAACGACACATTTTAAACCCTACAGAAACCATTCTTCCTTGACTGCAACCAACTTTTGTTTCACTTTTTCTTTGCTCAAAGCTCTGGTCATCAGACTTGCCCAGGCAGGAATTAATTTTCCTTTGTGATTGCTAATGGATAACTCAATCATGGTAGTTAAAAAAGCATGATGTGGTATGAGTCAGCAAGGAATGGTGACACATGGAGGACCTGAAAATTTTTCCTCGTTCCTTTCTGCCCATCTTCAGTAGAGCCTGGGTGTTGTCAGCCAGATGTTGGGTGGTGCTTTGGAAGAAGCCAGCAGGTGGGCTGAGACGTGGCTTGTCCCAGGAAGACAGGGCTTCTTTGCTCTGTTTCCAGCTAGAGAGGAAGAGCTGGCAGCCAGGTAAGACAGACAGCAAGACAAACTGAGAAGGCAAAAGGAGCTGAAGGGAGAGCACTGTTGAACTTACCCTGCTTCACTATCCATTTGTCATAAAGTCTGATTTAAGATGCAACTTATTGTTTTTATCTCTGAAATACAATTGATTTTATAAGTCAGACACGATCCCAGAGCCAGTGCTGTCCAAATAGTGATTTTTAATAAAGCAGAGGCTAAGCATGTGTGAAAGGAGTCCACACAGCACAGATGCTGCAACGATCTCAGAAACATTAGAAACTGAAACGAAGTTTAGCTCTGCACACTAATGAAAAATGCCTATACAGGTTCCTAGACAAACCAGTTCAGAAGAAATTAAAAAAATCTCAATTTATTGCAGTGCAGACTTTTGTTATCCAGTTACATGAAGTACTCATCATAATTAAAATATTTTGGTCATTTATCTCATATGGATTTTTTCTAAATTTAACCCTAACACTTTTTAGCTTTACAGTAATTTTCCTAGGAGTAATTACTAAATTTCCATAGCAGCAATTTGGAAGCTTAGAAGTATATAACCTCAGCCTCACTCCCTCCATCGTAGCAAAGATTTTTGCCTCGAAACCTACTTTCCCCAATTCACATTTTTAAAGCATGGCACATGATCAATAACGTGAAAGTGCAAAAAACTTTCTCATCTGATAATTCTGATTGATTTTTAGATGAAATAATTAAACTAACTGTTAAGACCAAGTTCATCAATACAATCTGACTGCTGTGTTCCCTCCCTCTTGAGAAAGAGGAATCAATCAGGGTCTCCTGGCTCGTGTAACCTGTCATAGCTACCGTGCTGCTCTGAGAACCAAATTGCCATTTCACACCTGATTGTTTTCACCTTGCTCTTATAACCACCTGCACACACCCCTGGCTCCAAATTATGCCCTCCTCCTGAATCTTCTACACTGCACTGTACATTTCCAGAAGCCTCCACCTCCATTCTGTCCTGTGTGCTCCTTTCTACACTATCAGGTTGCTTTGTGAAACGTCAAATACAGTTTTAGAAAGACATATTGTATTTTTCACAGATAACAGAGATTGAGTGGCAAATTGTGCTAAATGCCAAATTTATTTCCATTTTGATGACAGATGCATATCTACAAATTAACGCCCTCTGCTCAGACTGTACTTTAACAGTGGGGCTTTACTACCAACCAGTTTCTGCAAAGCAGAGCAGGTTGCTGGTGGAGTATGAAATGGGAAAGTCAAGAAGAGTCTCCGAGGCTTTCTCTGAAAGCCAAGCAGCTTCTTCATAGGGATGGCTGCCTGAATTCAAAATTTCATCTCTTAAGACATGTGGCTTAGTTAAAAAAAAAAATCCCTCCCTAACATGTCTTGCTTATACCTGAGTTTTTGCTGAATCAAGAAGTCCATGAAAATGTGCCTTAAGGTTATGCATATCCAAGCTCATAGGAGCCAGTGAAAGAAGTGGATCCTACAGTGAGGATCTGGAAATGGATTCACTCTCATCCAGCAGATGACAACTTGTGCTGCCACTGAGCTGCTCCTGCACCCAAGTGGTTGGAGAGAGGAATCTCTTCAAGGCAGTAAACTGGGCAGGATATGACTGGAGATCAGGGACGTACGTCATTGTTATGCGCAGTCGGAGAAGGGATTCTTTGTATTGGTTTCCTGATGAGCGATGCGTGAAATGTTCACAGATTTGGTTGTATTCAAGGGCCGCAGTGGCATGTGTGTACATACCAGCTGATACTCTGATTATCTACCTCTGCAACAACTGAGAGAAAGCCCTCAAAAATTTCAGCTGGTAACACTCAAATTTAATACATTCTATGGAATGCACTCTCATGGAGCAACAGATTCAAAACATTTGCAGCAGTTTATGCTGAAGAAATGGCTAGAAACTCTGGAAGATGTATAGAATATGGAGCAACTTACAGCCTGAATCAGGCACTTTGCATGGCAGAGCACAGCAGTCAGTCCTAGCAGATCCAGTACTCCCCATCCAAACTCTTCTTCACTGACAAACATTCTTCAACATTCCTAAGATCAACTGGTGTTTGCAAGTTGCAGGAGAGATAGAAATCAGTGTTTGTCTATATTTGACAATGTTATTTCAAGTACAAGATAGATTACAGATAATTTATAAATCTCTCTGAAAAACAGTGGTTTCTGAAGTTTTTAAATCAGTTTAATAGCCATGCAACTTGATGGCTCAATAAATGACCTTCTAGAAAACACATTATTTTTAAAATCAGTTTTTAATATATATTCCAAAGGCTTATTTACAGTACATCTAACCATTAACTCTGCAACTAAGCACAGGTGCAGATGTGGTCATCAGCAGACACATGTATTTTCAGCTACTTACGTAGCTCCAAAATCCAAGATATTTCCCAGTTGGTATGGCTCTAACAGGTGCAAATGGAAGAAAAATGGGTTAGATTGGAAGGACATCAAAAGTTGATAAGCCTCCTTTCTAACAGTTTACACTGCGATGCACAAATATCTAACAATAACTTCCATCAGAGATCAGTAGATTTTCTCTTATAGGTGAAACTTGATACATTAAACCTTGTGAAAGCATTCATTTTTGATCACATTTAAAAAACAAAATTACAGTATGTCTTGGCTGCCTTTCAAGTGCCAGATTAACACCTTGGTGGCTGCACCCTGCTTCCATTAAAAACAATGGGATATGCATGACACTGCCTGGCCTTCAAACTTCAAACCTTCAAACATTTGACTAAGTCAAATGAAACAAAGGAAAATTAAAAAAAGGGGGGATTAAAAAGAAATTGCTGTAGGTTACACAGCAACAGAGCCAGAAGTCAAACTCAGGAACCCTGCCTACCATTGCTTACATCTACTGTGGGGAGTTAAATGGGAACAAACAGGAAGAGGCACTGACATACACTAAGAAGAAAAGTGGGTGTTAGGAAATTGTGATATTATGGTGCATCAAGACAAGAGAATAGAGGAAGAGAACTAAAAAAAAGTGGAGAGGAAAAATATCTAAAGCTGCAATTAGAAAGGAAAATAAAGATGATACGAAAAAAAAACAACATATGTAACAGGAGATACATTATTAGAGACATTTTTGAGATGTTAAATAGTTGACTGTCAAAATAGCTTCATGAAATACACAGACAGCATGTTTGCCTCAAACAGGTATGTTTACTGTTGCATTACAATGGTTTGAGTGATATGCTGTTGCTGACAGGAAGTCTTCTCTTTAATCCTCATCCATCCTAGCCACAAGTCACACTTGCAGCTGCCTCAAAAATACTATCACAAAGCATTCATTACTGAGGGCATTTGGCAAAACCTAAAACCCAGCAATGCTCATGCTCTCAATGTTCTGAAAAGGCAAATTATTTCAATTAAGTGGCATAAAACTTGCAATTCTTCATGCTGCTTTCTTCACAAATGCACCGCTGAAGTGGCTGACACAGCATAAACCAGAAGGATGCTGTGACTGTCCCAGAACTGATCAACTCACATCCAGGTGACAACCAACATCCTGCCAGTGGAGCCCGGCACAGCCAATACGTTACTGGCTTCACGGGGCAGTGGCAGGCTCAGAACAAGAGCCTGGAATGGAGATCTGTGATAAAAAGAATGGAATGTGAAATACAAGAATGAACAACCTCCAGAGCTCTGTTAGTACTCTCTACTCAAACATTTCAATAAGCTGAAAGAATAGATGAGGTGTTTTCCTCTGCTGCTAGCTTAGTTTGCATCTGCTTGAACCAAACCCAAAGATATTCTTAAAATAATAAAAGCACTCTGCACAAGCTTCAGGCTACCTCCCAACCAAACCCATCTTCCCAACTACCAAAAGCCCTCTGCCCAGGGTTCTGAAGTCAAAAGTGTTTGAAATGATTTTATTTTCCAAAAGCAGCATTTTTCAGAATTTCACTTTTAAATTCTGACTATTGTGTAACTACTGCAAAAGGGTAAACAACAGGACCCTGGTCTCAGCAGTTGCACTACTGCATCTGTAGAGGAACCAGACTAAAGCTCTGCTACTGGTAGCACTCACAAAGTCCATCTATCCAAGGGCATCAGAACAGATGGACCCACATAACACAGGGATGAATCCACCCTCATGTTCTGCAACAGCTCAACATCAGCACTAGTCAAATCAGAAAGAAAATACACATAGAAAAGGTTGCTTTGCTTTTCAGCACTCAGTGCCAGAGTCTTTTGCATTCTGCTTCCCAGCCTCAGTTTTGGAAACAGCCATCAACTGTCCACACTCTCCATCATTTGACAAGTGCAGCCAGTTACAGGGATCTGCATCCCTGGAGGCACGCATCTCCTGAGGAGGATGCAAGAGGCAGAGGAGGGACATCATGAGCTGCGGCCACAGATCTGCTCGATATCATAGATCTCCTTGGGACAGTCAGCAGACAAGATGAGAGGAGAATCGTCTGCTATCACAACATCATCCTCAATGCGTACACCAATGCCACGAAATCTCTCTGGGGCACTCACATCATCTTCAGGGATATAAAGTCCTGAAAGAAGGGAGGGAATTAAAACATGCCACACTCTCCAAAACACCTTTCCCTCTCTGCACCCACCATAAGAACAGGGTTAGAATTTCAGCAGTATAAGAAGAATTTGACCTTGAAGAAGTTTAATAAGGAAAACTGCTCTCTTTCCCCTCAATCACAGCAGCTGGTAAACAAAGAAAGGGAAGTATCTGACAGTGCCTACGGACACTAGCATGTTAATAAAACTTCCACAATTACTGCTGGTCCTTCGGCACTTTCTGCTCTCAATACTGTGTTCACAGTGATGATTTTAACAGTGTTCCAAATAGAAAGAGAGAAGAGCCAAGCATTAAATATCAGTTTTCATCTGCCAGCTCCAAAATAGGTGACGAGTAGAAATAAAGTCTCATTGTGAAATGCCTCGTTTGCAAAGATAAGTTGTGAATGCTTATAATTGTGGGCTGCAAGGCTCAAGAGCAACTTACACTACAAGTGACTGGTTGAAGTTTAGTTACAATAACACAGACCACAGCACAAATGAATTTACTCTGCTTCTCTGCGCTGCAACTGACACGTAATGCTGAGGATCAAACGCCAGCAGTCTTAAGTTCTAAATTATTCTGTCTCTTGCTGCACAGACACTTTCTGAGAATTCATGCCCACACGTTGGCTGTATTTGAGATGGAAACACAATTTTCAAATATTCTAATATTTTGGGAGGGGTGTAAGATAAGGTTTTCCAACATTTCAGTCATTTTCAAGTTCATCAGGAAAGGACCTGAATGCTTTGGTCAGAGGAAGCAACTAACAATTCAAAGTAGTACTGTTATCCTCAGCGTTATATGATTTTGTCCACCACTGACTGTATCTTTTTACCTGGTTCAATGGTTATCACCATGCCTGGCTGGAGTGGGACAGACCGGGATATATCTGGGGTATCATGAACATCCATGCCCAAGTAATGGCCCACGTGATGTGGGCAGTACCTTCGAACAGCCTGTCAGAAAACAAAGCAAGTGTTATGGAGGTAATTAAATGCAGCCAATCTGTTGTTCAAATGCAGAAGATGGGAAGAAGAGAGACAGCAGTTATGTGCTGTGCTTAGTTATCTGCTTGTCCCTGGGCCCTCAATTTACCAGAACTGAAGGGCCCTCAAAACCTAACAGTACAAACTGCCTATTCTGAATGCCTTTCCACTCAAGCACAAGCTTAAGCACATCCACACCTTAACATGACAGGCAAGACTTCAGTTTTTATCTCACTGACCTTTGCTGCCCCAATCCTTCCCATCACTTAAACATCCACACCCTGTGTGGCTCCTATCAGCAGACCACAACAAATGGCAGCAGCCAGCACAGCTGCTAGGTGCTGTGGTGTAGCAGTCACGTATGCATTAAAGAAAAGAAGCAATGCCAATTCCATCCAGCAGCTACAGCAGGATTCTAACCCATCTCTACTGGGCACTGTTACCACCTCCCCTTGCACCATCCTAATCCCCTCTCTCCAGAGAGGAGCTCCCGTCAGCAGGAATCAAAGAGCTAATTCCTCCTCTGTCCCCCAGCGGCTCATGTTCACTGAGGACTGAGCTGCAGACGTTGCTCTCATCTGGCTGTGCTGCCACCTGCCGAGAGAAATTGGCATGATCGCCTCCATTCGGAGGCGAGAACTTGTGCTGTTACCGTACTGACGCTGTAGGACAATTAAATCTGGCAGAAGTTTGTACTGCTGCCAAAAGGATAGTTCTTCCACCTGGTCCCTGCCATCTTTTCTGGTACTGGCATCAGCAATCATGCAGATTTGCGATGAGTGGGACCAGAAAACTTCTTTAATGGCAAAACAATCCTATTTTACCTGCAGGTTTAGCTCCAAGGCAGCCCAGTTCCCCACTGCGTTCTCCAGATAATTCTGTGAATCCCAGCAGTGACACAGAGAGGTACAGAAGAGGCAGCAGGTGGAAACACTGAGAAACTGGGCTGCACTTTTTGGTGGCATTGCAGATTAACGTTATTTTAAACAAATCTCAAAACTCTGACTAATTGCCTGCAGTCAACCATGCACACAGCCTTCTGTATCAGTGCCAATGTTTCCCTAGGTCTGTTTGGATTACTTGTATTTTAAAGCTACATCGACATTAATAAGACCACTGGAAATGGATTTGCAGAGGGAAAAAGAAAGTGCAAGAGGGACAGTATCCTCACTGCACGTGTGTAAGGCCTGGGTGTTATTTCAGACCAAATTGTGGGCTGAATGCCCATTAGGGATTGAAACAGATCTTCAAATTTAGCCTCACCTGAAAGAAATCCGGTCCAGCACTGAGACCAGCCCACAACATGAATTAAGTAGGGATAATTAAAAGATTCATTTCAAAAGCATATTCCTGATCTAAACTAAAGCCACTAACATAACCTACAGATGCAACAATCACAGTGGGGAGAAGCTGGATTAAAAAAACTTTCAGGCACCTTAAAGAAGTGGTTGTCAGTGATGCTGCTCTTTAGAATCCCCAAGTCTTTCAGCTTCTGTCCAATAAGGCTCAGCATGAGGCTGTAGATATTTTCTAGACTCACACCTGGGGAGCAGAGGCTCAGGCAGGATTTCTGGATGTCCAGGACAGCCTGGTACAGTTCTGCTTGAGGTTTGGTGAACCTGCAAATCATTGAGAAAAGGAACAAAGCACATTTCTCACAATTAAGTCCTCCACCCAGAAGTTGTTTTAGAGACAGATTCAGTTCAGTGCTGAAGCAAGAAAAGTCAGAAAGGGAAGCAACTGTCTCCTTATGGGAAATGCCAGACAAGGTAACACTGAAACATGCCCTTCAACACACTGTGTAGAGGCAGGGTTTCTACTTAACCTCCTTACCCCAAAGCAAGCCAAGGCAACACTACTGCTGGAGACAGAACACACTTGAGCCCAATATGCAGGAATCAAACACACAACCAGAGGGACACTGCACCAGCCATGTACTGGTTAGCTAAACTCCTGTTCTAGTACTCTGAGTAAGGAACAGCTGAATGCACAAAAGCCATCTCTTCTCTTTAAACATACCATAATACCTGAAAAAGCAGCAATTAATGAAACAGTGGGAAATACAGCTTCTCACATTGAAAGATTTGTTTGTATAATTTCATTACCCCAAAGAACTACAGAAGGGGACATACTTGAGCTATTGTCACAGACTACACACACACACACTCAGACTGTGCATTATTTAAGATCTTCTCACACTCTTTCAAAACAGCCTTGTCATAACATACCTTCCATTGATGGGCCAGGTTCGTGTGATGTCGCTTACGTAGCAGGAGGACTCACATCCACCATCTAGCAAGACCATTTCACCATCCTGAGAATAACAGGAAAAAATGCCGTGTGGATCAGTGGGTATTAAGTGAACTGATTTCTCAGAGAAGAGGAAAGGAGATGATGCAGTGATTTTTGCAAAGCAGCTGCAGAGATGTGAACTCCTTTTGCAGAACAACACGCCAGCTGCTATTACTTATAAATAGGCTGCTGCAGTTGGATTGCTTCTCTGCAAGAGTCTCTCACTATTAGGCTTATCTATAGTCTGAGCTCTAACACACTGATGTCAAACACTTTAGAGTAAAAAAGACATTTTCCTTGAACTATTCTGTGCTCTGAGATATCAGCCCCATTGACACTGGAACTCCTACTCCAGCAAATTATACAGCTGACTCCTTTCACCAGTAGTTCTCTGCTTGTGACTGAGACAGAAAGGTTTTGTAAGGAAAAAAAGAGGTTTCTGAGATACCCACAAGATCATTAACGAGTAAAAATATTAGCCTTGTCACAAGACCTAGCAAAATAGCTTCTCTGATAGTACATCACTACTGTAAAATTGCTGTTTAATAATTTCTACCATCTTTCTTCTTCTCTTTTGGGGCTTTCTTGACTGCTCTAAGATACACTTCTGAATTTATCTGGTGATGAAAAACAGACTTCTGGAGATACAAGTCTCCAAATCAATTCAGCAAATCTGTCCCATGTCAATCGAATTGCTGACTGCACATTTTCCAAAAAAAGCAATGCCAAAAAGACCAAGGTCCAAGAACAAACCCACTGCCTTGCTTTTCCTCCTTAAAGGCATGAGAAACAACTAAGAGCAATCAGATCTGTGAAAACTTTGGATTTAATTATCTGTGGATTTACCTTCCTTCTATGATTACTTTATACAGAGACTTTTATAGAGATTTATTCTACAGGTCAGCGACAGTGCCAGCAGCCTTGATGTGGCATGACAAAGAATAATTCCAGCATATTAATGGAAAAAAGGATAATGCTAGCATTGCTTCCATTGCTAGCTACTGTCAATATGTGTCACACACACACTGTACAAAAACTAGAAGTAAGATGATCTCACTACTACTCTCCATTTAAACTCTATTTAAAACTTTTTCAAAACAGCTGGTTCGATTATTTAAGTAAAATATGAAATTATAGTACCTGTCCTAAGTAACATTCTAATGGCTAAGGAAATTCAGCCTGTGGTTTGACTGCTCGCTGCCTTATTATGCCAAGAGTTTTGCCCTCTTTCTTTAAAGCTGAGTCCACTAAGTGATGGACTGAAGTCCACATCTGGCCATATGCAGCCTTCAGATACCTTCTAACTTAGATACCTTGTCAGCCTATTTGGCAACAAGATGTGTAAGAGGCTGTTCATAAAAGAAAAGTCAAGTTTGTGAGTTTAACCTCCTACTTGCTAGTTTAGAAAAAAAACAAGTGACAGTTGCTTAACAGATCAACTTTAGCAGAAGCAACTGAAGTTACACGTGCATGCCTGACCTTGGATGACAGAACAACAAAAGAGGTTTATTTCTGCCAAAAACAGTCTGTCATATCTTTTGTACATGTGTCTCTACAGATCATTTCAAGGTCCGCTTGTATGCCAGCTTCAAGAAAAAAACAATGCTGGCAAGAAAAGTTTCATCTTGCATTAACATGAAACATAAATATGCCTGAATCTAAACATAAATACTTACCTGAATCTAAAGGTGTTTTATCAGGAAAGCTGGAGAGGGTTCAAATCAATGCTATGAATAATCAAAATACATTCATTAATACATTAATTTACCTACAACTGTTTAATTCGTCCCTCAATGTTTAATGGTAGACCTTTCCTGTTCCCCTTCCCTGTTTTATTGGCCAAATGGTGTCTGAAATTCATTTCAGCCTAGCCAGAGAAGGAATGCACTACTGCACCTTTGGTTGCAAGGCAAGGTCAAGAAATGCAAGTGACAGCAGAAGGATTCCAGAGTGCTTTTACTCTATCTACAGTCATCCTCTAATTTGTGAGGGCAGCAATTCATCCAGTACTGCACCACTGAAACATGGTCTGGAGCTGGCACCCTTGCTAAATTAAATATTTACAAGCTTGTTTCCAAGTCCTTCCACCTTCCACAGAAAATACAGCAGCAAGTGCACAGAGGAGAGAAAGAGACTAGAAGGAATGAAGTTAATCTATCACTGACAGTAAAGTTTACCAGGAGAGAATCCCTTTCACCCGCTAACTTGAAAACATTGAAGTGTTTCGATCTGTTCAGCCAAAACAGATCAGCAAGGGGATGCACATGGGAACAGTGTGTCACATAAATACATTTCAAGTAACTGGACGGCATACGGTTTACCTTAATGAGCTGATTGTTCTTCACATAGTGCAAAGTGTTTGATCTATTGCCACCAGCAACAACAGGGGGGTAGGCCAAGATGTCAGCACCACGAGCTCGGCACTCAAATTCAAACTGGAATATCGATTCAAAGAGGAGGAGATTGTTAGTGCTGATCTTGGTGATTAACTGCCCTGGAGCCATTATGATTCACGTGCTACAAGTCTTTTATTAATTTGTACAATGCAAAGTGAAACTGTGAAGTGACTTCATCACATGGAAGCAGCCTAGAAAGTTTTCCAGAACACTGGAGGAAATACCACAGAACTATCCATTTTTCAAGAGAGCATTTTAAACCTACACACAGCCTCATGAAAGCTCTTCCTGGTACAAGCATACTGTATCAGAAATTCATTACGTTGTCATAAATCCAGGTGAGGATTTGTTCCTACATAAAGTTTCACTGTTAGTTGCTGTACAAGTCTGCAAATTATCCATGTCGACAACAGCTGTGTTTTGATGTTTAGTGTATTTAGAGCAGTAATGAATAAAAAGGTTATAAAGCATGCAAAAAAAAAAAAGTTTTAATTCAAGAGCTTTACCTTTCTTCAGTGATGGAGCAGATGAAATGAATAAACTTGTCTATAAAGCCCCTCTATATCCTCAATATACTACTAGCTTGTCTTTTCTGTAATTAGCAAAACCACGTGGGACAGAATACTCCAGAATGCCTACACGTAGTGAAGAAGCTTTTATGAACCTGATGTGGAGTGGAAAACTGAGCTGTAAAATACACTAAAATTAAAATGATTTTCCTTATAAGTTGAACGTGTGTCTCAGTGCCACGTCAACACAGGCCCATCTGTGTCAGAATGGAGAGTCAAATCCTGCTGACATAACTCAAACATGCATCTCACTGCATTCCCTTACAAAATTCCTTGCCAAATGTGCAGGCAGGTGTCTACATTGCTTCATGACAACTATGGTAAGCTGATGTAATGAGAGGTTAGATCAAGAGAAGCAGGCTTTACAAAACGGTCTTATATATACTTTCATTTTGTACAATAAAATTGTTTTATAGAATACAATGATAACTGTGTCTCCAGTTTTGGTTAGCTGGTTTTGTAGGAAAGTACGGTAGAAAAAGACATCGATAGCAGATAAATTTAGACCTTCAGTAAAGGTGGGGAAAACACTGCTAAAGAATTCCTCACACTTACTTTGTTGCAAAAGCTGCAGAAGTTGCAAAAGCAGACACTACACTGCTAACAAGTTGTACATTAATTAGATACACACTTCTTCAGATGTGGAAGGTGAAATTCTTCTGTACACAAAAGTGAGTCTTCACTGAAATGGTCTCCCAAAGTCATTGCAAACAACCACCCAGCTAGGAAGAGCTCCTTCAATAAATGAAAATTTGTTTTTTTCTGTTTTTCCACAAAACTCCAGCTTTTGTTGTTTTTTTTTTTTCCCCTCCCTCATTACCTTGGTGATAGTTTGTAAAATGGATAGTAGAAAACAAAGTGCTTTTGATTTACACAGGTAACAAAATCACACACCTTAAAGGAAGTAATTTCTTGAACCTCACAGCCCTGTATTAAGCAAAAAGCAGACAACTAAAACATAAAAGTAACTTATTTCTTTTTTCAATTATCATATCTGTTGCACAATTTATCATCAACGGTGAATTATCTTTACTGCAGATATAATCTCTCTGCATGTTCAGTAAGAAGAGGAAGATCTAAATGTCCCAGAATTCTCACTTATTGTGGGTGGAAATGGTAAAAAAAATTCCTCTACTGAAAGCTTATGTTCAAACTCAGGATTTTTCATTTACTGGGCTAGTATGTCTCCAGAGCTATCAGTCTGCATAGATAAGGCACACTTTGGACTCTTGTCCATGAGACACACTTACTCAAACACAGATGTAGCCAGCCCACTCTTTTACAACTTTTCAGGAATTAGCTGTTATATTTTGTCTCCCCCTTTATCTCTTATTTTCTTTAAGCCTCCTCATTCTTCCTCCTCACGGCTTTCCTTTGCTTTTTCTCCCACACAGAAACTTCCCTCACACAAACCATGCACTCCTTTAACCAAATCTTCATGTAATAGCTTCCCACCATCACTGATGGGATTACTCTGTGTCTTGCCGCAAAACTCAAGGTGCTCTGAAGAATCAGACCAGCATCTTCAAAGAGGGACTAGAGAAGAAGCTTACTTTTCAGTTAACTTTACCCACCCCCCGCCTCTTTTTTAATGCCTTTAAATTCATAATAACCATTTGTGGAGCTTTGACTCCATCTTTATTGACTCTTGGAAATAAAGACAACGAACAAAAGACCTCCAGGAAGAATATTTTGTCCTCAGCATAAGAGCACTGAACTTTGGAGCCCATCCATATGTGAGAGCAACAGTTCTGGTATGGCTACCAGGTACAAGATATATATCTGTAGGGGTGGAAAAACACTTTTGCTATTATAAGCTCCAAATTCAGATTCTGTTGACATCTCTAAGCACACTCTAAAACAATCTGCTGCAACAGTGCAACTCTTTTTAAATCAGAAGAGCTGTTCAAACAAGGCTACAGTTCTTGACTGAGGGGAGTTTGGGGTATGCCCAAGGCACCATGAGAGTTGGGTATGTATATTTCTCTTTCTCTATATGTATATTATAGGGAGATTTGACATTCCTAGTTTCTGGGAAGAGTAAGAAACATTTAACCCTTCCATCCCACCTCCAACAATGACACACTCACCTTTGCATACAGAAAGGCTTCATCCACTGGAGATTTTCTGGCAAACATTGTCTCTATGAAAGCCTACCAAAAATAAATAAATAAATAAATAAATAAAAGGATCTTTCAGTTAGTAAAGGACCTGCTGTTACCTGCTGTCTTTTGGGGAGTGCCTAAAATCAGCTGTTTCCTTGAAAATAATGGAATAAATGGAGAAGAAAATAGCATGAGGAAGGAGAAGAGAAGTTGAGGAGACGGTATAAGGGGCACTGCTGTTCCTGAATAAACACAACTTTAAAACAAAGTCTAACACTTGCTGGCTCATCTTGGCTGACATTACATTAATTGAGAGAAGCTAGTGATACATGCTGTCTTCCTGTGTCTCCTTGTGATGTGGAGGGAGCTGAGCCCAGCCAAAAGCTGAGAAACAGCAGTTCAGTAACTAAGATCGGATCTTATCCTTCCAACCTAACTCACGCTATAACACCCTCTCCACTTTCTTGTTTAAAGGAATGCACTGGCTCTTTCTGAGAGTACACAACTGCGTACCTCTGATGTTACTCGTCCAGCTATTTTCATCCTTTCAATCTCTGCAGGAGATTTGATCAGCCGAAGGTTTTGCACTAGATGCCGAATGCCTTGGATGTGATTTTTGCTCCGAGCTTTTATCTCAGCCAGGGGCTGCATATAGTCACTGTGCAGTTCTTTATGCACTGGTTTAGTCACATCATACCACACCTTGTTTGACTCACCTGGAATACAAAACAAACGTTGATGCAGATGAAGATAAATTCAGAAATTCCCTCCTCATACTGTACAAAATCATCCTCCTAAGCTAAACCTGTTGCTGCACTGGTAATTTTCTCTGAATCTGTATTTACAGATCATATATTTACTGTCAGATAATTTAATCCCTTTAAAATCCAGAAAATTAGCAATGCATAACATGTATATTTGACAAATCCCCATTTGTATGCAAATATTGGGTTTTCTGATCATCACTGATCTTGCACAGATAAATGTAGCTCGTGTATCAAAGTTGTGGTGGCGTAGGCAAGCAAGTCACTGCACTGCAGTGGGACATGTTTTGAATCATTCTCTCATTTATCCACTGCATGGAATCAGGGTCATTATTGACCACGCTTCAGTATATCTTTGGTGAGCAACTGCTTATTTCAGCCATTTAGAGGAGACGAACTTACTGAGGACAAGTGTATTTACCTATGTAAAAATTTATTTAGAACATCAGAATTAGCACCTGTTTCCCCATAGGAACATTTTTAATGGGAACAAAGGTGAGAGAACTAACAAACTCCCTTGATGGATAATTTTTCAAGTCTATTATGAATAAATTCCTTCAAGTTTCCAGTGCTTCAGAGTGGTTCTGGCCTTATCAGCAAAAGAGATGTGCCTAAAACAGCAACACATGCTCTCTTGTTTATTCTGTTCCTTACTTTTCAGAGATATGTCCATCAGTGTTCACATGTGTACCCAAAAAAACTCAGGTTACATATGAGAGGCTGTGAGTAGTAGTTCTGCATCACCTCAGTGGATTTCCAAAGAAAATATAATGGAAATCAAAGATGTCAGCTAACTAAAATTTTCTGTGAATAGGCCAAACACAGAATAATAGGCAGGAGCAGCAGAACTAGCCTCTTACTTGCACAGACCACCTCTCAATTTACAAGTACTGTAACTGAGATCACGTGGGACAGAAGGTGGGAATTCATGCTGGCTAGTTTTAGATGCCTAAATTAAGATTCTGCATCTTTTTTACAGTCATCCAAAAGGGATATATTACTTCTAATCAGAGTATGTTAAAGCACTTACACGACAACTTCCTTGCTTCCATCACCAATACAAGCTCACAGATTAGGTGTTTAAGAGAGGAGCCTATATCTGCTTAGTACAGTTTCTTCCCAAAACTATTAAGATGTACTATTCAGACCCTACAACCCACGCCTCATCTCATCCCCCCTTCATTTTTGTTACCTTTCAGCTTGGCCACCAAGTGCCCGAACTCCTCAATAGTGTAAGCTTCATCTACTCCTGTCAGAGCGATGGCCCCATCTGTGCCTGACCTGGGCCCATCCCACAGCTCTCGGCTCGGATCTCTCCGGGGCACAAAAAGTATGGCCTTGTGAGAGGGCAGCGCTTTGCCAGGAAGGCTCTGCAGCACCAGGATGCTGTCAGGCTCCTGGAACCCACAGAGATACAGGAAGTTCGTGTCTTGGTGGAAAACGTAGGGGATGTCATTGCTCATGTAGTACACGGGGTTGGATAGCAGAATCACTGTGTGGTCCAATCCTTCCCAACCTTGGGCTTCCTTCTGGATCAATGTCATCAGTTTGTGCCGGCGAAGAGAATATTCCACCTGTGACAATCCTGGGGTTACCTCCCCTATGACCAAAAAAAATACAAGAATTCAAGTTCCTCATGATATTTTACTAATCACATGCCTGATTTCTGCTTGCTTCCTGATGCCTTTCATATGCATGGCTTCACTGCAGTCCCCGCTAGCCTTTCCATTGCTCTCTCCTACATCTTCTCAGCTCTCAGCCCTGCAGCACATCCTTGCTTACTCTGCTCCTCCACTGTGCAAAAGGGAGAAATTTGTTTTAAACACTTAGATTTTCTTGATATACATTTCTGTGCAAAGGCAGAAATCACAGAACCTGGTAGATCCAGACAATCAGCCAAAGCATTCAGTGAACAGAAGTTTGGTAGGAGTGATTTTCACAAAGATAAGGAAAAAAGAAGAAGGCAAGGCAAACTGAACTTTGCTGAACAGATGTTTTTTTTTTTATAGCATCTGGACATTGAACCAAAGATTACCTCCTTACCCTGAGCACTGATTTCCTCAGACAAAGCTAGAATGTCTGTTCAAATACACACTAAGTCATCTCATAAAGTAACTAGTCCTAAACTCTAAGGGGCAGACTGAAATTTAGATACAGGGAGAGAAGTCAGAAACACGGAGGTTCTCCTTACAGGATTCCAAGCAGAAGGAAACCATGACCCACAGGCTGGCATCACTCTGATTAAGAGAAGGAATATTTTCTGAGGAATATCTAGCTGCTCTCAATAATTAAAGACTTGGATTTTTCTGAAGCTAAATATTATATTTCAAATGACTCCAAACAAATGTTTCCTTTGATGAAAATCTGTTTCACAGTGTACCAGCCACAAAGGACAAGAAATGAAGCAATCAAGAGACTCACCAAAAGCGGACTGAAGTCGAAAGAACAACCAACAACTGTCTAAGTATATATTTTTAAGAACCTGAGATTCCTTAACTGTGCTATAGACTAAGACATAAACCTTTTCAGTGCTTTGGCTAATACCCTATTTTAACATAGGATTTAACATAGATTGCAATTTCATACTGCTAAATTATAATTTCATACACTTTCTTTTGACAATTATAGGAAAGAAAATCAAAATTTGACTTTTACTGTAAATGGATTCTCGCATGAATAGGGCAAGAGGGGGAGGCTCTATCCAACATGTTTGTCTCTGACAAAAAAAGAATTTAAAGAAGTGACACTTTCCATTTGCATTAAACTTTACAGCTCCATATTTGGGGTAGAAATTTTCTTACTTTGTTTTATCTATAGATATAGAATGACATAGAATACAGAAACTGTCTCAGTGCAATCTGATCCCGCATATTATACTGCATATTTCCTATGCTCCACTGCGTTCCTGTCAGCTAACTACTGCAAACAGTCCAGGGAACTGCAATAGAGTGGAACCTGGGAATCTCAGTTGCCTTCCAACTGTGAGGCCTAGAGTCCTCTTTGCTTTAAAGGCATTTTCTTTTAAAATTAATAACTGCAGCACAGCAACGTCATATTATTTCTGTAGAAAGGCTGAGAGCCCTGGGACTGTTCAGCTTGAGAAGACTGAGAGGAGATTTTATCAATGGGTGGGAGTCAAATGGATGGGGCCAGGCTCTTTCCAGGGGTGTGAAGCAATAGAACAAGGGGCAATGGGCACAAATTGGAATGCAGGAAGCTCCATACAAACGTGAGGAAGAAATTCTTTATCATGAGGGTGACACTGGAACAGACTGCCCAGAGAGGATATGGAGTCTCCTCTGGAGATATTCAAAACCCTCTTGTACTCTTTCCTGTGCAACTTACTCTAGGGAACCCACTTTAGCAGGGGAGTTGGACTTGATGATCTCCAGAGATCCCTTCCAGCTCCTAAGATTCTGTGGTTCCATGACAGTAATTCCTCCTGTTTTATTACGTTGGCCCACGACACCAGAGGTGAATGGTGGTGGTACAGCAGTAGAGGCTGAATCTTCTCACCAGTATTCTGTTACATTTTGTTGCTGTGCTACAGAGGCAGCAAAGGGGCATTCTGACAAAATGGTGTCTGTTATGGAAGAGCACATGAAGCAAAGGTGCGTCACTGAATTCCTCCATGAGGAAAAATAGCACACACTGACATTCTCTGATGCCTGTTGAACGCTGACGGAGAACAAAGAGTGGATGTGAGCACAGTGAGGTGGAGGTGGGTGGTGCATTTCAGCAATGGTGACAGTGACATGCAAGACAGGCCATGTTAGAGAAGGCTGTGCAGATTTTTACAAGCACAGCATGCAGGCTCTTGTTCATTGCTGGTGAAATTACATCACTAATGGTAGTGACTCTGTTGAGAAATAGTGTTTAATTGAGAGAATTTGCTCCATCAAATAGCGTTATAGTGCCCTTCTTATCTGTTGCAGGGAAATAAATAGGAGGTGTTTCTTTCAGAGTACCTTAGGAGTGACCTACATGTTAAATTAATCTAATCATAAACAAATGAAACTGTGTACGATGCAACAGAACAATATGCTGTCCTAAGCAGCACAGAAAAGCAGAGAAAATAAAGAATACCAGTGACTGGATCGTGCTGAGCATGAACCTAACCTGGTTTAAGTAGGTGTGGGTGTGTGAAGGGGCTGGGCTGGCCCAAATATCGGTTTGGAATCTTCTTCTGCTGGGCTGGCTGGATGGAGAATCTCCGGAGAACACATGACTTGCAGACTAGAGGAAAAGAAATGGATCATGTCAAAGGAAAAGAACTTTCCAATTAGAAAACTTTAGAATTATAATCAACTGACCTTACTCCTAGTAGCATTTACTTACCTCGTATCACAAAAATATCCCTATTTCACTTTCCAATATGTTATATAGTCAGACTGAAAGCAGTTTCTCAGAAGTACGGCTGCGTATCCCATTTCCAAACCCACATACAGCCAAGTAGGCAATTTTTAAAAGGAATTACATGTGTGCACTGGACTTGGGAGAGCTGTGGGAGCACACAGTAAGACAAAAGCTAAAATTAAACACAGTTGTAACAACTTTACCAACTTTGGATTTCTGTCACAGCTGACGGAGATGGCAATGAGCCTAATGGCTGATGTTCAGGGAATTGTTTGCCTTTTATTTTGCCACACCAGTTTGTGCTGCTGTGCCACAGCCCCGGATTCTGAGAACAGACGTAACCAACTCTTCATGAGCACAAGCAGGTCTGAAGTTGCCTCACACAGCAGCACCACTGAGAGCTGCTGAGGGAGCGGTCTGACACCACTGACTGGGGGTTACTTACACAGCACGATTGATAATCACAGCTTGAAGCACTCGCTGTGTGATGACTGACTGGAATAACAGCCCAGAGATCCAGGCCAGGAAGTACAGTTACAGACTGAACCGCAAAAAAATGAAAGTTTTTCCAGCATCTCCACCTACAGAGAGGACTACCAAGAATCTTGCCGCAGGACAACACAAGAGGCGTTAAATAAAGCAATACTGTGAAGGCATTAGGAAGGCTTTCCAAATTGTCGTTTTATTTCCTGAACAACGGTAGCTTCGGATCCAACCGCGCCTGTGACCCCACACTCCTCCCACCCACCGCAGTCGCCCAGCAAAAACGCGCGGCAGCCCCGGGGCTGGCAGGGCCCAGAAGCACCGAACCATTGCGGAGGAGTCTCTGACCTGCGAGGCCGCGCCAGCCCCTCACCGCCGCCAGCAGGCGCGACATGGCCGGGGGGGCCTTCCCCCAGCGCGGCGCCGCGCCGTGACCGCATCAGACGGCGCCGCGCCGCCATCTTAGGCGCCCGCCGAAGCCGCCTGCGCGGAGCCCGGGGGGCGCCGCCGGCAGCCGCAAGGTTGAGGCGGCGAAAAAGGCGGGAGGGTGCGCTAAAACAGCGCGCGACCCCTCACAGCCCGCCTAACCGCCACCCCCGCTTCTAGAAAGTTCCGGGCCCCGCGCGGCGCGGGGGGGCGTGGCTTCGGGGGCGGTGGGCGTGGCTTTGAGGGTGGGGGGCGTGGCCAGCAAGAGGGCTGGCAGCTTCCGCGGCGCCGCGCGGCGGTTGGGTAGGGGAACGGTTGGGTGTTTAGAGCCGTCGTTCTCTGCTCCGCCACCATGGACTCGCGTAAGCTGAGCGAGCTGCGGGCCTTCGTCAGGCTGTGTAAGCAGAACCCGGGCCTGCTGCACACCGAGGAGCTGGGCTTCCTGCGCGAGTGGGTGGAGAGGTCGGTCATGGGCGACCGTGGGGAGTGGGGCTGCGGGGAGGGGGGGGGCGTGCCCGGCCATTAGCGGGAAGGGGGGGGCGGCACGTGGCGGCGCGAGGCCCCGCCGCGTGGCTGAGGAGGGGGGCGGAGGGGGCGCGCTGCGGTTGTCGCGGGTTCGAATCCCGCCGCGGGGCGCGTAGAGCCACCGACCCCTGCGTGCCTGAGGCTGGGGGGCGGTCTGGGTCCGTTTGTTAAACGGTAGCTGCGCACGGGGCCGGAGTCGTGCCTCTCGGCCATCTCGCGGCTTTCCGTGCGGAACTTTGCGTGTGCGTGTGAACCCAAACAGCGCTACAGCGTGCCACGCTGCTCCAATGAATGATATATTTCGGTTTCTGTGCAGCGATGCTTGAACTTTTTCACGCGTCTGGTGCAGTTGCGGGAACGTTCCTGCTTCTCTCTGCTTGGTTGTGCCGTGCCCGCAGCACACGTGCATAGGAAGGGAGCGCGCGGAGTGCTCGAACCTGCTGCTGCCCTCAGCCGCGCTGCTGGCGCTGGGACCTCGGCGCCTCGCCCTGGGTTACATCCAGCCCTCTGTTGTGCAATTCTGGATGTTTTGGGGCGGGGGAAGAGAACGCTGCTGCCTTTGGCCAAAAGAAGCGTTAGGGAATGGAGAAACGAGCTCCGATTTCTCATTTTTTCCACGTATTGCAGAGGGCTCTACCGTCCGAGATTTGTTTTCGCAGAGGCTCTTTCTGGTTGTGCTCGCGTATTTGAGCTAAATATTTGATGAAGTTGTACGCTTGGGAACGCGGGACGGTGGTCACGAAATTGCATTTCACGTCGCACTCTGGCAGTTTGGAGAGCTGCCCCCCTCCCTCCAGGATTGCAGGCACTTATAGGGTCGCCCCGTTCTCTGCAAACGGCCTGAAGCTCATCGCAGCCTGGCTTCGGGTGGGAGCAAAACCGATGAGTCTTCTGTCTGTCAGTTTATCTGTGGTAACCTATAATTATATAGGTTAGTCACCGAGGTGATGTTGCAAGTGGCCACAGAATAACGATTAAATACTAATAAAATTCTGATTTATTTCTGTTTTTCTCAGACTCCGTAATTCTTGAAATAGCATATATGAAATTGTGGGTGATCTGTATGTGTTAAGTGCATCTCACAGAGTTCAGAGCTTGGCTGGGGCCTCTTTTGGGGTGTGAAGAAGGTAGAGGAGACTGAGTGCTTTTGGTCTTGAACAAGGTGTCAAGCTAAAATGAGCTGATCTTGAGCCCCGTAATTTGGAATTGTTCCAGAACGCAAAATCTTTTAGCTCAATCTGTTTTTAAATGTATGACTGAAAGGTGGGAAGGTTATTGACCACCTTGAACTGGAAGCTTCAGTCTTCACCTAATAGATATAGCCAGTAAGCCAGGCTTTGAAGAAGTCTTACTGGTTTTGTCATTGTTTTATTTGGATCTGTTAGATGGATTTATTTTATTTGTGAGTATTGTTTCTGAAGCTGTAGTTTCTTATGGATGTGCAGCCAAGGATCACCCAGACGATCCCCGTGATGGCCGGTTCTTCTTGAACTGCTTGCTAAGAAAAGGTTATAGAATTGCATGCCTTACTGTCGGCCTGCAATGGTAAAATAAATAAGTAAATAAAAATAGGAGTGTAATTTTTGCCTAGCTCTCCAGTGATTTATCAGATTGCAGTTGTGCAGTTCTTGAAATACAATACAAATTAAGCAAGGACAATATACCAGAAGTGCGTGCACATTTTTGTAATAGCTTCCCAAGATGCTGTTTGTTTGTTTGTAACTTGTGATATTTTTTTTGTCTTGAGATCAGCCCTGATGTATGACCTGTCCATCCTATCATCTCCCCTTCTCCTCTTTCTCCACAGATTGTGCCCCATCTGGGTTTTTCAGCCCTTTGGGGCTTGACTGTGAGCTGGTGGGTGCCAGGGGGAAGGAGAAGGAGAGAAAGGGAGGGCCTGACTTAAGAAGCTGTAGGATCTACAATGCTAAGATGTAATCTAGTTGTGCTGATTCCTCAGAGCAAAGTCCTGTGCCCTTCTGGGTTCTCCTGCATGTGTGCCCACTTCGTTCCTCATTGTGTCAAACCAGTTGTGTGGTTCTTCATTGAGCTGGTTGAGTCCATTGAGTTGCTGGATACAAACGTAGTTGTTTTTTTCCTTTTGGAATATCCATAGCCAAAGCAATCAAGAACTGTCCAAAGAAAAATGGAGAGCAGAGAGGATGGGTGGAAAAGTAGTCCTTGCAGCAGCCTGCCAGTTGATATGATTAGATGTTATATGAAACAGCTGGAGAATTCCACCTGTGCTTATTTCTGGCTGCTAAACCAAGTCAATGTAATATAGAAGCTTATTCTATATTGAGGGAATGCTGTCTATATAGAGAATGTTATTTAATGGATAGTGAGAGAAAGTCACGGGTGTTGAAATGCGTAAAAGAAATGAAATGGTTTTCTTGGCAGCATTTCTTAAAAATTATATAAGCATATAATGAGAAAAATATCATGGTAACAGGTATTTTTTAGTTCTCTTAAATGTTTTGATCTGTTTCAAAAATAATTATAGTTTTAATGGGAACTATAATAAGAACACCTTGTTGTGAATTGGGAAAAAAAAAAAACAACACTTGCATTTTCAGGAAAAAAAGAGAGTTTCAGCCAAAAGGCAGCTTTCCTTTGTGAGAAAGGGTGGGTGGGTGGTATGTGATACACATGAGTACAGATCACAGTGGAGACCTAATGTGCATTGCACTGCATCAAGGAAAATATGGTTTGTGTGTACTTTTTAATTGCTTTTACAGTGAATTGGATTGTTGTATTTTTTGTCATAACAGAGGGCTGAGATTATCAGCAGGACTTGAGTCAATAAAATAGTTGGCATTGTTTTGTTAATCTTATTGTTTTTTCTCTTCCCTAATTTGCTGAAAAGCATGGGAGGCACGATACCACCTGCTCCAGCCAGTACTTCCACAGATGAGACAAGTAAGGTGAGATGTGAAGAGATTTTAATTACACGATAATGTTTGGACACTGCAAAAATAATTGGGCAGGAAGAGAGAAACAAAAATTGCTGCTAAGTTTTACCCAGACAGTGTGGGTGAATGCACTGGGGTGAATAATTTTGGGAGGTAAGACTGAAGTCTGCTCCACTGCATCTTGTGGCTGACGGTTTGTTACGGATGGCTTTCTGGTTTGTTTCAGTTGTTATCATGCTCCATTTCCTTAATCATGAATGCCTGATGTTCTCAACAGTGCAAATGGCATACAAAGTCTTGATTGCTCCTTTTTATGCAGTCATTATCAGTTTATAAACCTCTTATGTAGCCATTGCAGGCTCAAATTATAACTTTACGTGACAAGAAGTACTTGCAAGTATGATAGGTGGTAAAGAGTTGAACTGTCAACTTTTTAAGACAGCATTGTGGAAAAGCTTTTTGGTTATTATTATTTTTTTCAGGAGAGAGAATAAATTTGGCTTTTAGATATTCATAGGAGAATTTTCTCAAGCTTGAAATTATTTTTGGAAAAAGCAGAATGCTTATTTTAGGTTTAGCAGGATAGTTACTGGTTGATAAGAACTGAACTCTGTTGGGGGGTTGTTTATGTGCAGTGAGTATAGTTTGTGGTCCTGAATATATAGACACAGCTTCTGTCTGTCATGAAGGAGGATGTGCTGTGTGGTGGGATGCAGAGGAACGAACTCAAATAGTTAGAAGCTGATAGGAAAATGTTTGAAAGAATATTCTACGTGTGTGTAAATAGCAAATATCTCTTGACAAATAAGAAAACAAATTTGAATCACTGATGCTAGCTTTGTGTTCCCTGTAGAGGACCTTAGCTTAAAAGTATTAGATTGAGATAATTTTCATCTAGAGGATGCGTCAGGGAGGGCTGGAAGATTGCAAGAGCTAGTTAGTATTCATTGCAAGACTGATTCTGAATTGGGTATTATTTGAATCGTTTTGTTTTGATTATTGAATTATATAGTTTGAAAGACTGGCTTTACTAATAATAGAAGTTCATGAGTCAAGATCTGGGCTTTGAATTATTTGCATGCATGACAGACTTAATCTCAGAGGAGGAAAGAAGGAGATCTGTATCTTGAAAATAACTGTTTAGCCTTAGAGCAGTCATGTTCTTTGAAGATTGGTTCTGGATTTTTCAATGTCCTGCTGTATATTAGAGTGGCAGTAGAATCTCAGTCAGAAATACACACTTACAAATGTGCTTCTTTTTCAGGGTAAAGCAGAAGAACAGCCAGAGGAACCAGTTAAATCTCCTGAGCCAGAAAGTGAAGAGAGCGACTTAGGTGTGGAAGACAGATGACGTTATCGTGGTTAGAACATGATTCTGGAAATCTCAGTAAATGTAGTCTAAATTTGCTTTTTATTTTTCCCCCAGAAATTGACAATGAGGGAGTGATTGAACCTGATAATGATGACCCTCAAGAAATGGGAGACGAAAATGTGGAGGTAAGCACAAATCCTTCAGTGGCTGTGGCAGCAGGAAAGAAGGAGAGAGGTTTTGAGTTTAGTCAAGAATAACAATCAAGGTGGGGAAATTAGTACTACCTATTAGCACTAATGGGTATCCAGCTGCTACTTTGAGTCTTCTAGTTAAAATCATGGTGACTAATATCTCCAAGATGGAAGCAAAAAAATAACTTTTTTTTTATACTATGATTTAAATCTAAATTAAACTTTGGGAGTCAGAAAGGTGCAGCTTCCTTTGGTGCCATCTCAGCGTGATACTTCCAGCCTGAACCTTTTTTGGATTTGGTCTGCGTGTTCCATTCTGTTTGCTTATTTTCTTAGGTAACTGAAGAGATGATGGATCAAGCTAATGAGAAGAAGATGGAAGCTATCAATGCCTTAAGTGAAGGTGATACATTGTTCGCTTGTTTTCTAGTACATATGAAGGGACGTAATGTTTGGTGCTCCTTTTAAATACAACAAAAAGAAACAAACCTTAATAAAGTATCTTGGACCTTTGTGGGCACCTCCAAGAGGCAGAAAGCTTACTTCATATTAGATATCCAAAACTATCTAGAACATGAAAGCTTTTTTAAGTATAGTCTTCCCCGTGTGGCTGTAATTTGGGGGAAGTATTGCAGCACCTTAATAATACATCAACTGCTACAGTAGTACCCTATGTATTATTAATGTCTCTAGTGGTTTGTCTTAATGCAGTGGAAAGCTGCATAATAAAGAGGTGACTTCCTATGTGATTGCATATGAAGTCAAACGTACAAACTCTGAAAGGACACCCTCTCCTCATGGTTCCAAAATTCATTTTGAAGTTTGTTCTTCAGTAATGTGGCAAGGATGAAAAATTGATTTTCCTTTGATAATGTTCCATTCAAGATGTAGCTAGGGGAATAGCACCATATAAGGTATGTTTGGCAAGTTGGGTGTAGTCGCTGCATAATGATGGAAACTTTACTGGTGCTCTTTTTCAGGTGAACTTCAGAAGGCTGTCGATTTGTTCACAGATGCTATCAAGCTGAATCCTTGTTTGGCTATCTTGTATGCTAAGAGAGCAAGGTGAGTCATGATAAACTAGTCATGTACGTTTCTGTCCCAAACTTAAATCAAGTCTTTGTTTGATTTATGTATGGCTGTTGCTTTTTGTATTTTTTTTATCTGTTCAGTAGGGGCTAATGAAACAAACTATACATTGTATACTCTGCGTAATTAAAGTATTGTAGTAAATACAGCAAGTTAGTGAGTTAATTATTCAGAATCCAAAGGCTGTGGTTCTCCACGCACTGTTTTTTTTACTATTTGTATTAACAGCTTGTGTCCTGGCAGCACCTGTTTCTGATCTATTATTGAGTAGCCTTCTGAAGGATGGTCCAAGTCTTAACACTCAGAGCACTTATAGCGGGTCAGTCCAACAGCACACCTCATCCAACCTTCTGTTGTTGGCAGTAGTTAGCGGTCGCAGGTGCCTGTAGAACAGAATATGATCAAGGCAAGTGGGGTGATACTCCTGCAGTTTTTTCAGCCTTTGGTTCATCTCATCTCATAGGATTGTTTGAAGCAATACCTTTATGTTTAATAGCTCCTGATGGCTTTTTCTTGTCTTGCTGTGATGATGTCAGTCTCCTCTTGAAAAACAAATTAGTGTTTGCAGTGTTCTCTGGCAAGGAGTTTGAAAGCTTAACTAAATTAATTATGTGATTCTTTGTTTCTTGCCTTGAATTTGTTGTTTCGTTTGCTTCCTACTGATGTGTAAAGGAACTAGGACTCTTTAAAGGTTTCTTGTTCTTGGTCTCCCTACTCCCTCTGATTTTTTTATAGACTGAAGTTGTGGAGTGCGTGTTTTGTTTGTTTTTGGATATATTTTCTGTTGCAGGCTATAAGGTCCAAATCTCCTTCCTTGTACGGAAGGAAGCAGCTCTGTTCTTCAGATGCTGCTGCTGTTCTTGGAATTTTTTTCAGTTCTATTACAGCCGCCTTTGAGATGGAAGAAACAGACCAAAATTTCACAAAGTATTCAAGTTGAGGTCCATTGTAGGTTTAGACAGTGATGTGATTGTTATATTTTGATTACAGTCTTTGGTTTTATGTTTTTTGACATCTCTGTATTGAGAAGCTTAAGAAACTGTCCATGAGATGTTGAAATCAGTGTAGAGTGCTGTATTAGTTGAAGAACTGCCTTTCATGGGAAGGCATGAAAATGTTTGAACCAAAACTCTGCATACAGCATCAGAAGAGTTCAGGGAGCAGCTCAGAATGAGATTTGATTTTGAAGTTGGTCAGGCTAAATGATGAAACAGTTGCTCGTTTTGTGTAGGCAACATAAAGCTGACTTGCTATGGTAGTTCCTTATTATTCTAATTATTGATTTGTACAGCCAGTATGATAATAAGCTCTTTATCTTACTGTTATTTTAAAGACTATGGAGTGTATAATGCTGCTAGCTTTGTTTTGTTCTACTTGTTAGTTGCTATCGTCTATGGATGGTAAGCAACATGAAATTGAACTGCGCTTTGCATTTCTTTTTCACATGCATTAAAGTTGTTCTTGCTGGCAAGGCTCAACTCTGCATACTGAATGCTCACACTTTTTGCTAATGATTCACATACCACTGTGGGGGGAAAACTAAATTTCAGTGGCTGTTAGCACTACAAAATCTTTTTGAATGTAGCTTTTCAACAGTATCTCATTAGCCTGCCTGTTAGTCATCCAAAATTATTTCCAGCTTAAGTTAGTAACTTGGTATTTCAATACATACAATAAATGTTCTTATTCCCACAGTGTTTTTGTGAAACTACAGAAGCCAAATGCTGCCATTCGAGATTGCGACAGAGCCATCAAGATTAATCCTGACTCAGCACAGACTTATAAATGGAGGGGGAAAGCGCATAGGTAATGAACTGCAACTGTTCTCAATGTTCTCTTTACTTGGAGAGGAACGGTTTTGTTTGTGCTTTTTCTTTCTCTGTTTCTCTGTGAATTGTCAATTTTGTATGCAAAAGAAGTAGTCGTGTGAGCCAAGAGTCCAATATCTTAAGTGTATATCTTAAAAGAAAGAAAAGATGGTAGTGATTTATTGATGGTGACTTAAGAATAATCTTGGCAGTCTTTTTTCTTTTTTTTTTTCCTTCCTTTAATAAGCCATCTTCTAATGACTTACTGTCATTTGGAAGATCGTTTTCTAATCATTTGCTAAAGATTAGGAGCTCTGGCAGTGTGGGTTTTATTTGTGGCATGGAGCCTAACTGAGAAGGCTGGAGCGTGGTTTGGATTAATGTCTGTGTCTGCAAGATGAAGCACTGTGACCCCTTAGGAATGGCAGCATTCACTTAAGTCTTTGATTATCACAAGTTTATCTAAATGAATAAGAAGTAGTGCTGCACAGTAGTTTTATAACTGTTTGGTTAAGACATGGTGCACTCCGGTAGGATGTTTAAATGCTGAGTGAATGTGCACTTATGCTTGATTTGGTAGTAGTGTAGACTTGTACAGAACACTGAATGTGTAGCTTCACGGTAAGCATCTGCCTGGTTTTGCTGAGTGTTTATTAGTGTGCTTTACGTGTTTGGGTAGAGCACCTTCTCCCTGAGAGACCATTCTTGGTCATAGCAAAGAATGACATGAGCCCATTTAGTTTTTCTTCCTGATTTTTACATCACACGAGAGTTAAAGATATGAAGCAAGCAAGCGTGCTCTAATCGCATCACAGTGCACTTATTACAGAAAACACAATGATTATTAAACTTGGAACTATGTGGATAGCTGTGGAAAAGGTTACTGAATGCTACGTGGTTATAAGTACACAAAACAACTGCTAACAGTTTGCTTTTTGGCTTCTGAATGCTGTCTTCTGAATTCCAGACTTCTGGGTCACTGGGAGGAGGCTGCTCGTGATCTTGCTCTAGCCTGTAAACTGGATTATGATGAAGATGCTAGTGCCATGCTGAAGGAGGTGCAGCCAAGGGTAAGTGGGAAGGTGATAATGGAGGTCCCTCTTTTTGTCTTGAGATTCTTGTGATATGCATCGTGCTATGGGGATGTTTGTGTGTCAACATCAGTGTTCATCTGACACTTCAAACTGAGTTTAGAAATGATCCTACCTTCAGTCACTGCTGTTTTGACTGCATGGAAATTAGGTCTCTGGAACTGAGCATATAACTAAACAATGAAATATTCCTTTTTAAAACCTGAACAGAAAAAAGTGGTGTAGTTGAAGTTATCCAGGCATTGTTATCACCGTGGTGGTGGTTTTTGTTTTTATTTTTGCTGTTCTGGATTTTTTTCTTTTCCCCAAAATGTTTCCAAACTAATCAAAGCTTCATCCTATATGTTTTACAAAGTGTTCTTGACTGTGAGAAGTACTTTCATTTGTCTACCCCATGAGGGCAGCATAATTTCTTTGAGACTCATGTTCAGGTCTTCCTAAGTGGTTGGTTCCAACACCATTCTAATAAAGTGCTTGTGTTACAACTGTAAGAACATTGATTGTAGGCTTTCTTTCTCTTCTCTTTTACATGTTCCTTTGAAGCGATTCTTAGATCACAGGTTGCAACTGTTACATTGTGCTGAGTTTACATTGCAAGGTCTGGAGGAGGGTGGGGATGGGAGTTTATTCCTCTGGTTTGCAGAGCCAGTTCCAGCCAGCTCCAAAAATGAACCCACTCCTTGCCAAAGCTGCGTCCGTTGCAGCTCTATGATGACGTATGTAAGAAAGGGTAAAACATGCTGTGCAACAGCTGTGAGAAGGAAAGAAGTGAGGAAGGAGGGAGAAGTGAGCAGCTGCATAGACACCAAGATCAGTGAAGGAGGAAGGTGCTCCAGGTGCTGGTGCAGGGATGTCTTTGCAGCCTGTGGTAAAGCAGGTTGTCATCCTGGAGCCCATGGAGAACCCCATGTGCTGTGAGGGAAGCTGCAGTCTTTGAAAGGCCCCATGCTGGAGCAGGCTCCTAGGAGAAACTACAGCCTGTGGCAGACCCAAGCTGGAGTGGTCTGCTCCTGAAGGAACGTACCTGCATGGAAACCTGTGTTGGAGCAGTTCATGAAGGACTGTGCACCATTGGAACAGAAGAAATGTGTGAGAAGGAGGGAGCAGCAGAAAGGAGCTGTTACAAGCAGGCCACAAGCCCTTTTTCCAGTTCCAGCTATGCCACTTGGAGGGAAGTAGAAGAGTTGGGAATGAAAGGTTGAAGTTGAGACTGGGAAGGAGGATGGGTAGGGGAAGGTGTCTTTCGTTTTGTCATTGCTTCTCATCATTTTACTCTAATTGGCAGCAAGTTGAATTAATCTTTCTCCAGCTGACTCTGTCTTGCCAGTGACAGTCACTGGTAAAGCATTTCCCTGTTGTTGTCTTGACTCGTGAGATTTTTTCATTGTTTCTTTTCTCCTATTGTGGAGAGAGAACAAGAGAGAGGCTCAGTGGGCATCTGGCAGTCAGCTGAGGTTAACCTGCCAAATACATAAACATTCCCATAGCAAATAGCTCAAGTTTTCAGTCTTCCTGTATTGCCTTTGCAGAAAATGCTCTCGCCAGCAAAACACCAACTGAAACCATCTTGCAAGCAATTAGTCTTCTGTGTCAGAAGCTATTGATCTGTAGCACACCTGCTAGGTCTTATATCTTGACCTTTTTTTAATAAGAGGTATACTTAATGATTGGCTGAGAGGGAACGTGCACAGAAAAAGCAGAGTATGCCTATGATGTGTTGAGACTTACTTGCTAGAGGTGTGCCAGTTTGTGTACGTAGCTTGAGGAAAAAAATGTGTGATCTTTCCGTAAAGCGAAAGTGCTGGTCTCTTCCAGTTGAACTGTTCTATTTGCTGATTTGTTTACTCCCATCTTTTGTGGTACTTCATAATTAAGTAGCACTTCTAGTTTGAGTTGCATTCTGAGAATGTTTAACTTACCCTGAAAAATGCTTAAAAACCACGAAAGTTAAAACTTTAGAAACTCTTGTTAAAAAATGTAATGGAGTTATTTCATAGCTATAACATCAGATTATATTATATTGATATTATTATGGCATATACTGCTTTTGGTGTCAGTCCTGCTGCCTGCAGTGTGCATTCTCTGCCAGATGTACTTTGAGAAATAAATGGTAGGAAATCTATATCTAATGGTTAAAATAACTTGTATCAAAAGTCAACGACTTACAAATCATTTATTCTTTTACAGAGTATTTTGAGAGAATAGAAGAGTATGCATATGTAAGAAGGGCTTCCAGCTGTAGTTTGTTTTAGTTCAGTACTTCTATTCCTCAACTTTGGCTTATTGATTTTACTTTTTTTAATTGCTAATGTAAGAGAATGTTACAGAGTACCTTTGATATATGGTATTGTCCTTCAAAGCTCTGCAAATTGTGAAATGAGCTATGTTTTGAAAGAAAGATGCGTTCTGGTTTTAGGAATGGTGCTGCAGTTAGTGTTCTGTTATTAAGATGAGTCTGGAGCGAGGAGCCTTAGAGTTCATTGTTAATGAGTCTCCTTCTCTGGAGCTGGGGTGTTGTTACCTTTGAGAAGAAGACAGGAAACAAACTTGCTCCCACCTGCCCTCCTTTGCTTTGGTTGAGATATTCTTTGACCTGCTTAAGACTAACTGTGTATGCTGCACCTGGAACAGCAATAGCATCATCTAACAAATGTGTCTGCAGGGGGAATTACGCTTCCTGTTATTGTGCCAGTGAAAATTCTGTTCTCTAGGGGCAATTGCTGGTGTTAGCCTTGTAGAAATTAATATTTCAGCACAAAAGCAGGAAGGAACGTTGAACTATTAAATGTTAAAGTTCTAACTATGGTGTAGGTCCCAGAGCTTTACAGGAAAAAACAGACTAGAGTGGAGTGTGTGGTCTGGTGAATCCAGCGAGGGCGTAATACGTGCAAATAACTGATTGTGGTAGAGGGGAGGTAGCACTTCTGGGATGTGAAGTCAAACCTGATTTTTAAGAACTGGTGAAAACAGATTATTACAACAATTGCATGTATTTTATATTGAAATACGTAGTTGTGTGGTATACTAGGAAGTAGCTGAAGTCTTGTAATTGTATTGTAATAGGCTCAGAAAATTGCAGAACATCGCCGAAAGTATGAACGGAAACGTGAAGAAAAGGAGATCAAGGAGAGAATGGAAAGAGTGAAGAAGGCACGAGAGGAACATGAGAGAGCGCAAAGGGTGAATACTTAGGCTTTAATATTGCTTAACAGTTTTGGAGAGTGGTGTAGTTATTTTGTTTTCAATGAGTTGCATGGGAGAATTGTTTCCACTTTAAATCTTAAATCTTAGGGAGTTACTTTATTTTTTTGGTTACTCGACCAATGATGGAATCTGGAGAAGAGGGCCTTTTGCTGCATCTGTATCTGTTGCTTATGGCAGAGAGAGGCTCTGGAATCTCTAGGAATCTGTATTTCAGGAATTCAGTTACTATATGACTGTGCTAGAATATTATTCACTTAGTATTTATTTCCAAAACGGGGAGATTTTAACTTCAAAATAATCCTTTGTGTCATCTCTGCACTTCTAACTACAGTTCCCTTTCTTTTTTTTTCCTATTCTACCACTGTATTTTTACAGCACGTGTTAGGGGTGGGAATTGGTTCTAAAAGTTAAGCTAATGGGCCAAAACTGATCATATAGTTCATGGTCAGTAAAAGTTCACTCCGTGTAACTTAACTGCAACAACATATGAAAATAAGAGGAGCTGTTGCTGTTTCTTGTCTGTGGCTTTGTGTATTGTGAAGTGCTTTATTTGATAATTCCTTTAGCCTCCAAGTATTAAACAGTCCCAGCTATTTTTTTTTCCTCCTAGAACCTTTTGAGCAGTAGAAAGCAGGCTGCAATTCCATAACTTTGTTTGAAATTATATGCTTTCTTCTACAGGAGGAAGAAGCAAGACGACAAGCAGGAGGAGCTCAATTTGGTGGTTTCCCAGGTGGCTTCCCGGGTACGTATTCTTAAGCACCAATACTTGTTACTTGAAGTGACTGGTTGGTTGTTTTTCTTTTCCCATATACAGTATTATAACCACAGTTTAGATAGCATTTATTCTCAAGATGGGGAGAGGAAAAATGTTTTATGAAGTTTAAAACTTGTCTATAAATAAATAACTGAGCATTAATTAGTGGGGGGACAGATGAGATTCTTAATTGCATTGTTTCTAGGTAACAAGTAGAGGGAAGACCAATCAGTAATAATGATTAATGGAGTGAAAGGATTTAGGCATGAGAAAAGAAACGTGCAACATTTGCTTAGAAAACATAGTATAAAGTGTTTTCTGAATTACTCAGGGTGGCTTGGACCCATCCTGCTTAAGAACAGTAGTTGTAACGCTGAAAATTAAGTTGAATGTTAGCTCCCAAACATTACGGTTTTCCCTGTAGTTTAACAGAACAGTTTCTCAATGGAAATATTGCAATTTTTGAACAGTTCTGTGAAGATCAGTCTTTCTGTGTCATTTTTGGGTACAGTCAGTTGCAGAGAAGCAGTAGTGAGTGCTTGAAGATCAAATTGTAGTTGCGGTGGGTTGAATGCGTGCTTCAAATACATCAGCTTGTCAAGGGAGGCAAATAGCAACCATATCTGCCTCAGGATTTTTTTCAGTTATGATTTTGACTTTTTTTTTCCCCTCCAAATGTAAAGTTCTTACCCCACATTGAATGAGCTTGGGACATACTGCTACTGAGCCGATTCTGGCCTCATTTGCTCATCTCTTGCTTTCAAAAGTCTGAATTTCTTGACTTGATATGTACATCAAGTTAACTAGAAAATAACTGTATTTGTAAACAAAGTGCTAGACCCTAACTAGGTCCTCCTATTTGATTGGGTTAAAAACGCTGTAAACAAATTGCAGGTTTTCACAGAGCCCCTGCTTTCCGTTCTTTGAAACAGCTCTTTGCTTTGTGGAAGGCATAAAATTCGGGGTGTATGAGTGGAAAGATGTTTGTTTTCTGTGTCAGTGAGCTCCTATACAGATGAATTAAATGTTCTTCATCACGCATTCCCGTGTCTTGGGCTTTGCAGGTGGATTTCCTGGGGCTATGCCTGGAGGTATGCCAGGAATGGCAGGTATGCCAGGTCTCAATGAGATTCTCAGTGATCCAGAAGTCCTTGCGGCCATGCAGGTGAGTATTTGATTAGAACCAAAGCTAAATGCTCACAATGAGGGAGGAACAGCTTAGGGGAACCAAGGGAAGAGAAAAAGATGTGACCCACTGAATTGCTTGCTTCTGTTGCGAAGTTTTCTCCTTGTGTGTGTGCGTAGTTGTTCCAGACTGTCTGGAATCTATTTTTTCAAACAGACAGTGACTTAATTAAAGGTGTTGTATTGTGTCCTCTTTTTTCTTACCCTACACATCCTTCCCCCTGCCCCAGCCTTATGTTTGCATATAATCAACAGAACCATATACTGGATAGAGTTTTAAGCCTTTTTTTTTTTTTGAGTCTCTGGTTATTTTCTGTACAGTGTGATTCATTTCCTCCTTTTTTATGAATGCATCCACACTGTGGTGAGGGGTAATTATGCACAAATGAAAAATTATTGTTAATATTGTTGCAACACAATATATTGCAATAATGTTGAGAATTGCCTTTCTCCTCAGGGAATGAAGAGGCAAAATAGTATCAGAATAGTTCCACATCTGGTATTTTCTAAATTTATGTTCAGGAAGCCTACTTCCTTGGTAGGCTTGATTAACTACTCAATTGCTCAGTTGCTTAGGTCATTGAACAGCTGTGATTGGCATCTAAATAAATAAAAGCATTGCATGGGACTGTCGTTTGATATGCCCTGAAATCATGAAAAAGGCATGGCTTCTCATGCAAAAATTCATGAGTTCCCTTAGTAATTGCTGGTTTATGGAAACACACCTTTACTTATGCTGCCACAAACAGCTATGTCATCTTACATCAAACTGTCCAAAACAAACAACAACAACAGAAAACCCACGACTTGCAATTGCATTCATTACTGGCTCATTTATGCTGTAATACAGGACTTTTGAAATTGGAGTTGTTGAAAACAGCTCTGAAGTGCATTTAAATGTTGAATGCTTAATACGAGCCTTTAAAAAGGCTCCATTGCATGCTGATTATATATACTCCAAAATGTTATAGTATTCTGTTGCAAGAACACAGACTGTGTTTTCTCTACAGTCTGTTAGCAAAGCTTCAAGATGCTCATTGATCTCTTTTGCACAGTATTTAAATCTACGTAAGATTTAAATATATGCACTACCTACTCCCTACTAAAATATCTGACTACAGTCTTATATCCTTCCTGAATCAGCAGCACAAGCTATAGTCTTAAAAGAGTAGGTTTTACTGCTTGACTTGCTTCTGCTCACTGCAGCTATGGAATATGTTGAAGGATGATGAAAGCTGATAGCTGTTATTGAGGCTAGCAATGAGGTTGCAGAAAAGTCTGAAGATGCTGATTCACACAGGTCTCCCAAATCATTAATATCAAAGTGTTATTTTAACTGAGCATGTGTAGAGTCTTTTCATAGCAAGGAGTCACTCCTGAAACTGGAGTTTTCTGAGGGTGAAGACCTTCCCAATCTCTTCTGGATTAGTGTCTATTAACATCTTTGTGACAGCTCTCCTTGAGCTTACATCAGTATATGCTTCTTGTAGTTCTTTTCAAGGCTTCTTAACTGAACCAGGTGTGATTTTTTTTTTTGCAGTGAGTTCTAGTGTATGTAGCTTGCTCTGAAATAATGCCTCCTACTTAGTTCCATGGAAACTACAACAGACACAAAGAGCACAGTAACACTGCTTGATAGTGCAAATTACAAGTAGTTATAAAACACTATTTTTCAACACAGTTAACACCATTAACTATGCTTTTACTTCACTGATAAGCAAGAGCCTGCATGCCACACTTGTAAAAATCTGCATGACTGGCTGGAATGTGGCTTGTCTTTCACATCACTGTTACCACTGCTGAAATGCACCACCCAAGATTCACTGTGCTCGCATCCACTCTTTGGTCTCCATAATTGTTCAGCAAGCATCAGTAACTTTACGGTTGCCTTTTTTTCCACATGGAGGAATTCAGTGAGATGTCTTTGCTTCATTTGTACTTCCATGTCAGACACCATTTGGTCAGAATGCCCCTTTGCTGCCCTCTGTCACATGGCAGCAAAATGTGTGATGGAATTTTGGTGGGAAGGTTCAGGTTCTACTGCCATACCACCACCTTCTGCCTCTGACATTCTGGGCCCACATAATAAAGTAGGAAGCGTTGCTTTCAGAGCAGCTCTTAGGCAAGTGAAATGAAAATAATGCACAAGCTTTATAGGCACCAGAAGAAGTAACTGAAATTGGTAACTTGGGGTGGGACATCTGGGGAATGTTTTGCTTATTTTTACCATTTTGGCTGTCAGGAGGGTGTTGTAGTATTTCAGATCTCCTATGCACAACTTCTAAACACAAATGTCATGTTGTATACAGAGAAACACAAGTAGTCGTGGTCAGATATAAATTATTTTTTAAGAAGAATGATGTGTAAAGTGCTTCTAAGGATTGCTTACTTGCCATATGTTGAACGCAGACTTGTGTCCAAATGTGTAACATAGAAAAAAAAAGAATATTGGTGTTTTCCCTTCATAGTGTTACTCATTCTTCTGCAGCTGAAGACAGGACTGTTAGAAAACTGAATGTTTCACTAATGCCATTTATACTGTCATTTCCCTTCCAACTTTCATGCTAAGTAATTCCATATGAAACTGTTGACATTTAAGTAACCAGCTTTAGTAGTATTGCTCATCACTGTGAAGCCTTGGATGTGTATCAGACTTAAACATCTTTTTAAGCACTGTCAAGTGTATGCAGGCTTTTGGGGAGTCGCACAACAGCAGAATAACTGTGAATTCATAATTCATAGAACACCTAGTGTGAAATTGAACACTTATTGCTTATTTAGTTGTGCTTTAATAAGATCCAGTGACTAAACTGATTTATTTTCATGCTCAGGATTCATTTACACATGTGACAACGCTGATAGAACAATGCAGCATGCTCTTCATAGTCTTATATGCTATTCTGAAATTGGAAATTGAGGAAGTTTGAGTTTGTGCAAGTCATCTTCCTGTTTTTATAGGAATCCTGCAAAGTGGAGGAAATATATCCAGAGCCTTTTCTTCTGAACCTTACCATCTTATAGAATTGGCAGATTCCCTTTTGTAGGGGAGATAACACTCATAATTCTTCTGTGAGAAAGATAAGACTTGACTCTTTCAGGTCTCAGAGTGTGTAAAACATGCCTTAACCATGTGCTTGGTTTCATTGGAGTACACACCTGCCAGAGGCAATTTGGGATCAGACTTGTTTAACAGCTGTAGTTTGTGTCTGGGGCTACAATAGATACATGATGAGTGTTACTGTTGCACAGAACATCTTCTGAGGACCCTAGTTGTTTTTTGATGGTTGTCAAGCAATATGTCTGAGGTAGCAATAGAGTAGAAGTCCAGGGAAAATTGTATCCCTTGATGGAACTACCTGAATGCTAGATTGAACAGAAAGTAAACTTACAACTTCATACTGGATGTAATAACAGCCTTTGTTTTTTTCTGGATTAAAGAAAACTTGAATTTTTCATGCAGAAGTTGCTTATAATGGAAGCATTTTCTAGATTAAGAGGCAAAATTGACCTGTAAAGAACATCATATAAAACATGCTTATATGAAATAAGTAAAAGCAATTCTACATGGGTCACTCTGAAAGTAACGCCTCCTATTTATTTCAATGGAAACCACAGTAGATGCACAGCAGACAATAACACTGCTGAAACACCACTCACCACCTCACTGTGCTTAACATCAATCTCCATAAACCTTCAGCAAGTTTCAGTGAATGTCAACAGGTGCCTTTTTTTTTTTTTGAATGGAGAAATTCAGTGATGCACCTTTGCTTCATGAGCACTTCCATTTTGTCAGCCTTCCCCTCTGCTGCCATCTGTCACGCGGTGACAACACATAATGGAGTGTTGGTGACAGAGTTCTGCTTCTACTGTCATACCACCACCATCTGCCTCTGATGTCATAGGCTGACATAATAAAGTAGGAGGCATTACTTTTGGAGCAGTTGTTATGGTTCAGTAAAGGCCAAAATAATGCTGGCAATACAGGAAAAAGTGTTTAGTTTTGAATACTAAATAGGGAAGATGATCTGTATTCTTTTGACCAGCGTCTTTAATGTATATGTGAATGCATTTATTAACTATGACACAAAAGTGCCACGAGAGAAGATTCTCTTCCACTTGTGATTTCCCAGAGGAAGTGGGGAATACCTGAGAATCAGATGTATTTTCAGAAGCCAGGTGCTGCTGCATCATCTGTTTGTAGTCTAGCAGATTAGAGTTTCTGCTGCCAGAAGGAAATTGGGTGAAAGGGATGTGTATCAGCTATTGTGTGGAGGGGAGTTATTCTGCCATGATTGGTATGCATGCACATCTCTGTAGACTTCTAAGAATGCTCTTGTTTTTGCTTTTTTATGTCCTACAGGATCCAGAAGTTATGGCTGCATTCCAAGACGTTGCCCAGAACCCAGCAAATATGTCCAAGTACCAGAACAATCCCAAGGTCATGAGTCTCATCAGTAAATTGTCTGCTAAATTTGGCAGTAAACCATAAAATCCCCGGTTCATAAAAATAATTTTTGAGTGGGAAGGGTTGATTTGGCTAACCAGTGTTGCAATAAAACAAACCATTGTACCTCTGATCTTCTTAAGAAGAGAAACTGTGTGTTCTAAGGAGAACTGCTCTCTAGCCCCAAATGTTGACTTTATTCAGTGATTGATTTACAGCACTCTAATTATATTCAGATGACCTAGTTTAAGCCATGCCTCCTTGTCCAAGAATTGCAACGTTTCATGGCAAGTATTAAATACAGTTTAACATTCCTGTGAGCAATATTCAGGAGTGTAAGATAAAAGCCTCTCTTTTTTGTTTGTTTGTTTTTTGGGTTTTCTGTCTTTTTTTTTCTTTAATTATTTTTCCTCAGTGAACAAAAAGCAAGGAACTTAGATGAAGTCTGTCTTAAACTAGTTAGGACAGAAAAATTGCCTACTCACGAGTAGCAAAGGTGGGATAAATCTGAAGAATTAACTGGATAAAGGTGTTGCCTACAAATAAAAATCCATACTGTTTTTTTTTTTTTTTTTTAAACAAGTGACTGACTTTATATAGATATTAAAACAATCAAAATAACCATGATAGTTAGTTTCACACTGGAACTTCTGGCAGTACTGCAAATATTACATTATTTTGATGATCACAGTCGTACAGCAAATGTGCTCTCCTATCCTTTGCACAACCTGGCATGAAGTACATACTGTGGAGGCCACAGGAGTTTTACTTATTCAGATATTGTCCAGCATGTTTATGTAATGTTGAGTTTGGGTTGTTGTTTTTTTTTTAATTAGTCTGGGTATGGGAGAGCAGCTTACTGTCTGTGCTTGTGCTCTTGTCCTTGCCCAGTTGGCAGGTCCTCATCTGGTAGCACTCGCCCTTCCTTGGTGTGTGCTTGCCAGGTTTCATCTATTTGGAAACTTTAGGGAAGGAGTCTGTTCTCATTGCTACCTCTGTCTCATCGAATGCAAGCCATCCAGAACATGTAAATATAGAGTTATAAATTGGTGACGGGGAGAATATCCAACAAGGTTGCAGCTTGGGGTTCTGAATTGGTTTGAGTCCTTATGTGCTTACAGATAAAACTTATTGGCAGAAGTCCTGTGTCTGTGTAGAGATGATGACTCTTCCTCCAGTGCATACTGTAGTCTTCTGTCTTTTTTTTCTTTTCTTTTCTTTTTTTTCTTTCTTTTTTTTTTTTTTTAAGAGAAAGAGAGAGGTGGGGAGAAGAGAGAGGAAGGAAGGTATTTTTGTGATTTCGTACTTCCGTGCTTTTGAGACTTGGGATACGGAGGAAGAGATGAGTAACTAAAGCAGACAGAACGTTCTTCTAATGCTTATGAATTCTGAGCATGTGTATTCTTGAAGCTTTCTGTGCTGTTAATGGTGTTCATTTGTCTACTGTAAGGACCAGTGTTGCCTCTGCTTGTCTTAGTTAAAACATAAAACATCTTTCAGTGGAAAAGCGGTCACAATTAACTGTTCACTGCTTGAGTCTCAACATTTGTTTGTTACTCTTTTGTAATTCTGTATCTTAAGCCATAACTGTTGTTACCAATTTTAATTAAATCTGGATTGGTGTAGGAATTAAAAAAAAAAAAAAGAAAGAAAAAAGAAAAGTAAATCCCCAAATGCTTTTTCTCATACTAATGATCCTGCAGAGTAAAATGTGAATCTTTTTGCTTAAGAAATATAGTTCTGAATACTTCTAGTAGCCTTTCAAAATAAAGTATGGTTTTGGAAAATAAAACTTCTTGGATTTGTGTAACTTTCTGATAGAACCTATTTTGCTGAAGTTAAATGTGGAAATGCTTCAATTAAACTGTATATATATGACCTGTGATTTAAATTAGAACTAAGTGCTTAATGGTTTGTCTTGGTGACCAAGCAAATTCAAGCTATGATGGAGTGTTGCTTTGTGCCCAGCTTTTGATCATTCTCTGATCTCCTGTTCCCAAGAGGAGAGGCTTGAAGTAGGCCACCCCTTGGCATAGACTGAAGCTCTACTTCTGCTTCATTCATGCTGTTGCATATATGCTCTGTGTGATGTAGTCTTTAATACAGATTAATTCCCTACGGTTTCCTCTTACTTCCTCTTGGCTGTTTGTATTTGTCTACTCATAGCTAGTCAAAAGTCAGAAGCTACCCCAGTAGAAATGGTCATTCGTATGTCCTGTCTGCTTGCTTACACATCGATTACCCTTATTCAGAGTTAATTGATGCTAACAAAATGTTCTCCCAATTCCTTTGGTTTTAGCTTTAGCAGCGTAGCTGAATTCTTTTGTCTGTTTGGGAATGCACATCCCATGACTCGTTTATGTGGTGTTTGTTTTCTTTTCAGTGCTATCTGGTAAGATAGTTGAAGAGATCTCTGGACCTCATCTCAGTTCCCCAGGATGCTGCATTGAAACCTAAGCAGCTAAACTGCTTTGAACAGAAGTGCAAGTGAAAAAACATAACTGCACTGGAGAAGAGTAAAGATGAGGATAGTTCCTGTTCTGGGGTACAGGTAGCTACGAGCAAGTAACTTTTCTGTTCAGAACTTGCTCCAGCATTTACTGGCAGTCCTTGAGGTTAATTGCTCCATTGCAGCACAGAGTAGGGATTGTGCTTATCAGTACAGCGGCAGTAATTTAGCTTAGCTGACAACTTGACTTTGAGAACAGAATGTTTTTTAAAAATTGCTCTTGTTTCACTTTTGGACTACGAATAAAGAGCACTTGCCAAATTAGCTTGGTTTTCCTTAATTTGGAAGGTGGTAATCAGATGGATGGGAGCCAGACTCTCAGATTTGGACAAAACTGGGCTGAGTGTGTCAATAAATGAGTATTAAAAAGCCATGTGAAGGTAAAACCATGTGGTGAAACAGATAACACGTTTGCTATTTGCAGCAAGCTGGAGTTCCAGGTAACCTGTCTTGAAACACCGCTGCAATTTTTCTTGTTACCTCACTGGACATGTGGAAGTAAAGTGTCACTATGGGAGCTTGTAAAAACTGCTGTCTGAACAGAATCCTTCATCCAGAGGGACAGGAGGTAAGGGCTTAGGCAGGATGAGCTGGAGCCAGGTCAGCTTTGTGTACTTTCCCGTGAGTTGTAGCATGCTCCTGATGAGAAGTGTTTGGAGCCCTCTGGAAATTCCACAGGACATCTAGGATGAGTGCAGTGATTTTGTGATTGTAGAGCAGGTTAATTTGTTGGATTAGTGGTAAGGCTGGTGAGTTGTTTTATCAGCTGCAGCCTAGTCTGAAAGTGTCTGGTGCCAGTGCAGAAGTGGATTGATGTCCTCAAGCAGGAAAGTAATAAGGTAGGAATATGGTAGCAGGATGTCATTGTTCTGATGCTTAGAGAAAGATGTCTCATTAACCTCTTTCAGAGCTTTGCAGAGGTGAGCTTTGACCTTACTTTGTACGGTGTTTCTACATACTGTAGAAACATGATTCTGAATTAGCAAAGAGATGGAGTAAAAATAAAACTTCCACAGACAGCTTTGTTGAGTATTACAGAGCAAGTCATGAGAGTCTCATTAGAGTGATAGAAGCAAATGCAAGTATGAGGGAAGCAGGAACAGTTTTAGTGTAATGAAGAATAGATCTGGTCAAATGGTGACTGGCTGATTTGTGCTACAAAGCAACATAGATTTTCAGGTGTCTCTGGGGTACGAATAATTGATCACCTTGTGAATCAGAGCTTAGGTAAATCTCATTCTTTTGATGTGGTCCTCACAAACAGGAACTTTGTGAGACCAAGCTTCCTACATCCCCTCTGACTGGAGGTCCTACTGAATGTAAATACCAAGGACTGTCCTGTAAATCTGAGTCTTGATAACTAACCAAGTCAAGATGGTAACTTACAATTTTGCTAATTATGTTATTACTGTACCTGACTGATGTACAAATATGCTTTGGAAATGTATATTCTAGGTGGATGGTCTCAGATAAGCTTGAGATCTGCCTGTCAATAAATAAATGTATTTGCAGAATGTGTTATGGCTCTCTGTTAAGTGGGTGGCAAAACTTGGCACCGTTTGTGATTACGCACGTAAGTACATTAGCTTATTAAAAAAATAAACCAGCTTTTTTTTATGCATTAGCACTTTGGCGGCTACAAGAAGTCAGATTCTGCTAGCTGTAGATAAATATGAAAGATTACAGGACTTGGGACAGCAGCTTACCATGGAACTTCTTCCTGAAGGACAGCCATAGAAGCAGAGATGGTAAGTATAGCTTGTACAGAACAAAAGCATTCAGATAGAGAAGGTACTGTACATGAGCTGTGAGATGAACAACAAGGAAGTGAAGTCTAAATCACTTAATAGGAAAGGGAATTCCATTATTAAAACTTCAGTTTCCTAAACTGAATGTTCTCATTTAGGAGAGTAAGAGTCTTTAGAAATTAGTTTGCATTCTGTAGTCATAAAGTATCATAGCAGAAAAACAGACCAGTCACCTTAAAACCACTGCAGCGTTTAATAAAATTACTCTTTAAAATAGGATGAAGGAACAAAGTTATTATAAAGCTACCAGAATTAAATGCAAAAATATCAAGGCATTACATTGAGAATAAGCTGGCTACTGCTAATTGCACTGCCTCTTATTAGAGAACATGTGCTGAAGGTCAGCCACTGACATCTAATTCCCATCTGAAAAAGAAAAGCTAATGGTTTGTAAGGAAAAATGAAATGCAACTGTTCATTAAAAAATAATAATAATAAAAAAAACACAAAAACCTTTTTGTTATCCTGAAATAGGGAAAAGTATTTGAGGAAAAAAAAAAAAAGATTTTCAAAGCTATTTTGTAATGCATGGTACTTTTTTTCTTTAGTCTCTTGGATGACAGTTTCTCAAACTAGAAGTGAAAATCCAAACTGGAATGAATTCTGAGCCTCTTTGGGAGGACAAAAGCAGAAGATTGCAAAAATGTGCATCAGAACAGATGCTAGATATTTACAAGTGCCTGGGAAAGAAAACAAACAGCAAGGTAACAAAGCTTGTGTTTGACAATTCATTAGTCTATGGAAAACTAAAACTGGCTAAGAATTATTTGATCAACTACTATGAAGTGGTATGAGAGGAGACAATACTTGCAAATGCAAGTAATTTAAAGCTGAAAAACTTTTCAACTTCTTTGCTGTCACTGGGCCTAAAAAACGCGTGTAGGGAAAACTCGGTGGTATTCCAGAGGCTCAAAGTCTGTTCAGTTGCTTAATAGGCAAAACACATGCATGTATGCACTTAAGAAATGGGCTTTTAATATGTTTTTGATTGCAATGCTTTCTTTTGGAATAGGTTGGTGTTCCGACTGATCTTAAGTATGAACTCGCCAAGTTTGTACGACCAAACACTGCTGCTCAATGAATTCAGACTGCTGATCTGTAGTTGCTTTAATCTGTGAGGACCATACTTTCAGGGCATAAGTTTTGCTACCGATTCAGAAAATGCTTCTGAAAATAGTAGTTAAATCTCTTCACATTTCCAATCTTGAGTGAATTTCTGAGCAGAAAAAAGATGTACAGTTCTCTTTTTTTCTGTAAATTAGTATTTACACAAGGATATGCTCAGTATATACACAAGGAATGTAGCAGGGTAAAATAAGTTTGAGTTCAGTGTTCTTCATTTGCTAAGGTAAGACAGTGCAGAGGGAGTAAATTTGACTCTGGAGTCATTAAGTGTCATCATTCTACGTACTGAATTAGAAACAGAATGTGGGTAGGCAAGAGAAATGTTGTCAGTGGATGTTACTTAATTGTCCTGAGGTCCTTTAACTTATGCAAACTTCTTGCAGAGGAGAGGAAGTCTGACAAAATGGTGTCTGCCGTGGAAGTGCACGAAGGTGTGTCACTGAATTCCTCCATGCAGGAAAAATGGCACCCACTGACACTGACTGATGTTTGCTGAACAGCTGTGGAGACCAACCAGTGGATGTGAGCACAGTGAAGCAGTGCATTTTTGCAGTGGTGACAGCGATGTGAAAGACAAGCCAAGTTTTGGGCAGCCATGCATAGCTGTCACACCAAGAAAATGAAGAGCATAGCAATTGGCTCATCAGTGTGAATCAGCAGATTACAATCAGGGAGCTGTGTATGGAGTTGAATGTCGGCTTCCCTCTTGTGTTTTACAGTGCTTATATCCGAGCTGCAGTGATCTTGTGGAGGAAGACAGAACTTCTTGGACCTGTTGCACTTCTGTACCTTTGTGGGTTCTGCACGTGCTAATATTCATGTGCAATTTAAGTGTTGGAAATGGTGGTGGCAGTGTTGGAATATCACAAAGTTTGTGCTGGGTGTTCTGCATATGCTCATGTGGGAACAGAAAGAAATATGCAAGTTTGCTAGGACCTGTTCTACCAATACAAGGCTGAAGGTGACAATTTCTTGTATTTCTCCCCGCTTGTGGTGGGGAGGTGTGGTGTCACTGCTGTGAGCTGGAGTCAAAATGGTGCTCTGTGGACTGACAACATTTGAATTCCCTAGGAAATAAGTTCAAGATGGGTTTGAAGGAAACAAGTTCATTGGTTAAAGTGATGTGCGCTGTCTCTGGGGAGAGGAAGGGGTGATCCTCCTGGATTTCCTGGAGCCCAGACAAACCATCAGCTTAACACTGCCTAAGCTGAAGGCTTTCGTCCTATCGCAGTTACCCAGGAGCGGAGGCCGACCCGCGCCTCGCCACAGCCTCCTTTCACGTCATGGCAGAGAGCGACGAAGTCCCCCCTGAGCTCTTCTTGTCCAGCCTGACCAACCCCAGCCCCCTCAGCCGCTCCCCATCAGCCTCGTGCTGAGGCGCGGCCCCGCGCATGCGCGCAGCTGGGAGGGCCGGGCGGAGGCGGTGCTACGTGACGGCGCGGAGGTGCGCGGGAGGGCGGGCGCAATGGCGCGCGTGGGGGCGGCGGTCGATAAGCTGGACGTCCGCGCCACCGCCGCCTCGCAGCCGAAGCCCACCGGAGCCGCGGCCATGTCCTCCGTCGTCTCTTACGAGAGCCTGGTGCACGCCGTGTCCGGCGCCGTGGTGAGCGGGCGGGGCGGGGGAGCTGTGCGGCGGGTCGTGCGAGCCGATGTGGCGGGTTTGGAGCGAGCGGGCGAGCTGCTGCAGCGCTGCGGTTGGGTCACTGCGGGCAGCCGGGGCGCACGGAGCTGTGCTGCAGCCGCTGCTCGGCAGGGCAGGAGGTCGAATTCGAGGCGTTCGAGTGAGTTGTGGTTGGATGAAAGGCGCCAGGTGTTACTGAACAATAAAAGCTGATTATATATTGGCCTGCCACGGAAAGTAAAATATAACTTTTAAGGTTTCCGTAGCGCAAATCAACGTTCTCTGGTCTTTAGGGCGTTCTGGGTGTGCAGCTTCAGGAATCTGAGGTAATGGGGGGGGTTGTTTCCCGTTCTGAGGATGGGAAGCCCCTCACGTGAGCTCACCGCTGGAACACTGCACGCTTTCCCTTGGTTTGCACAGAACACAGCAGTGCTTCCCGGCCCTCCCTGCCAGCCTCACCTGTGTGTACAGACTGGGAGAAATAGGCTGTGCCCCTCATCGCAGCTTCTGATGCGAACCAGAACCATAAATCCGTGCATAAACTCAATGCCTGATAGAATGGCACCTCAGCACCCTGCTGGCGATAGGCTGAAGGAAATTCCCTCTTGTGTTTCACAGTGCTTACACATGAACTGCAGTGATCTTGTGAAGGAAGACAAAACTTCTTGGACCCATTGCACTTCTGTACCCTTGTGGGTTCCACACGTGCTAATATTCATATGCAATTTAAGGCCCCAGAGCAAGACCTTTTTCTGAAAATGAGCTGGCTTATTTTATTTCCCCTTTGTCCAAACCATGTTATGCTGGAAACCTTGGCTTTTGTTTGTATTTTGTTATAATAAATATCTTTTAATCCACCTGTAGATTTGTATGGTGCAGTAATACATGAATTTTGTCAAGTTCTCTTATGCAGGTGCATAGTTTGAGCATTGCCTCAACTTTTGCTTAAATTATCGTAAGGCTGATGAGGAATGGGGCTGTTCAGCCTGGAGAAGAGAAGGCTCTGAGGTAACCTGATAGTGGCCTTTCAGTATCTAAAGGGGCGATACAGGAAAGAAGGGGACTGACTCTGTAGCAGGGTCTGTGGTGATAGGACAAGGGGAAATGGTTTCAAACTTAAAGAGGAGCGATTTTAGGTTGGTTATAAGGAAAAAGCCTGGGTTGCCCAGAGAGGCAGTGGATGTCCCATCCCTAGAGACATCCAAGGTCAGGCTGGAGGGGTTCTGTGCACCCTGATTGAGCTGTAGGCGTCCCTGTTCTTTGCAGGGGGATTGGGTGACCTTTAGAAGTCTCTTCCAACTTGAAGGATCCTATGATTCTATAAAAATGCAACCTATGAACTGTGCTGAAGTGATGAATCAGAGCAACATGTCTGATCACAACATCATCACTTTTGCTTTACTTCCAGTTCGATGAAAGTCCATCCTCTGGACTACCAGGTCAAGTCTGAGACTAACTAAATTAAGAGTACTGTGAGCAGCAAAAAAAAAAAAAAAAAAAAGACTTTAACTGGATTATAGAAGTGTTTTTTAATCTCTGCATATAGCTGTAAAGTAACCTTGTTCCAAAAGCTATGGGAATAACAGCTTTATAGAAGTATTAAGGCAGTGATTAAGCTACTCTGAATATTGACTGTCAACACATTTTTTTTTTTTTTACATCTGAAAACCAGCAGACTGTAGACTTTGATCACGCAGACCTCTTCTTGGCAGTGAAGTCACCTCAGGCTGCTTGTTCTGACTGCTTATGACCACCCCCTGGTTCCTGCCAGCTGCTGGTAGCACTGTGGTGATGCTGAAAGAGTGGCCTAGTGGGAAAAGTTCTGCTTTGGTCAGATAAGCTTCCTCGCCTTCTGCATCAGCATGTAGCTGCCCCTGTAGTTACACCCACAGAATGGATGTGATAGGGGAGCATTGCTTACCACCAGCTGAAATTGCTTAAGCCAGTTTGTACCTGTTCTGGAGATCGTTCAGTGATAGTTTGACTTGAATTGGGAAAGTGCTGAGCTTCAGCACTGACTGAAAGGTGGTGGGAAAGCAGAGTGAAATATCCCCTTTTTAGCAGCACAGGGCTGTAGGCTGCCTTGCATGTACCTGCACACAGCAGTGACAGTTACTTTCTCCTGGTATCACCATTCAGAGCCTGAGAGCAGTTTTGTTGCTGAGGGCTGGTTCCACTCATCTCTGCCTCACCCTTCTTTCCTGTTGCCACTATATGATACTTCTGGCACTCTTCAGACTGCAGTTGAGTTGTTTCATTTACAAGCCCAGCGAAAAAGTAATGCTGCTTCTTTCAGCTTCTTCTCATCAGTTTATCTATAGGAAGAGGAGAGGTACAAATTATCTTTCATTGGCTGTAATCTGTTAATCAGCTGAGCTAGCTCATGGCTTTCTCTTGAGCCATAGCTTCGTGTATGGTTTTAAGAAGCCCGTACCTTGTGCCCACCTATTTGTCCTGTTGGCTTCTACCCAAACCTTTCACAAATGTTCCCCCAGTTCCGTTTTCTTACTTGAGCGTTAATGTTAAGGTTGCTGTGGGGAGGATTGCCCTGAGAGTGGAATTCAGGCTAAATCTTTCTTTGGGGATGAGTTGAACATGCACCAAGTGCCCCTGCTGGTTAAGCTGAGCAGCTGGGTGCTGGGAATGAGGGTTGGTAGGAGCAGGGGAAGGCTGCTGGAGCTGCTGGACCATGCCCTGCAACCTTCCCACCACTCGTTAGTAGCTGTATGGCTACTAATGGAAGGGTCTGGTGGCTCTAGCAGCCATTTAATGTTAACAGTCTGTGGAAATATTAAATACAAGTTTATACCAAGCCACATTCTTTTTGAGTTGGATATTTTCTCAAAAGCTGTGCAATATTAATGCAGATGTACTTGGTAGGTAGGGCTTAATTATCTAGACTGGGATTTAGTACAGTGCTAGATGAAGTCCTGAAAAGAAAAAAAAAAGTATATGTAATGAGTGACAGTTTGGTTTTTGTGTTTTTACATTCTTTATTTTTACTTCTTTAAGAACAACGGTCCTGTAGAACAGCAATTGCTTGTCATTCTTTCCTCTTAGAATCACAGAATCTGCAAAGTTGGAAAAGACCCACAAGATCACCCAGTCCAACCATCCACCTATCACCAATAGTTCTCATTAAACCATGTCCCTCAACACAAAATCCAGACGTTCCTTGAACACCTCCAGGGTCTGTGACTCCACCACCTCCCTGTGCAGCCCATTCCACTGCCTGACCACTCTTTCAGAAAAGTAGTATTTCCTAACATCTCCCTGGTGCAGCTTGAAGCCATTCCCTCTAGTCCTATCACCAGTTACACGAGAGAAGAGGCCAACTCCCAGCTCACTACAACCTCCCTTCAAGTAGTTATAGAGAGCAATAAGGTCTCTGCTGAGCCTTCTCTTCTGCAGGCTGAACATTCCCAGCTCCTTCAGCCTCTCCTCATAAGACTTGTGCAGACCCCTCAGCAGCTTTGTTGCTCCGGGGCCTCAATGTCTTTCCTGCAGTGAGGGGGCCCATTTCTTTGCCAGAAATAGGAGATATTGGCTAGTAAGAGTTAGGGAAAGTTAGTGGTACGTTTCTCTCCTAACACACATTTTGTCAGCTCGCATACTTCAGTAGTTTTCTCTTTGGACAAAATGCTTTGAGTACTTTTAGCTTTAGCTTGATCTAATAATCTGTAAGTAAGAAAAGTCATTTGTAAGTATGGAAGCAAACCCATTCCATCCATAATATTCTTACATATGGAATTTGTCCCTTCTTCAAACTTACTACACCAGTTTCTGGGTAAGAAGCAAAACCAGAGAGTTTGTCGGGTATCTGTGCAAGCAACTGATACACTATGTAGCCAATTTATTTCTCTATTTATTTACTTTCAGGGCAGTATGACTGCAATGACTGTATTTTTTCCTTTGGATACAGCTAGGCTTAGACTTCAGGGTAAGTGTCAAACTAAGTTTTCTTTGTACAGTGGCATTTGTGTTTTCTTGTCGTGGGAGTTTGTAAGGGTTGTTACAGGGGGGCCTGTCTTGCATGAAGAAGAATCTCACTTGTGCAATGCCTTTTGATTGCTAACACCATGTTTCCAGCTGAAGGTAATTCTCTCTTGAGAGAGTATTGGGCAACCTTTTAATTAGCTGGAAAGACTGTGTAATCCATGCCCAGATTTGACTTCTAAATGGGTTTCTTACACTGAAAAGAAAGAGATGTGACATGACGCAGGATTACATGTGTGTGGTGCTGGTTTTTTTGGCTACTGAGAACACTTGGCACCGCAGGGACATGTTGTGAAAAATGAGCCTGGAATTATTTCTGGGAAAGGTGTAAAGGGAAAAGTCAGAGGTAGAACTGGGAGCAGGAACATCTGATATTTACACAAATTCCATCTGGGTATAAACTCTGTTCTAATGCTCTCTCCTAATCAAAAAAAGTCACAGAATTAACAAACACCTTAGCGCTGTGATTTGAGTACTGTTGAAGCATGAGCCAGGTGGTCAAAAATGTGTGGTGGAGAAGTTAACACCGTGCTGCTCTTGAGCAGTTTTCCACCCAGAAAAAGGCAGTGCAGTTGGTAACTGCAGACACACTGGTGCCCAAAAGAAGCTGCTCGCTGGGAAAAGATGGAAGTGCCAAATAGCCTTCCCCAGCAAGTGAGAGTCAGGAGATGCTTTCTGGAATTTCTGCAGAAATAGGCTGTGTCCTGTACAAGGAAAAAGAAAAAATACGCTGTTTGTGGATGTGTTCAGAATGGGAAGGACAAAGAACTGAAAGTGAGGCCTGGCCATCGGCATAACCTAAAAATGTGATTCTTCTGTTTCCCAGTTGATGAGAAGCGAAAGTCTAAGACAACACCAGCAGTTTTATTGGAAATCATCAAAGAAGAAGGCCTGTGAGTAGATCCTAATTTTCCCCTCACCCTTATGTAGGCAAACTCTAAAACATGGTTTGAATTTGCTTTTAAAGTGGAGGAGTTAGCCCAAATCCATGTGAACACACATTTCTGCTTTGAGGGAAAATGTCCCCATGTCTAAGTGAGATGAATGGCTGAAGCTGCATTTTTTCACCTTGATTGGCTTAACTTTCTTGGTTATGTTATGCAGTCAAGCTGTTTAGCCATGTAGCTGTGCCTCCATGAGTGAGGGGGCTGTGCTCCTTCGGAAATGAAGGTACGGTTGCACACAAACCTGCATGTACCTGATAAACCAGCTTTGTCTGCCTGAATTCTTGGGTGTGTCCATTTCTCCTAGCACAGATGAAACTCTTGGACAGCTGAGCCTCTTTGTGCAAGAGAATTGAGACATATTTACCAGCTGGAAGTTTCTTCTGGTAAGCAAGGTGGAAGGAAACAACTGATTTTTTGTGCAGTGCAGTTGGTAACTGCAGACACACTGCTGCTGGTGAGATTTGAGGCCTGTGGAAAAGACCGTAACTTTCAGCAGTGCTGTACTTCAGTATTTGCCTGCAGTCTGTGCTGAGTGGCTTGAAGGCAGCTGTGCACGTGTCCTTGTCACAACTGATTTCCTAAGCAAATCCCTGATACTCAGAGGTGGGCGAGGGTTTCCAGAACACCAGTTGAGCTTGGCCAATAACCCTTTGATGGCTTTGAACGTGAGCAGTTGGCAGTTGTGTGCATCAGAACCTCTCAGCCGGTTCGCGCTCTCCTTGTTCACATTTCTACACTCTACTTGTCTCATGAGGGTGACAAGTCAGCTTCAGTTAAAAAAACAAACTCCAACAAAGCATTAGTTGTAATGGAACGGCTGCAAAAGCAGGCATCCATCCTGTATTTCCTGTGAGGGAGACATCGGTGATTGTGGCACGAGGGGAACAGTGCTTCCTCCACAGACCCTGGCTGAGCAGTGCACAGACTGTAGTGGTTTTAAGGAAGTCTGGATTCACACAGAAAGCCTTAAACCAAACTAACCAACCAAAGGAAACCTAACAGAGTGATGTGAGGTTGTGATCACTTTGCTGACCATAGCTTTTATTCGTCTTGTCTCATAGTGCACTTTTTTGAGAACGCTTTGCTTCTTTGGATGTAATGTCGACTCAGCTTTTCATCTGTGATCAGTATAGCTAAGTTTAAGCAGATAATGTCTTCTTCTCACACACCTGACTGATTTGCTCTAAACTTTACTGCAAGGTGTTTACTAGAACTTCCTCCCACCTTGAACTCAAGAGTTCAGTCCGATTTCTGACCAATAATAATAAAGACGTGCCTGGTTATTATTGTCTGTAGTATATGGTGTTGTATCCCTGGGGCCTTCAGCGTGTCAGATCAACCTGCCCAGATGAATATTTTGCTGATCCTTACCGTGGCTTCTTATCTTAACTTTTTTCTTTCCACTAGGCTGGCACCATATCGAGGGTGGTTCCCTGTCATCTCCAGCCTTTGCTGCTCCAATTTTGTTTACTTTTATACCTTTAATAGTCTCAAAACTCTCTGGGTCAAAGGTCAGCATTCAACCACTGGCAAAGACTTGGTTCTTGGGGTTGTTGCAGGTAAGGGAATGTACTGAAAATATACCTCTGATGAAACTGAGATTTTTCATTATTTAACATTTTCCTTTATCAAGTCCACCAGAGGTCTCACTCTTTGCCTGTCTCTGTATACCAACAAAGCATGTTGTACAGCCCTGATGGCTCTTCCACGCCGTCCTCTCCACATGATAAGCATGTATAATTTGTTCATGTTGTGCTGTTGTGGTCTTGTATTCTGTTTGTGTGTGGTGTGTTGTTTAGTATGTGCGTTTGATATCAGGGCATCATCATTTAAGATATTGAAGAGAAGCAGCAGGGAGAGAGAATAGTTTTTTTCAAAGGAAAGGCAAATGACAATTCCAGGGTATTTTCAGTTAGGATGTTAGAGTTGTTGAAGTAAGGATTTGGATGCCAGTTCTTAGACTTCTTTCTGGGTGATATGAAAGGGACAGGAAGTCCCTATGTGTATGTAAGGACAGTGAGAACCATGTGTTCTTTTCATCCCTTCCTCTCATGCAGATGCTCAGCAGCTTCTTTGAAGGAGTGACAATGCCAACACCTTTGTGCAAATCCAGTGTGGTAAACGTACTACTGTGTGTCTGTGTCTGCTGGTACTATTCTACAAGAACAGTGGCTCATGTGACCACACTGAAAAGACTGTGATTTGGAAGGTCTGGGGGAGCTTTTTCATGTATTTTGGCAAGTTTCTTGTTTTATTTCCAGTGTAGGTGATGGGTAAATAGATGGGGGGAAGGTAAGGAAATTTCTAGAGTTGGCTGTATCAGTGGTGTAAGTTCTGATCTAATGACATTCTAGATGAAAGGCTGCAAGAATCATGGTAACAGCTTGTCATTTAAATGACTACGTTGTGTTCAACATCAGTCATGAGTATCTGTGTGGAATAATTTCTGGTGTCAACTGAAGAATTCCACTTCAGGTGTTTGCTAATTCTCCTCACCAGTCTGTCACTCCTACTGGTAGCAAATACAGATTGGACAAACAGAAAATACAACACCAAAACCCAAAGAAACAACAAAAAATCTGTGCCCTTGTATTTCCTATTTGGATAATAACATTTTGTGTCTTCTTTAATAGAGTCATCTGAAAAATTGCAAGTAGATTGTCCTGTAATGTGTTGGGCTCTAACCTGTTAGCTCCACAGTGTAACTGCACTGACTTTGATTAAAAGGGATTAATGTGACTTTTCTGCTGCTAGATATTGTGATCAGTGGCACGAAGTCGACATGGAGGCCAGGAACAAGCAGGGACCCCAGGGGTCTGCGCTGAATGACGTCCTGATTAATATAATCTTAATTAATGGTCAGGATGATGAGGCACAAATGGGCAGACAAGAAGCTTGTGCAGTGTAACAAGGGGTGATGCGAAGTCCTGCAACAGGGAAGGAACAACTCCATGCTCCAGCTGAAGCTGGCATTTGTCTGGGAGAAAAGCTGCTTTGTGATGATGGGCCCTTTGTGGTCGACAAAAAGTTGAATGTAAGCCAGCAGTGTACCCCCACTGCTAAGAAGAGTTAATGTTATCTCCAGCTGCATTAGGCAATGGCTTGTTAGCACTGAAAAAATGTAATTGCCTTTCTTCAGTGTTGGTGAACCGTGACTGGGAGCGCTGGGCACAGTTCTGGACTCGCTGGTACAACTTACATGGACAGACTTGTAAGAGTCCAGGGGAGAATCAAGATGCTGATGAAGGCAGGAGAGCCACCTCTCCTGTGAGGAGAGGCTGCAGGCTGCACTCTTTGGGGAGGAGAAGGAAAGGGGCCAGCACACAAGCAATTGCTGGTTTTTGTGATGCAGAAACATTTGTAAGAAAGCAAGACCAGGAGCTCATTTCTACATGGTTAGTTCATGGCTGAGCTGGGAAGAGCTGTACCAGGTGATTGCAGAAGTAATGTTACTTAATCCTCTTTGTTATTGCAAGGTACAGTTCTAAACCACCTCTCTGTTGCAACCTTATGCAGCTGTGTCTATTTCTCCACTCCCATACTCATTCCTGATTCTCAGCTTCCCTGCTGGTCTGTTGTGTTTGGCGTTGTGTGCAATCCCTTTTTGCACCGCCTTAAGAATCCTGTATTTGCACCTTGAGTGTGCTTCACTTGTCCAAAAGACTGAGTTTTCTTGTTCTCGTTCATTTGGCAATGTAGGGGCTCTTTTCTGATAAGCAACATGCACACATGTATGTGTTTTGATATCTTCTGATAAAAGAATCCTTCTACCTTTACCCCTTTGTGCTTTCTTTCTGAAATGAGACAAGCAGTGTACCATACCCACATCAAGTAGGGCATGTGCAAGTAGAGCAATTGGAGTTCCAGAGTGATGCACAATGCAGCAAAGAAATAAATTCACTTGAAATTCCTTTACCATACCATACACAATTTGGTTTGTTGTCTTTCATTTTGGAGAAGAGAAACAGAATTATATTCCCTCTACTATTAATCTGTTGCATGTGCAATTCATGGCACGTCTGATGAGGGATGCCTTTGGAATCTTCTGGTTCTCACTGATTTTCCTTGTCTTGTGTTTGCACTAGGTGTTGTGAATGTACTCCTGACCACTCCTCTCTGGGTAGTGAACACACGGCTGAAGCTGCAAGGAGCAAAATTTAGAAACGAAGACATTGTGCCGACCAATTATAAAGGCATCATAGGTGAGCATCTGTTGTCCTCAAACAAGGAGGAGCTCCTTCAGTGAAATCCCACAGCAAGGACTCTGAAGATGAAAGACTGTTATTTGTATAACAGATCTCCCTGTGGAATCTCTGTACTCCCCTATCACTTTGCAGTCATGCAGTTTGACGGGAACCTGGACTGTGCCACCTCTGATGGTAACTGAGACTTTGTGGTCTGTGCACACGTAACCCCGAGGCTTTCTGCAAAGGCACATGACATCTTATCCAAATCCTGCAAGTGCAGTGAGCCTAGCAGTGTGCTAGCTGGGAGGTCTGCCTTTGGACAGACCACTTGCAAATTTACATTTTACTCACTGTCACCTCTAACCCACCCACACCTTCAGGCTGCCTTGCTCTGTAAGGAAAGAAGGAGGTCATTTTGAAGAGGGTTTAGAAGTCTAATGTTGATTCTGAGCTTGAACTGGAAAGATGAAGGCACCTTCATGGCTGGCACCTGCATGGCTGGCAAGCTTTACTCACGCTAAGAGCGGTGTGAGGAAGAACCTCCTCTGTCACTGTTTTCCCATTAACTTCCCATTTAGAATAGTGGATCAAAAATGACACAGAGATGAGTGTTGAGGACTTTTATAGAAGCAGAGCATCAGCCTATAAATACAGCTTCACTCTTCTTCTATAATCAGAATGTTGTGCTCATAACCATAACAGCTTTTTCCTTCCTTATTTCTCAGATGCCTTCCATCAGATCATACGGGATGAAGGAGCCTTAGCTTTATGGAATGGTACTTTCCCTTCCTTGCTGCTGGTCTTCAATCCTGCCATACAGTTCATGTTTTATGAAGGCTTTAAAAGAAAGCTCTTAAAAAAGCAGACACAGGTAAGTATGTTTTGAGACTGGGTGATGGACGTTCTGTGTGAAGAAAGTGGTTCTTTGGAGAAATGTACATTTGGTTCCGTTTCTTGTTATGGAGGTGTGGAGGTTTTTGCCATTTTTTTTTTTCCCTCCCCTGTTGTTGGGTTCAAGTCAGTGTATTTTTTATGCAGGCATGTGACTGTGATGCCAAGTGGGCTCTGAATTTTTCCCATTCTGAAAGAAGGTATTACTGTGACAATTCCTCTTTCTGTAAAAATAAAGCTGCACCTCTTGTCCTCATCTGTTCACATTTGCTTGCCACTCTTGATCTGCATTAGGCATTTAAATTCTAATGTATCTGTTTGAGAAACATGTAGTTACACCTACCCTGTTACCCTTCCTGAAGTAAATTAATGTTGGTTGCCTGTATTTCTGATTGGAACCAACCTACTTTTATAATTTGGAGAATGCTTTGATATGGACCTCTACTACTTTTTGTTAATAAGTTCACAGAGATGTGAGCTTTTACACTTTCTTCTGCTGAAATCCATTGTTATCACCTACACTGATTTCAGTGTCGTTGGTGCATCCTGGACCACAATGGGTTTTGGAGGTGAGGATGGACTTCCATCATGTGTAATTAACAACTGAGGGATGGAGATTTTTATCCTCCGTTGTCAGGACTATAATTCTACCTGAGGGGCGTAGTGATTCTCTCAGGATTATAGAATCTCATTCTAGGAGACATTCAGTCCATCACCTTGCTCCAAGACCATGTTCTGGATGCGTTGGTTTGTATGTTCTGAAGCCTGACCTGGTTGTGAATTGAGGGCATGCTTAATGCTACTATACCTGATACTACTTCCCATCCTGGTGCTTGAAGTTTGATTCAGTTGTATGGCTTTATCTTCATGTTGTGTCAGTAAGCTAGTTGGAGGGTGCAGGTGAGAAATGCAAAAGCTTGTGAGTAGGTAGGAATTACAAATGAACCCCTGTTGTAGGGAAGCTGCTTGGTTGCACTGCGTTTTGACTCTTAAAAGTGTGATAACCTCAACCTTCATTATAATTCTTTTATTCCAGAGATGCTTAGAGAACCAAGAAGCAGGTAATGATACCAAACTGTCAGAGATATGCAGGTAACTGGCTGATGGGGTGTCTGTGTTCTTTCTGTATTGAACAGCTCACATCTTTGGATGCTTTTGTCATGGGTGCAGTAGCCAAAGCAGTTGCCACCACCCTCACTTATCCTTTGCAGACTGTACAGTCAATCCTGCGGGTGAGTACTCTTGTTTCTGAGTAACCCATCATTTGCAAGAGCATGTATTTTCTTTGAAGATGGGTTCTGATAGAACTTGGCATTGCTGTTCCAAGTTGCTTCAAGAGCTATCAGGGTTGACAACATAATGCATTAGTATCATGCCCCTCAGAAGCTGGTGCCCCATGCAGCTTATTGGCACTGTAGAATTGTAGCTTTACTTCTTTGGCTATAAATAGAAAATGTGTCAAGTGGGAAACTAAAATTAAATCCTCTAAGCCCTGTTTGTTTCCGGATGACCTCGAGTTTTAAAATTGCTTTTACGTTTTTATTTAATTTTAGAACTGTTACACATTTATTTATATTTTCCACTGTGTGGCTATTGCTACCCTCATAAGATATTAGGTGTGTCTGCCCAGCTTTTCTCAGCTTCTGTTCCTTCCCACTTCTCTACACATTCCTTTTCACACAATGACATCCATGTAGAAATTTAGTTTTGATAAAAGTCATTTCTTCTGAAACTTTCTCAACTTGTGATTATCAGCAGAGCCAGTGCATTCATTTGCTGTCTTATCCTGTTTAAAGAGACTGGACACATCTCAGGAGTTAAGTTAATAATACAGGCTTTTATTATTTAAATGATAGATCAAAAAGAAAATGACATTTAAGCAAAAGTACCTTTATTTGCGTTTATTGCAGAATGGACTGTTTTTAATTTGTAGTGCCTTTTCTGCTGGCATGGGTGAGAACTGTCAGAATGTCAGAGTGCTCTGTTTCAGCTTTAGCATTGCACAGTGCTACAGTTTTCCTGGGTCTGTGTCAACAGAACAGCTTTAGCCCTCATTCCTTTCCATGATTGCAGCAGAAATAGCTGCAGTTCTGTGACTCTCACTTCCATGCTTTGTTTGTCTCCTCCTGGCTTCTTGAACAAAGTGCTTCTGTCTCTTGGTGGCACTGTCATTCTTTAAAATGAGGGCGGCTCTGCTAAGTTGTGCTGATGGTTTGATGACAAACCAACTGCTGCCTCCTGCTTGCTCTAGCCTAAGGCAGTCAATTTTTTTGCTGGCTTGCCTGGGCAGTGAGGAGTTACCTTTTTGGTAAAGCGCTGCCAGTGTCCCAGTGCTGATACGTGCTTCTCACAGGGGCTCATAGTAGAAAAAGGTGTCCTATGTGCTGTTTCTTCATGGCAGACCATTCTTTCCCTGTGATGCAAGGAATGCTTCTGTATGAAAGTTAAGTTCTGTCCTCAAAGTTGAATTCTGGGGCTTTTTCTTCTAAAAATCTTCAATTTTTAGAAATTTACTGCTCTCTCATAGTTATCAGGGTTCCTTGTAATGAGCTTTCTATACCTTTGGTTTCCTCTTCCTTGTTCCCATGAAATGAGCAGCTACCTGTGTCATTGATAGTGCTGAGCAGCTTCCAGCCTTGCCTGTTGGTACATCTATCTCCCTTTCAGTCATTAAAAATATGTGGCACTGTTGTTACTGATTATGTGGGGAAGCTGCTTCTTCAGCGTCTCTGTGGATAAATTAGGTTCCCACTGGAGAAACAGCAATGCTGTTGGTGTGCACAGCATTCCAGGGTGCAGATGTTCTCTTTAAAACTCACGCCTCATTTCCTGAGTTAGAGAATGCTCTTTCCTTTGGGAAGTCTTTAACTTTTTGTTCCTTTGTGAAGCTCTGTTTGCAGTACATCAGAGCAGTGTGATGGTAGAGAAGAGACGAGAAGGAAACTCCCAATCCTGGTGGTTTTCAGAAACCTCTGAGTAACATGGGCTGTGACTGGCACTGTAGCTTGAACCTAGTTAGCATTTGAAAATGGATAGAGGTGTCTGACTCCTTGGCAATAATGCTTAACCTTGGTTTCTCAGGATCAAATGGGTTAGTTGCTGATGACAAGTCACTGCTTGTGAGAACCTCTTCACCTAAACAGTTTTCAATGCAGTTTTGTTGCTGCTGTTTCTCAAGGCACATAGCAAACAGACTTGTGTAAACCCCTCACGTGTTCTTGCAAGCTCAGTTTTTGAGACCCTAAAAAATGTTCTTGTGTAGAAGAACTGAAAGACAGCAAGCATGGCCATGTGTAAAGCTTTCTTGGAATCTGTCTTAACACCAAAATATTTTATTGTATCACTGAGTGTGTGAAGTTGAATAACTTGATCTTTAGCTTCACGCCTTCACTGACTGCTATTAAAGCCTAGAACATTTAAAAAGAGCTGTGGGATAGACTCTTCAGGCTTTGTTACCATGTATTGGGTTCTCAGCCAGTTAACTTGGGGAACTACTGCACTGAAATTCTGGTGCTGTTTTTTTTTTTTTTTCAGTTTGGACGCCACAGATTGAACCCAGAAAACCGAACACTGGGCAGTCTTAAAAATGTTCTCTACCTTCTTCGAGAGAGAGTGAGGTGAGACTTCTTTGTTTTTCTGTTTGTTTGTTTTTTTAATATGATATAAAATGTTTAAATATTACTAATGTTGACAGTATTGCTGGATGTGACTCTTGTTTCCTTTTGCCTGTCCACCACAGCCCAAACTTGCCATTTGAATCAGTCTGATTTTTGTTATTTGTTTTTTTTTTTTTTTTAAATCATACTATAGTGTAGAAATATACAAAACTGAATTTAAAGTCTCTGCAGCAGCTGGTATATGGGAAACCTATTGATTCACCTCTGGCTTTAAAAAGAAGCAATTTCTTGCCCAAAATACTTAACTTGTAGACTCTTCTGTGAAATGCCTTTAATCATAAAAGTCAGTTAAGAGATCAAGAATGAATTGAAGATCCTTACAGTTGTCATTAACTTGTAATAATTCTTCTTTTTCTTAGACGTTTTGGATTAATGGGACTCTACAAAGGCCTTGAAGCAAAGCTCCTGCAGACAGTCCTTACTGCTGCTCTTATGTTTCTAGTATATGAGAAACTGACTGCGGCAACCTTCAGAGTCATGGGATTAAAGCATTCACGCACACATTGAGAAAGGAACCTACGCCAAAGGTTATGGGCTCTAGAAAAATGTATTCTGTTTTTGAGACTGCACTTGGGTAGTAACGGGTCCTCACTTGCTCTTCTTTAGCCATCTCCACTCCTTGGAGAAGTTCGGAATGCAGTCTGTAGGAAGTGTTGCCGCGACTGGGAATAGCCCATTCCCTGTGCTCTTCTGTGGACTCACTGTGTTAAGAAACAAAACAGAGACCTTATTCAAACACTTGAAATGAAATTCCTACTGCTTTGTGAATTGGCAGACAGTCACGGTGAGAATGATTCCCTCACTGTGCTGAACTTTCTGGTTTTCCTTTGAATTACCCTCAATTACTCTCCCTGTCTTTACCTTCTGTCAACAGCCGGTGGGGCCGGTTTCGTGTTATTCTCCTCACACTATGTTTATGTCACTCAATAATGTAGATCATTAAAACAATTCAGAAAGATCAAGATTTTGACACAGTTTTCTTTTAACATCACATACATGTTTGCAGCATAGAATGACTAGGCGTTTTCCCAGAAACCTGGCACTAATGTTTCTGAGCTGCTACTGTGAAGGCTAGCAGAGAGTAGGCACAGTGCTTTCCAGAACCCACAGGCAAATATTCAGTGCAGACACTGGGTAGAAAAGGGGAGAGTATCCTCATGCTTTTACAAGGTGAGTGCCCTAAGAAAGTGACTCTCTACACAGAAACAGATACAATTCTGTATTTTCAGGTTCCTTGTAAAGAATGTGAATTCATGTTCTCATGCAGACAGGGAGCAATAGCCTGTGCTTCGTCAGTGGCATGCCTTCCCAGAAATGGGGTTTAGTTGTTTTTTCACGGATCTTCCCAGACACTTTCTTGACCAGAAGGCCAAAGGGTCATAACTGTTGTCCCAGCTAATGCAAGCGTGTATGTTCTTTATGCAGAGTTTTGTTTAGTCATCCTTGGCCATAAAATGCATATAAATACTGCTGTCTGTCAAGAAGTCTGCAGCAGGATTCTTCTGAAGTACAGTCTAACAGTTGAAATATTGAGAAAGTCTACAATAGTTTAATGCCAGTGAAGTCTGGGAGAAGAAGTGCTGCAGGAGGTTTGTTGAACTGTGAAATGGCGTCTTCTTCCCTTCTCTCCCCCCCCCCAGTTTGAATCAGTTCTGCACATGAAATGAGAATGTCTTTCTGCAGAAATATTGCCTTCTTTTGCACAAGATTAAATTGGACTTAAGGTTCAAAAAGTATTGGGAGTATCAGTGTACAATAGAACTGTACTTTGTGCTCTGTTTGGTTCTTTTCAGCCCCAATGGCATTTGCATATGACATCAAGAGGAATGAGTAAGCACAATGAGCTGGAGTTATACTTTGCTAAATGACAGGAAATTTCCTGAGATGATGTAGACCTCACTGGTGGTAAAGAAGCAATCACACTTCTGAGAATTGCAGTGGAAATGTTCTGTTGATTGAAATGAGGGATCACTTAGACAATTTGATGCGTCTTGCTATTTTTAATAAGAAATTCCCTGTTGTCAGAATGGCTCTTGGTAAACCACTTTGGGTATAGAAGGATCAGTGACATTCTTGCTTTCAGAATAATTGCAGGTGAGCTGGAAGGCTGCTGGCTTTACGTAAATGCCAAATGTTTCCGATACCATTTCAGCTGAAATCTGTGGCTGCTGGAAGCTCTAACTCAGTGTCTTGCAGACTTTTTGGTCCGTGTTGATGTTGCAGGTGTTTGTGCTGAAAGCCTTAAGACTGAGATTGCTGCTACCACTGCACTGCTTTTTCTCCTGTGTGCCTAGAAGCTAACTGCATGTTCCAGCCAAAAACTGCATCCTTTCACTTCTAGAGAACACAAATTGTTTTCATCTCAAAATGAAAACCAGTCTTTCTAAAAAATACTGTTTTGAAGGGAAGGATTGTTATGAAGGACAGCAGCAAAATCTGAGCCAACTTCCCTCACGGGTAACCATTCCTTCTTTGGCTCAGTGTAGGGGATCTAAATTGAATCCCTGTCCCATCCTTTCTGTACCTCACCCCACGCCTAGACCAAAGTGAAGAGACATCTGTGGCAGCTTAGAGTTTGCTAAGAGAGCAGCTACTCAGACACCTTGATGTTGTGCTTTTTGCTTCAGTTTACATCTTTGAACCCGCCTCGTTGCTGCACTGATTGATTGCCTGTATGAATAATAGCAGAACTGTATTTAATGTGGTGGTTGCAATCCAGAAGGACCAGTGACCTGCTAGTTCTTACAGGTCTTTTTTGTACTGAATGTTGATTCTGAGGGTACAGATTGAGAACTGATGAGGTATAATGTACTCTTTGTCCTAAACAGTGTCATCAAATTGCTGAATACTGCTCCATGTCCATTCCCGAGCCGGCTGTACCTCACTGCAGTAGAGTCATTCCCTTGCACGGTTTGCTGGCTAACCCAAAGAAAGCTGATATACAACCTGTGCAGAAGTAAGAGCAAGATTTACTTCCCATCTGTCCAAGAGGAATAGAGCGTGCTGGACTGCAAAGCCCCTGGTGCAGATTAATCTTTCCATTGCGCACCTTATTGCTCATCTGCTGAGGAAGGAAAAGGGGAGTGCTCACCTTGCTCCTTGTGTACCTGTTGTAAAGGCAGGCAAACACAATCCGTTCCTAGAAGTGGGAACGAACTGTCATAACGGGTATTTCTGCCACGGGGGTCTGTTGGAAAATGCAGTGACTGCCTTCACCATAATCATTTTTCCATTGCTTGTGAAAAACATTTCCCACCTGATGAGTGTGTGGCAGGAGAGTACAGGGCATGGGGGTGGTGGAGCTCTTTGTGGGGCTGACATCTCTTATGTGCTGGTGAGTTTTATATATATAAATCAATATGATCTAAAGCAGAGTTAGAGGGGGAGACAGTATACCTAAAACAATCATTTTCTTAGAATTATTTAACCCCCCAGAGGCTGAATTGTGCATCTCCAAAGGCTGCACCAGACACTGGTGTGGCTGCCCTTTGCCTATCAAACCCCCTGCTGCTTGCAGCTGCTGTCTCTCCTAGCAGCTGCCTCTCACCTTTAGGGCAAGCTCCAACAGGGCAGGCTGCAAAGACAGTATCAATCACTGAAAAATGCAATGCATATCTTTCTGGAATGGGTTGGATAGGGATGCTTTCTTGCAGGATGCCACATTACTTTGTGCTTTTCATTTGCAGCATAGCTTGTCACATTTGGCTGCATTTTCTTTGCTTCCTGCAGGACATAATGTGTGTCCCCAGGCTTTTCCCTTGGGGTTTGGCTGCAAAAACAGCATTAAGGACTTTAGGAAATCTCCCAGAAATGATGATATTCAGGTGGTAATCTGCAGTAATATAAAGGCATCCCGATTTGCAGGAGGGAACCACATTTGTCTGAGCTCTCCCAGAGATCCGCTTATACCAGGAGAGCTGCAGTCGTCAGCTCTCTTTACCCGGCTGCCCTCACTGTGGGTGCTGCTTTTATTCTTAGCAGCAGCTAATCTTTTCTATGCACTTACATCCAGATATGGAGCACTCGATTTTTTGGTTTTTTTTTTTTTTAGTTTTCCTTCTGATAAGATTTATGTGGAATTAGACAAATGCTGAGCACTTTGGCAGGCTTCCCTGTGGCTTCCTTGCTGAGAATTGTTGCTTTAAAATTCTTGGTGTGGCTTTGGCAGATTTTAATCTGGGATTGATAGGTGATTTAACCCTGTCTAGGTAGATTACAGATGTGGTGGGGCCCCATTATATGCTCCCTTGTCTCAGCACAATGGTGGGATATTGAAAGGCATGGAGTTGTCCTTTTGAACAAGAAATCTTGTCTGTGCCATTGTTTTGGGGAGTTTGTCCTTCTTTCAGAGTCCTTGAGGAGCGGTGGTGACTTGCTGATGTGAAGCTGTTACAAAGTGCTGCCTTTCATGAATGCTGATGGCAGAAAACTGATTTGATAGATTTTTCTCATCATCTTTCCCTGTGCACGTGCCCATGCAGTCCTAAGCCTCAGAGCCATCCCTTGCATATAAAACAAAGCTCTTCCTCTCTTTGCAATCATTTATCCTACGTTTCTCTAGATCAGTTACTCAGAAACAAGAAGAGTACTCACCCGCAGGACTGACTGTACAGTCTGCAAAGGATAAGTGAGGGTGGTGGCAACTGCTTTGGCTACTGCACCCATGACAAAAGCATCCAAAGATGTGAGCTGTTCAATACAGAAAGAACACAGACACCCCATCAGCCAGTTACCTGCATATCTCTGACAGTTTGGTATCATTACCTGCTTCTTGGTTCTCTAAGCATCTCTGGAATAAAAGAATTATAATGAAGGTTGAGGTTATCACACTTTTAAGAGTCAAAACAGTGCAACCAAGCAGCTTCCCTACAACAGGGGTTCATTTGTAATTCCTACTTACATGCTTTTGCATTTCTCACCTGCACCCTCCAGCTAGCTTACTGAAACAACGTGATTACAGCCTATTTCAAAAAGAAACTATGAAAGCTCACATCTTTGTGACTTTATTACTGAAAATTAGTAGGTGTCCATATCAGAGCATTCTCCAAATTATAAAAGTAGGTTGGGTCCAATCAGAAATGTTGGCAACCAATGTATTTAATTTACTTGAGGAAGGGTTACAGGGTAGGTATATCAGTCTGTTTCTCAAACAGATGTTAGAATTTGAATGCCTAAAGTAGATCCAGAGCCCACTTGGCATCACATGCCTGTATAAACAATACACTAAAACCCAGCAACAGGAAAAAAACCCGGTCTCAAAACATACTTACCTGTGTCTGCTTTTTTAAGAGCTTTCTTTTAAAGCCTTCATAAAACATGAACTGTATGGCAGGATTGAAGACCAGCAGCAAAGAAGGGAAAGTACCATTCCATAAAGCTAAGGCTCCTTCATCCCATATGATCTGATGGAAGGCATCTGAGAGATAAGGAAGGAAAAAGCTGTTATGGTTATGAGCACAACATTCTGATTATAGAAGAGTGAAACTGTGTTTATAGGCTGATGCTCTGCTTCTATAAAAGTCCTCAACACTCATCTCTGTGTCATTTTTGATCCACTATTCTAAATGAGAAGTTAATGGGAAAACAGTGACAGAGGAGGTTCTTCCTCACACCGCTCTTAGCGTGAGTAAAGCTTGCCAGCCATGCAGGTGCCAGCCATGAAGGTGCCTTCATCTTTCCAGTTCAAGCTCAGAATCAACGTTAGACTTCTGAACCCTCTTCAAAACGACCTCCTTCTTTCCTTACAGAGCAAGGCAGCCTGAAGGTGTGGGTGGGTTAGAGGTGACGGTGAGAACAGAGATTCCACAGGGAGATCTGTTATACAAATAACAGTCTTTCATCTTCAGAGTCCTTGCTGTGGGATTTCACTGAAGGAGCTCCTCCTTGTTTGAGGACAACAGATGCTCACCTATGATGCCTTTATAATTGGTTGGCACAATGTCTTCGTTTCTAAATTTTGCTCCTTGCAGCTTCAGCCGTGTGTTCACTACCCAGAGAGGAGTGGTCAGGAGTACATTCACAACACCTAGTGCAAACACAAGACAAGGAAAATCAGTGAGAACCAGAAGATTCCAAAAGCTTCCCTCTTTGCTTACCAGCAAAATGCCCCTACGCTGCCAAATGAACGAGAACAAGAAAACTCAGCCTTTTAGTCATGGCAAGCACATCAAGGTGCAAATACAGGATTCTTAAGGCGGTGCAAAAAGGGATTGCACACAAAGCCAAACACAACAGACCAGCAGGGAAGCTGAGAATCAGAAATGAGTATGGGAGTGGAGAAATAGACACAGCTGCATAAGGTTGCAACAGAGAGGTGGTTTAGAACTGTACCTTGCAATAACAAAGAGGATTAAGTAACATTACTTCTGCAATCACCTGGTACAGCTCTTCCCAGCTCAGCCATGAACTAACCATGTAGAAATGAGCTCCTGGTCTTGCTTTCTTACAAATGTTTCTGCATCACAAAAACCAGCAATTGCTTGTGTGCTGGCCCCTTTCCTTCTCCTCCCCAAAGAGTCCAGCCCGCAGCCTCTCCTCACAGGAGAGGTGGCTCTCCTCCCTTCATCAGCATCTTGATTCTCCCCTGGACTCTCACAAGTCTGTCCATGCAACTTGTACCAGCGAGTCCAGAACTGTGCCCAGTGCTCCCAGTCACGGTTCACCAACACTGAAGAAAGGCAATTACATTTTTTCAGTGCTAACAAGCCATTGCCTAATGCAGCTGGAGATAACATTAACTCTTCTTAGCAGTGGGGGTACACTGCTGGAACATGCACATTTAGACACCAAGGAATAACTCTTATCCTTGCTGAGAATCTCAGTTGTCATTCCAATATAAAAGTTAACAGCCTGGTAAAGAGATTCTTACATCCCCAAGGATAAAAAGAAATGCTGAATGTAACTGCAGTGATGGTGGGTAGAGTAGTTCAAAGAAATGCCCCAATTTTTTAAAACAGTAAAAATTTTACTCTTTCAGTACAAAAACAAACAACTGGAATAAAGAATAATGAACGTGTCTGGATTCCCATGTGAAATTTGAAGATGGAAGACTAGTTACTGGATTACATATATTCTACAAATGAGATTTTTCCTAACAACAGAACCTGGGGCATGAAGTAGGCAGGTGGGAAGCAGCTCTCATAAATAAGTCTAGAGCAAATCAGCCAGGTAAGTGAGAAAAAGACACTGCCTGCTTAAAGCTAACTAAATGGATCACAGATGAAATGCTGAATTGGCGTGCAGTTTAGTGTTATCTCTTTTTTGTGATGTTGACTATAACTCCCCAGCAACTGTCCCACATCCCCACCCTCTGCTGTAAAACATCCAAAATGGACAGAGATGTGCACCTTCATTGAAGCCACCAGGCGGAGAAATGGCATCATGTTAAGAGAAGAAAACTCCTCAATGACCAGCTCTAGTTATAAAGGCATTCTGGCATTCTTAAAATTGCTGGAAATATACAGAAAATGAGAAGAGAGACGAAGATGAAATGCTGGTAAACTCAGCGTCTGACCATTTTTGATGCAAACACTTGGTTTTCATCTTAGATTCTACAAGTGCTTCTTTCTCAAGAATAGCTGGGGATAAATCACATTATTGGGACTGCTTCCAAAGTCACAATTAAACATTGTCTGTGTATGTAATTATTCCTCAAAATTACATCAAGCTTTGCTTTTCTGAGCTCTTCTGTGCGGAGGAGGAAAGCGTTGTCAAAAAAGTGCACTATGAGACAAGACAAATAAAACTATGGTCAGCAAAGTGATCACAACCTCACATCACTCTGTTAGGTTTCCTTTGGTTGGTTAGTTTGGTTTAAGGCTTTCTGTGTGAATCCAAACTTCCTTGAAACCACTACAGTCTGTGCACTGCTCAGCCAGGGTCTGTGGAGGAAGCACTGTTCCCCTCGTGCCACAATCACCGATGTCTCCCTCGCAGGAAATACAGGATGGATGCCTGCTTTTGCAGTCGTTCCATTACAACTAATGCTTTGTTGGAGTTTGTTTTTTTAACTGAAGCTGACTTGTCACCCTCATGAGACAAGTAGAGTGTAGAAATGTGAACAAGGAGAGCGCGAACCGGCTGAGAGGTTCTGATGCACACAACTGCCAACTGCTCACGTTCAAAGCCATCAAAGGGTTATTGGCCAAGCTCAACTGGTGTTCTGGAAACCCTCGCCCACCTCTGAGTATCAGGGATTTGCTTAGGAAATCAGTTGTGACAAGGACACGTGCACAGCTGCCTTCAAGCCACTCAGCACAGACTGCAGGCAAATACTGAAGTACAGCACTGCTGAAAGTTACGGTCTTTTCCACAGGCCTCAAATCTCACCAGCACCAGTGTGTCTGCAGTTACCAACTGCACTGCCTTTTTCTGGGTGGAAAACTGCTCAAGAGCAGCACAGTGTTAACTTCTCCACCACACATTTCTGACCACCTGGCTCATGCTTCAACAGTACTCGAATCACAGCGCTAAGGTGTTTGTTAATTCTGTGACTTTTTTTGATTAGGAGAGAGCATTAGAACAGAGTTTATACCCAGATGGAGTTTGTGTAAATATAAGATGTTCCTGCTCCCAGTTCTGCCTCTGACTTTTCCCTTTATACCTTTCCCAGAAATAATTCCAGGCTCATTTTTCACAACATGCCCCTGCGGCGCCAAGTGTTCTCAGCCAAGGGTTCTGAAACACGGAATATAAACACAACTATCACAGACAACTGAGGTGAGTAGGGCCCTCAGGGTCCACCTGGTCCAATCCCTATTTAAACAGGGGCACCAGAGCAGGGTGCCCAGCATGGGTTTTGAAGGGTAGGTTCAGATGGGTTTTGAAGATCTTCAGGGAGGACACCCTACAGCCTTGGGTCAACCTTTGGCAGTGCTCCGTCATCCACACAGTGACAAATTGTTTCCTGGTGCTCAGTAGGAACCTCCTGAGTTCCCCTTTGTGCCCATTGCCTTTTGTCCCATTCCTGGGCCCCACTAAAAAAAAGACTGTCTTCTTTGCAGCCTTCCTTCAGGCATCTATACAAAGGGATGAGATCCTCCTGCGCCTTCCTTTCAGTCAGGACCCTGAACTTCAGAAGAGCAAAACTCCAGCTGCTTAAAGAATTATTGAATGAGATCTCCTGGAAAGCTGTCCTTAGGGACAAAAGAATGGAGCAGAGCTGGCACCTCTTTAAGGACACCTTTCTGAGTGGGCAAGAGCTCACTGTCCCCCAGTGTAGGAAAACAGGCAGAGGACTTGACAGAAGGAAGGGATGCCATTCAAATAGGCTTTACTCAGAGGGTGGTGAGGCACTGGCATAGCTGCCCAGAGAGCTGTGGGTGCCCCATCCCTGGAGGTTCAAGGCCAGGCTGGATGGGGCCCTGGGCAGCCTGAGCTGGTGGGTGGCAACCCTGCCCACAGCATGGGTTTGGGGCTGGGTGGGCTTTGTGGTCCATTCTAACCCAAACCATTCTATGAATCTGTGATTCATAGATTCTGTGACAATTAGTAGCCTTAAACCTCGTCCTGAACACTGCTCGCCTGAGCTGCAAGCAGCACCTGAGTACTGGCTGTTAGTCCTGCCCCACACCTGCCTTTGCCCATGGAGGCAGGGATTTTCCTCTGCTCCATTTGTGCAACGCAAGAGATGTTCACACAGCCCGGACGCCCACTCAAAGTATTACCAAGAGCTGGGGCATTCAGCCATCTGTGGCTCTGACAGCTTCTGCTTAAGGGCCCCTGAAGTTCTGTGGTGCCTTTTTTTTGTCATCTGTGGAAGTGAAGGGAAAGTCCTACACAAGTGCACAGCCAGGATTTTTATGATGGTTGCTTATGTCAGCTCCTTTGTTGCTTTTGATCCCCAGTGCTGTCATGGGTTAGGTGAAATAGGATGCTGAGTTTGTGTTGTATGAAAGGAGAAGGTCACTGTGAAGGGTTTTCTCTGGAAATCTCTCCCTGCCCTCTGTGGGCAAACCAGCACATGGGTTTAGTATGCTGGGGCCACCATCACTGGGAATGCCAGCAGCTAGTGCTCCACAAAGCCACCCACATCACTGTGTGGATGAAACCATCCTCTAGCCCTCTTCTCATCTGGACAAGGCCAACTGGCTTCCTCCATCCCACTCATTATGACTGTGTCGGACTTCCAGTGGCAGTGGTGTGATGCAACATTTCACAGTGCTGACAGTAGAACTGCAGCCCTCTGGAGGCCTTCCCTCTCCACTCCATCTTTTAGCACATGAATCATCTCCAAAACTACTCCAGGAACAACTTTGGCAGGTCCTGGGGAGCTGATCTCACCATCATCCCTCTTTCCCTGGTTGTTCCCAAGAATTCATGTGGTCAAACTGCTCATGGCATTCTTCCTACCGATCCTTCCATGATGTTACTTGGTTTATTTTCCATCTGCAAACTAAACTTTCTGCCTGTGGTCTGATGAGCAGCAGCACTGTCAAATCTTCGCAGCTTTTCTGCTATCTAACATGTTTCCCAGCCAAAGAAATGCATCACATGCAGTTTCCTGAGCAGCACAGGGGTAACAAAACATGTACAACCTCAAACATAACATCTGCCTGGGAGAGAAGCAGCAGGGACAGGGTGGAGAGAACACAGGATCCTGAGGGTGCTCTTTAGGCCATGAGTGAGCTGATACTCAAGGAGAACCTGTCCCCTTCACAAACAAATGTTTTGGATCACTTCATCCTTGGCTTTGCGTGATGGTCCCTGGAGAAACCATAAATGGTTGGGACCACAGGGACTGAATTATGCTATGGCCTCTGGGACATGCTCCCACTCAAACAAGGCAAGGCCCAACTGCATCAGGGCTGTGGGAGAGGAGGAAGTTTTTCACACAGAGGGTGGTGACACACTGGAACAGGTTGCCCAAGGAGGCTGTGGATGCCCCATCCCTGGAGGCATTCAAAGCCAGGCTGGATGTGGCTTTGGGCAGCCTGGTCTGCTGGTTGGCGACCCTGCACATAGCAGGGGGGTTGGAACTAGATGATCATTGTGGTCCTTTCCAACCCATTCTATGATTCTGTGATTCTATGACAGGTTACAGTCAACCGACAGAAGGCCTACACCATCAGGAGCTGCCAGTATGGATATTAAATTAAATATGTTCCTTTGTTGCTCTTCTTTGTCTTGTCCATGAGAACTCCATCTTTCACTGATCCTTTCTGACATGTGCTCATGGGTCTCCTTGGAGCACACAGATCTTTAGGCAGTCTTGATGAAATCGCATTTAGTGGCAGCACCCATTGACAGAGCTCTAGCCTTGCTGCCAAGTCAGTTTATTGGCTTGGATGGAAAAAAATCCTTTATTTTTATTGAGATAGTGAGATATTGAGATAGTGAGATATTGAGATAGTGAGATATTGAGATATTGAGAAAAGTAACAGGCATTTTTAATCACCTAAGCTTGGGTGCCATCACCAGCAGCAACAGGAGAGGTGGAGCTCAGTGAGACCATAAGGCCTCTTCCTCCTATAACAAGCCATCCCATGTGAATGCTTATCACAATCCATACTATGTTATCTTTAACTTCTTGCTCTGCTACTTCTGACACAAAGCTGAAAGGAAAGCTAAATGTACATTACAGCTTTCTAAAGCTACACGTGGCTCCAGTGTCTCACTTGCTGACCCAGCAAGCCAAAAAGGGCTGGATCCCATTGCGAAAGGCAGGAGTAAAAAGGAAACCATATCCTTTCTTGTTAAGATTCTCCAACACATTAACACAGTGAGTGGGTACTGTAGGTTATAAGCTCCTGAGTAAAGGCTCAGGGCACTGTGCTCTTGGTTCCTGCATCTTGGCACATGGAGGTGATGTCCCCAAAGCTTTTGGCACCCTTGGACTACACACAGCTCTTGGAAGCATTCTTCCCAGGTAGGGGATGCTGTTATGCTCTTAGTGCTGCTTTGCCTGTTTAATATATTATTATAACAACCAGCTGTTGTTATATTAATAATTGTTATCATGTTGAGAGAGACTGGTGCTGGTGCATTCAGAGTGCCCACTATCTGTGCTCCAGCGGGCTGTGAGGAAGGATAGAGGGGCTAAACAAAAATCAGGAGGTGTGGGCAAAAAAACATGGTGGGAAAAATTTGGGGAGAGGAGGATCTGAAGAGAAGAAAGAATGAGGCTTGGGAGGAAGAGGAAGATATAGGACTTGGTGAAATGCAAAAGAGATGATTTAAGACTATCCCTAGGCACCTTGCCCATTCATGTCTCCACCCCTGCATTGGCTGAAGCAGCAGAGACTTCAACAACGTCCCCCTGTGGGCTGTGGCAAGGGCAGAGGACAAGCAGAGCACCCTCGTGCATGTGGGACCAGCAGGGAGCTGCTCCTGTAAGCAAAGCCCAGCTGCAGCGCCTAGCCTTGCTTCTGGCTATACATGTGGCTATCTCCAGCTGATCTTCTAACACAATGCACACATTTAAATACTATTTTAGGTCGTATCTAACGTTTTAGCATTTCTACCACTCAGACTGAATATGCTCAGTCACATCCTTTAAACCCCAGGAACACTCCAGTAAAGGGAGAGCACTCCAGGTTTGCTATTTTCTCAGTCTCAGCCCCTTTGTCTGAGGCTCTTACCCGCATCAAACAACCACTTCTCTCTGCACTTAAAGCTCACCAGGGAAAGCAGGAACAAGTGAAAAATAACATTGGTTCTGCAGTAAGAAGACAAATCACTGTTGTCAAATTTATTTGCCTCCATAAGTGGAAGAAGTACTTTTTATAGGCTTTTTATTTTAGTAACAGCAAATGATGATGTCTGCCCTTTACGTGCAATGCCCAACAGAAGGCTGTGCTGCTACATGCGTCATGTACTACACATGCCAGCTTTCTGTTCACTTCATATTTATTGCTTTTGGGGGGGGTTCAGCCTCTCCCTCTTGGGAATTATTCTGGTCAAGTAGTGACTATTGTTGGCTCTTTCCTTGTGGCTCCCTAGGCAGCCACCATCACCATCATTTTTTGGGTGGTTCCCATATTAAAAAAATCCTCAACAAGTGTGAAGCTCATAGAGAACTGGCAGTAGATGGTACTTCTCCTCTTTCAAAATAACTGCTTAGAGGAAAGGTTTTGTTTGGTTGCCTGGGCTTTATGCAATTACTTATTTTAGGCTACTTTATTTAGCTTACATTTTTGTTCCTTGTCTTGACCCAAAGTTTTCCTTTTCTCAGATTTGCTTGAGTACTCCTGGCTATCACACTAGCACCATCACAACCACTCCTCCTTCCTTGACATTTATACCAGGCAAAGTTTTGTGTATAATCACCACGTTCTTTTCTATGGTTGTCATTTGACTGAATTATACACTGGAGCAGTTCAGACGTATCAAAGCATGGATTTTGCAGGAAAAATTAAATACCTTTTGAAGTCTTTCTGGACTCGAGGCGCCTGCACTCAATACACAATACTCCCTGTAGAGCAAATGCTTCTGACCTTTGGCTTGTTTCCTGTCTCCTGGCAAAAGTGTGGTCAATCCTTTCTTCAGGAGGAGCCACACAAGGACGTGTCCACAGGAGGCAGGTGAGCAAGTCAGCAAGACAGAACTTCCCACAGCTTCAGGAGAAGACTGGAGAAAAGTGGCTAAATATCTGCCTATGAGCACAGCAGAGAGAACTGGGGGGCTGGGAAGTGCAGACCTCTATGGCCTGGGGAGCCAACATGAGGCTCTCCATTGTGCCAGACACCACTGCCCATCTGCTGACAGATCCCAAAGATAAACCACTATGGAAAGACTGAAGAAGAAGATGTCTAGGACATGGTGGCACCAGACGAAGTGGGATTTCTTCACTATAGCAGAAATGGCAGTAGAAATGCAGACAACAACCAGGAGATGGATGATGCCCATGTGAGGTGGGACATTACTAACTGAAGAGATGGTCTGAAAACTGTGCTGCTGTGAAAACAGAAACATAGTCACAAACATACATATTTAATACTTATTTTCGTAAATTTTGGATGTAGTCAAGGGCTGGAAAAGACATCTCAGTCAGTATACCCCTATCTGTGTCCATCACATGTCTTTCTGCCAATGCATGTGACCTGAAAGCTGTCTGAAATTCCAGCTCGTACCTTTACTAGAGCATTTCAGCAGAAGCAAGAACTCACAGAAATAAACATCCCTGCAGGCTGCTGTCCCAACTATGATAGAAAACAGCAGCAGCAGATCACACCCAGGAAAGTTCAAGAGAAGAATGGGATAATTTACTCACACAAGAAGCTACTTCTAGTCAAGGGCCTTCTGAGGTTGCTGCACACCCTGAAGCTAGTGGAATTCTATCCCTCAAATGTGAGAGAGATAATAAAAGCAAGAGCCTCTAATTAGCCTTTTTTTTTTTTTTTTCACTCTAATCCTATTTAAGACTTAAGCTAACCTCTGTTCTCAATGGTAGTCTGCAAAACTCTCACAAATAACATTACTCTGTCATAAATACATTTCCTGTACACACATAACATCATTCTGCAATAAATACATCTCCTGTTATCCATTTTACAGTTTGTCACATTTCAGGTTTGCTGAGTCTTTGTGCAGGATAGGAGTTAGCAAAAGCCAATAAAGTACCTTCACAGTCTATTATTACTTAATTTTCCCTGGATGCTCTTTTCTGGATTTGTTATTCCATATAGGAAAAACAGGCCTAAGCGAGTCTGCCTTCTCCAGACAGCATTACCACTTGATCTTTTTCTCCTTTTGTTGATTTCTTTTTCCCCTGACATAAGTCAGAATATTCTGATTTCCCTTCAGAGTTTTCCCCTCCGCTGCTTTTAATATATATTCTAAAATCTTTGTCATCACAACTGTAAATCCTGTTATTAGGACAGAAGGCCTAACAAAGCCTACCCAGAGTAGGGAAGGTTTTGGAGATATCAGTTTGTGGTAAGGAGATAAAGGCAAACTGAGGCAAGAGATGAGTGGTCAGGCTGGCAAATATTCAGTGTGCTCCTGCCATGCCACACAATTCCCCGTGTGTTGCTGTGGAGCATATCCATCTCAGCATTGTCAAGTTCCTCCTCTGGGGGTTATTTAATGCAGCTGGAGTGACAGGCAAGATCAAAATACTACAGGAACGCTTTCCCAGTGGCTGGTGCTTGCTTTCCCATGCTAATCCTTGCCTTTGTGGTCTCCTTGCTCTGAAGGCCCTGGGGTCGTGATGGAGTCCAGATTCTGCTGGGAGCTTTGGGATCACACATGGTCCTCCAGCACCTCTGCCTGTGTGGGTGCCCGTGGTGCCACTGCACAGCTCAAAACAACCTCAAATTTCTTGTTTGGAGAACACAACTCCTTCACACAGAATTGCCAGGGTTGGAAGGGACCTCAAGGATCATGAATCTCCAACCCCCTTGCCACATGCAGGGCCACCAACCTTCCCACCTAATGCTAGACCAGGCTGCCCAGGGCCCCATCCAACCTGGCCTTGAACACTTCCAGGGACGGGGCATCCACAACCTCTCTGGGCAGCCTGTTCCAGTACCTCACCACTCTCTCTGTAAAGAACTTCCCCCTGACATCCAACCTAAGTCTCCCCTCCCTCAACTTAAAACTGTTTCCCCTCGTCCTGCAGTTATCAACCCTTTCAAAGAGTTGATTCCCCTCCTGTTTGTAGGCTCCCTTTAGGTACTGAAAGGCTGCAGTGAGGTCACCCCACAGCCTTCTTTTCTCCAGGCTGAACAAGCCCAGCTCCTTCAGCCTGTCCTCATAGGGGAGGTGCTCCAGTCCCCCGATCATCTTTGCGGATGTCAGAAGTAGACTTCAAGATCTGAGTTTCATCTGGGAAAAAATGCATATGTGCTACACCAGAGTGGGCTTCAACACCTCTTCCTTCTTCATAGCAAGCTGCTGGAAGAGCAGGCTCTATCCAGAAGACTGCTCCAGCACCAGAACTCCCTCTCCAGCTCCCTCAGCTTCTTTCGACAAGCCCTTGATGCATTCACATGCCTCTGAGAAATGGATAGACTACTGCATTGACCATAAACTGTTACAGTGACAATTGCAAATGCAACTGTAGGAATAAAACCATAGTGATATAAACTAGACACAGACCTGTTCTCGAGTCAGCCATGTATTAATGTGTTTGAATCACGGGGATATTACCAACACATAATCTCAGTGTTGCACTTCTTTTGTGATCCAGTCTTAATAGCAGGACAACAAGCCTGGTCCCATACATTTTTTGAGAAAATCATTTTGAGAAAACCATCTCTTTTGTTTATCCATTACAAGTCTAGAAAAAGGGCACTCCATCTATAATTTTGCCTCAAGTCCAACAGAAGAAAACCTGTTGCCAGGTAAGTAAAACCAGTGTGGAAATATTTACTCTTGCCCATTACTAGGACACGGGTTGCTTTGTGCTGTTCTGGGAACAGATGTGAGATGTCCTCCTTGGCTCTTGAACTAAGCAAAGAACTTTGATTTGCTGCCAAGGAGGTTAGCTCTGACTTATTACTTCCAAAGGCTCCTTACCCTGTAATGCCCTTCCCCTTCTTTAGCTGATGTGTCTGTCTTCCTACATTGTTTTTTGATTAAATTGTTGTAATTTAGCTATCATTTTAGAGGTGAGAGAGACTGTAATGTTCCCTCTCTCTTCCCCTAAACCCTTGCTTTCTACTGCAAGCCATTGCATTGCATCTGTGGATCCCAAACATTTTACAGTGGAAGGCCAGAGCCATCAGAACTGGTCAAAGCTTTGCCCAAGTTTACGACACAGCAGTTCAGGGAATAATCCTCTAAAATGAGGATGCAAGAAACAGTCTCAAGTTGTGCCAGAGAACATTCCAATTCCCCCATTCCAATTCCCATTCCAAGGGGCTGTCCAGGGAAGTGATGGAGTCTCAGTCCCTCAGAGGTATTCAAGAGATGTGCAGACATGGGATCAAGGGATGAGCTAGTGATGGGACTTGGTAGGTCAGGTTGATGATCAGAATTTGAAGGTCCTTTCCATCTTAGATGATTCTGTGATAAACATGTTTTCTAAGTCCTCTTCCAATGATTTATCCATTCAATTTGCAGCAGAATAGACCAAGAGCACAAATTTTCATATAGCATGTGGTTAAGAAGGTAATATTTATAACATCTGAAGAACATTTTGCCTGAAGTTGGATTAGTGATTTCTTGAGTCATTGCCTACTGCCACTGCACTGTGGGAACACACTTGAGAGGCAGCGAAATGGAATTAGGGAGTGAGTCAGGAGGAATGGGCAGGAAATAGGATTTGGAGAGACATGCTATGAACTCTACTACTACAGTGTCCTGTGATTTGGGGAAGCTGCATTCACTGCAAGTGAGTCGTATAACTGCAGGATGAGAGGAAATGGTTTTAAGTTGAGGGAGGGGAGATTTAGGTTGGACGTCAGGGGGAAATTCTTTACAGAGAGAGTGGTGAGGTGCTGGAACAGGCTGCCCAGAGAGGCTGTGGATGCCCCGTCCCTGGAGGTGTTCAAGGCCAGGTTGGATGGGGCCCTGGGCAGCCTGGTCTAGCATTAGGTGGGAAGGTTGGTGGCCCTGCATGTGGCAGGGGGGTTGGAGATTCATGATCCTTGAGGTCCCTTCCAACCCTGGAGATTCTGTGTGATTCTGCGATTCTGTGTGCAGCTTGACATTGTGAGTTTGGCTCCATCTATGGGAAGCAATAAAGTATTGCAATAACCACAAAACAAATTGGTGTCCCGGTCCTTTCAGCCCAAAAGATTACAGCCGACCTTCAGCTGTAGGTAGAGATCTCTCCCTCTCTGCTTTTGAAGGCATGAGTTTGTGAATAGTATTGTTTACTATGGTAAAGACTTTTCTACCCATATGGAGCACAACTTGAAAGCCACAGCCTTAAGTGAATAATTCATGTATTGGTCAACAGAATACACTATAATTATTATATCTAAACTCTGATACCAGATCACATACTTTTCACATGCATTAACCACTTTTCCAATCATTTTTTTATTTGAAAATTCTTGTGCTTGGTGTTTGCCAAGAGAAAAAAGATCTTTTTCAAATATTTCAATTTGTTTCGCCCTCCTTTTTTTTCTATATGTTACTATTTCTCAGAGCATTTGACCACACTAGATCTTCTTTTCTTGAAAAGGAGAGATAGGAAGGAAGATCCCTTGCCCAGAAAATCTTACAATAACAGAATTACATTGGTGCTTACCAAACAAAAACGGCTGACCACTTCAAAACAGAAAATCTTTACTGAGGTAGAAAAAAAAATGCTGTCTCTAATGCTTTAGACACAGCCACTGAACTAGTTCTCTAAGAGGTTTATGTCCTCTCTCAGCTCCTTTCTCAAGATACATTTGTACCACAGGAATTACTGGACAGCAATCAGCAACTGATGCACAGGACGTGGAAAATAAGAACAAAATCATGCAAAGAATATGATGGTTAAAAGTGTGCAAGTGACTGGCCTCTCTGAAGGCAGGGAATCGTGTCAGACATTTCCTCCAGTTGCTTCTTATTCTTGCTTGTCAGGGCGTGATTAAACAAGACTGAGAACATACCATCCCCTCCTAGTTTTACAACACACAGTAGTGCAAACAACACACCAGGACTCTGCTCTCCATTAGGAGCCAAATCTTAAGCCTCTACAGCCCACACCTCCTCATCTGCACTCAAATCCATATCCCTGAACTCCAGGATCTGCTTCTGCACCCTCCTCTTCCTGCCCATCCCTTAAGGCACACCCTCCTCATCAACCTCTGCCCCTTCAGCCGAGGAGGGAAACATAGGATCTGTAGGCTCTGGCTTGAAGCCATGCACAGATCTGCTGGGCTTCAGTGCTGTAGTGACTGGCAATAAGCTGTCTGGCAGAACAGCTCATCCAGCCTTCATGAAGGCAATTATGGCCAGTTATTTCCCTGGGGCAGCGGTCAGGGCACCAAACCTGTCAAAAAGCATTTTGACAGTGCTCTCAGACATGGAGTTTTAATTTTGGGTGGTCCTATATGGAGCCAGGAGTTGGACTTGGTGATCCTTTGTGGGTCTCTTCCATCTCAGAATGTTTTATAATTCTAGAATCCCAAGGTCCAGCAGAAACTCCCTGCACATCTCGCTGGAGCTGATGGGGGAGAGACCCCACAGAGGTGGTTTCCCTTGCAGCTCACATTGGTGTCTGCAGGAACCCATGTGGTAGCCCATGCATTCACTCTGGAGCCCAGGGCTGGCAATCCTTCTGCTTGTCCAAGTGCCTTTGGGAGGGGTGTCTTCAGCGCTCTGGAAAGCCCCTACACATGCCCCACACACAAACATCTGCTGCTGTGGCTCATGCAAACCACTGGAAATTGGGAAATGCTAGACTAAGATGTGTATAGCTAGTCAGAAATCAAGTTAGCAGAACACTTATTTGCAGTTTTAAATATACATGTTGAACTGGAGCAGAGAGCTTTGCCCACCAGGCTCTTTCTCATTCATTTTGACCACCAAAGGCAAGAAAAACATTATTAGGCATGTTCTGAGTTGTTGGGTCATTACGGTTTCTGTAATAGCTTATGGTTTTAAGCACAGTCATCTTTAGGTGGCTAAAGGCCATTCAGCTGTTAAGGTTAAGCCTAATGTTGTGCCATTTTAAGAACTTTATCTTTAGAAACACTCTTAAGGATACCGCCCTGTGTTGTTCTCTTTTGGTAGGTTTTCCCTACTCCTCGTGCTTTTCTTTAAAGAGAAATGAAATCCAAATGCGAAAGTGAGTCATCACTGTGGACGTTAAGACATCAGGTTTGGAAAATCAAAGCATTTCTGTGCAAGACCCCAAAGCTCGGCCTCTTGTTGTAGGCACCTAAAAGTAACTCGATTTTGTAATTATGCAACTGAGTTCAGAATTGCACCTGGAATAAGTAGATTGAATTCTGCTGTGGTCTGTTATACCTCACCGGCGTTTTCTTTGATGAATGCAAATCTTCACTTGACATTAAATCAAATGGGAGATGGATTTAATATACTTCAGCCACTTCTCTGACAAACATCACGGACTTCTCTAAAACATATATTCATAGTATATGAATTTAGTTCATTCATTATAAGACATAAGGAAATGGAAATTTACTGAAAATAGCCATCAGGCCCTTAGAACTAAAACAAAATACAGTTTATATGTAATAGGTGCTCTTCAATTCTGATTATTGCTGCTGCAAACAGTAAGCTTTTATGGGCAAGCATATTTCTTTCTGGTTGGGTTTTTTTTTCCCTGAGGTCTGTAAACACCTTCAGAACTTCAGAACTTCAGACTCCATAGCAGCTGATACTGAAAGCAATCGTTTGCATGTCCAGCACATAAATCAGTAGAGATATTAGCAAAGCAATGAAGCCTCATCGTGGAAATGAAGGAAAAGATTTTCATCTCCTAAAAGTTCATTTGTTTGAAGGAGGATGTGGCCTGCTGGGCAGGACTGCAGCTGCCGAATTGGAAATAGTGGCCTAGCCATGAGCTCTGCCATCGACCTGTGGGTGTGCTTAGACACACCGTTCCTCCCTGTGCAAACAGATGCATGAGCAAGTTGCCTGAGGAAATGACTTCAGGAGCAAGCAGCACGCTGTCGTTGGTAAAACCCACAGTGCAAACCAGAAAGACATCCACACTTTCTCATCCGTGCCCTGCTTTCAGCCGTAGCGGTGTTAATGGTGCACCCATGACTTGGGTGTTGCCATAAAATGGCCCAGGGCTGTGCTGGGCTGTGTGTTGGTTGGTGGGCAGTTGTTGCTGGGTGTCTGTGGTGGGTGGCAAGTCATTGCATTGCATATATATATATACATATATATATATATTTCCATTCTCCTACCTTAGCAAATAGCTTTTATCCCAACCCACGAATTCTATTTGCTTCCAGCTCCCTCCCTCGTCCCAGCTGGGGGCAGTGAGCACACAGTGCTGGGCTGCTGCCGGCTCACAGCACAGCCAGCTGCCAGGAGCACTTCTCTCAGATCCCTCAAGTGCTATTCTTAGAAAAGGAAGGTAAATACTCCTGACTTGTCATTAAACCTAAAACTCCCAGAAATGCCATCAGCCACGGGCACACGTCATGCTTTCGCTGTTCCTCTTTCACTGAACCACCTCTGGAGGGATAACCCTGTCAGTGCAGAGAATTATGCTGCAGCTGAGATTTATGTGTGCACCATAGGCCCAGAGGTTCTCCCTCACGCTCCTGTGCCATCGGGCTCTGCGTTGCCGGCTTTGTATGTTAGATGTGGCACGAGCATTTTTTCCTAACTACTTCATGCACATTGCTTTGTGGTTGTCTCATGTCCTCCGGCTCTTTGGCTTCAGGACACAGACAGGCCGCTGCCTCCTCCCTCATACACCATTAATTATTTTGCAAATTCCTCACGGCCCCTTCCCTTCCTTTCAGAAGGTGATCCCAATGTTTTCAGCCACTAGAGGTCACAGGCTGGACACACAATGCCTGTGTGCCAGGTGTGGGGGCCTCGGGACCTGACCCTCATCCGCGGGAGCTCATTAAACATTAACTAGAAAACAAACAAATAAGTAAGCAAAAACCCCCCCGAAAAAGAAAAACCGACACTCCCACCCCATGTCAAAAATCAACGCTGTCCCTTTAAGGGCGAGCGCCCACCCCTCATCACCTCCACCTCCCCCGGTACGCCCCGCCCCCATGACATCATCCCGCCTCCCGATTGGCTGTCCGCCCCGTCAGGCAGGAGCCGCCAGCCCCGCCCCGCCCCCTCGCCCTGCCTCGGGCCCGTTAGCTTCCCCAGGTGCTCGCAGCTCATTGGTCGGCGGCGGTGGCGCTCACCGGCGCCTCTCCGCTCCGATTGGCTGAGCCGGCGGGGCAGGGAGGCGCGGGGCGGGCGCTTCCGCGGTTGCGAGGCGCCGGGCGGCGGTGGCGAGGCCGGGCTGCCCGCTTGGGGGAAGCGCCTTGTCGGCGGGCGGCGGCTCCGCCAGAGGCGGGCGGACTCGGGGCGAGATGGAGCCGTGAGCGGGTGAGTACGGAGCTGCGCTTCGGCCGGCGGCTGCCAGGCGACCCGGCAGCAAAGAAAGGGAGCGCGGTGGGGGGAGGGCTCGCGGGGCCTCACCTCAGGGCGGCCGTCGGCGGAGGAGGGCGCGGCGCTCGGCCCCCCTGCGCCCCCCGCCCCGTGGGCGCCGCTGCTTCGCGCCGACCCCTCCCCGCCCGCTGCCCCTCGGAGGGGCCGTCCCTCCCTTTTCTCCCCTCTTTTTCAGGGTTGGGAGCGGTGACAGCGGTGTGCCGGGCTCCTGCCCCTCCCGCCGCTCCGTGCCCGCGTTCCGCCGGGTTCGTTTTTCCCAGCGATGCTCGTCCGCCTCTTAGCTGCGCGCTCAGGGCGCTCCGAGGCGGAGGCATCCCTACCCCGCAGTGAAATCTTGTGTGAGAGGGGCGTGTCGCTTCAGGCGCACGGATGGAAGCTCGGGCCGTCCGCTTCCTAAGTGGAAATAACCCTCCCGAGGCCTCCCGCGTGCTGCGTCGGTGTTTCTTTATTCTGCATCACGCCGACTTGGTGCTAACGTGGTCCTGCGTGGTTCTGCCAATCGAGACGAGTGGGCTGAGTAAGGACTTTCAGGTTTGATGTTGCCGTACCACTTCCTTTTTGTGTCCTACGTGTCCGGGCAGCGTCAGGCCCTCTGCCATGGAACCGCATGGATACCTGCCCTCAGCTGTAAATGCATTCACAGCCTTCCCCTTGAAATCTGGGAACCTTGAGAAAATTCAGCCTGCAATTCTGCCTTTATTTTAAACTTGCCTTTGACATTCGGTGTGAGTTAGTCATGCTGTAGGTGGGTTTGTGTTTTTTTCCAGATTTGCACTGATTTTACTTTCACATTGGTTTTACTTTCTTCTACCCAGACAAGTCATGAATTCGCTATCCCTGGAGGTTCAAGGCCAGGTTGGATGGGTTTCTGGGCAACTGAGCTGATGGGTGGCAGCCATGCCTATGGCACAGGATGGGACTGCATGGGCTTTGAGGTCCCTTCCAACCCAACCATTCAGTGATAAATACAAAAACTTTCAATATTGACTTCAAAGTATACCTTACTGCCACCAGTAAAATGTTTTAATGACACTGTTAGAATCCATACCCCAGAACTGACAGATCTGTAATGCTTTTGAGTCTTACTGAGTACGTAGCTTGCTCTGAAAGTAGTGGCTCCTATTTATTTCCATGGAAACTATGACAGATCCAAGTAGCACAATAACACTGTTTGATAGAGCAAATTCTCTGCTACCAAATGCTATTTTTCAATATAGTTACCATCATTAGCAATGCGTTTTTGCCAGCGATGAGCAACAGCCTCCATGCTGCACACTAGTGGAGGTTGCTGCTGCTATTGCCATTGTTCAAACACACCACCCACCACCTCTCCACCTCTCTGTGGACACATCCACTGTTTGGTCACCTTCAGCATTCAGCAAGCATCAAAGAGTGTCAGTGTGTGCCATGTTTTCCACATGGGGGAATTAGTAACACACTTCACTTCATGTACACTTTCATATCAGATGCCATTTTGTCAGACTGCCCCTCTGCTGCCCTCTGTCACACAGCAACAAAACGTGACGGGATATTGGTGTGAAGGTTCAACCTCTACTGTCATACCATCAATGTCTGCCTCTGATGTCGTGGGCCAACATTATAAAACAGGAGGCGTTACTTTTGGAGCAGCTCTTGTATTTTCCAAAAACAACGGGATAATTTCTGAATAGCAGATGAGTGGGCACCCATTTGTTCCTGTTTGCTGCAGTGATGAAATGAGTGATTTGATAACTGTGATTAAATAGAATCTAAAAACAGATGTAAAAATAAGCGTATGATCTGAAGCTGACTGTGAGCTCCTTTTCTGTGCTTTAGGTTGGAGCTTTCTGCTTGAAGGAGAAAGACACTTGGGGCTTTTTACACGTGGGCAAATTTTCCAATTTTCCCTTCTTAATCTCCAGATGTTAACTCACCGAGTCCCTCCTCGCTTATAATTTAGATACCAAATGTGAATCACAGAATGGCCTGGGTTGAAAAGGACCACAATGATCATCTAGTTTCAACCCCCCTGCTGTGTGCAGGGTCGCCAACCACCAGAGCAGGCTGCCCAGAGCCACATCTAGCCTGGCCTTGAATGCCTCCAGGGATGGGGCATCCACAACCTCCTTGGGTAACCTGTTCCAGTCAATAGGAGAGACGAGTGAAATATTGCCAGTTGTGGCTTCTTGGCATTGCACTGTGTATCAAATGTGAGTGGCATTGTGTTGCCTGATTCCAGCAGCGGCAGAAGCAGCTGCTGCATCTATTTAGCTCAAACTAAAACATCCTCACTCTTAACATCGCACAGGGAAAGGGCCCCATGGAAATCCTTATGCAATGAGTGGACCATTAAATAAAGTGCAAAGAGACTGAGTACGGGAGACATTTTTACGTGGGGCTAAGAGAATGTGGCAGTCATCCAAAGCAGTTTTTCATAGACTGATGAATTTTCTTCCCCTTGATTACGGAAATAATAAGAAACTTGGGTTTGAGGAGAAGTGCTTCCTCGTGACTGTGTTTTATAGCTCCAACTTAGGCTGATATGCTAAAGCAGCAGCATTGTCACAGACCCTCTCACCTTTGAATCTCCAGGTGAGATATACATACAGGCAATCAAAATACCCCTTAATTTAATAATAATAGAGAAGCCCTGCTGGATTGCCTGGACTGTTGAGCCACAATGACATCACTGTGTGGTTTTGGTGGGGGCTGCTCTATTTGTAGGGGAGGATCAGAACAGAAGGGATTGGATGTTAGAGAAAAAGCAGATAAATTCTTAGCACGTGTTCATACGTTATCACAAGATGAATTGCTACACACGTTTGGAATGTGTGAGCTGTCTCTGTCTATGCTTTCTCCCCAAAAGCACGATTTGTAGCAATTCCCAGAGGTTTGTCCCTTTACTGTGTATGCCCAGCTGTCCTTCCTCTATTCTGGGTGACAGAACACGGCTGTGTCAGTGTCTGTTTACTGCTGGTAACTCAGTCGCATGATTAAGATCCCTTTTGAAGAGCACAGCTAATTTCCTCTGTGTAAAAAGAGGCAACAATTAGTACATCTTATTACGGTTATGCAATACTCTTCCTTTAAAGAATTATCAGCCGTGTCCCGAGGGTCAGTGTCTTTTCCTGTTGAAGAGGAAGCAGAAAAAGCAACTGTTCAGCAGCCTGAAACTGTCAAACACCTACTCTGGGGAAAGGCAAATCTAATTATTTCCTGCTGGACACATTGCTGAGCCGAGGCTGAAAACAGAGGATGTGGTTACACAGACGTCTCTCTTGGTGTTGGGGCTGGCTTAAGCTGCTCGTATTCCCATCTGCTTTTTTATTTATTTTTTTTTTCCCCACTGTTCTCTGTCTCCTCAGCAGAGATGTGTGGCTGGGGGCTGCCTGTTGTGCCGCATCTCAGGGCCTGTTTTCGACCTCTGTAGGTTTTGTTGCCCCCCCCAAGCTCCCAAAATCAGCGCTGGGGGATGGCAGAAGAATCACACAGCTGGAGCTGAGCGGAGGGCTGCAGGGATGGTGAGAAAGCACTGCAGCTAAAAGGAACGCTGTAAGAACCATAGCCTACAACTGTCCCTAGCAGCCTTCTTTTATGTCCGTGTGACAAATAGATGGAGTGGCTGGGCTGGTGGCAGTTTGCAGCCTCTCTTCTTTTGTCGGATGCTGTGGTGGTGCTTGGGGAGTTTGTGTGTGGTTGGTGTGTGTGTTTCACCTTCCCTCCTTTGAGTGCTTTATGGAGTACAAACACTGCGGAGCGGCTTCTTTGAGGGAAATGAATGGCACTGGGGTGAGGACAGTTTACATTACCAGGCTTAGGTATGTCGCTGAGGCCAGGCAATGTGCTGAGACTTTTAAACACGGGTCCTCCTCGTGGAGGGCATATGAGGCGTGCAGCGAACACAGCAACCCGGCATCCGCATGGCGCGGTGTTTGCAGACAGCAGGAAACAGTGCCAGGAGCAGCAGATCGCTTTCCTTTCATCTTGTTCTGTTCCTGATCTGAGGTGCTTATTTTCCACGCAGATAAATCTGAGAGTTTGTCAGTGAGCAAAGTGCTGCAGTTGTTGAAATTGGATTGTTTTCTGTTTCAGAAACTGAAGGAATTAATTAAGTTTCCGCAGTGTTCCTTTCTCCCTACCTCTCCCTTTTTCCTGCCTGTGTCCAATCTCGTTGTTCTTGTGTGAAGAAACACTTTGGATTTAGGCACACTTCCCTGTCAGAATGTAAAAATTAATACGTAATCACAAATCTTTGTAAATCTTGAAAGCTAAAGGCTGAGCTTTTTACTGGGGGGTTTCTTTTGCTCCCTGATCTCGTGCCATTTATCTGCTTTTGCTCTCCTGCCGCCAACCAGCATGTCAGCTACATCTACTTATCCTTCCTAATGAAGCTGTGCTCCCTCCTTCAGCTCGCTCTGCCTCTGCTGATCCAGAGGAGCTGGGCTTTCGTGGAGCACAGCAGAAGCAGCAGGCACTGGTGCTGCATGCACTGGCAGCTTGTTTGTAAACAGCTGACTGCGGGGGACCTGCCTCTGTGGAAGTTCCTAAACCACTGAAATAAGAGCTTTCCCCTGGATGTAGTCAGGAGCTGCTGCTGCTGCTGTCTCTGCTGTGGGTGCGTAGTAAAGTGCATACATCTATTTTCCCATTCTTCAGTGAGACAAATAAATGTGCTGACTACACATTGTTTTCAGAGCCCTCCATGTTAGGGGAATAAGGGACCGAAACAGCGGGTCTTGTTTCGTAAAGTTAAGTTTGTTTTGTGACAAGAGTCTGCTTCACTGATTGGGTCAGCCTCAAAGTAATGCTTCCTGTAACGTGTGGCAGTTGTGACTGGTTGCTGGCATGCTAGGGAGCAGTCTCTGAATGCTGCAGCTCTTTGAGTTCTGCTCTTTCCAGGGCTCAGTAGAGACACTGAAGATGTCTTCATTGCCTGGTGGATCAATACGGCTGACACCCTGCTTAGCCCTGCTCAAATGAGATCATCCTTTACATGCAGCCATATCCATGTTATGATGAACTCATTCTTTCTGCAGCTGTTTATAAGTAGGAAGGTACAGGTCTAAGCAAAGTTCAGACAGGATTCACTTTCTGTCGATGATTACAAGGAAACTTTCTCTCCTTCGAAAGGAAACTGTTACAGAAGCATCCGTGGGCTCTACTTGGATGATTTCTTACTTTCTTTCCTTATTTTCTCTCCCCTTCCCCCCCAGTTTTATAACAATATAAGAAGTTTGCCAGGAGTATGTGATTGCAGCCTCTAGATTTATTTCCGTCGCAGAGCGTACAATGGGCATAGTTTATGATGTTTTCAATCCTAGGTGAGAGGGCCAAGTTAATGTTAACCCAAATATAACCATCTCTCTAAATTCTCTCCCACTTGTCCAAGCAGACCTGCTTTACAGGATCAGATCACCGTGAATATGAATCTTTTGAAAGCCTCTGTCCGAGGGGTAACACAACTGCCCACCCACTGAAGGTGGGCTCTGAACCCTGCACTGCTGTGGTCGTGTCAAGCTTGTGAATCATGTCAGTGTGTTTCTGAGCTGCTCAAACCCCAAGACACCAATGAAGGCCATACGCCATTGTAATCACTGCAATAGCAGCCATTTGGCTTGAACATGTAAACACTGACGTATAAACATTTCCACTGGATGGAGAAGTTTATCAGCAAGAAGAGACTTCTGCATTTCTCGGAGATGACACTATTTTTTCTTCAGAAAATCTAGGACGGTAGAATTTTCCTGCCTTGACCTTGTAGTCAGAGGAAAAAGGAGGGCAGGAGGAGTGTTTTGATTGTTCTGTAAGCAAAGGGCTATAAAAGCAGTGTAGCTGTGGAATTTTGCCAAAAAATATTTCAGTTATCAGATGAATCTTTACTCACTGGTTGTAAAGTAGAAGGAACAGTTAAGAGCTCATTTTCATTGCAGTTGTGGGGCTGTTTTGGTCAATTTTTGTAAAGTTTGACTTGATAATTTGAAGGCAGAGCGCGTCTGTGTTATTCCATCTTCAAGTGGGATTAAAATTCCAGGGGAAGGGGTGACTGAATAAGGCTAACAATAAGGCTGTATTCTGTAGCATCTCTTATTTTGAATGGCACGCAGATTAGGAGAGAAGATTGGTGACTGTCCATGCCTGTGGCACACCAGTTTATCTCCTGTGTTGGGTTCAGCTGACAGCAGTAAATCGTATGTTGCAATGGTTTAACCACCTGCTTAGATTGAGCAGGAACTTCCTTGGCAAATAGGACTGAAAGTTTTAAGGTTGACCTTTTATTGTCTGGAGTGTGTGGGATAAAACTAGTTCTTAGCTGAGAAAGGAGGATGAATGCAGGCTGTCCCAGAGAATTACGTATAAGAGGGAGATCATCGGCCTCCTCATGTGTCCAGAGATCCTGGAAATGTTGGAAAGTAAGGAGAGGTAAATAAACTGTGGCAAGGAAGTGACTGAGAACGTGGATCTGAAGTGCTGGAAATGAGTTGGAGCAGCGTGATGGTTGTCCAGCTTTATCAGCACTGCTGCAGTCTTAAATTGGAAGAGATTATCCTGTGAGCCACGATTATGGGAAGTTAGGGACTGGTCAGCAGGAGTCTTAGAATGAAATGCATCCCTTCACTTCTCTGTGCTTTCAAATGGGAGAAGTGTTTTCAGGAGCACTCGGGTCCCCCATACAAACAAAAAAAAAATCAGTCACTGGTAATTTGTGGTTTAATAAAGCAAAAAACCAACCACAGTGTTGTATCACAAACCACCATTCAGTACCTCCATTTTGATGGTGTGTGCTCACTGCTGTCAGAAGGTGGCTCTGGGAACGTCCTTGCATTTCAGGAAATCTAAGATCCGCTCTGTTAAAAAGCACAGTTTAAATTTATAAGGTTTTACATTCTTTCACTATTGTCATATCTTACAGTTGTATCAATTTGGCAGCTTTATGTTATAAAACAAACAAACAAAAACTCTCGTTTTGGGTTCCCACAGTAGACTGAGCTTCCAATTACTTTGGAAGTAATTCTAAACATTAGTTGTTGGTGAGTACTGTCAGAGGTGGCAGAATGACCTGTTGATTCTGTGGCAGAGCTGTGATTAATGTAGTGCTGATGTGTTTTATTCAAAGAAAAACTGAACCTTTCTCAGTGAAAGGTATCATAAGTTCTGAAGCTGGACTGTCTTTCCTTTTTTAAAAAAATTTGTATCAGTATTGTAAATCCCTTCTCCTACAAATTGTTAATTAGATGAGAATTGGCCAAGTAGATGTGCAATTCATTACTGGTATCAGAGAGTTCTTGCAAATGTTGATACTCTGATTATCCAAGCATCTAGCTGTGGTTGTTCTTTCTTCACTCCAATCAGTGTAATTGGCTTTATCCCTTCACATATTAGTGTCATATAGCACAGCTCATTCTCTCTCTCTTTTTTTTCCTTTCTCTCCCCACTCCAGCTACATTAAAGCTTGTGCTAAGCCCCTTAGGTCTGAAGTTTGTATTTGGGGAGGTTGCTGGGTTTCTTGTTTCCTCCTATTGACAGGATATTATAGCATCCCAACTACACTTCTGTGTTCCCACGGAGTGAGTGGTGCTGTTGTCTGAGAAGCCCTGATGTCTGAAAAGCCCAGAGGTGAAAATGGAATGGATACTCAAGATTAAAACCTTCCTGTGATTTGTTTTGTGGTGTTTTTTTTTTTGTTAAATGTGGCTAAGGAAGCAGAAATGAAAGTACATCACACATCAACTTCTGACCCCTCTATATTGCTGTTTGAAAGAGGTTTTCCAGAGCCTCTGAAGTAATTATTTTCTAGCTAAGCGTGGCTGTCTTAAAAAATATTGCCAAAGAAAAATGGTTGTGCTACCTCAGTACACTTGTGAAGTTTTGAGATGGGATGATTCTCTTCTCCTCTTTATCCCGGACTCCCATGGCAGTCTTGACAAATCTACAGAATGTACTTTTGTTTCTTTCCTTTTTTTTTTTTTTTTAACCTTTCCCTGTTTTTATTTGGCTTGACTACATGGTGTAATAAACTAGTCATAACAGTCTCCAACTTCTACCATCCAGTGTTTGAGGAAATATTTCGGTACAAGGACAGGAAGATTGAGTGTATCATCTGCCGAGTATTCTGGCTTAGTAAATCTCAAACAATGCATTCTTCAGAACTGACATACCAATAGTACTGCAGTGCAAGTTCTGCTGTGGAAGTAGCATGGATGTGTGTATATCAGCGTGGCAGTCTCCGTTTTCAATCCAACTTTCTTGGAATATGCCAGCTTAATAAAAGGCAGTGGGAAAATAGGGACCCAGATATGACTTGCTCCTTACTCTTAAGGGGAAGAATGGGCTGTGTGTGTGTGTTTGTGTTTTGAAGATCCCTAATTATGTGTCCTGTTTTCCATTTCAGTGACTGGAGAGAGAGCTGCTGGCATGGAAGTGAGCTGGGTTTGCTCGTGGGAACTCTGAGTAAGGTATGTATTATGTTCCCTTTGTTGTCTTCAGTCTGCACCTTTTGTTCTGATGCGTTGAACTGAAATTTACTTGTGGTCACTGATAGTGAGGTTTAGTAGTGTGCTGAAGGTGGAGTATCTTGAATTTGTGCTAGTGCTAGGCACCATCATCTATCCAGTGAGGACTTTGTAATGTTGAGTATAAATGTCCTCTTGTGGCCCTTTCATTGTTGCCTAAAAATTAGTCCTGTTTGTTGCAGGTTAGCTTATACTGTATTGCAAACTTTTCTGCCCGTGTGTCTTTTTGTAATGGCTCTTACATATCTGGACTGATTTAATCAAGTCTGCAACGCCAGGCAATTGCACTATACTGTAAAATTGCAGTGTCTTCCAAGCTGTGACTGAGATTACCACGATACAGTAGTGTCCAAAGAAGAGAATGATATATTCAGACGTTATCTGTGGTCCCAGGCTGAGTCTTACAGCAAAGAACAGAAAATGTTATAATCTATTCTAGCACTGGAACATGTCTTGTTTTAGATGTCCTTTCTGTGCTGGCTCTTGGTATTGCTGCTTCAGAGATGTTGGTCTTTTTTTCTGTAGGGGAGGTTGAGTTTGTTATCCTTTGAGTTGACAAAGAACAACAGCAGCAGTAGCAATACTCCACACCAGCATCACCCTGACATGTTCTTTACCCACATCCATTAAATTTATGCGTCGGGAAGCAGCTCTTGAGTATTTAAGATTTCTTTTCAATAAACTACTTAGCTCAGACAAGGGAGCAGTATTGATGTGTGCTTCTGAGTGAATTACTGAAGAAAAATCTATTTTTCAGTAGTGGAGAAAGCTGGGATTGGAAAGTCAGCCCTCGCAGGGGAAAAAGGGTAATAAAAACACCTGGTAATTCAGTTGCAATTGCTGGACTTCCACTTAAATGAATGTCACACAAGGTAGCTGCATTAGGAGGTGCCAGTAAAATTCAAAGAAATTTGTATTCCTCACCCAGCCTGCATTGATGGGGAGGAGAAGTGAAGTCCTTTCAGTTTGGTCTAATTTTTGTAGACAGCCTGTGCTGTCATGACTAAAGAATGCAGCTGGGGTCAGAAAACTTCTTGCAGTCTGTTTCAGGCTTTGGTTTCACAGTAGGCCAAACGTAGGCTAACTGAAAGCTGCTGCTTGTCAGTGGGCCTGTTCCTCTGGTTTTGGTGGTTTTTGTTTTTTTAAAAAATTTTTGTATTGTATCTAATGAACCTGTGGTTCCAGGTTTCAGATAGTTAGTGTTGTAGAGGACAACCATTTTTTAAGGTGTAGCTTTAGCTTTCCATCAAGAACCGAGCTGTTCTGCTTTGTGGCTGTAGTCACTGGATTTGAAGCATAGCAAGTAAGAATTTACAGATGAAATGGGAAAATGTAATGCATACATGGACTTATGTATTCTCCATCGTAATGCATGATCACACTGAAGTAGGTACAATGTTAAAATATTCTCTTACTCACACAAATGACTTGCCAGAAAGCCTTTCCATAAATTCCTTAGGATAGTTCAAGTGCTGCAGTTTTGTCTGCTCCTTCATGCTAATAAGAATACTTGTACCATGAGATCGTTTGGGAGCTGAACGGGTTGAAATGAAACTACTTTTCCTTTATGGCTTTTTTTCTTTTACAATGTATTTTCCTTTTGGTTAGTCTAGATTAGTTCCCTGAGCTATTTCAACCTCCTTACCCAAGTCGCTCATCTGTTATGCCCTAGGTACTTGAAGATCTGTCCCAAAGTTAAAATCTTCAGTTTGAAAGCTTATTGTTTCTTGGGAAATCTTATTTCCAAACTCTTCTTGTCCACTTACTTTCTCTTTCAAATCCACCCTGAGTGCATATTCAACAGGAGCTGCTTCATTCTTCCTTGGCCCCTGAGTTTTCCTGCCATGAATTCCTGAGTCGAAGCTTGTATGTGGCACAGACCTTCAGCATTCTCTTTTCTAGTTTGCTTCAGCCTTCTTGCTGCCAGTGATTGCTGTTGCCACATGCCTTTCACTGCTGTCTGGGTCAAATCTTTAGCTTCATCTGCTTGTCCCTATGGAGGGACAGGAGGAATGCCTTGCTTCTTACATGTGGGAAAACTTAAAAAACGCACCGATGACAACTGCAGGAAAATCAACAGAAAGTGTTGAAAAACAGGCATAGGACAGTCCTTTTCTAAGCACTCCACAGTTCATCGTGCATCTCTTTGGCACCAGTGCTAGCCTGAACAGCTTGCTCCCCTTCAGTGCTCCCTCTGTTTTGCTGGCATAGCTTATTTTGTGGCCATGGTGAGCCACTCTGGGGAACAGAGCCTCCTGGAAAGAAGTGGTTTTTGCTAGCTTATTTTTCATCTGATCTAGTACATGTTGTCTCCATAAGATTTATGCTAGTTTCACAATGAGGAAGGTATGAGAGTGGGAATGTGTAGCAGACTGCTTAAGTTGGCACTGCTTCTGGATGTTTAAGTGTGCTCTTTGACATTACCGTTGAGTTGATCTTTCAGCAAGCTGCTGTTGCAAAGGCTGGTCAAACCTCCAGGCATCTGTGCACTCCTGCTTCTTCCTTTGCATCAGAGTTGGCTGTTTGTGCAGCCACAGGGCACGTAGCTAAATGATTCCTGTAGAAAATGGTTTCTCATCTTTTGCAGAGTTAGTCGTCCGCTGTTTCAGTTGACCAGAGTCGCTCTGTGGGTGTACGAAAAGATGGGCAGAAGAGAAGCAGCAGGAACCAAGAGCTCAGTAGGAGAAGGCTGGATTCCTTTTAGCTATCAAGTTGAGCTGTATCATGACCAACACCTAAAATATACCAGCGTAGCCACTGACGCAGGAGATCAGAACATCACGTCTTTTTTGCTCACTTGCATTCTTTGAACCTCAGTGAAAATTGTTTCTTCTTTAGTGGCTATCATCTTTACTCTCACAAATTGGGTGGTGAATTCGACACAGTGGTTTAAGGCTCAGTGTCCCATGGAAGCAGAAGGCTGTCTGCCTCATTCATTCTTTGGGCTTGAATAAGAACTCTTAAAATTGGTGGGGAGTTGATTTTTTTTGAGCAGAGATTGTTTATTATAAATACCATTGTGATTCTTAAAACTAGTTTTCATATTATCTTCAGCATAGCCAGAGTTCCTCTGAGTCTGAAAGCCACCAATTTCCTCCAAATGTATATTGAATCATGAAAAGTATTTCTTAAACATCTGGAATGCAAAACTGCATTTCTTGGCCAGTAATTTGTGGTTTTAAGAAATGAATAGTTGTTAACAATTTTTGAAAACCTCTTAAAGACTTCTATCACTGCTGGACTGAGTAGAATGAAAGCTAGTACCTTATGAAGAAAATATTTATGGCATGGAAAATATGGTTCTTGATGATGAGGTCTTTAAAATCATGTGGGAGGCTGTGTGCAGGGCCTGAGCAGTGCAGTGGCAGTTAGGATGCTGTTGCTTTGCATTAGACATGTTCTTTGGATCCTTTTCCTCTCAAGTCCTAACATCTCTATACAGATGTTCATGCTTTTTGCCTGATAAGATTCCTTGCTGTTTTCTTGCTAGCCTGTACGTGTCTTTTGACTCTCGTAGAGATAGATTTGCTGGAGGCAATAGTATAGAGGCTTCTGGTGGTGATTCATGGTGATTTAAAATTGGCCTCTCTCACTGTAGGGTTACTGGCCCTGCACAGATTCAGTGTTCTTTGGCTCCAGATAGGAAGTTGTACCCATCCATTTCTTATCAACATCTTTGTTCATGTGTTGCAAACTTTGGATTTTTAATGGAAGTGTTGTAGGATAGTAGCTTGTGATAATGCTAAAATGGACAGTTTACACCTTCAAATTATTGGTTCTAATCCAGAAGAAATGATTACTTCTTGTCTGTTGTTGCCCAATCCCCTCAGTTAGTGTGAAAATGAGGGAAGCTGCCTGACCCACTTAACTCCATGTGAATTGCCTTTGCATATGTGTTAAAATGCCATAATCTAAGATCCCTCTTTAGCACTCTGTAGTTTTGTTCATTAACTTAACGATATAGTCTTGGAGATCAGTCTGTTTGTGACTTTCTTTGGTATCTGAAGAGAAAGAGAATCACCTGACTGGTTTCACTCTGATCCTTGCAGCATCTCAAGCTAATGAGGTATTCTGGCTTACATCTGCTGCAGGCATCAGTTATCCTTTCTAGTTGTTATTCTTTTTATTTGTATAATACCTGGGAGTATAGTTGCCTTTGGACATGACACATCATTGACTTCCCTTCTTATTTGTTTCAAACAGCAGCCACTTAAAGCCATTTTGCCCTAAGATTGCCTCTTTTCCTGACCAGATGATCTCATGTGGTAAGATCATTTAGAAGAAGGGTGCTCTTAAATTTAAAGTGAAAACTATTTTCTCAAAATAACCCAGTTGCACACACAAGCTGTTGCTGTTAGCTGCTGGAGGTTGCTTAGCAATTCTTAAATTGGTAGGCAATTGCCATTACCCTGACAACTCAGCCCCCAAAATGCAAACGAGAGAGTTCTTTATGGAGGTGTCCTTGCTTGATTTGAGAACTGTGCTGTGCATTTTCCTTTTTTTTATTTTTCTTCTGTACCCTCCTGATTTTTATTGATTTGTTTTTTAAATTCCTTGGAGGTTTTACTTTGGTTGTTGAGGCTTTGTGTTAAGGAAGGCGGTGCTGTTTTTTGGTTTAAATACTCCGTGTCAAGATGTTAATTACACCATGAGCATGTGAGTGTTGCTGAAGTCAAGGAATCTAATGCATAAAGACTTAGTGTGTGTGTTCTTGTTCATCATGAGTGTTGGACAGGTGAACTACATAACACTTTAAGGTTACACTCCTACCAGAAATAGCCATCCTGATTTCTTTTTCATTTTTTTGTACCCCATTCTCTCTCATTCTTACCCAGTTGCGTGGCTGAGTGGTAAACCAGATCAGGAACTGGTGCAGATTACAACTACCAATTTGTATGTGTGTGGCCAGGTCAGGTTTAACCTGGATCAGTTCCTTGATCTGGTTCAGCCTGTGCTGGCCAGCGGGAGGTGAGGAATGAGCAGGCTGGACTGTCATAGGCAATATCAGTGCAGTGTCTAATCAGAGGATGTGGTCTTACGATAAAACTGAATTGATGTATGCAATCTCTTGCCAAAAGGGGTGGTCTTGGATGCATGCCTTTGGTTGCTTGCTTGTGCCATTGTTGATGCTTGTCTTGCCTTATGGTGGGCTGATTAATGGAGCTAAAATGGCAGGCAACATCCTAAGTCTCCATCCCACCACCCCCCAGTCGTCTTTCGACTTGGCTCCATGAGCTAACTCACTGCAAGTCAGACAGGTTTCAGTACTGCATGTATCTGTGTTGTTTCCCTTTTACCTCGTTGGCCCTGAGCTATCCGTTAGGGATTCTGCACGAGAGCAGCTCTGCAAGAAGTTTCAGTATGTAATTTTGTAATGTGGTGAACACAAAGTAGTGTACTTTATCACCAGGGAGTAAGATTTACCGTGTGTTTGGTGTGATAATGACATTGGGATGGCAAGAGGATCCACCTATAAAGAGCAATTTGATTTTTATAAAGATCTTTTGCCAAACATTCACATTGGATGTGGTTTTTAATCTTCTGCCTTGCTCACAAATGACTCTGCCGTGTTTGTCTGTCTGAAATTGAAGTCTGTTAGATGCCTTTGGAAGTCAGAAAGGGATGAAAATTATATATGTATTTCAAAGCAGCATCTAATGTTTCTTTAGAGTGGTTCCATCTTCCTAGGGCTCTACTCTTGTGTTGTTGAGGCAATGGTGTTGTGCTTTATAGCAATGTAATGTGAGCACTCCTGACTCCTGAGAGCTTGTTGTTGTCCCTGCCTTATGGTGATATGCTGTGTATGTAGTTGGCAGTGGGGAATGGATTCTTCTGAATAACCCAGGAAAAACTCATTATCATATTGAATTGATTCCCCATTTGGAAAAGAGGTAGCTCAAGGACAGAAAGGAGCAACTGGACAGTGGAGGACTTGAGTATTGCTTAAGCTGATGTTACGTGTGGGGAATCATAGCCCCATGTTCTAGAACCAGCTGGAAATGATAAAATAAAGCAAAATGCTTTATCTGGTTATCTGGCTAGCAACAGATCTGAATCCTTGAGAGTGCTCTCCCTGAAGCCCTCGTGGAGTAGAAGAATTGCTTGCTTTACAGGCTGTCCATCAGCTTCTGCGTGACTCATTTAAAGATCTTTATGGTATGGAACATTTCTCTATGGGAAAGATTCTAATCTGTTCGAAAATGACAGACAAAAAACATCTTAAAATTTTAATTGGGCTCTAAGTATTAGTGTGTGTAACCAATTGATCATTCTACAATGACACTTTAAGAGTGGTATGACTGTCTGGGAAGTCTAATAGCAGCCTTGCTGTTGGTTACAGAGAAGGATTCCATGCTTTTCACAGGAGATCTGTGACTTCAAACTAATGAGACATGGATGGCTATAAATCCTCAAAGCATCTTCCTAATCCCTGTATGCCCTCATCAGGCTTGTAATTGAGAACACCAGAATCAAACCCACCCAATTACAACATTTCCTATAGTTTGGTGGACAACAGGCATTTATTATTTTCTTAAATGGGGATACGTTGCATATTGTTAAGTTGTGGCATTGATCTGGAAAAAGTTCTTTTTCCCTTAGGTAGTGGCTAGATGTATGGAAGTACTAGTAATGTAGGCAGGTTCTGTCCTTACACCACAAGCATTGGTGTGGCTGCATGGCACACTGATTTATCAGAGGTTATCCAAAGGTTTGGTTTTACATTGATAAACCAATGAGAAACCTCATCCACGTGTTTCTGCAGATCTTTATCCTGGCCAGAAATGGGAGAGGATGTGGAGGATGCAGGATTTCTTCATTCCTTTAACGGTTCATTTCAGTTGAGCTTTGAGCTGCATCCCTACTTGCTGGTGCAACAGAGGACTTGGTGAAAGGGGAAGAATGAATGTTCAGGCAAGGGACAGCAAGAGTTTCTTAAACTGTGTTACTTTCAGCGTGGACAGACATTGACTGACATGCCAACCCAGAGTAGGAAGATGCCTTCCATCTCTTCCATCTTCTTCATGAGTTAGGAAACCTGCAACTTCTCAGGTGCAGTTCTTGCAATGATCCAAGCCTTGTGCTGGAGCTCTTCAAGGCAATTTGCTGGAGAAACTCTGGTTTATAATCCCAGTATCCCTAAGCATGGTGTTGCACAGGGTTGCACAGCAGTCTGTTGTACCACAGCTGATCTCCTGCCCTCTTCTCTCTTACGGCTGAACTGAGCTGGGCTGCTTTTGCTGTAGCACGGTACTGTGCCTTTACATAAAGGAGCCATCACTAGATTAGAAAAAGTGATTATTTTACAGCTGTTGTTAAAATATTGTTTGAAATGTGATTTTCCTAGTTTTTACAAATTCCTCTTTAGCAGAAAATCCAGCATGCCAAGAGTTCCTAAGTCCATTTTCTGTCTTCTTAGTTTAGGCAGTTCCTACATATTTGAGCCATTTAAAATTCTTTCTTTTTTTCCCTTGTGAGAAGAGGAAGGAGCTCCTTTTCTAGTGTGGAAATTAAACCTCCTGCCATTTTAATCCTTATGAGGTGGGTGTTAAATGCCAGTCACCTGTCTGTAGATTCAGACCTGACTGCACTTGTGCTCCTGCAGTATCTGACCTAGCCATCATTTGGTACTAGACAAATTTTCTCCAGCACATCTCCTTTAAGAAAACAGATTGGCATTAGCCCCCATAAGACTCCTCCTTTTAGCCCCTTGGCCTCCCATCACTACAAGGATGAGGCCTGGGGTCACTTTTATTGGTCGGAATTTAACTCTTTGCAGCCTTCAGAATGATTACCAAACAATTCAAGTCTATAGCTGAAGGGCGTGCGCTTCTGGGCTTTCTGTATCCATTGCAAAGAGAAGAAGAGCACCAGCCCATTTTATTCTCATTGCAGATTACCGTTAAAATTTGCTCTCAAATGGATGTGAGCGTTATTTGCTTTGGACAGGAAACGTATGAAGAGGGAGGCAGGCACATTCTCGCCAAACTGTAACTGAAGAAATGCAAATACTTCATATGGCAGTAAGCTTTGGCTCAGTCTCGTTTGTTTTGTTATAACAAGCACCAGCTTCAGTTAGTGGTTTTTGTTGTTTTCTTTTTTTCCTCTCCACCCTTCTTTTCCCTGCTTCTCCTCAGATCGTGACATCGGGTCCTGGGAATGAGTGTCTGACAAGAGGAATGAAATAGCATGTATTCATTACCAGTAACTCTTACTGTTGCACCCCGTGTATACTGAACACGTTTTTGAGACAAATGTACCACCACTTAAAACTCTGTTCCACGCGTTACAGAGCAAACATTGCTAACAAATGAAGTACAAAACTGAAATAGAAGCAGGGGGAATGACTATTTGAACTACTTTATCAGCTATTAACGTGTTGAATGTTGTCACATGTGTGCATGTTAACCAAGAGGAGTAAGTGGGGATTCTTAAATAAAAAAAAAGTGTTGTTAAAGATATTTCTCCAAGTTGCTACTTTGAGAGTGGTTTCTGGAAGATCGTCCAGATGTTTTTTACTTGGTTTCTTTGCAGCTAGCCCTGCCTCCATCTTGAAGCTCTGGAAAAACTTTGCTTGATACATGACTGTGGTAGTGCTGGGCTTCAGAGGAGCAGTGTACTAAGAAGCAGGAACCTTTCACCTTCATTAATCAAATCCAAATATGATTGCCCTTGTATACTTATACACTCTGTTACTGTTTAGACTTTAACACAGTAACCATTCCATTGGAGACTTCCAGCTGGTTTGTTTCTGTTTAAATGAGTGAACATAAACAAATTTTAACACGGTGGTGGCTTTTAAATAGTTCTTTAAAGAATTAAGGTAGTATATTTAAAAAAAAATCAAAACTGCTTGTTAGTTTAATCATTTAAACCCCCTTATATATTGCACAATTCAGTTACTGTGGCCGTTTTAGACAGAAAAACTTTTCTGTATACTTCATATGGGGTATTTGTCTTGCATTCTTTTTCACTAGTAGTGAAAGGAGAGGAGAGAACAGGGTAAGAGAATTATTTTTTGAAATTCAAATTACATTATTTGAAAATCCTCATTTGTTGTATTCAGCTGTTCTTTCCAGGTATATTTTGAAGCCTTATTTTGCCTGGCTGGATTTCATATTGACAGTTGTCCTGTTAAAACACCATTGCTGATATAAAAGGAGAGTCATCAAGAGTTCATTAAGATTCTAAATAGACTAACTTCAGTGGAAGCTGGAGTATGGAGACCAACACAATCCACGTTGTTTACCATTCTAGTCCTCTCAAGATTTGGTTCCGAAAGTAGTAACAGCTGAGATTCTCTTAAGTTTTAAAGAGAAAGATATTAACTTGTAGTTTTCATCCATAGTTTTCTCGTGGTGACCCTGTTGGAGGCATAAGCAAGTTTATAAACTTGTGTTCTGCAGGTTTCAGTTAGCGGACATGTTTCAATGGAGAATGATAACACACACGCTCAGTTAAAGAGCCTGTTTCTCAAGAGCGTGGAGGTGCCACAGTGAACTGGAGGTATGGGTTGGGACTCTGCCATGAGATTTACTTTGTGATTTGTCTTGCAGGTTGCCATCACGAAAGCCAAAGTGGATTTCTCCGGCGTGGTGTGCCTGCCCCCTTCCGTCATTGCTGGAAATGGGCTGGACGGAGGAGGGGCTGGCGAAAATGATGATGAGCCGGTGTTGGTGTCCCTTTCGGCGGCCCCCAGCCCTCAGAGCGAAGCTGTTGCCAATGAGCTGCAGGAGCTCTCCTTGCAGCCCGAGCTGACCCTCAGCCTCCACCATGGCCGAAACCCCAACCTTCCTCCGCTCAGCGAAAGGAAGAATGGTAAGTGGTACGGTGAGCTCCATTGCCGGCTCACAGGGAGCGTCGTGGTGTTGATGTGGTACATGTTTGGATGGCAGTGCTGCTTCTTAAAGCGTTTTATTCGTATGAAGAACTAATGATCTGGTGTTGATGAAACCAGTTAGGTTATTGTATTAGATAAACATTAGAAACAACTTCCATGTGATTTGTGGTGACTAGAAGTTTGCAAAGGCCAAGAGAGAATCAAAGGAAGTATTAGCTCTTTCTCAGACTAGAGCCATCAACGATCTGTGAATTTTTCTTGGCCACCTTAGTTTGTACGTTACCAAGGGTGAGTAATCTTTCTCACTGCAAGTGTCTGAAAAGTTCTGTCATACTTGTTGGGAGGAGGGACAAGGCCTTGAGTTAACAATGAAATATCCTACTAGGCACTCTAAGTCCTAGCGTGAGAATGGCCAACATGTTTCTCAAGTTGTGGTTGAACAACATGGATAGCAAACAAAGGAATCCCTTTAACTGTCTCTGGGTGATCAGAATTTTCCATTTTGAGGACACAAACTGTGTGAAGTTCAGGATTTCCAGGCTGCCATGAAACTTTTGTGTATTCAGCCACATCCTGGTAAAACTGATGAAACCATTTGGTAACAGATGGCTTCTGTTTGTGAATTCCTCTTGATCATCTTTCTTTACCCTGTGGGGTATGTGTTGGGGTGGCTCTTGGCAGAATGAAGGGCTTATGTAACTGCTGTAGTGTGAATTGCTTGTTATCAACTGTACGTGCAAGATGCTAGAGACTTCTGGATGCCATGTAGTGTTAGGCATTATATGAATTATACAGGGCTGTGTGTCATAGTGTATTGGAAATGCTACAGAGCTATGGAGTGGTTTTATAGCCAGTACTTGATGTTTATGATAAAGTGATATGGAATATGTGCACTTTAGAAAAGTAGTTTAGATTGGAGGGATACCACACTTGACACGCGTGGTTCCTTGGCTTCAGAAATTAAGCCTGCCCTTCCCTGAAAAGTGTATTAGTGTTTTGCTGGTTGGAAGAATTAATTTAAACCCAAAATATTGTTTCCAGAAGGGTGGCAAAAATTTCCTTGTTCATATACATTATGCCATCGTTCTGTGATTATGGTCATTTTTGAAGGCCTTAGAAGTGGAGAAGTTAGAAATTGCAAGTGCAGAACAAAAAGCTATAGTCATTAATGTTTGCAGGCTTCAAATGATAAGATAAAAGACAACCGATGAGGATAAAGGCTGGTATAACATAATAAAATAAAACAGAATATTAGTCAGCATGGCAGACTCTGATCACAACACATTCCAACTTGTGATAGGCTTGGATGTTTTATATTCATGATGGCAAGGCAATGTTTCTAATTAATTTTAAAGAAAGTAGTTCTGAGCATGGTAGAGGGATTGAAGGCAGCATGGGTAAAGCAAATGATTCTTTGCCTCCACAGCCTGACAGCTAGCCAATTGAATGTGACAATGGGAATTTACTGGAGGTAGGATTCTTCATAGGGAAGGAGGCATAATAAAGGATCCGGGAAGGAGAACAAGCAGTTATTCTTGATATCACAAAGTAAGGGGATGCTAGTACTGGAAACTGATAGGAATACCTAGTTAGGGAAAGGAACCTTGTCCACAGCACTTTGAGTAGATAAAGCCAGGACAAAACAGCATTTGTTATGGTTGGAGAAAAGGATTTTCTTTTACAGAAAACATAAAGTCCATATACAATTCAATAGTTTGGATAGTTTAAAAAATGGCATATTGGGAAAATTTTAGAGAAATCGCTGATTTTCTTTTTCTCTATCAAAATGTTATTTTTTTGGGCTCAACCTCGAAGCTTTGTCGTGGGCTGCCAGCCTACTTGACTGGAATAGGTAAAATACAGCTGGGTTTAAAAATTATATAAAAAATGGAGCAGCTCTGTACATACCTTTTGCCAAAGAAAATGAGGATATTCCCGGAAGTGACTCATGAGGTGGGTCCCTGCTTCTCTATCAGCGCTCAGCTCAACAGCAGCAGTTCTACTGTTGGAGGTGCAGCTTTTCAGACAAGGCATAAAGTCCAAAGTCTCCACTACAGACTACCTGACCTTATCTTCAGATGTATACAGTGTACTTTTCTACCAGGCTGTGATATGTTATGTGTGCTGCTTGTGTGTACATTTGTTCAAGTTCTGTGGGACTGAAAAATACTGCTGAAATGGGGCTATCTGCAAACTTGTCACAACATAAAAGGAGACTTGGCTTAGTGAGTTGTTGAGAGACACAGCTGATGTGTTTTGAGTTGATAGCTAGTTCTCCTAAATGGGAACTTTTCAGCTACCTTGGGGAAAAAGTTGCATACTTGTTGAAAGTATTGAGCTTATGAGGAATCTTTGTTGCTATGCTGTTGATGAAACTATGCTATGCTCCAAACATTTTCAACAACCTTCAGAGATGATCTGCTAGTTGAGATGGCAATCTGCCTGAACGTTTGAGCGATTCTTAATGGTTGCAGAAGCCTATCTTGTGCAGTGAAACTGCTTCTGTGACAATTTGCCAAATTCCAAGTATGAGGAAGATTGAAGACGAGTGGTGGTGGGAAGGGAGGAGATGGTAAAATCCGAGACTTGCTGGAAGCTGCCTATCTGTGTCAAAGGGTCTCCTGGTCGCAGTTCTAGACAGGCATTGCTGACTCACAGCTGCAGGAACTACTTAGGCTGAGCTGCTCTAAAGGTTAACCCTTTAGGCATCCCGCTTACAGAAGGCTTTCCTTATCTGTGGATACCTGTAGAAAAAGGATACGTGGATTTCTGCTGAATTTGTTACTTCAGGCAATGATTCTGGAATGTAAACTATTAGCTGAGGTAAAATAGAAAATTCTTTGGTATGTAAAGCATCATAGATTGTATATCCTATGGGAGAACTGGGGGTGCAGTCCTGTATACACATGCTGCTGCATGCCCAGGACAGTAAATTCCTTTTTCTCTACTTGAGCAGAGCTGGAGAGCAGCTCCAGACTGTACCTTTGTGTTTTCTTATTTGTTTTTGTTTTGTTTGTTTTTCAGACCCAAGCTCCACTTCATATTCTTCTCTTACCACAGCTATGCTTTATCCTTGTAGGTCCTTGGATAGGTGGCTGCAAAGGCTTTAAAAATCTTGGCTGGGTTGTTGATATTACATTATACTAAATTAAAATGAGACAAAAGATCGTAAGGGTATTTGTGAAGTACTGAAACATAACGAGCAGATAAGAAACATTTTTTGTCAATTTAATGGAAGGGAGCCATATGCGGTAGGGTGTTCATAAAATATTTTGACACATTTATGAGATTCTAATCAGACATTAAGCTTAATGAATCATTTAAGGTGTAGTCATTTAATTGGTCTTTTTGTTTTATGATGATTTTTTTTTACCTGAAATTCACATTGAGTTTCTTTCCCTTTTTTACCCATGTTCATTGAGGCCTTGATCCCACTACTTTCTTAAACTGAGAGATTAGCAGTGACTGACTCATTCTCCTTACACAAGCCAAAAAAGGTCATCATAGTTATCTGAAGCTGTTAAGAATCTTGATGTTTTTTCAGTTACGTGCAGGGATGCCAAGATGACTTTTCCAGACCCTTGGGGCTAGGCTGAGAGTAAGGGTCCTGATAAATGTGGTTACAAAAAAAAAAAAAAAAAGGAAAAAACAGAGTATAAATATAGAACCTTAGGCAGATTGATCATTTCTAAGCAAGATCACCCACCTATTTAGCTTTCATTTTAAATTATGTTTACTCCCCTAGTTTATTAGCCACCGTTTTCCCCAGATGAATTTGGAATTACCTCTGTGCTGAGCTCATGAAAAGCTTTGCATTTTAAAAGCCTGCCACTATCGTGGTGCTTCTCTCTGTTGGCTTCTTTAAGGTCAGGTAACATTCTTTCGAATGATCTGTTGCATTCTGATTACAGGTTTGGACAAAACTTGCACCGGCCTGCCAGTTCTTTGGGGTTTACTTGATCTGGGATGCTTGCCTTCACCCAAGTACCATGTGTGCTGGGGGAAGGAGGCTGACTGGAATGCATGGAATTTCAGTATGACTTGAAGTCACATAGCAGGCATGTGCTTTAGGTATCAGAAGGTACTCCCTTTACACTGAAGACCTGGTGCTGTGCAAATCATGCGATTAATTGGTGCCACAGAAGCTGTTGGAGATTATATCCGCTTACAAATTGCAGCATGGAACTTTTAAAAATGGTTCTCGGGAGCTGATTTAGTGCCTAGTCCGTTTACTGTTAAAATATGGAAGTATCAGGGCACCTGGTTTTATTACAAGGAATTGTGTGGGTGATTGCTGCTATAATTCTTTTGTTAGTTTATGTGTTCCTGTCTCATTCCTCTTGCTCTTTCCCGTCCTGGATTGTCATATTGAACAGGCAGATTCAGAAAATACTTTCAGATTTAACTCAGGAAGTTTTTGCAAATTTTATAGCTGTTGTCTTGCAACTGTTACTTAAAAAAAAAACCAATAATGCCATCTTAAAATCATGACATAATGGTCCTTTTAAAAAGTGCTTGTTGTGACTTGAAGGTAAGCATGTGCGCTTATCAACAAGAGTTGCATTTTATTCCTGTGGAAGGAGTGTTTTACAGATGGAATCATTCTGAAATCATTTTCTCAATGTAGAGGATTTCTGGAATAACGTGAGTCAAAGTTGCACTTAATTACCAAGTGATGATTTCTGCCCTGTCAATTTACATAGGAGGAAGATTCTTTAGTCTGTATCGTAACAAAGGGATTGAGGCAGGAAATGCACAGCTCTCTCTGATCTGTCCTTCACACACATTCCAGGGAGGCTGGCTGTTTTCTCTTTTGTGTGAGTAAGTGGAATGGTTGTCAGAATAAAAACAAGCAGTCTATCTTGGATAGATTTGCTCTAAGAGACTGTGTCCCAGGAGACTATAAATTTAGTATGCTGTCTGAAAATCTCTGATAGAGCTATGAGAGGCAGAGCATGATGGAAATGACTGGCCTGTTACTGGTGGGAGCTACTAAGCAACTGAGAAGTGGTAATCTCTTGAAATATTTAAAACAAACAAACTTTTAAATAGCAATGGGGGAATAGTTGATCTGGAGGGAGTAATGCCAAAGGCAGCTTTAATGTGGTGGCTTTAGTAAGTTAGCTCTCAACACAGTTTTTGTTAGTTCCTGATAAAGTTGACATGATTGTAATGCCTTTTCCCAGTCACTGGTGTGTAATAGCCCTCTCTCCTATGTTTCTCCTTTTTAGTTTCTTTCTTATTCCAGTTTGTTTTTGATTTTTCAAAGTTAAGGGCTGCTGGGCGATCACATACACATAGCATTTGGTACCTATTTAATAAAAGCACTTATTTTGGGTGAATTTCAACTGTTCACTGAACAGGTCAGACCCAGATTTGGGCAGTTGTTTTGTTTACGTAAGTAAGGTCTCTTTTTGCTGTTTTAAGTGTACTTATAAAAAGATCTCTGGTTTTTTTGAAGGGAGAATGCCATTCTGCAAGACTCTGTTCTACTTAAACCATGAGCAGCTGCTTCATGCAAGAAAGATTCACATCCTTTCACAATAGCTGATGGTTCTTGGTAAATTGAATCTCATCTTTGGTAACAGCCTGTTTCTGTAACGTGTGGCTTTCCTCATGAAAAACTCCTAGTTTTCTATAATTCATTTCTATTAGGACACCGTGAGCCACTTCTGTGCACTGCAGCTCTCCTCTGCAATCAGTGCGCTACCACAAAGTGTAATGATGAAATGTTGGGTAGAAGATGTGAGGTTGTGCAATCTTCATCTTCCTTGCTGGTCAAATTAGCAACATCCTTTCATGTGGGCTTACAGCAGCATTCATTACTTCTATGTTGAATATTAAAAAACCTAGCATTCTGCTAATACTATGAATCTGAAATTACCTATGTAACTTTGCTATTGTGCTTTGTACTGCAGTAATGGAGCTGGAGGTTCTGGGTCAATGCCAGAGTTGCTCTGTGGCCACGGAGGTTGCTAGTTTTCAATAGGGTATGCATATGATACAGACTGACGTGTGTTGTCTGTACTCCAAAAATGACTGGACATACTTACTCCTTAGTAGAGATTTGTCACACATGCTATTTTTTCTCAGACTTTTAAAATGTTGCTTCCTGCATCATTTCTGAATGCCTGCTTCTTTCTGTACAGCAACGTTATTCTGGTTTGTGATGGCTAATGCCTTAAATTTGTTCTGTCTGTCCATAGTCACTGATGGTGCATGTGTATGTTCTTCAAGAAGCCAAGTAATGATTCTGGACGCTGCAGGAAAGGAGTTCCTTTCTCCTTTGCTCCTACTGTTCTCCACACATCACCACAAAAAAAAAAAAAAAAAAGTGTTTTCTGCTGAACATCATAGAATCGCAAAATATCCTGAGTTAGAAGGGACCCATTAAGATCATAGAGTCCAACTCGTGGCTCCACGCAGCACCACCCAAAAACTGTTCTATGTGTCTGAGAGCGTTGTCCTGATGCCTCTTGAACTCTGGCAAATTCAGTGCTATAACTGCTGCCCCAGGAGCTCAACCACCCTCTGGTGAACCTTTTCCTAACACCCAGCCTGATCCTCCCCTGATGCAGCTCCATGCCGTTCCATCAGGCCCTGTCACTGGAGAAGCCTCCTCTCAGCCTTCTCTTCTCTGGGCTTAAGGAACTAAGGGATGTCAACATCTTGCCCTCCAGGCCTGTTATCATCTCTGTAGTCCTCCCTTGGATGCCCTCTAATAGTTTTATGTCCTTATACTGCAGTGCCTAAAGCTGTGCCCAGTGTTCAAGGTGGGGCCACACCAGTGCAGTAGACAGTGGGACAATCCCTTCCCTCATCGATAGGTCCATTTCTTTATGATGACCATGGATACTCACAGTGGATATTCTTATTTTGCTTATGAGTGTCTTTAAATTCTCAGGATACAGTTTGACACTACAGCTCCTTTCTGTAAGGAATGCACAGCTAGAATTAACATTTAGGCCTGCAGTGTTCCCATAGCGAAATCTAAAACTGTGAAACTAGAACTGCATACGTGGTGTTTGACTATAGCAAGCCCAAATTAGCTGATTTTTTTTCCTCTTAGAACATGCTACTGATGTAAAGTGTATAGAAATTAGATTAATACTACGGTATCATCACTGCAAGGGATTTTCCTGTAGCGGTTAAAGTCACCAAATGAGTTGCTGCAGCCTCCTTTGAAGCCCCAGATGTCTTTGTGTGGGGGAAGGAAGACGTATTGCTAAAACCTGCTCTGCTCTTCTCACAGCTGTCAAGCAGCTGCTGGGGAAGTTCTTGCATCCAACTATGAGAGAATCCCTCAGGTTGCTTAAACTCGGAGGGGGCAGCAAACAGTGAGAAAGCAGCTTTGTGCACCCAGTTCCTCACTTTCATGAATGCAGTGTGGAAGACCAGGGAATCTACTTGCTCGAAAGGATTTTAAATGTCAAAATTGGTTTATATCTTTTATGCAGGGCTTAATGTATTTTGGGCTATTGGTGCAAATATATGCAGCTACTTGCGGGCAGATGACCTAATGAGGAGTGATGGTGGGCCTTGGGGGTGATGGGGGAATAAGGAAAAGCTGCTCTGGGGACAGAAGTATTGGAATTAGTTTGTTAAGATAATTAAACTGTCTTTTGGGCAAATTACTTGAGACTCTTTAGAGACTGAAATTGAATTTCCATTCTGTTAGAAGCTAGAATTGTCTAGTGAGGAAAGACTTAATTCTATTTTTAGGTTTTAGTCTCAAGAAATATTTAACTATAAGAGTTTTGTCCACTATCCCAAATCTTTTGGAACAAATTGTCTGAATATGGGAAATGGCTTCATTTTTTTAACCTGTAGACAGGTTGAATAGAGGCTGTGAACCATAATGGTGGGAGAAGTATGAGGGAGAAGTTTTGCTTATTTGTTTTGTTTTTAAGACACTGACACTGCCATTCATTTGATAGAAGTTCTAATCCCTTGTTACAGCAGTTCAGGTTTAGTGTGCAGCAGTGGCTTTTGGTAGGGACAGGGAAACAATGTGCTTAGTGAGAAAAACAACAGATGAAGGTTAACCAAAAGTGATTGATCTGTCAGCGGGATGTGTGTGTTTCTGGCCACGCTGTTTCTAAGCTGAGGATCTCTGCATGTTTATGTTAACAGTGGGTCTCCTTGTCCTTGGAATGAAGTTGCCTCATCGACAGAGTCCCTTAGGGGATTGAAAATCTACTTAAGACGTCATCGTTCCCTTTTAAAAGGGGAAAAAACTGCCAGTTCTTATATCTCGGACCCCTTCCTCCCCCTTTCCTTTCACTTACAGAGCACCAAGAGGCGGACCTTACTTCTGCAAACTACACATCTTGTGTTCCCCTTTGAGTATTCATTTTTCTCCTAGCTGTAATTTGATTCTGGGCTGTTCCAACTTGCCTGTAGTGAATAAGCAGAGAACTACATGTTGAAAGCCTGACTTTTCTCAGTAGGCACTGTTTTCATCATATGCAGATAAGAATTTCTTGCAAGTTTTGAACAAGTTTAAAGTTGATAGGTTCTTTGTGGATTATTATTATTATTATTTGTATATATATCTTTATCTATCTGTCTGTATATAAGGAGAAGTCTCTAAGGGATTGTATCTGTTCAGAAAACAGTTGAGGATCAACATGACACTTCTGGAACCAGAAATGCAGATGACAACACTCCAATCAGGTATCATCCCAAACATATGCCATGGGTAAATGTTGCTGGTGAATCATGAATGCTGAGCTACATAGGGAGTGTCAGGACAAGATGTGACTTTGAGTAACAAATTAGAGAGCAGTCGTGATTTCATGTGCAGATTGGAAATGGGTGGGTGCTACATGGATGCTAAATACTGATTATTTTAGAGCTTCACAGGAGATAAAATTATCTTTCCACTCTTCATTTGCTAGTCCCTGGTGTTAAGTTAACATGTCTTGCAAACACTAGAAGATCTCTGGCAAATCTGTGACTTATTCTAAAGAAAATTGCTCTGTTTAGCTTTTGGCTGATTTTTTGTTGGCTTCTATTTGACAGTTTTATTGGTTTTCAATGAAATGTGTTCTTTAGAGAGATTGCATTTTATATTATTATTTTTTTTATTTTTGGAAGGGAAAAACCTCTCATACTTTGAAAATTCCCAGTGTTTATTTTATGGTTTCAGAATTGAAATGGTATTACTTGTATATACATGATTTTATCCTAAACACTAAGTGATGTAGTACTTAGCTCTTAGATATGTACAGAGTTGCCTTTCTGAAACGTAAGACATGATAGAGTTAAAATGATCTGTTAATGACAGTATGGTGTACTTATGTAGGGCATTTTTATTTGCAGCTTTAGGACATTCTGTAACCATGAAACCAAACAAATATGTATGGATATGAATGACCTCTGTTTTATGGGTGGGAGCAGGGACTGACCATAACCTTGGGAAGAATCAACATTATACTAGTAGTAGTGTGGAAGTTTGAGTTTGCATTTGTGTGCTCTTGTCTTTTGTAGGGCATTGCCAGAAAAGCTGAATGTATGTAGTGCCAAAAGTGTCAAGACAGACTTGTTTCTAAAAGTTAAATGCTTTTTCTTTTCCTTGAGTTGGAAGGAGACAAGTGAAACAGTAACTTCATAATTTTAGATAAGTGTTTTGGTGATTTCAGAAATGGCTGCTTTTTACTGAATTTTCCACCTCCTGCTGTAGACTGGAGAGGCAAGAGAAGTGTTACATCAGGGCTGTGTCTTATATGGAGTGCATGCTTTGTCTTAATTTGTGAGTATTACAGAAAGGTGTTTTGAGACAACACAGTCCATCATCCCGCTAGTGGTACTCTGCTAGTCTGAATTCTGCAGTTAGGATTTAAACATCAGCAAGCTCTTTGATGTGGAACAGGATGCGTATGGCAAGGCATATGCATAAGTCTTGTCTTGTAAAGAAATTTTGTTTTCCTTCATACGAAAGTCTTTATGTAAAGGCCTGAAAAAGACACTTCAACATGCCTTGTTTCTAATAGATTTTCTAATTGTTCTCTTTTTTTAATCTAAAAAAAAAAAAGTCACGCAATTTAAATTTCAGGGTACTTGTAGCTAAATCTGTACGTGTTATTCTGGGAAATTTGAAGAAGAAAGTAAGCCTTGTCAAAATTAGGGAAACAGCCTTCATATTAATATTACTTTTTTCAAAACGTTGATTGTAGCTGTGTTTGTTCTAAATTTAATACCATTTAATACTTAGACTGAGAGTTTCTCCCACTAAAGAATACTTGGATGTATCTTTGCTTTTAAGTCATCTAATGCTAGATTATGCACTGGTGTTCTGCAACTTTGAGGCAATTTTCTGGCAGATTTAGTTTATCTAATGAGGGATACACAGTCATTGCACCTCTTCCATCAATGGCAGCTCTCTTTTCTTCCTGATCAACTACTGCTGGGAGAATGTTAGCAAGGGAAAGCAAGGAAATGTTTACATAAATGGATTCACAAGATTTGTTGGGAAATAACGTATGACAACAGGATGGAGCTGTGTGCACAGTAAGTTTTAAAGATCTGTCTTCAATAATGGAAGCTTACTGTCAGCTTCTAGACAAGGAAAAATGCCTACTAGATGCCAAAACCAAATTGTTCAACAATTTTGCTGAAAGAAAACCCGTTCTGTGACTTCTGTTATTTGGCTTACTGTGATAAATTGTGTGTTGGGCAAACTACCTGAGAATTTTTAGAGATAGAAATTAGATCTTCTTTTTGTTAAAAGCTAGACTTGACTTCTCAGGGCTCCACATCTATCATGTGCATCTTCAGAAGCACCCTTGGAAAGATGGAAATTTGAAACAGTTATCCCAACCAACACATGAGGTGTGTAATCTGCTTCTCAAAGGCCTTGGAGAGGTAGGAGAATCACGGCCTAAACTGGGTAAATAAATCATCCTGATAGGCTTGGGTACCCAAGCATTAAATAAGCACATTCTTATGACCTGCATGCTTTAAGAATGCTTGCCCTACAGACTGCAGGCTGTGTAAGGCCTCTGTAAGAGAATACTTGCTCAGAACAAAATATAAGTGAAGCAGAAACAATCTGATTATTGAGGTACATGTTGTACCTCAAGAAGAAAAAGCAAAGGCGAAAATCAGGCTGAAAAGACGTTTCAAAAAGAAGTCCCAGAAAATATATAAAGCTAAGAGTAGAAACTTTGTACATGAACTTTGTATATCATCAGACTGCTGACATTATTGCAAGATTCAATCCAGTCATTCACACAGCATTCACCCAAGAACTGGGTTTGGAATCCTTGGTGTTCCGAGTGTGTGTGTTTTCATTCTGTTGAAATGCAGCTGATATTCAGGTCTATACCAAGCTCTTGGCAGGGAATTCACTGATTATCCTTTTTGTCCAAAAGTCATTTGGTTCTTTCTTCTGCCTTTGATGACCTAGAATATGACTCATTTGTTTTCCTATTATGTATTTGCTGATTCCAGCTTGCTGTTTCCTTCTCATTATCTACCTCAATCTAATCTTTCTACGTATTCTCTCTCTTTGTTGTTTTTGTTGGTCTCCCAGAGCCTCTGCTTTACTCACGTCACTACCTGTTATCCCATTTAGAGATCTTGCACATTTTTTTGCTGTTGGTCCCCATCCAGATTAAGATATGGAATGCTATGTTGATATGACCTGGCTTTGTTCTGTAACAGACTATTTGGCTGAATCACAAATATTATTATTATTATTTTGTTAATGAAGAGTCCTTCTATTAACAAAGTGTTCTATTTATTTGAACACTTCTATTTATTTGAACAGTCTACAATCTGATAAAACTTAAAACAGTTTTTGAGCAACCGTGTAAAGAACTTATGCAGGTTAAGGATATCTCAGGAACTTTGGGCATGTGCCTGACCTCTCTGTAAAGCTTTGTAGAGAAAATTTCCATTAGTTTGACATCTTTCGCCTGCTGTGACTGATTTTCTGTATAGTCTGATGCCTGTGTAACAGCTTCCATATTGAGACCTCACTTGTTATGGTAGTGATGTGAAACAACGGTTGAATTACTGTTGTGGTTTATTCTGTTTGTGAGTACTCATACTGAAATCATGTTTCTAGAGAAACCATATCTACATATGCTGAATGTAGGTTGTTTTTTTTTTTCAATTTGATGTTAGTAAAATGTGCCTTCACATTTTTAGAAGTTCAGTATTTTGGGCAGAATTAGTGATCTTCTAATATGTGCTAATTTTGTGCTTAAACGATTAATGTGTACTTCTGAAGATAATTCCCTTTCTTTTTTTTCTTACTTATTATTCTTCACATGTTCCTTTTTATGAATTCAAGCAAGTAGCTGGGCAGAAATATGTGTGCTGTACATGTATAGAGGTGCAATCAGACAGATAGATAAAAACCCAAACTTCGGATCACTTTCACAGATGTTTTGCATGGATGGATGAGAGTTATGGCCACTTACAGTCACTCAGAGTCTAACACTGCATTACATTAAGGGATATTAGCAGTAGCTAACTTTTGTTAATTAATTCCATTTGTACTAAATTTTGATGTGTGTGTAACTTTCTTCACTGAAAAGTGAGACCATGTCAACCTAGTAAGATTCAACAAGGCCAAGTGTAAGGTGCTGCACCTGGGTTGGGGCGATTCCAGATGTGAGTACAGACTGGGAGAGGAACTCAGTGAGAGCAGCCTTGTGGAGAAGGACTTGAGCGGGTTTTGGTGGATGAAAAGCTCAACATGGGGCTGCAGTATGTGCTAGTTCAACAAAGCCAAGTGCAAGGTCCTGTACCTGGGCTTGGGCAATCCCAAGCACAGATACAGGTTGGGCGGAGAATGGCTTGAGAGCAGCCCTGAGGAGAAGGATTTGGAGGTGCAGGTTGTTGGAAGAATCAACATGAGCCACGGGCCAGAATGCCACCCATATCCTGGGTTGCATCAAGAGAAACGTGACTACCAGGTCAAGGGAGGTGACTCTGCCCCTCTACTCTTCTCTTGTGAGACCCCACCTGGAATACTGTGTCCAGTTCTGCAGCCCCCAGCACAAGAAGGACATGGAGTTGTTGGAGTAGGTCCAAGGAGGGCCACTAAGATGATCAGAGGGCTGGAGCACCTCTCCTGCGAAGAAAGGTTGAGGGAATTTGTTTAGCTTGGAGAACAGAAAGCTCTGGGGAGACCTCATTGTGGCCTTCCAATACTTGAAGGGAGCATATAAACTGATGGGGGAATGGCTGTTTACAAGGGTGGATAGTGATAGGACAAGAGGGAATGGTTTTAAACTGAGACAGGGGAGGTTTAGGTTAGATATTAGGAGGAGGTTTTTCACACAGAGGGTGGTGAGGCAGTGGAACAGGTTGCCCAAGGAGGCTGTGGCTGCCCCATCCCTGGAGGCATTCAAGGCCAGGCTGGATGTGGCTCTGGGCAGCCTGGTCTGGTGGTTGGTGACCCTGCACACAGCAGGGGTGTTGAAACTAGATGATTCTTTTCAACCCAGGCCGTTCTATGATTCTATGACAGGCTGAGAGGGCTGGGGCGCTTCAGCCTGGAGAAGAGAAGGCTCTGGGGGAACATTACAGCAGCCTTCCAGGATCTGAAGGGGGCCTACAGGAAAGCTGGGGAGGAACTTTTTATAAGGGCATGTAGTGACAGGACAAGGGGAAGTGGCTTTGAACTGGAAGAGAAATTCTTTCCTGTGAGAGTAGTGAAACACTGGAACAGATTGCCCAGTGAGGTTGTGAATGCCCCCTCCCTGGAAGCATTCAAGGCCAAACTGGATGGGGATTTGAGCAACCTGGTCTAGTGGGAGATGTCCCTGTCTATAGTGGGGGTTTGGAACTGGATCATTTTAAAGATCCTTTCCAACTCAAACCATTGTGTGATCCTGGGCTTCATCAGAAGTGTAGCCTGCATGGTGAGGGAGGGTGTTTTCCTCCTCTGCTCTGCCCTCATGATGCTCCATCTGGAGTACTGCAGCCAAGATTTGGGCCCCAGCTCAAAAAAGATGTGGAGATGTTGGAATATATCTAGAGTATGTCATGAAGATTATCATAGAGCTGAGCAGAGATTATCAGGAGTACCCTCTTATGAAAGCAGGGGAAGGAGCTGTTCAGCTTGTGGAGGAGAAGGCTTTGGGGAGTCCTCATGCCAGCCTTCCAGTAAAGGGAGCTTATAAACGGGAGAGACCAACTTTTTACAAGAAGAGATAGTAGAAGGACAAAATGAAATGTTTTAAAACTAAAAGAGGGGAGATTTAGATTAGATGCTAGGAGGAAATTCTTTACTCAGAGGCCAGTGAGATACTGGCACAGGCTGCCTGGAGAAACTGTAGGTGCCCCATCCCCAAAGGCAATCAAGGGCAGATTGGATTGAACCCTGGCAGTCTGAACTGGTGAGTAACAGTCCAGCCCTCTGCAGGGGGTTGGAAATGGGCAGGTTTAAGGTCTCTTCCAACCCAAGCCATTCTATGATTTACTGCTCTTGGTTTGTTTCTGTGCACTTACCCAGTGGTTTGCACTGTCTTGGTATATATTGCACATTAATAATTGTGTGTGATCTTAATTTCGTTCTGTGAGTATAATGAAAAAAGCAATCACTTCCACTCATAGTGATTTATTAGATAGCCTCATTGGATTTCAAGATGTTATTCTGTTGACCTTCCAAAAAACCATAGAATCTATTCAAGGTCAACCAGGTATGCAAATGAGAAGCAGATTGTTCTAATCTGTTAGAAGAAGCAATCACAGTTTCACACACTGGAGGGGTTGGGAGGGATGTCAAGAGATCATCAAGTCCAAACCCCTGCTAAAGCAGGTACCCTACAATAGGTTGCTCAAGTAGGTGTCCAGACAGATCTTGAATACCTCCATGGAAGGAGACTCCACAACATCTCTGGGCAACCTGTTGCAGTGCTCCATCACCCTTACCATAAAGTTCTTCCACAAGGAACTTTCTTTGTTCAAGTTTTAGGCCATTACTGCTTTGTCCTATTGCTAAGCACCAACGAAAAGAGCCTGGCCTCATCCATTTGCCTCCCACCTCCCTTTAGATATTTATAAACATTTATCAGATCCCCCCCTCAGTCATCTTTTCCTCAGGCTGAACAGACCCAGGTCACTCAGCCTTTCCTCCTACAGAAGATGCTCCAGGCCCTTTATTGTCTTTGTGGCCCTCTGCTGGACTCCATGTAGGAGATCCCTGTCTTTTTTGAAGTGGGGAGTCCAGAACTGGACACAGTATTCTAAATGTGATCCTCACCAGGGCTGAGCAGAGAGGAGAGATCTCTTTCCTTGATCTGCTGGCCACTCTCTTTTGTTAATGCACCCCAAGATACCATTGGCCTTCTTGGCCACCAGGGCTCACTGCTGACTCGTGGCCAACCTGCTTTCCACAACAATCACTTCAATGTAGAGTCATCTTGAACCACATGTGGAACTTCACTCATTTGTAGGCAAAAAGTTGCATTTCTGAGCTACGTTAGAGGGTTAGGGATGTGATTCCATTCAATTTGCTTTTAAAGGTAGCTTGCTGACTCTTCCCTCTTTAAAGTAGTTATGTTGAAGTGCTTTAGGAATGTAGCTGCTAAACCACTTTTAATGGGTGGAAAGGGGGCAGACAGCCTGTCTGTGGATCCACAGAAGGGAGGTGTCCTCCATTCGCTCCTTCAGGAGTGACAGTTGTAGCTCTGCAGTTTCTGTGGCTGTGTTTCTCTTTTTCCTATTTCCAGTAAAGTTTAAATCCACTGCTGGCTTTTGGTGTTTATAACGGAGATCTCTCATTCATGCACTAAAATGGCTTCTAACTTCATCTTGTCTTTTTAAAGTACGCTAGTAGGATTTTTTTCCCTTATTGCTATTTTCATTTACTATTAAGAAGGGTTTTTTTAATTGCAACTCTTTTTTCCCCTGTAATTTTTGGCCATTTATTCTGTTTGAATAGCAGAACTTAGAACATTAAACTCTATTCCTAGTCCCCATCCCTGCTAAGTTTGGAATAGCAAGATTGCAGTGTGTTCTTGAATCAGAACAATTAGGATTTTGGTTTTGGATGGAAGATGGGGTGAGGGTAGAACATTCCTAGCTTTATTGTTCGCATCATCACCACTTTAAAAATAGAACTTTTGATTTCCACTTGGTATCTATGGCATTTGGAAATGTAACTGTTGTATCTAGGTAGCGAGTTCCTGGGGAGTGTAAAGAGTTCCCTGGTTTTGTTGCTGGTAAAGTTCCCTGAGATGTGTATATTCTGAGTACTGATAAAATGACACTTCACTGGCTTTTAACCAGAATCCTGCATGTGATCCAAAGGCTGAACAGAGTTATGTGAGCCTCATCGTCATCGTGCAATGGGAATTCTTTCCGAAGCAGCAAATGGGATGTTCTTGAAGTCAGCTTTAAAAATGGAAATTTTTCTGCCAGAGCTGCTAGCTGCACAGAGGTCTGAGTTGGCTCTTACAAGACAGGCGGTGAGGAGTGCACAGCTGTAAGCTGCAATGTTGCTGAGTTATTCCATTCATGAAAGATTTGAGCATAACCTCTTGCTGCCTTTTATCCTTGTGATTAACTATTGAGTAATCAAATTGCTGCTGTTGTGTTGGTCGAATGAGAGTTAAAGGATTGAAGTATAGCTAAATGTAAAAGATGCTTTATTTTTTCAAGTTCCTAATAAAGTTTTAAAGAAAAGATTACTCATTAGAATCACTTAATTGAGCGGTGCCTATTTCTAGTGACAGTTTCACATTTAAACAAGAAGTTGCTGGAAATCTATTAAAACCTGGGACTTGTACTTGTTGAAGTGTTAAGTTACCTTTTAAAAACAGTAATTTTTTCTCCAGCTGGTTTGGAAATGCCCCGTTCATTCACGGTATGCAGTGAGTGTTGCACTGCAGGTTGAGACAAAAGGAGGATGAAGAAAACCATCCAGGCAGCCTTTTGTCCGTCCTGTGAGCCAAGATGAACTTGTAAGCGTGCATTTGTTCTAAAACAGCAAAGATGTGCTAGACACAAAACAATTACTTACAGATTACTTTGATTCCTAACCTTTCTGTTTGTTCCAGTGTATTTGAAAATTAACTAACAAGAAATAGTCCCAGGGATGTGTGTGTGCACAACTCTCTTCAGTCCTTACACCGATTGTATCCTCATACCAATTTATTTGTGCCATTCAGCAATTGCTATTTAAAACTAAATGAAAGTTTCAAATGCATGTAAAGTCCTGTCAGGTTTTATATTCTGTGGCTTTAATCAAAGCAGAGTTTTCTTGCTGAAAAACTTAATACTTTATACGTAATAGGCCATACTTAATTGCCATCACTATATTCTGTGAGCTACCAATTAATTTATGTGATGAATATAAATCAGCTTTTCTCTAGGAACACAGATCAAACGCGTGAGCAAAATTAAGTAAAAGAAATTATTTAAATCAACTTCTTATTTGGTGTCTTTAGGCATGATTGTAAAATTAAAAAATTACCAATTGCTTACACAGACTCAGGCTGATCATCGTCATCTGTTGGCTGCCGGTGATTTAGGTTCTAGATTAATAGCTGACCCTGTGCTGTGCTCAGCCTCCCTAAAGTGATACAATGATTACACCATACGTGCTTTGCCTAAAGGGGAACAGTGCAGATGCACCCATTCTGTCCTCCCATTACCTGCTTTCTCCTCGCAGTGCTGGCTGGGATGAGAGATGACTAATGTTTAACAAAGCGCATAGTGTTCCATTCCTCTGTGATAGCAGAAATGTAGATTAGGGCTTAGATGAGGATTTACAATTTGTCTTTTGTAATGATAGGATTCATGTCCACTCTGCACTTTATTTATAGGCTTTAAAATGCAAATGTTTTATTTTTAAGCTTCTGTATGAAGCAGTCTTTAATGTATGCCCAGAGCTGAATAGGTGGGTGGTACAGATTATAAGTAACTGGTAAGGTTTTCAAAATGTCTCTGATTTTGTTTGATGTCACCTGGAAACTGACAAAACAGATAAGTTTTAATATTTAACTGTTTGCTCTCTGCTTTTACCAGTCTCACATAAATCCTGGAGCAGCGACAAAACAAAAAACAAACAAAACCAAGATAACCTACAGCTTCATGCCACATCTGGATGCCCCTTTGCTGTGCTAGTTTAGACTTACAGCACCCTCTGCTGTTCTGACCTTTGGGCTTTTCAAGAAGAGTGGCACTTGTTTCAAATTCTCTCAAGAGGTTATCTTGTGGTGGTCCAAGCTTTTCATTTGTGGAATGTGAGCCCTGCCTTGTGGAAGTGAATATTTCCTCCCAATGTCTTTGTCAAAAGAATTTTGCTAATTGAATCCAAATTAATTACAGTGGCACAGCTCCCTTTTAAAATGATTAACTTGAGTGTATTTCAATATATTAAGAGTTTAGGAGTGGTTTTAAGTAGCTAAGGAGTTATGAAAAAACAGAACTGGACCTCTCTACTTATATCAAGCACCATTTAAAAGCGTTGTTGCACTGCTTTGTTGCCAGTGACACGCAGTGGAAAAATTGATTTAGATTTCTCTCTTTGATCAAAAATGTTCTAGTTTTTAATCTTAAATGAGCACGTATGTCAGTATCTTTTGGTCCAAGTAGCTTATTTATTTATTTATTTATTTATTTATTTATTTATTTATTTATTTATTTATTTTTAATTTATTTTCTAATTAACCTGAAGTAAGATTTAATGCAGACTAAATGTTTTTACTAGAAGAAGCTTAAAATCCTTAAGTGGGCAAGTGCCAAAGTAGTGTCTGTTATTGCGACTTGCTGAATACTGTTTTATACCTTTCTATCCCAGTGCTTATTTTAAATCAGATGCTTCAGTCTTAAGAAGGACACTTCCTGGCCATTATGCACAAGATGGGAATCCCAGCAGGTTAAGAACCTATTTAATTACCCTGTGTGAAAAGTAGGTTGAAAAATGTATTTATGGTTCTTTGTAGTCTCTTCCAGCTTCTCTGCCCTGATTGTTTGTTATTTGTTCGTTTGTTTTCTCTTAAAAATGAAAGTATTCTGAATTCTCAGAAATGAAAGTTTTCCAAACAAAGCTGCAACTTCCACTGAGTCACCATCTGACTTGGTCAGCTGTGATGATTTTATTTTATTTTTTTCTTTTTCCTGATGGTTTTCCTAGGGTTGAAGCTGTTTTTCTCTCTCTTTGTCTTCCAGCATATGAGATCTGGAGTTTGCACTCACTAATGTCAACTCACATGCTACAGTAACTTTAAAATGAGTAGTTTTGATTTGTTAAAGTTACCTGGCATTGAGATTTCCCAGTTGGAAATGGGAATCCCAAAACTTTTGCTTAACCTCTTGGGAAAGTATCTCAAATGTAACTCACTACAAAACACTTCCAAAGCTCAGAGCCCTCAACATTCTTTTACTGGAAGCACAGATGAACAGCGAACGCTTCACTGCACGCCTTTACTGACCTTGTATTACCTCAAACTAAGCAAGAACAAGATCCAGATTAGTAGGCTCCTTATGGAGAAACTTCTATTGCTAATCTTATCTTGAAAATCCGGAGCCTGCCATGTGCACGTGTCTGGAGCAGCACAGCACTGGAGTAGTGATGTGTCACGCATGGAAATTACAGCACGTTCAAAAATCAAAGCATCTTCAAGTTTAGGGTTGAAACAACCTTCGTGGGCAGAGAAATGCAGTTTTATATGGAAATCCAGTATTCTGCAGATGCATGTGTTTTTGTTTGTTTTTAAAATTTTGTTTTCCATATCAATCTAAATATACCACTCAGAAAATCTCATTTCTATTTTTTCCCTTGTTTTGTTTTCTTTCCCTCTTTGTTCCAGGCTTCTACATTATGATGGCAGAATCAGCGACTGCTTATAATAGACTACTCCACTCCCCCCAGTTTTCCTTAGTGAGAGACACTCACTGGTTGCTGGAGTTGTTGATTTAGTGCCTGGGAAGAATGAGGGTTTTTGGCCCACTTCCTCATCAGTCTCTCGCTAAGGGAGCCTACGTCACTGAGAAATGTTTAACCTTCTGGCCCCGAGGCAGGACTGGAAACTTTGCTGACAAAAATCTAGAAGCCAAAACTAGATCTTGAAAATGTTATTTATGTGAACAAATCTTCACTTCGGTTTAATTAGGACGGAATATTGCAGGCCTTGTTTTAAGTAGATAATAATTGGGAGAGTGAGCAGGAGGGAGAAATGAGTTCTTTAATGAAGAACGGTGAACAACTGGTTTATGGGAGGAGGAGGGGAGATTTGAGGGAGAAGAGGAAAGTGTGGGAGGACTCATTGGGGAAAGCTTGTCTGAAGATCACAGTTCTAATGAATGCTTAAGTAGTTTTTCCTAAGTTGCGTAAGGAAGCTGGCTGTGCGTAATATTAGTCGTGTAATACGACGTTTTCATGCAGAAGCACACCCTGGAAAACAGGAAAATTGTAGAATAGGATTTCTAAGGCTTTATCTCAAAGGATGAGTCAGTTATGGGGAGCTAGAGGCATTCGTATTTCCAGAGGTTTGATCTAAGGAGAGATACTGCTTCTCCCTGTAAACTTCAGTATGACTACTGGATGTCTGATTTTCCCAGACTGTCTGCTTTTTTGTTGTTGGTGGGTTTTTTTTTCCCCTTTTTTCCTCCCATCTGGACCATGAGGGTTCTGTTAATGCTGATACAGAATTTCCAGATGTCTGACCACCCTGCTGGATGTAGACCTCTGTAACCAAGAAGACAAAATGCATTCAGAAATCCTATATGTTTCTGTTACATAATAAATCTGACATATCTTGAAAGAGTTGTGCTTTTGCAAATGAAATATTTAATGTACTCGTAGTACAAAGAGTAATCCTGGCTCATCCCCAGAGTGCTGGATTTATTGTACGTGCTCTGGCAGTCTACATAGCACATGCTTATATGTTTATCCTTAGGATATTCCAAACAGAAATTTAGCAGCCCTGTCTCTAGGGTTCCAACCTCTTTATAGTGAAGAGATTGAAATTAAAATGAAAAAAACTTGAGTCAAGGGTGAAATTGCAGGAGGCAGCTGGAACTGCCCATTGATTTGTGATGGCTAGTGGAAGGGACAGGAAGAATCCCTACTTTTCCTTGTTCCTCCATTTTTCATTCTTAGCAGCTCAATGCACCTGCTGGTTAGCTCCAGCTAGCTTGGATGCAGATTTTGGGACTCATTTTTGAAAGCAAAACCATTAAAAAAAAATGTTTTCTGCTGGACCAGTGAGTTGAATTAACTCAGTGAACTTTATTAAGAGACAAAGAGCCATCAGAAAGTAGGAATTACGAGAAATGAAGCAAGATGATAGATAATTTCATCTAGCTTGTGTAACATTACTCAAACCATGTGTACTGAACAGCTGTGCTGAGTTAGGATGGAAGAGAATGAGTTTCAAGCCATGAAGTCATCAGAATGATAAGAAACCTGCTGAAAAGTAGTTTGGGGTTGTGGTGTTTGGGCAGTAAGTCTATGACAAAGAAGAGATAAGACAGCAGGGAAGAATATGCAGTGTGTGATAGATGCAAGCATTTAAGAAATTATGAAGAAATTAGGAGTGGGTAATTCTTTATGGTCCACTGTTCATATCATACTGGAGGATATTAAAAATATCCCTGCTATTAAGTTTGTCATGTTAGAGTTTTTTTTTTATTTACTCTGAGGTTGTTAGGATGAGCAAGCCGCTGAAAAAAAAAAAAGTAGTTACAGGTCAACCAGAGGATGGCTGAGATTGGCAGAGAATTCTGCAGACATCTGGGCCACCCCCTGCTTAAGCAGGGCCACCCACAGCAGAGTATCCAGAGCCACATCCAGGCAGCTGTTGGAGATCTCCAAGGATGCCATCTCCACTTATCTTTCTGAGTTGAGATACTAAGCAGGGCTGGACCCACTACTGATCCCTGGGGCGTCCAGTTTGACTTTATGCCGCTGATCACCACCCTGGCCCTCCAGCAAGTTTTAAATTAACCTAATTGTCTGCCCATCCAGCCTATGCTTCCATCAGTTTTTCTGTGAGGATCTCATGGGAGGCAGTGCTGAAAGCCTTACTGTGTCAGGGTGGGCAGAATCCACTGCTCTCTGCTCATCTGCCACATCTGTCACTCCAAATTGTAGCTCAAACTAAGTTTTGCCCAAGAGATGTCTTGCTCAGGCAAAAATATTTTCTGATAGGAAAGAGTTACGAGTTTACAGTAAATTCTGAACCTACAGTGGCATGGTTTCCAAAACTAAGCATGTGGCAACGTCTATCCTATTAACATGAATTTTGGTCCAGAGAGTTAGTTTGTAAGTGTCATCTGTTAAACCAGCTGTTAGATGTATTGGAAGCACACATCCGAGCCCTGCCATGTCTTTAAGAACTGGCAGGCGTATAAAAAAACACAGCTTTTTCAGTTGCATGATTGTTTATTCAATTATATCATGAACCCATTTGTTTTTATTCAGTCCCAGTTTAATAGTCCCTGTCTTGTATCTGCATTCACAAAATAGATTTGGTTGCCAAGGAAGGATGATAATTCAGTTCTGACACGTAGACTTGGTGCTACATGTGAAGCTGGTTTATCAGATCAAAGGGTTTTTTAATATAATTGAATTGTCTGAAATCCTTAAATACAAAGCTCTGACCAGTGAGGTCCGGTAATTCAAACCAAAGTGACAAAAGAAGCTCTTAGCTGGGTGTCAGACCTCTCTTGTCTTTATGGCTCTTGTGAAATTGCTGTTTTATCCAGGCTGATTTTGATGAGGTTTTCCATCCAAAAATGGTTCTTTTTAAATCCTTGAAAAATGGGATTTCTCATGAGAAGTTGAGGTCAATTCAGGTTGTTTGGGGGAAATGCAGTGTTTTGGTCTGGTGGCTGTGAGTACTGTGATTAAATCATGTGGAAGAGGTGCAAGTGATGCATGAATTGGGAGAAGTTAGATTCTGTCTTCTGTTCTAGCCTTGGACAGCTCCAAGAAAAATAAACCTTTGCTTTGATTAAAACTGAATGCAATTTATGTAGAAATGTAGTCTATGGAAAAGGAATGGTAGTACTGTTGAAACTGCATATCCCTGAAGTCATAGGAACGTGAATCCCATGAAGGCATTATAGGACTCCTTCCATAATAGCATTACCAGGATATTTTTCTTGCTAATCAAAAGCTCAGTAATTTAGTGACATTCAGGTAAAAATAATCCCAAATCTTTTCTCACCCTGTCTCCGTCTTGAGATCCCTGACTTGTGTTACACTTGCAGCCTTGAGTTCTCTACATGTGTGGTGAGGGGATAAGTTCATCCTAAATCCTGGGAAGCCTTTCCATCTATGCCAGTGCTGTATGTTAACATGAGGGACAATGCTTCTGACTTATTTTATGTTGTGCCCGCAGCTTAAAACCTGGATCTGCTTTGCCTTTTTATATTGGAAACACATTCAGTTGTTCAGTCAATGTGAAAGCTTGAGATGGGTATCTCTTCAGTGTGTAATAGAGTTTCAGTGCTGGAGTTTGAGTATTGGATATTGGAAGTGATGCATAGATTTTTGGCAATGCAAAAACTAAATTTTACATTTCAAGGTGAAATTATTCTATCTTCAATTACCCTGACAGGAGCTATTGTACTGTGGGCTGGAGTGAACATTCTGACAATGGAAAAAGGACTGCTGCTTTCAGTAGCAGCTAGCTACTGAATAGGCTTAGCAGCATAAGCAGGCTTTCTTTCTTACCATACCTCATCCCAGTCTCCACCACTAGCACTGTGACAAAGCACCAGACTCATTCTTTGCAGAAAAGTTAAAGGGGAGGAGATGAAAATATCTGAAATTATTAACATTGGCTAATAGCATCCTACATGAACGGGACAGTATATACTCTGTTTTAAAACTGTACATCCATTAATGCTTAGTTGTTTCAAGTTTGGAAGCATTCTTTTGCATCAATAGAGAGTAAATATACTCTTTAATGAAACTGTAGATTCTGGGGTAGTAATTCTGTGTCAGATGAACCATGGGCAATTGCCATACTGAGCCTCAGTGGTGTTATTACTGCTTTTGTAAGTGTTGTATTTGTAGAAGGAACAGTAGCTTTCTGGCCAAAGTTGTGGTTCTGAAGCAGGAGTGTGCCTAGGAGCTGTTCTGCTAGTATAAACTGAGAAGGAAGTGAAGGGTTTGCTAATCCTTTCACAAGTAGTGTGTGAACATCAAGCACAGCTCGGCTGTTCTCACTTTTGCTTAGGGAGCTGAAAACCAGGCAGCACTGGATCATAGAAGCATAGAATGGCCTGGGTTGAAAAGGACCACAATGATCATCTAGTTAATGCGAGAGGGTATCTTTCTCATGTCCTTTCCCAGTTCTTCTCTCCAAAAAAGAAATTGCTGTTTTAAGACAAATTTGAAGGATCTTGCTTCCATTTTCTTTCTGTTCTGCTCACTGCCACCCTTGGGTGGTAGCCAGAGCTTCTATTTTTCTTTTCTGCTTTCAAGAGCAGAACCAAATTGTTGAATCATAAAATGGCTTGGCTTGGAAGGGACTTCAAAACCCAACCAGTCCCACCCCGTGGTCCAGGGCCCCATCAACCTGGCGTTGAACCTGCAGGGATGGGGCATCCACAGCCTCCTTGGGCAACCTGTTCCAGTGCGTCACCACCCTCTGTGTTAAAAACTTCCTCCTAATATCCAACCTAAACCTCCCCCGTCTCATTTTAAAACCATTCCCCCTTGTCCTATCACTACCCACCCTCATAAACAGCCATTCCCCCTCCTGTTCATCTGCTGCCTTCAAGTATGGGAAGGCCGCAGTGAAGTCTCTCCACAGCCTTCTCTTCTCCAGGCTGAACAAGTCCAGCTCCCTCAGCCTGTTTTCATAAGAGGTGCTCCAGCCTTCAAGTATCTGCAAGAGGAAATGTTTTGAAAAGTTTGAGCTCGATGTTCTTGACTGGGCACAGTGTATACTTACATGCCAGTCTTTCTGAAACTTCTGAATGTTCCTGCCTGCTGCTGGAGATGCTCAAGTTACCTGAGTATGTGTGGGTGTCTCAGTGGAACCAGCTGCAGGTGGGAAGGCTGATGAGAAAAATTTAACTGTGTTCAAACTTGGCTCACTGTCTCTGGCTTAAAGCCTGTGACTTTTTTATTATAGGCAAGCTATTGCTTTTAGAAAAGAGCAGGGAGCTGTTACCTGTTCTTTCTTCAGTCCAAACTAATTAGTTTTTGAGCAAGATGAGCAATACTTGAACTAGAGAAGTACTTGGAACATTCTGGCACAGTGCCACTTGCAGCAGCTCCAAGTTAAGCCCCTCTGCTGGAGAGGCCCTCTCCACACTAGAGACACCGTGCTTGATGTGTGAGCCCTCACTGTGGAGTTTGTTGGCTTAGCAGAGGTAATTTGAGCTAATCATTCTAACTTTGCACTGCAGCAGAGTGAGGGCATCATCCAGCCAGCTCTGGGGTCCCAGTGGCAGGGCTGGTGGTGAAATTTGAAAAGGGGATGGTAACTATAAACTATAATGAGATCTCTGACTGTGCATGCATCTAACCAAAGTTAATCAACCAAAATGGTAAAAATAACAAATAAAATGTGTTTGGATGCATTGTTTTAATTTTCTTGCTTGTCTTTGTTGGGCTTATATTCATAGTGGGTTGCAGTTGTTTGGAAGCTAACTGTAGAACTTCTTTCTCTTACCACCCCACTTTCTTCGTTCCCCCTCCTCTGAAGTTTTCCTTTGCAGATGGAGTCTGGCCACTAACTGAGCCAGAGGAATTCAACAAGTGGTTGCATTTCTTCTCTTGGCTAGAAATCCCTGCATTGGCACCACAGTTCTGCCATGTGTACGTTCAGCCTTCTGCAGTGACCGATGTGGAAAAAAACAGATTTTGCATTTCTCTCTGCACCTCACCTTCATCGTCAGGCTTGAACAGTGCTGGGGAAGCCAGGCCTTGCTGCTGCTGCCTATCCTCACCTCACTCACCACTCTGACTTGTCTTGCTGGTTGGAAACTGCTTATCTGTAGAGTTAATCAAATGCAGATCAGTGCCGCATTCCTTGGAGTGAACTGATTCTTCTTGCTGCAGATCTGTGTTTTGCAGATAGGGATTGTGGATTTCATGTGCGTGTTTTCAGGGAAAGGCAGACTGACATCTTGGATGAATCCCAAGGAATGGGGTGGGTGGCAGAGCTTATATATGTGCTGGGGGTTGATTTGGCTCTGGTCGCTGTGTAAAGTTCACTTTGGCAGCTGAAAGATGCATAGAGAAGCACTTTCAGAATTAGAGACAGTGAGGTAATGAGAAAGTGACATAGGAAAGGAAGTGGTGGTGGGGGAGGAGGGCTCGAAATGCAAGTTGACATCATCTGATAGGTTTTCCAGCCTGTGCAGCAGCTATTTTTATGCTTTCAGCTCTCAGTATTTAGAGCTCAGTGACAGCCAAGTTGCCAGAAGCGGGGGTGGTGGTATATCCCAGCGTGGGCTGGGGGCTGGAGAGTGGCTCAGCTGGGAAGGCAAACATCCAGGTTCCCAGGCACGTCTGCTGCTCTTGCCTTTTCACACATCTGCGTGGTGGTTACCTTTGGCTACCTGGTATGTCTAGGAGTGTGCTGAGCACTAGCTGGCAGTGGTGGCTGTCACCAGCTAGTTGAGAAGATCAGGCCTTGTAAACTTCAGGCTCTTCCTGCGAACTGGAGAAGTAGGAATGTACAGTGATCCTGGACTGGTGTTTCTGCCTCTTCCTGAAGGTCACTGTTGGTGGGAGGCAGGATCCTGGGAATATCCAGAGCTAACTCACATTACATAAATGTGATCCTCAGCAGAGAAGTAAGCGGTACAAGTGTCAGTGTGAAGTCTGCATTTATTTCAAAGTATAAAATTGGTAGAGTCATAAGGCATCAAAACTTTACAGTGGTGCAGGTGCAACATCCTATCATTTTTCTGGCTTTTGTCTGCTTGCTAGAAGTACCAGAAGACAGATCTTCTAATATATTGGGCTCAGACTTTTTATGTTCCGAGGTTCATCTGGCTTAAACCTTGACTGGGATCTTTCTCATGTTGCCTGAGAGAGTGTATATTGCAGCTGTTTGCCAGTTTTTAGCAGTACATTGTTTGGATTTCATCACTGAATTGTGTGCATGCAGATCCTTGCAGGCATTGTGTCGTCCCAGAGCAGTGTTACTGGGGGGAGAGGACAGGGAGCTGCACAGAACTGCAGGCAGTGAAGGAGGAGAAAGGTGGGAAAAGTGAACATTTTGAAGTTGGAGTGAGTTGCTAGCAATTTTTTTCTTGTTTAACTTGAAGAATACGTTATTTTGTGGAAATAAACCTTAGGTGGTTAGGGTGGTTCAGTCTGTCTTATTTCTCTTCTAGCATAGTTTGGAAATTTGAAAAAGCTGCTGCTTGTATGCTGTCTTGGCTTTTGAGGGTAGAAAAATAACAAAAGAGAAAGCTAGTGAACGTATTTGAAACAGTAAGAGAACTGACTTTCAGTTTAGGTTGTTGTGTGCTGTGCTCACCAGGCCTCAGCACTCACAGCCACAGCAGTATCTGTGCAAGCCATATGTGCACCTGATGTTTTACTTCCTTGTGGAGACATAAATTGCAATGCAGCATCTTGAGGGAGAATAAGTTCCCACAGTCTTTATCTCATTTCCCGTGTGAAAATCAAATGATGTAAGGCTCAATAGATTCCTTGTGGACTGATTGTGAAAGTTCGGCTTGATGCTTTCCAAACCAAAAATCTGTGACAAATATCTGGATCCCACTGATGCAGGTGATCTTTTGGCCAAGAGCAGTGTTGCCAATTCTGTAAAGCTTGTGCACGACAGTGAATGCTGGATGTGCTTTGAAGTGGGTTGATGACACTTCTCTGGAGCAGCTAAGTGACTGACACTCGTTGAACACCTTACCTCTGCCCTGAAGCAGACCTTCCCATCCACCCTGCTGATATCCGAAGTAACAGCACACTGCCATTTCAGTTCATGTGATCACTGATCAGATTGTCAGTTCTCTTGTCGTTAGATTGGGATCAAACAGAAGAAATGAAACCCATTTAACTTGGTGGTCACTGACACCTGGCAGTAATGTCAGTGTTTCATACAACTCTACCTGTCTCTTAGAGTCTGTATTATTGCAAGGAGGTGTCTCACAAGTGCTTGCTCATGTGTTGAAGATATCCTCCAACCTGGACTCCTCAGTATTTTGTCTTCTTACTGCTTGTAGGGCCATATCCATGTCTTTCTGGAGTGGCCCATCCTTTTCTGGTTTAGCTAATTGCTCCTCCTTTTAGAATGCTCAGTAACACCGTAGGACAAAAGTGATGCTGTTCAAAAAAATTTTAGAATATATTGCTCAGTGAAGAAAAGATTTGTTTGACTGCTCAATCAGGGGTTTTTCTTTCCAAGCAATTTTCTGCATGGAAATAAAGAAAGGTAAGTTTGCATATGTATTTGCAGCTCTTAAAAATACATTGAGAGGAAGAAATCTTCATTAAGATAGAGTTGTCAGTGATAGCAGCAGAGGATTGGTTAGATCATTTCACACACCAGTAGAATGTTGTATTTCACATCTAATTGGTTACTTGGTGTCAGTCTTTCGGTTCTAAAAGTTTGCTTTGTCAGAACTGGAGCAGCATCTTGGGGCTATTTCAGCAACACCCCGGGGAACTGTGAGTCAGCTGGGCAGGGGAGGAGCTCCCATTTGCCAGGCTTTATCCTCTGCAGTGAGCTGAGTTCAGGGGCCTGCTTGGCAAAGTAGCAATCTTTGACCTCTGTAGCTGCATCTCATCATTTCCACTGTCCAGATGGTGTATTCCTTGCCAGGAAGAGCAGGACTCAGTCTGGCACTGGGTAGATTTGCAGTAATGGCAGCAATGAGGGGACCTGTCTGCACAGAGTCAGACCCCGCGCTGTGTGCGGTCCCATGTTGCTGCTGAAGAGATGTGGGCAGCGTGTTTGTCCCGTCCTTGGTGCTGGCTGTAGTGGTGCTGTGCTCTGTGGGCTAGCAGCTCCTGCAGCTAATGTTTGTGCAGGAGAAGGATCATCTATCTATGCAGTAATATGAACTTATTGGCCAAAGTTCAGTGTGAAACCGAATCTTTACGTGACTTTTACAAATCCTAAATTTAAGATGAGAGCGTGTTAGTGGTTTGCATTGATAATTTAGAAATAATGCTATTGTGGAGCTTTTCCTTATCACCAAACCTATATTTTTACCCATAGGAACTTTAGAGTTTGGATTCTTTTGAGTGAAGGTCAAACATTTCTAAGTAAGAGGAAGACTGCTGCGGGAGCTCAGAAGTGTCACCGATGCAGTCTCGAATCACAGTTTAATAAAATGTTAAAATTCATTATTTTAGTTTCTACTTTGTAACTTAAAGGATGACTTCTCATGCTGCTAATGGCACAGTTAAAGTTGGGGTTTTTATATTTGGTGGAACACCACTTTTTTCAGATTGCAGCTTCATTATTAAAGAGATTTTTTTCTCGTGGCTGTTAACTGCAGTCTCACTCTGTAACATGACTCAGACCATTGGGAGATGAGGAATGTCAGCCTTATTTTGATGGGGGTCATAATACAAAATGGCAGACTGTTCCTGTAAGGTTTGGAGTATTCACATTGTATGTGCCGTGAAAGCTCTCGCTTCAGGCTCGTAGGTTGACATTAATTACTATTCATGCTTTTTCAAGTGTGTGTTTTTATGGGACGACTCTTTCCCACCCCCCCCAACATCTTTATATTTATTTATTTTATTTGCTCAGTCTTCATTGCATGAGATTAAGGAACAACAAAGCCACTGGCTGTCCTACTGTTGTTAGGATGAAGCGTGCTTTTCCCCAGCCACTTCCAGTTCCAGTGGGTAGAATGTGTATCTGCAGACTGCCAGCCGTATGACATACAGTCATGATATGGATTAAATAAACTGCAGGTGAGACAGCTGCATCCAAACAAGCCTGGATTGTGCGATTCTGGTGCTTGCAGAAGTGTATTGCCTGGGGGCTGCTGGTTATCTGCAGCTGGGTGTTTCTACTAAGTCAAGAGAAAAGATGGAAGGGAGGAAGAGGCAGGCATTCATGCTTGCAGTGAAGTAACTTGCAGTTATCCTTGGTTAGTCTCAAAGCAAATGCTGTTTCCACAGTACTCATTTGAGCTTTTTCCACAACCGAAATTCAGTTTATAATAGTTGGAACAGGAAAGAAGAGACGGCGTGGCTGCTGCTGGCTGAGTGGTGATGTGCTCCTGGTTCATGTGTTTGCAGCTGGGAGGTGCAGAGGGCAGTGCTGAATCACATGGCATTGCCTGTCTGGCAGGTGTCTGCGGCGTGAGTAGAAGAACCAACTGTTCACTATTTTGGGTGAATGAGGTTGGCTGTTACTGCCAGTGCCCCACGGAGAAGTCCACGCATCTGTTGATAAGCACTGCTCTGTATTCTGGGCTCCCGAATGCTTACAGCCGCTTGCTGAAGTAGAGGAGTTTCTGCCTGAGCTTTGAGATAGTAGGAAGACAAGTTTTGCCAAGAGGCTTGCTGATTTTAATCTTTAGATGTTGGCTGTCAGGATTTGTCTGTGCCTCGCATACCTCTGTGTTCCTATGCAAGCACAGCCTTGGAATCCAGCAGTAAACTGATTTTTTTTTCCACTCTCCTTCTCGGTACAGTGACAGAAACCTGGTAGCAAGGGTTTGTGGTTTGGTCTCTTGTGAGGATTAAGCACCCCTTCCATTAGCAGAGACGCCTCCTGTGCTGCAGAATCGGCCTTCAGGTCCAGGGATTTCCTCTAATATGTTGGATAAAGCCAAGACACTCCAGCCTACCTATGTCGGGATTGTGCCGCTTGCAGAGACTGTGGCAAAGCAAGGGAAGAGCTGTTCAAGCACATATCAGGATTCATACCACAGCTTGCGAGAAGGTTAGCGGTATCTGCTTTCTTCATTTTAGGCACTGCATAATTGGTTTGTGTTGTTGTTGTTGTTGTTTTTCCTTCCATGTAGAATCTGCCTGCTTTTTCTTTTTCTGTCCAGCCTGGGCAGTTGTCCAGATTTTGGGTTTCCCTATGACTCCTGTGACCTGTTGTTCCTGAGGGCGCTTGTAAGCATGGCACAGGACGAGGTCAGAGCCCTGTGTGCAGTGACATGCACTGCTGTACCTTAGGACAATTCCACTTGTGTTTGGAGCTTTACATTTCCAAGTTTCTTTTTCTATGCCTGTAGAGCTCTTGTAAACAATGTTCTAAGGCTGTTTTATTAAAGTATAAAGGCTTATCTTGAAGTGGCAACTCAGTCTTGCAGGGGATAGAATATCATGTTTTAAGTTTCAATATGTTGCTGTTGGGAGAGTGTGAAAGGAATGGCTTGTGTATATCTGAGTAAGATTCAATATTAGATAATTCTCCTAGAAATTCACTCACATGATTTTTGTAGGGATTTGACAGTTCTGAATGATTCTGTAGATCTGTGTCAGTTTTCAAGGAGTGTTATCTATGAGAAGAGTGAATTTGAAGAAAAGATTGAAAAGATGAGTCCAGACAGTGATCCATTCATAGTGAGCAGCATAATAGACAGCAACCAATGGGGACTGGGAAAAGATTACAGGGTAGAATGACAGAACGTAACAACATGCCAGTGACAAATAAACAAGAGTTATATTTGTAAGAAGTAGTGGATTCACTACTGCAAGTGGAATTTTAATAAGGACTTGAAGGATTGAACAAAGGTCTTGAGCACAGTGGCCTGAGAAGTAAGGTGATGAGTGATTTTAAGAGCAGGTAATGTGATCTGAGAGGAGAGAAAAGTGACTTGCAATGACAATTTGGACCAAAAAGTAAAGAGTGGTCGAAGTTGAGAACAAAAAGTTAGAATAAAGGTGTATTTGTTACAGGGAGATAGCTGGTGAGTAGAAGACCATTTTAGCAGTTGCATTTAGAGGATTTTTCTCTCACATGCAGCTCATGGACTACTGAGGCTGCCATACAAAACTACCCCCTACTGTCATTCCCCATACCATGCCCCTTTATCAGATATCAAGAGTAATCTTTGTATTAATTTTTAAGATGTCACTATTTTTGTTGCTGGTTTTCACTGGAATACTCCTTGTAGAACAAGTGTGAAAACGGAAAAGAAAACAAAAGCCAAAATACAATTTGGGAGTAATAAATCCATTAGTATAAATGGTATTCCCAGGTGGCTTATGTCTGCTCTGGAGGCAAAGAGCTGCTGTACATCAGTCTTCAGAGGGAAAAACAAACCAGACCCAAACCCCCAAACTTGCAGCTGTCTTGTATTTGCGAGGCATTGATTTTCACAGAAGGTGAGCACTCAGCCTTTGGATGTGCCAGGATACATCTTTCATCCAGTCACTAAATATCACAAGCATTCTACAGTGGGATCAAATGTAGAGTAAGGAAAATGTGATCTTATAGTACTGTAATCAATAGAAGAATGCTTGCTGCCATCTGAAGTTGAAGTGAATTAAGACCATTGAATTCTTGTACTTTGAAAAAGTTGTGTTGCCTCTGTAAAGTTTAACAGTATTAATCAACCCTCCCTCCATGCCCAACCACATGCCTAAAATTCATGGTATTTTAATATGCAACGGAGAAAGCTTTTTGCTACGAGCTACCAAACAGGAAGGGTAGGAAAGAGAAATAGATGCTGCCAACTTCTTTCATGTCAGAAGAGTACAGAATAACCCTTTAGCTTTTCTGCAGCTCCGTTCAAGTCTCCTGTGATCTCAGGATGCCTTTTGTATTTATGCTGTAGCATTCGCTGTATTTTGCAGAGCCAAATCTTAGAGGTGGTGGAGAAGCAGAGGGACTCATATGTGAGCCCTTACAGCAGCTACGGAAGTCACTAATTACCACTGAGCTGAATGAAACTCTAAGGACCATTGTACCTTATTTTTGGCAAAAAATGGGACAGCTTAATTTTGTTACTATCAAGGACGGAAAATTCATTTCCTTCTCTCCTCACGTTTTACCACACACAAATGAATGGGTGCCACTCTGCTTTCACTTGTTAGTAAAGCCAAGCAAAAAAAGAGGTGTCTGCATTGTGCTGATAAGGTTCACTCCTATTTGCTTTGTGAATCTTATGAGAAGTGGCTACTTGGAATAAATTTTATCTTGTTTTCTTGCCTTTGAAAAACATGGTATCCAGAATCTGGTTTAATGCTTTTGGTTTTTTTTTTTAAAGTGGAACTTGACATAAAGTAATCTGGGAACTTCTGATCCTTTCCACACACAAATTCATTTGACGTGGGGAAGTCAAAGGACACGTGCTTGTATTTTTCAAAGTACATGTTGGAGCAGTTATTTGTAAAATTCCTAGAATCCAAAAATCCATAAACATGTTTTCCATCAAGCAGTTCCTTGGAGTGATTTAGTTTTCAAATACCAGAGTTTAGTTTGCAGCTCTTAGGCCTCTTAGCACAACAGGATGGGAGCTCCTGATGAAAGGTAGGAGGAAGGAATTGCAAGCTTTGGAAAATTCCAGAAAGCCTCTCTAAAGCTGATGAGCACCCATGGCTCTAGTGTAGAAGTAAACGCTTCCAAAAGTGAATTCCAACTTTTCTACCTCTTTGCAAAGTCTTTTGTTCGTTGCTCTCAAACTTTTATTTTGGGAAGTCCTCGCTTCAAAAACTGTTCAATGTGACTGAGAGCCTGACAATGAAATTCAGCTGTCTTTTTCCAAGATCTGTGTCTCGGGGCCCCGACATGAACAAGTTACTGCAGGCCATCTGATCTGTGGTAACTGTGTGCACATTCTTGGTCCGCAGCAAATGTGAGGTAATTTGAGTTAGCTTAGCCTTTGATTAAACTATTAATATCTGTTCAGCACTTTGAAGAGATCAGGAGTCGTGCAAGTGCTTATTAATATTTAGCTTTCTTCAGGAGCGATCTAAGCCTCGTTGTCCTAATTTCCAGTACCTGAAGGTAAGGCTGCTGGGTGGCCTGTGCCTCTTCCAGCAGAGGGCAGAAGAACCTGCCCATATGGATGGGGAGGCTTCAACTTCAAGGGCATCCCCAGCAAGAGGGTGCATCCCAGGCATCTCGCAGAAATGTGGGCTGGCCTTTTTCTGTCAAGGTTGAGCGATGTTTTGCTCCAACTTGAAGATGCTGGGGGAGATGTTAAAAGCGATGCCTCCTGCAAATACATGGATAAGGACCGTCAGAAACAGGCACAAAATGTCACTGAATCATCTCCGAGCGATGGCCACATGTATCCCAAAATTCAGAATAGCAAACAGTGCTATGACACAGAAAAGCAGAGAAAATGTAACAAATATATGGGAGGTTAACTTGTTGGCTTTCCTTTTTGCAAATCCAGAGGTACAGCCAGTGTGTATGTTTAGTCTCTGTAGCCTTGTGCTGCAGCCACTCTGCAAATGCATGGCATGGTGAAGGTATGTTAGCGAGGTATTAAGGAAAAGTGGCTCAAAGTTGGCAGTAAGCAGGCAATTTAAATTTATTTCTGTTAAATCCCCAGCGTGCTTCATTTGAGTCTGAAGAGGTGTTTCAGGGTATTTGTTAATTTTATGGCATAAGTCATCAAGAGTGGGAAGCTTCAGGAAAGGGTTAACATTGACTGACCAGTGTTTTCATAAGTCAGTCTTTATCAGTGGAAAGCGAGTCATCACTTTATCCCTGAAGCTGAATTCACATTTTTTTTTTGGTCCTGCTGCCCTAATGTGTTTTTAGTTTTTTTGGATATGACATGTTCTCCCCTCTTGGAGTTTACTGAACTATTCCTGTCAGTGTAATGATCCCCAGCTGTTGCTTTAGCCCTAGCTATTTTCATGCTGGGAATGGGGGGAGGAGGAGGAGGAGAGAGGCAGAGGCTAACTTGTTTACCTCGCTGTGATCTAATTCATTTTTTCAGAAAAGATCTACTATAATAGTTTTCTTCTGCACTAAGTAATGCTAAAACGAATGAGTTTCAGTCTCAGACCTGCAGGAGTAAGGAGATGTAAGGACTCAACATGTGCAGAAATAAAAAGAATATAAGGTGGGTGCAGTGCAAGGAGTGCAGCTGTCAATAGCATTTATGCAGACAATGCTTTGAACTGGTAATGACACCAAGTAAAATTTGCAGTATTTTCCTGCCCTATCAACTGGATTTTCTTCACAGTTGATATGAGAGCTTCATGTTCAACAGCCGTAGTGCTGGGGTATTGATATTCCTAGCAACAAGAAAATATTTTTATAAAGCTTGAAAAAGACACGCAGCCTTGTAATTATTGCTTTTTTGATAATTATTTGTTTTTCTGTATTTTTTTAAGAAAAGATCTGTGTTTGTACTTTTAAGCAGCTAATGATTGATGCTTAGACTTCCTGGCAGCTGTTGAAAAGTAGATGCTTTTTTTGAAAACAAAATTGTAATGCTTAAGCTCAGATTGCCTGTTTTGCATCCAGAAACAACTTCTGGAGTTGTTATGCTTGTATAGAGCTCTTGCCAGACAGATGTCACTGCGGCTCTCCTTCCCAGAGAAGATAAGGGCCAGTGACAGTTGCTCATGTCTTTGAGATCCACATCAGGCTGCCCGTGTAAATCTAATCGTGGTCCTTTCATCAACTTTGAGATATGTCACTACTCACCTCAGATTTTTCAGTGTTCTCTCACTCCTGTAAGTCATTGATCAACGACTTAAAGAATATCTGTACCAAAAAATAAGTGCCTGTTTTGATCTTTCATTTCAGTGCCCCGACTCCCATCTACCCCATCTTTTCTCAGCATCAAATTACCGATCTTGTCACCTGCTGCATCAATAAATTTCAATTCAAAATGTTAAAGCAACATATTTCTTGTCAAGAACCTCTGCAGCCTATGGTAGAAAACAGGATACGGCCCCTGACATAGCTTAGGTTTATTTAACAAAGAGATACAGTGAGTCCAGATGGGCAAATCCTATTCCTTCTCCTTGCAGGAGGCCTCTCAGTGGGTGCATAATCTGATTAATGGCATAACTTAAAGCAGAACTCATGGCTCTTTTTTGCTTTGCTAACTTGGGCTAGTGGAGATATATGCAACGTTCTGCCTTGTTGCTATGTAAAATTTACTAGCACAGAGTATCTGAAATAAAGAGCAGACCTGCAGTAGTCGAAGCACATTGCAGTGCAGTGATTATGAGTCAGAACCACTAAATGTTTTTTGCTGATCAGTGTATTCAGGATTTTTCTCCATGTTCAGTGAGGTGGGTAGAACTGTAAGAAGGCTTATATGATGTAGTAAGTATTCTTCCAAGAAAATCAAGGCTCGAACTTTCTAGTCTGTAGTTCTGCCATCTGAAGTTAGACTGAGCCTGATGAAGTTAGCAAGGAATGTGTGAGAAAGTCAATAACAGGGAGGGGACGCTCGGCTTTGGGGCATGGATTCCTTTCAAAATTGATGGTGAAAATTGATGACATCCAGGCTGTCTGGACAATCTCATTTTAATTCAGCTTTTCAAAAGTAAACAGCTGTAAAGAAAATCTTTTGTAAAAAAAAGCGACTACTCAAAAGTTTTAACAGATTGTTGATAACTATTTTTTCTCCATGGTAGATGCAGGCATCGTATACTGCAGCTGTGCCTACAAAGACCTTGTTCTGAGGCCTCCATGCCCAGAGGCAGCTCACAGAGCTGAAGCTCAGAGAATCTGAGGGCCCAATACTTCCCCCAACTTCTCTGCTGCACATCTGATTGATAACCTTCTGCACAGGCACACTTGGCAGGGCACAAACATTTTGCATGGCTGGGCTGTTGTGCAGAACTGAGGGATGGATGCCCTTTGGCTGCCTGAAAGGAGAGGTCTGCTTTCAGCTTTCTTCATGTGAAGTTTCCCCTGCTTTGTGCTGCTTATTATTTCTCTAGCGTTAAATGCATGTAGAATACAGCTGTGGGTTATTTGGGGTAGTAGCTATGTTCTTTCATTGCTTATCTCGGCAAATTGCGCAGCAGTGCTGGAAGCCAGACCATATACACACCCTTCATGTCATTTGGTCATCATTACAGGCAGCATGTAACCTGTCCCTACTGCAGTTCTGATGTTTTCATTCTTTTTTCACTGCCCCTGTCAAAATGCTCTGTGTGACGCTTTTTTGATGCTCTTTTTCTTCATTTTCACTTTCCAAAGCTTCCACACTTCTTTCCGCATGATACTTATGAATGGATATCCCAAGCCTGCCTGCAGCTCACCCCCTTTTCCATGCTCAGATCTCAAATTGTGCCATTCGGAAGTGACAGATGACATTTTACAAGTAGATGCTAAACTAACAGCACCTTTGTGCCTCGCTGAGAGACTTTCCCAGCTGCTAATAATAGTTGTCACATTGACTGTAGGCAGTTCAGTACAAGGATGGTGTCTTCAGGACCGACATGTGACTGTGAATCTAACTACAGCGGTTTGCAAAGCGCTGTCACCACGAAGCTATCTCCGCTGCCTCTTCACTGCAGGGAGCAACGGAAAGGAAACGTGTCTGCCCTTCACTTGCTTTGTTCTGAACATTAGCAAAAGCCCACCTCTGATAGCGGATCTGGCAGTGTGGGGTTACCTGCTGCTGCTGGCAGCCTCCTCTGTGCCCTTCAGCAGAGCTCTGAGCCAGCAGGAGCTATTGAAACACCAGCAGAATTTGTCCACCAGGCTGAAGTCAAGTGGTCACACAAGCCACTGTAGTCTGCTGCTTTTGGGTGGTTTTTTTCTTTTTCTTTTTTTTTTGTTTGTTTGTTTTTTAATTTTTATTTTGCTGGTTGACTTTTTGCAATTATATTATTTAGGTACTTATAGCAATGATGGCACTTAAGAAGCACATGAAGTCTTATAGCCCCTGATCTGTGTTTAAGGTCATGGATCTTCCCTTCTGCAAAAAAAAAAAAAAAGCTCAACACCCCAAAGTGTTCTGGAGATCTAAAGTCTAGACATTTGCCAGAAAGGGAATATGCAAAGAGAAAGCAAAAAGAAGCAGACAGGTGTGTATGATTACAGTTGAGCTTGAGGGGATTTTATGTGCTTTTTGTGTGTAAAGCGAACTCTGATGATCAGCTTCCATACCGTGCTGCTGTGGAGGAACTGACTTGTAATGTAGAGGGATACAATGACCATAGCTGAAACTTGTAACATTTTCACAAGTACAAACAATGACAGTAGAATTTCTGTCTCTGACTGTAAAGAATGCAGAAGGCTGTTGCAGTAAAAAGGTGGGGATGTTTATTCAAACCTCACTTTTACACAGTCTAATAGTAATAGGACCAGGGGAAATGGTTTTAAACTAAAAAAGTGAAAATTTAGGTTAGATATTAGAAAAAATTTTTTACTCAGAGAGTGGGAAGGCACCGGCTGCCCAGAAAAGCTGTGGGTGCCCCATCCTTGAAAGCACCCAAGGCCAGGTTGGATGGGGACCTGAGCTGCCTGATGTGGACTTGAGCTGCATGATGCGGTGAGCGAGGGCTGGAACTAGATGATCCTTAAGATCCCTTCCAACCTAGGCTGTTCTATGATTCTATGTCATGTCTGAGGCATATGTTCTTTGACAAAACAGCAAAGATGTTTCTTTCATAAGGAAGTGCAGTAGTTCCTTGTAGCATCCACCTGAATTTCTAGCTAAAAGAGGATGCTGTGATTTGGACAGTAGCTGGTGGCAGGAATGCTAGGTGGATAGGGAATGCCTTGAGCTTGTATTTTGCATGCAGTATGTATGCTGGGCAAATCCCAATTTGTTTCATGTCCTGTGAAGTAACTGTCAGCACAGTCGAACAGACTGAAGCTGGGAGAGGGATGCTAAAGCCAGCTAATTTAAAATTATAAGGACCTGCTTTCCAAGATCCCTTTTTAATCAGTTAATTAGTTCTTCCAAAGAAATGCTAGTTTTGTGTTTGAATTTGCATACTTCAAAGTCCTTTTTTTCTACCACTTGTGAAAAAAAGCATTTGCTTTAATTTGCATTTAGTTTCCATAAACCAAACTTCTTTAGGTGGATAAGAATTTGAAAATCTTAGAAATATAGAACTGATTCCTCAGTTTGGTGGAAAACCCAATAATACAGCTCATATATCTAAGGGTCCCATCTTTTTGTACAGAAATTCTGTGGTATCTTCACCAGGAGGTAGTTTCTGTGAAGGGAGCTGAGAAATTCTATCTGTAGAATAGTAGAAGGAAGGCTGAATTTCTGGGCCAGTGCAGTCCTTGAGAAGTGTTTGGGGGAGGTTTGGCCTTGATGTGAGAGGCTGGTAGAGCACAGGACCTCTGTGTGCAGCAGAAATGGAGTTATAAAGGAAAAATGTTCTGTCGCGTCTCTTGTTGCAGAAAGAGGCATGGAAAACTTTTCCTCATTAATTCTAATACAACAAACGTGCCTAATCAATTGTGCATTTTATGATTTGGCATTCTCTCAAGAATTGATTTTTCTTCTGTTTAATAGGAATGCACGTGTTGTCCCTTGAATGAGGGGTTTAAGACAATCTGAGAAATCGCTGAGATTCTGTTGTACCTAAACGTCACGTTCTTTTACCTGTCTCCTGTATAATTTTTTAGAAAAAAAAAAAAAAAAAGCCACTCTGATGTCTTGGCTTTAAAGGAATAAGATTGTTGGAGCTCTTCTTATAGGCAGAGATACCTCTGTTTGCACAAGAATGAAATGAAAAGGGCACAAGCGTGTTTTCCCTAATGCAGCTTGCCTTTTGTTCTGTCTCTTTAGGAGACGGCTGTAGATCTGATTGTCAGGATATGTCTGTCTGGTCCTTCTTTTTCCTTCATTTGTCCTCATCCACGTCACATTAAGTTATCTTGGAGAATTTCTTTCTAGGGTCTTCTTCACAAGGTGGCTGAGGGCAATGTTGGTTCTTTCTTGTTGTTGTTTCATGGAAACATATAAATCAATATAGACTTGTGATTTGACTTCACATGGCAAGTTGGGAAATTCTCTAAGAAGTCAGAATTTTCCCTCAGGGCTTCCCTTCCAGCTATAGATAGCAACAATGGATATAGAGATAGCATCAACTAGCACTCATCACAGATAATAGGAGGTAGTTACGTACTTACTGTCTCATGATACTGATGTGTCAATTTTAGTAGACCTTTCCATCTAGGTATTTTGTTACAGGTCATCCTGTTGGATCATGCATGGTAGCCAGATTCCATAGACAGGGATACGTGCCTGGCTATTCACACCCTTGGTTTTCACCTAACCAGTATTTCTGGGGCTAAATAATTCTATAGGAATTGATACATTGCACAGAAGGAAGACCCAATTTTCCTGTTGATGAGCTTATTGCACATTTTACATGTTGCATATTTCACTAAAAATGCCAGTTTCATTTGTCAAAGTCCTATTTTAACAGTTTCAGTGAGTGCTGAAATGGGCTATTAGGTGTGGGCTATTAGAGTGGGCTTCTCTGTGTTAGATGGAAAGACTAATGTACTAACATATCTCATATGTACAATAATATGATATATATCTATCTGACTTAAAATGCTAGTAAGAAAATAAAGCTTGCCTTGCATTAAAAAGCAATGAGTAAAATTGCATTAACTGCCTCCAAATTTTATGGAATTGCAGGAATTTAAACAAACTAAGAAGAAAGAATGTAAAGGCAAGTGCTGTAAAATCCACAGCAACTGCTGGTGTTTCTTTTAAACCAACATAAAAAGAAATGTGCAGAATTTGGTGTAACTTTTGGATTGCAGTAGTGATAAAGTTGTGCATCTATTCAGTGTCACATATGTGAGCAGTACCTGTGTAGTAAACGTGTATATGAAATTGAAGACTGAGTTTGTAAACTTCTGAGTCTATGGACTGGTTCTTCCATCCGTGCCTGCACGTTTCACCACTGTAGAACTGCAGTTCTGACTCAAGCCTTTGAGAAGCACCAAACAGGATTTGGTCCTTCCTTGAGGTTAGATCATGTTACGTCATTACATTTCTACCATGCTGCTGCTTTTGTCTGTTTGGTAATGCTACCTGGTCGCAAAACTAGAATTGCTGTGAATGATGACTTTGTCTTCGAAATACATCTTGAAATTTAGATTACTTTGATTTTGGCATTGTGCCGAATTTGATATTGAAGCCTCAAAAGTGACCTGCTAACGTGGTTCTTCTGTGCTCAGTGGTGTGAGCAAGCTACCTTGTGGTAGTGTGTGAGGATGGAGAAGATCCTTTTGCTTTTGATTGTGTATTTGCTTCTCATTCCATATTCTTTCGTGACCAATTTCTTCTGTAGGTTGGGATCTTTGATTCTGCTGCATTAGTGATATCAAAGAATCCAATTTGTGTAACTCCACCGAAAGAGTTAATGCCTCGTGACATGGACTCATTAAATGATAATACATACGCAAGTATTTCCTCATACTTTAAAAACATTTTGAAAGATTATTCCTATTTCATATTTCTCTTCCAACAGCATCTTCCCAACAAAAAGCTTTCAAAGAGAGCATTGCCCTGAATTTTGTTTCTGGCAGCCGGAGCCAGGCCTTTGGGCCACTGCTGTGCAGGCAGCATCTCATCTGTCAGAGGGCCTCTGGGGACTGCATGTCTTGGTTGTGATCGTATACAATCCAATAACTTTTTGAGCTCTAAAATCCCACAGAAACTTTGAAGAGAATGATTTTATCAAGAAACCAGCTCTTCTTGTCCTGAGAGTGAAAGCTGGTTTATTTTCTCTCTTCCTTCTCTTCATGTTCTTAAATGTCCAGCTGAGATGCCCAGACTCATGCCTTTTCTATACTTCTCAGCATCTTTATAAAAGCTTTTTGAAGTGCTGAATGGAAAAAAACCTAGCGCTGCATGACCCACATTGCATCCCTGGATTACTGCTCACCCACCTACTGTGAAATATTCTGATGGTTGTAGCTTTAGAGGTGGAGGATCTGTTCTGTTTTTTTGAGAATTGTATTCCTGTTCCCATATGTACGACGAGTTGTGCTCTCAAGAGAATAAGAAAAGGTGGTTGTGAGAAAGGTTTCAAGTCCTGTGTACTTGAAGTGCTATTGAAATGCCATTGAAGTTCAACCTCCTGGTTGGCCTTGTGTCAATGTGCATCTGTCCTTGAGCAAGCAGAGCTGGGTAAGGAGGTTGTCAGCACTCATATATATCACCCAAATTGTATGAGACACCTGCCCACCTAAGCATATTGCAGCTGGATGTGCTGATTGCTGCAGTGCTGCTAAGAAATCTGTTGTTCACATGACCTGCAGCAAGAATCCACTCGGATGCTGGTTTTGTCTCCTGTTCAGGAGGTGTGGCCCTGATCTCCTCGTTGGCTGCAGTGAGATGGACCTCAGTCCTGCCTCGCATGAATAGGAGAGCGCAGCATGAATAGAAATCAGTGCAGTATGCCTCTAGTGCAAAAAGTCCTTGTAGCAGTTTGAGAGACTAAACCAAATTCTCCATCTCGCCCTCCCAAACCAAATTTTCGCCATGGTATGGTTGCTAAGGAAGAGATGAGGAAACTGCCTGCATTTTAATAGCAGCTGTTGTTGCTGCAGCGGAGAAAAGAGGTAGTGAAATGTGAGATAATCTCACGTAGTAAAGAAATAAACTTCTCCTTAACTGTCCCTTTGCTCAGGCTCACTCCAAGCTGTTCTTGTAAATGCATCCAAATGAACCTAATCACAGGGATGCTGTTTGCAGCACCAGTGGCTGCTTGCAGACTGAGGATCAGCTGTGCACTCTGCTGCTTCTCCTTCACCTCGCAGAGGGACACAGATTTTTGGCAGCCCCTCGCCTGGGTAGCAAACTGCCATATAATCCCTGCAGTTTGGGTGTCATTTACAGTCTGCTTCACTTAAATGCTTCTCTGCTAACTGCACAGTCTGCTTAAATGCAAAGCCGGCGTGTGTTTCCCATCAGCAGTTAGTGGATTAAAACGCTGTTAGCCTGAGAAAATTGCCCTTAAAATGGGCCCCAAAGCTGGCTTTTTTTTTGTTGGCACCCAGCTTTCTAGCAAATTCTGTGTCATGACTGCTACTGTAGTCGACCGCATAAAAGGCAGCTCTGAAAAAATTATCAACCTGAGCAATTTGAGGATTATTTTCAAAATTCATTTTGACCATTGTGTACTCCCTCATTGGTCACTGACTCGTAGAGCTGTCATCTTTTGTAGCTTCTTGTTGACACCACAGAAGAGCACCCTTTGCTGCCTCAGTCCAGAAGGGCTTTGCCATTGAAGGTGGCCACATGCTGTTCTTGCTGGTGTCTGACCTGGGATGTAATCTGGGTTCCCCTTGAAGCATGGAAGGGCTGATGCAAGTCAGCCTTTGTGTTGTAAGCAGGCACAACCAAAATAGTGCTGAGACCATTTGTGGCGCTGGGGGAAGGTTTTCTCCATACATCTCCTAGTGATTGAAATTGTCATAAACCAAAGATAAAACATCCACTGAAACCAGGGGTTGATGTACTGCATATTTCACAGCTGCTGGTCAGATGTGACTGTTTAATGCAGCAGAAGCTAAGAAAAAATTCTTGATGTAATTAGAATGGCTGCTGGTGGCTGAGGGATGGCTTGAATGGGGCTTTGCCTCTCAAAGCTGTGGTAACATGCTATCATACTGAAGTTAGTTTACACAAACAGCTGCAATGGTTTTCCTCACTAGCTATCCCATGCTGTCAAACCCTTCTTGTACTTCTGCATATCGTAGTTGAGCTGGTTGCATCCCAGCTGTTTGGTGTGACAGTGGCTGTCCTGGGAGTGGGGAGGGTGCTGCAGCTCTGTGCTCTCACATGGGATATGCAGAGGTGCTGAGCACTTACACGTAAAGCACCGTGACCCGTAACGAGCCTTAAAGTGCATGGTTTGCTTTTTACTGTTTTGACTTACGCTTGCACTTTCCTCAGTTATGATAATGAGCTTGGGCTAATTTCACTTGTTCTTTGCTAGTTTCTCTTTTCAATCCCAGTCACGTGACTTATCGATTGGGTTGCAAGGAGGAATTTTTACATAGGGCAAACTGCTATCACCAACTTTGAAAGTCAATCAGTGGTCTCCACCAGCAACCAGGCAACCAGCCAGCACGTGGCTCTGGTCTCCGTGAGCCCTGCTCACTCCATTGCTGCACTGGGCTGCATTCTCTGCCTGCCCTCCCCTCGCTTAGGCCACCTTCAGGGTCTGCGGGGTTTCCTTAGGAGAAAAAAGTTTGGCAGAAATGGGGATACTGACTCTTGGGCCTCACAGCAGGCTCAGAGCCACACACCTCTCATTGCTGGGTCACAAACAACAGGAAACGCAGAATATTTTTTTAATTTGTTGTTGTAAATCTGTCATGGTATGTGACATAGGCTCGAAGTATTTTTTTCTCCTAAGGAGTTGTGATGCAGAGGCTGTGGCCTAGTTTCAGCAGTCCTGTGCACGCTGTTACACATGCAGTGTGCTTTAGAAGTTGAGGAGCTTTCAGGTAGGTACACCTAAGGGCAGGCACGTTGTTGCAGATTTAGATGGCAAGCTGCAAAAAACAACTTTACTCATCATAAATATTTGTTCTTACTGCTGCTTACTGCTGAGGCACCCTGGTCCTACGGCTGGGTAAATGTCAGTGTGGGTGCAGCCTCTGTATGTTGCCACCGGCCATCAGCATACAGTGCCCATGAGTTCAGTGTTCTGCAGTTCTATGGTAAGACACACAAAAAGTGGTCACAGCTTGCTCTATTTCTTTAACAGCTTTACTCAGTAGGTAGTGTTGCAGTGTAGTCTGTTACTACACACTCACAGGAGTGCTGCTTTTCCCTGCATCTAAAGGGCTGTCACCAGCTCACCCTACCATCTTCCAGATGCTCTGGAACCATAGAGTCATAGAATCATTTGAGTTGGAAGGGATCCTTGAAGGTCATGTATTCCAACTCTGCTGCAATGAACAGGGACGTGTCTTAGTAATTCTCAAAGGAGTCCATTAGAGACCTAGAAGCCTTGTCCAAATTTAAGTCGTACTTGTGAAATAGATCAGACATTCTCATTTTCTGGTGGGAAAATCAGACAAGGATGCAAAGCTTACAAAATGTTACATAGACATGAGTTTGATGAAAGAGATGAGTTATTTTTCAGCCAGCAGATATATGCTTTTCTTTATATGACCTGATTCACTTGGAAATTAATATAAAGTTTTAACTGTGGTCTTAAAGGAAAGATGGTTGGTTTGTGATTGAAAGACTTGCACTTGATCTGTCTTTGAGTAACTTTCTATTTCTCTGGTCATTCTAGACCCTTGGCTGAGCTCCACATGGAACAGCCTTGGATTGGTTCTTGGGACATCTGTTAATCTATATATAGGGTTCACACACTTGCACACGTAAACAGGTGATCTCCTAAATATACAAAATGGTGTTTGGAACTCTGAGTACTTATTTAAGCCAAATGAATTCAGAAGTGAACTGAATTAATCCTTTTTTTGCCCTCCTCCCAAAATAAACTGTATTGGGAAAAAAAGTGCATTCTGTGCTGATTGTAAGTTCTGCTTAGTATGTATGCGTATACATTCACTAATCCCAGGCACTGCCTAATAGCTATTAAAAATATCCAGAAAATGACCTTTTTCCTACTCTTTGGTTTGGTCCTCTTGACAATTGCTACTTCTTGCTGTGAAGGGACGTGGTGTTTAAAAATAATAGGTGCATGAAATGTGTAGAGAAAAAGGGTAGCAGATGATAACTGATATAGAAGTAAGTTATATTTGGAAAATTCATAAGGGAAGCTGAAGTCAGGAAGGGATTTTTGAGCTGTTTGTGAAGTTCGTGTCTGTCTGACTGACACTGATTTCTAATAAGTCTGGTAGTGGTAGGGAGGTTTCAGAGGAGTGAAGGAGAAGTAGAACCTTGCATTGCTAGTGAAAAAAGTGAGAGTGAGTAACCAGAGGGTGATCTAATATCAGTTCCAGGGGGAAAAAGCTATGGAAAATTTGATAATCTAAATAAGAGCAGCGGTATAATCCTATTATGCAGCTTTTCCATTTTAGGAGAGCAGGTCTGCTCAAGCACAGTTTTGTTGTTTTGATACTGGAAATTTGGTTTCTAGGGCTGTTGCCTGGGTGTAACAGACTTGTGTAAGTTTTCTAACGTAGTGCAATATGTTTTAGTTTCTAAAAGTGTCTTTGAATATAATAATGTTGTGCTTAAGTGGTTTAAGAACTGCCTGTAATCAAAGAAGGTAGAGTTTCTAGTTGGAAACTAGAGTTTCATGGCTTGGAAACAAACACTGCAAAAGGTGTTGAAGGAACAAAGATTAGTGAAGGCATAAATGATCTTAATGATGGTTTAAAAAAAAAAAAAAGAAAGGATAATTTAGGCAAATGGGGACAGTTGGGTGAAATGTGCATAGCTACAGGTGTGTACACCAAGGAGCAGAAAGTGCTGTCTGCATCTTAGTGGGAGAGCTCATCTCTGAATGTCCTTGTGCTGGGGGAAAGGTGGGTCAGCTGGGGAGGTAAGTGGTGGAGATAGCTGGCACAGTGAAGAAGGCAGGGGGTCCCACCAAGTGGCAAAACCAGCTGACAAATACACTGCTAGATGTGTAAGTGGGAAGAAATGAGTAATGCTGAGCTTCTCTAAACTTAAAGCTGGGGTGGTGGATGCTATAGGTCAGTGCTTAGCTGGTGTGCATTTAGTAAGATGTGCTAGTTTAGGGTATAGAAATGAGCCCCCCAGATGGCTTAGGAGTGGAAAAAATGTCACATAGTGAGAGTTACCTGGCAGGGCTGAGACTGCTTGCAGGAGGATGAGGTCTCGCCTCCTCTTTGTGTTAGTGCTAGCAACAACCCAGCCATGCAGGAGCACTCCTGAACCACCTGAGAAATCCTTTGGCTTAAGTAAGAGAGGAGAGGTAGCTTGGTTGTACACTGTATGCAGAAGCGCTTTCAGATGTAGGAATTATATTCGCATTGTTGTAAACTTCAAAAAAAAAAAAGAAAGAAAAAGAAAAAAGAATGTCGAGAGCCAATGGAAGCTGGAGCTAGGCAAGTTCGGCCTAGCTGAGGTGAGGATGATTAGCTGCTGTGCAAGCAACCACAGAAGTGATGGGGTTTTCATCTTTCGTCAACTTCATATGAAGACCAGATGCCCTATTGGAAGGTGTAGCTCAGTTTAATGCAAAGGGCAGACGGAAGGTTTAAGGAAACAGGTAAAATGGGCTGATATATGCAAGTAGGTGAAGTGCCATCTTCTGCTTAAGCTTTTTGATCTCATGTTCAGGGCGTGTACAGTATAAATTTGGGTGTAGTGTAGGAAATGAATGTACTGGACCAAAAGAATACTTAAGAAAGGAAGTATAAGGGTTGTAATAAAACTGTAGAACAGTTTTGTTCTCTGGTTCTGCCGCATTTGTGTGGACTTCTCTTATGTGGACTATACAACGTGAACTTGATGGAGAAACTGAAGTTTAAACAAGGAAGATGCCATGCTATTCATACTGTTTTATCTTGAGTGTGCTTAGGAGCTTGGGCTTGACTGCAGATGAGATTCAGTGTCTGTTCTCTGAGGTTGTCCTAAATTGGTGCGTGTGTGCGTGTGTGTAACTTTGCTTTTATCAGATACCTTTTGTATGGAAGTTGTCTTTGAATGTTCGAATGGATGTTTGAATGTTCGAATGTCTTTGAATGGACGAACAACTTCTACAGTTTTGCTTTGATTATATAGTTTGAATGGAAACTGCTGTTAAAATCTAGCTGCTGAAATTATGAGTGAACTGGTCACTTGCATTTGAAGGAAAAAAAATAGATAATTGCATTGTACACAGGTAATGCATATATTCTGTTGCACTCCAGTAAGTAGAGGACATTCTAGTGGTAAGAGATTCCTTCTGCTGTGGGATAAGGACACTTGAAGAGATAGCCATGATATTTCATTTTCGTGAGATGTTTCTGAAGGTGAAAGAATTTCTCAGTTGAGGAAGGAAATTGGTCCTGTAATTTAGAGAACCTAATGACCCATAATTTTCTCAGATCAATTTAATCTGCACAAAGTAATTTGGGTTTTTAGGAATCATTAGCAGTTGGAGTGTCACTCTGGTTTTATTGAAGTACCGTCAGACAGCGTTCTTCTGTTTGTTTTTTAATATTAATGGTTTGTAAGACCTTGATGCTCTAGAAAGAATTGAGAAACAGCCCTGGCTGTGCACATTTTTATCACCCTGCCAAGACCCTTTGCAACTTCCTCCCCTCGTTACCCGCAGCAGAACACGGAAACCTCGATGCTTGCAGCCACTTCTGCAATTGCAGCGGTGCAGGGCGGTGCGGCGGGAGGGGGTCTGCTTGTTCTGCTGCTCGCTGAACATCCGAAGAAGAAAACAAGATGCATTTGAAAATGCGTTCTCAATTGCTTCTCACACTGATGGTTTTCCTTCTCTTCCCTGTCTCTGCTGTTGTGCAGTGCTGCAGTTGAAGCTCCAGCAGCGACGCACACGGGAGGAGCTGGTGAGCCAAGGGATCATGCCGCGTAAGTATCACTTCAACTCTTTCTCTTGATGTTTTTGTGCTTGTTTTTGAGCTGAGACTGGTTTCGTGTACGATTTGAAAGATCTAATTGTCCGTTTCTGGGTGAACAACATCATATACAGGAGCCCCACCCAGTTCCACCCAGCTTTGTCCTTGGTTCGTACTCAAGGTATGGGGCCTCCTGTGGTACCGAGGAGCAGAGTAATGGCTTCAAGTGTAACCATACCCCAAAAGAACATTTGTGTTTGATTGTAGCGGAGACAAGTCTCCTGGAGACCATGCTGTTAGAAGTGTCATATATTGTTGATGCATGCTGGTAATCGCTCTTCTAACAGGCTTCCTGCCCTTGCAGTTTCTGTTCTTGTTTGTCAGCTCCTCAGACCTATGAGGCAGCTGTAGTTTTGTATGTTCATATTCCATAAGCTTGGTCCAAACTGGCAGTGCGCACAAGATGTTAACCCAGGAGGAGGCATGTTTTATGTTTGTAGCTAGAAAACAAGGCCAGCAAGGGAGCTACGGGCATCAGCGAGTTCCCTTCCTGCAAGGGAAGGCAAAATCTGCAGAGCCAGAGAACTTCAGTATACTTGTCTGAGTGGAGGCATTGGATGTCCCTTGAGTGAAATAAATTCACTGTCAAGTGGAGAAAAAAACACTTTTGTTTTGCTCCCTGCCCTGTCCCAGGTGCATCGGTGCCTCTGAACTAAATGGTATGTAGGTAACAACTTGAAGCAAGACCAAAGAGCAAGTGTTTAGAGTTCTGCTCAGTTTCACTTCACAGCTTTAGTAAAAGGCAGTGGCTCAGGTAAATGTTTTCTTCTTTCAGAAGCTTACCCCCTTCCCCATTTCACACACCTCGAGGACAATATACTAAAGAATTTCTTATTACTTCTATTTCTGGGGAGCGTGCTGTAATACGACGCAGTGGCGTGACTTAGACTTTGGTAAAGCCATAAGGTTAGGCTGTCAGCTCTCCCTCTGAATGAAGACAACCTGTCAGCACTACTCTGTCAGCTGAAGCAGCTCACTGAGGGGTAGTGACATACTCAAGATGTTTCTTGGCTCCCTGTTTAAAATTCTGTTACCAAATTAAATAGGAAAGATTGTCCTGTCTGGATATAGTTCATCACGCCTATCTTCTTATTTTTACCTGGATAATTCATACATGTGCTTCTACAAAATGCACTTGGTTTTGGAAGAAAAACTCGTGTCCTGGTGGCTGTGTGATTTGTTAATGCTTCCCAGAAGAAAATACTCCTAAATGTTCTTGACTTCTTTGTGGTCTTCTGCTTTGGGTGGATTGTATGCAAATACATATTTTGTTCAGTACTGGCTTTCTTCAAGGTATTGCTGGCCAAACTTGTGATTCCTGAGAAGGGTCTGTTTTACAGGCCCTTTGAAAATGAGGCTCTTTCAAGTAGTTCAAGTAAGGCACCCAGAGTAATTAGTCAGTCTTAAATTTGCTTAAAATACAGCCTAAATAACAAGTCGTTGCAGACTTGTACCCTTCATTGCTTCATTCATGTCTTGTGTGTGTGAATTTTATGACAGACCAAATAAGTGAAGTATCATTGTGAAAATATTGGCACTACATAAAAAGGTTCTTTCTGTAGTTAAGAGAAAAAGTTGCAGAAGATCTGTTCTAAACATGATTTGAAAGTGTTTCCCTCCAAGCCATGCTGTCATTTATCCATACCTGCCGACTGGAAATAACCACACGTAGGGAAATGTTTAAAACATTCTTCATCTAGGCCATTTTAATGAGAAGATCGATGTGAGATAAATTGTGATCCTTAAAGCAAAGTCCAGTTTTTAACCTGGGAAGTACAGGAGATGACTAAGGACCAGGAGATGACTAAGGACTGAGGGCATCTCAGATTCACAACAGCTTTGTTCCTACTTTCAGCAGTTCAGAACAGTCTTTACTTAGCACTGGCAATGTGCAGGTATCCTGGGTTCTATCATACCCTTACCCTGCTCACTCTGTCTGTGAAAGCATTTAGAAACTTAATTGTGTTCCCGTCATCTGCTACAAACCCTGAGCCTCTCCCTTGAGTTCATTACTCAGGAAACAAGCCCTGCGCAGCCCTCTCTCGTGGTTTAACAGAATTAAAACATGGAATCCAGAGGATGGTGTGGTGCTGAGTGAAATGAGCCGGCCCGCTCCCTCTGTAGGAAATGCTGGTTGGCTTCTAGCTTCTTGTTTCCATTTGAAGAACCTTTACACTTTTGAAAGAGTTGTGGCAGTTGTGATTGTATCTCCATTAGCCTTACAGCTTTGGTTGGAAAGGAGCTTCTGAAGTCAGACTCCTGATTGAACCTGCCTGCTGTACCTCGCTTTGCACCACAGAAAGGTCCCAGAGTTTGAGAGTTGTGTTACATTGGGATGAATCTGAATTGAAGGATATTCTGCCTGTGCCTAGCACTCACTCAGTCCACAGGAACAAACTAGAGCTCGTCTGGCACAGCACCTACTGTTTCACTATCACATATAGATAGGGATGTCAGTTGATCAACATCAGCTGTTTTTCTTGGCAAATTTGTAGGTTTTTTTATGCTATCCTAGGTGTTCATTAAGATTTAGCATTTAATTCAGTTCGGTTCCTGGATCCTGCCACCAAGCAGACCTGCAAAAATCTATGAAACAAATACGATACCTGATACTTCTGGTTCTCCTGAATGAAGTACAAATCTTATGTGGTGTTTGAATTCAGCTTGTGAATTGTAAACAAGGATTTGTATTCTCAGGCTTCCTTCCACACAGGGCTCTTGGCCACTGAGTGGGGGAACACATTTTGTGAAAGAGTTGATGCTCACAGTAAAGAGCCAGGGAAAGTCACATCGCTCCTGCTTTGCTTGTTCAGAACAAAGCTGGGAGTTGCTTACTTTTCCCCAAGTGGAATTCTGTTTATATGGTAGAAAGGCAAATGTATCAACATTTTTTTACCAAGTACACTTAATCTCGCTTGAGTAGCCTTTCCAGCCCACCAACCACACAGCAGGGCTATGCTTCACTAAAGAATTAGTGTAATGTAGTTAGAACTAAAACATTTATAAGCAGTGACAGAGGATTCAAAATAATCAAGTTTAATGCTTCATTAATTCCTGTTACTCTTCTGTTATCACTTTACATAACCTTTTACTAGCAGTGGGACTCATTAGTTGAAGATTAAAATTGAATATTGCCCAGAGGAAAGAATTGATAACTAAGTCTTCATCTGTATCTGACATGGCTGTGATCTGAGCTAGGACTGTACCTTGAAACAAAGAGAGTTTTTACACTTCTTCAGGTTTTGGCCTGTTTTCTGACGGTGACAACAGCCAAGCTCTTTTGACTGTTTGCTTTTTTTTTTTTTTTTTTTTTGTAAATATGCAGAAGTGATTTTCATCTTATTCTCTTAAAATGCGAGCTAAATAAAAACTTCTGGCTGTGCTCAGCTCTGCACTCTGTTATGTTGCAGAACAGTCAGATGCTGTCCATTTTTACAGTGTTGAATTTAAAGTTTACAGCTATCGTAAGTATTTTTTGTGAGAATCAAATCTTCAGTTTTTTGCTCTCACAAAGAATGTTTAACACAGCACCTAAGATACATCTGAGTAGGAAAACATGTGGGAAGTGTCTTCAACTAAATCAGCAAAACAATTGAAGAGGAAAGGCATTTGGCCAGTGTAGCAATACTCTGCTTTGCAAAACATGTTGTGCTTTTTCTGTTTGTTTTCTCTTTCTGTTTTAAAGCTTTGCATACCCCTTAGCTTGATCAATTGGGATTGTGATCTTTGGCTTCTGCCTGCAGACATGAAAGAGAGCCAAGCAGGGAATGTCATCGTGCAGCACAGTCCTGCTCCAGAGCTGCTCTTTTGACCGTTAGATTTACCTAAACAGATGAAGCAGAAGTAGAAAAGTGTTTCTGGGAATGTACTGTATGTTGCTCCATAACACAGCTTGTGACTATCTGCAGGGTGCCTCAGGCACTTAGAAAAGGGCATTGTGTGAGCTGGAGGCTAGGAGGAGAACTTCGAGGAGCTTCCTTTTTGCCTCAGTGTACTTGGTGCTCACCAGTTTTTGTGCCTGCATCCAAGTACTCTAGTAGTATATTTGGGTTCTGGGATGCCATGTATGAGGAGTATATGACTGGATGCAGAAGGCAGGTTAAAAGAAGAAAACAATGCTGTCCACTCCAGCATACAGTACTCAGCTCAAGTCCTCGTCGACTTAATAATTCCTGGTGGCAATTTAGAGTTTTCATCCCATGAGCCCTCTTCTATATCTACTGGATGCAGTACTGGTTTGTAATGCTTTGTCTTCGCTTGCCATGCCAACTGTTCAGTGCAGATCACTTCTTAATTGAAAGCAGAGCCTCCCTGATGCTGCGTGGTTAGAAGGTAGCAGTTGGAGTAGAATCCAGGAAGGATGGAGTCAGTATTGTCTTTCTGACTGTCTGTTTTTACAGGCCTCAGCCCTGAAGTGTTTCTGTGCTATAGGTGTGCAACACTCAGGTGCAGCTTTCTACTTGGACTTGTTGTCTGTCAGTTACTGAGTATACTGTATGCTGATACATGAGATGTGGGCATCCTGTGCTGCTGGGTTTCAGACTTGCCTGAGGAGGCAATGCTTCAAATCTGGGCCTCACTACCTCTGAATAAAGTTTTCTCTCTCCCTAACATCTAACCTAAATCTCCCCTCTTTTAGTTTAAAACCATTCCCCCTTGTCCTATTACAACCTATGTAAAAAGTCATTCCCCTCCTGCTTGGACTCTTCTCAAGTATTGGAAAGCTGCAGTGAGATCTCCCTAGAGGGGAGATGAGGGCAACGAATCCTTTGTGGATATTGTCAAATCCTGATTCCTGTTATAAACAGTGACTATGGTAGAATTTACTAGAATGCTGTCAAAACAAAAGACTTCCCCTGCCAGTTTTTAAAATGTTTTACCAATTTTACTTGTTAAAGAGGAGCATCTGTTGGGGTAAATTCAGGAAAGCAAAGGTAGCAAGCTGTTAGAACATATACAGTTATCTAAACGTGCTGTGTTTTTCACAACAGGAAATGTTCTGCTGTTACATGGATGACTTCAGGTGCAATTCTTAATGCCTCCACAGTATTTTGTCTCCATAACGGCTGTGATAGATGATGAGCTGCCGTGCCTGGGCATGGTTTTACTGATTCAGAAGTGTTGCCGTGTGGCCCTGCAGTGGCCATTTCAAGATTGTCGTGTGTTCTATTTGAACTGCAGATAAACCGATTGCTTTAATCCCCTGAATGTGCCCTTCCTGCTTTGTGTTGTCTGTGCTGTGTATTAGCTCCAACATTCTCCTGCTGCTTTACACATCAGGACTTAGAAGTGACGTTCCTTGTATTTTTTGGAAGTCTATTTAGAGTAACAACACAAAGTTATACTTGCCTACCACCCCGTATCAGCTGTTCTGCCCACCAATGCTGCTTCTGTCTCCTGTCTTTTTCCACAAAACATGCTGAAGTTGAACTTTCATGTAGGATAAGAAGTTCAAAGCAAACATATGGACTGTATCATCGCTCCCAGACTTTTTTAGTAAAATGTCCAAACCCATCAAGCCTTGAAGATATAAAAATAAAAACTTTTTAAAGTACTTCTCTTCATTTCTGAAGCCTTGCATTTCCTGGTTCATTGTGTATAGAATGAAATCTCAAGTACAGAGGCCAGCGAGACTTTTGCAGTGCTAGATGCTGTGCTCTGAGAGCAGGACTGGAACACTGAGAAGGTATTGTAAACCAAACACTGCTGTGAGGACACATCCAGCTGGATTTCTGTTTGTGCCATGTCACACAGAAATCTGTAACTGGTTTCATTTTCACTTGATCATCATCCCACCCAGCATGCTTTGCTGCTTCACTGGCTTGGATCTCTTGAATCCCAGTTTCAGGGCTTTGAGGCTTTGTAGAAAGAAGGGAGCCTGTATGGTTAAGCAGAGAACCTCCTTGCAGGAGGCCTAATAACTGTACCTGCTGTTTGTTTTTTTGATAGCTGCATGTGTTTGTTTTCCCTGTGTTTGTATCATCTGATTCATAAGACCTAGGAAAGTTCAGTGTGTGAGTAATGGAGATGTGCTGTCTGACCTTCTGAAGCTCCAGAGAGAAAAGTCTGTTCTGAGGGTTTTGACAGGCTGCATTTTTCTCAGCTCCCTGCAACAATCAAGTGTTAAACAATACTGGTTGTTTGCTAAGATGCTTAATAATTCAGGGAAGTAAAACTTGGTATGTCATGCAATTCTTTCTCCTTCATTTTCCCACTGTCTTCTTGGGTTAGTTCATTCTTTTTAGCTGGGAATCTCCCCTTTTTCTTCTCATTGCCCCACATCTCTGCCAGCCTTGTCACTCTGTAATGATATCAGAAGAGTTTGCAAAGGGACAGTTGCCCAGCCAAGAAGTAGGCATAAAGCCAGGTCTAGGAATGGATGAATCAAAGGGTTCCCATTTCCTCTTCAGTTTGGACATAGAATAATAATAACTGTATTGAAGCTTCAGTATTTCAGTAATGCCTTTTGAATGCAAGGAGTTAATGGGGATGTGCAGGGTGATCTGTACATTATCAGTGTTTGCTGTACATCTTCTTTGACATGAAGCTGTAGCAAGTCACCCAGAGATCTGATAACTGTTACCATGGGTGACAGTTTCCACTTTGCTCCTGGAGAGGGTAAGGTCTCTGAGAAATGACGCATCTCTGTTAAGACTTTAAATTAACTCATATTTGGACCTTGACAATTTGTTGGGCTTTCTCTGAGTTCTTTCACAGTGGCTTTGAGAAGCAGGCTCTTTTTTCGCTGTTACAGCTAACACAGGTCTTATCCTTCTGCTGTATCTTAAAGGAGTGGTGGCTTTGCCGAGCAAACCAAGTGCATCACAAGTGTTGGTGCAGAAGACGGTGCGACACTACAAGGCAGGACTTCTTCAGCTCAACTTCACGGCACATGGCCTTTCTTCCCCTGCCATGTCTTTAGCAGCTGAAATAGCTCAGCGACAGGGAAGTCCCCCTAAAGCCATAGCCCTGTAACTGTGATGCCAGGCTTTGGCAGTGCTGGCAACAGTAATGATGTGGGAAGCAACCCTTATCCAGCCCCTGTTCACTGTGGGACCAGAAACACTCACAGCTGGTAATGACAGTAATACTGTTATTAAAGGGTGTCAGTGAAGAGCAAAGCTGCTTTTGTGTGCATGCCAGAGATGTGTTTCTTACCTTCATAAAAATATTTGGATTTTTTTTATTTTATTTTATTTTTTTTCTAATCGATCTAAATTTTGCATTTTGAGTTTATAACGTTTTGGGGTTTGAAGAATCACAGTTTACCATTTATGTTCTTACCCTTACATTGATGCTCAGCTCTTAGCCTTAATCCAGGGGCTCTTATCCATGCCAGGGCTATGAAATCAGCAAGATTTCTGAATTATGATCAGGTCTGTGTCCTAAATGTGGAATTCATGGGTGCTACATGAAGACAAAACGGTGCTGATGGAGAGCTCTTTCCACCACCTGTGTATTCCTCCTCCCCTTTCATATTCTTTCAACACGCTGCTCTGTGATACTGCCCTGCAGCAAGATGACAGCTCCTTCTGTGCATGTGACCCCATTTTTGAATACTTTTGTCTTCTATGCCTTAAGAAATGTTTTTTGGAAGTGAGGTGAAGAAAATGCCAACTGCCTTGATCCGTGGTTCAAGATTTGTGGCATACCAAACACCAAAAGCTACAGGGTGGGAACCCCACCCTGAACTGACAGAGGAAGTTGTGAAGCATACTCACTGCTCTTTATCTCATCTTTTTACGAAAGCATATAGTAAACAAGAGATGGAAACTAGAATTTGGTTCAGAGCAGAGATGAATAGCAGCTGCAGCAGTAGGCCTTGCCTTTGTGAATTACTCTGAGGTTGGTTTTGGACGTGACATGAGCTTCTTTTACTCATAGCAAACAAAGATTTTAATTTCCCTTTAAGAGCCAATCTTGATTCAGTCTTTCGAATTTACCTGTAGCCTCCCTACAAATGTTGCATATCTGACCAGATGATTTGCACTTCAGGTATCACCTTGCTGTCTCCGAAGAGATTGGTCCAAGTATAGAGATCAAGGAAGGCCCACTGGCTGTCAGGTCTGATTGCTGACTCTGATTTTGAGATCTTAACCTATCCCAGATGGTTTTCTAGTGTCTCCTCCTCCTTCGACACTCGAGCTGTGAGGATCTGGGAAAAAAATTTTCTTTCTTTCTATCCATTATTTGGCTTCTGCAAATCTCGGTGTCTTTTGTCAACTGCAGAAGCTAACGCAGTATATGGCCACTCTGACCTCTTTTTCTTAGCAGCTGGTTCAGATCTTCCTCTGCTATGTTTCGTTCTTAGAGTGGTTCTGATTTTGGTTCTGATTCCACTTATTTCTCACACTGGGTAACAGGAACTCAGATATTTCCATATGACTGTCTTGGAAAGCTTTGCAAGACTTAACGTTGCTTTTTTATGCTGCTGGGTAAACCCTGAACAGAAAAGGTTGGAACCATTTTGCCTGGCCTTTTGTCTCAGCTGTTATGTTGTAGATTTGGATTTGATTTGGGTTTCACACAGATTCACAGAATTGCAGGCGTTGGAAGGGATCTCAAGAGATCATCAAGTCTGACTTCCTGCTGAGGCAGGTATCCTACAGTAAGTCACACAGGTAGGCGTCCAGACAGGTCTTGAATATCTCCATAGAAGGAGGCTGCACAACTTCTCTGGGCAACCTGTTCCAGTAATCCATCACCCTTACTGTAAAGAAATTCTTCCATGTGTTTGTAAGGAACTTCCTGTGTTCAAGTTTTAGGCCATTACTCCTTGTCCTATCACTGCACGCCACCAAGAAGAGTCTGGCCTCATTCATTTGCCTCCCACATCCCTTTAGATATTTATAAACATTTATTGGATCCCCACTCAGTCTTCTTTTCCCCAGGCTGAACAGACCCAGGTCACTCAGCCTTTCCTCATACAGAAGATACTCCAGGCCCTTTATCATCCTTGTGGTCCTCTGCAGGACCTCTTTTAGGAGATACCTGTCTTTTTTGAAGTGGGGAGTCCAGAACTGGACACAGTATTCTAAATGTGGCCCCACTGGGACCACCTTTCTTGACCTGCTGGCCACACTGTTTGTAATGCACCCCGGGATACCACTGGCTTTCTTGACCACAAGGGCACACTCCTGGCTCCTGGGTGCCCACCAGGACACCCAGCTCCTTCTGCAGAGCTCTCCAGCAAGTCAGCCCCTGACCTGTAATAATGAATGTGGTTATTCCTCCTCAGGTGCAAAACTCTACACTTGCATTTTGAGTTACCTTGCTTATAAGCAGCTCCGCCATGACACTTTGCAGCAGTATCTCCCTTTACTCACATTTCAATGTCTTCAAATGCACCTTGGATGGAGGGAACACTGAAGTTATGCATTGCTGTTCTGAACTCTGTATCATAGGAATTAATACATTGGTTTGAAGCAAAGATGAGCAATTTCCATCTGTGCTTTGTACAGAAGGGCATTTATCATCAGAGGCAGTCCTGCATAGCTGCTGTTTAACTTTGGGATCAGGTGGAAGACCAGCAGTTCAACACAGATCAGCAGAGGGGCAGTCTGACCAAATGGTGTCTGATGTGGAAGTGCATATAAAGCAAAGGTGTGTCACTGAATTCCTCCGTGCATAAAAAGTTGCCCCCATTAACATTCGCTGATCCTTGCTGAATGTTTATAGAGACCAAACAGTGGAAATGAGCATAGTGAGGTGGTGGGTGCTGTGTTTCACCAGTGGCAACAGTGGGTCCCCTCTGCTGGTGCAAGTTTAGATGAGTGTGGCACGCAGGCTCTTTCTCGTTGCCAGTAAAAATGCATAGCTAATGGTGGTGACTGCTTTGAAAAATAATGTTTTGTAGCTGAGAATTTATCAAGCAGTTTTACTGTGCTCGTTGTATCTGTGTAGTTTCTGTGAAAGTAAGTAGGAGGCATTACTTTCACAGCGGCTCCCACTGCAGAATGGGTTTTTAAACCCTGCCTCTCAGTCCTGACTTTGGCTGGCTGGGCAGCTTCTGCTCTGTTTTGCTGACACAATTATTTGTGGAGCTGGGCTGTAAATGAGCATACCAGTCCAGGTTAAAATAACTCTTTCAAAACAACTGTGATATGAATCCACAAAATGCTGTCAGCATAGCTGAGGGCTGGCATGCTTTGTCCCAGACCCAGGTGCAGAAATGAATGAGGGCAGAACATGGAAACTCACTTTATTGAGGATGAAAATATGAATATATCATATATAAAGAAATGCAGAAAGGCAGACAAAAGGAGTACCTCATGGGAAGGGTGCATAGGGGAAATCACTTAATCGTTCTTGGATATATCAGCAGTAGAAAAGTAGGGAGGGGGTGGAAATCCATCAATAGCTAGTAACTGTGATTGTAGTTCAGCAAGATTTCTGCCTCTAGCAGCACTCTGTTCTCATCAGGAGCTCACCCCAATTTTGGTAAAGCAAAGTTAGCAAGGTTGGACATGCAGTCAGCCAGATCAAGGATTCAAGCCATGCTAAGTAGCAGCTGTTTGGGACTAAGCACATGCCACAGGGAGGAAGTAGCTAATTTTTGGTGACTGATGCCTAGTGTTGCTCTTGGCATGGTATGATGCCACTGGAACATCAGTGGAGAGGCAGAAGTGAATGGGACGTGGGCGAGGGGAAGAAGTCGGTCCTAAGATTGTACCCACCACTGGAATAAATATTCCTCCCCAGGAATTCACAATATTGAACGCCTTTTTTCACATCTTGGGTTGAGTAAGGTGCTTGGTACAGGTTCACCCAATGTTTTCGTGCTGGGACAATTCCAAGCTGTGTACAGAGTTGGTGAGAAAACAGCATTGGAGTAAAGGCTTGGTGTCACATGGGCCGAGCACAGAGGGGCTTTTGAGTGAGGTGGGGAGAAAGAAGGTGCCTGGCTGACACTATTCACTATCTTCAATAACTCCATTTAAACAAGGGAGTAGTGTGTGTATTATTTAAGAATGCCTAGTTGGAAAATATACCTAATTTTGGACACTGTGCTTCAAGAAATATGCTGATCAATTGGAAGAAGTCCAGAAGAGAGTAAACGAGCAAAGGACTGGGAAATGTTCTCTATAAAGGAAGGTTGAAATAACTGGCTTTGCTCATTTTATAGAGCAGAAGATTCTAGAAGAACCAAAGTTTTCAAATATATTGGGATAAATGCAAAGAGGAAGAAAATATAAGTTGTTCTCTGTAATTACGGAAGGTAAGGCAAGGAATAATGAGGATGTACTGTAGGGAGGGAAATACAGGTCAAACATTCAGAAAGGTTTTCAAATAGTATGAACATCTAAGCCTGCAGATAGTTCCTCTGAAGTAATACTGCATTTTTTTCATTGGTGCTCTTCGAGAACAATTTAGACAACTTAGTGTAAGGAGTAGTTGAGTATATTGAATATAGTTGAATATAGGTCAGACATAGTTGAGTATGTATCAGATCTGTGCAGTCAGAAAGGATGAGGTGCTTCGAGTGTCTTCATCCTTACTTTGTGGGGTTGCATTTCCTGCACTATGTACCGAGCACTGTGCGTGCATGCCTTGCATCAGTGGTAGAAGTCCTGCCCCATGCCTTCCTACCTCAGTGCGTTGTGCCAGGGCTGTTAGCAGTGCTTCTGGCTCCACCCTTTTGGCTGCTCATCTGTGGCCAAGATCAAAATGAGACAGAATACCAGATATTGTTAGGAACAGTAGAACTTTGTCAGTGTGGATAATCTTGAGTGAGATGGACAAAGGAGCACTCAGGCGAGCAAGCCAACGGGGTATGAGGGCAGGAATGGGTTGAGGGATTGGTGCCAGGTGATTGGGAAGGACAGTGCTGGGAGCTGGTAGAGATGTGTGCCTGCTCACCCTGTGCCTGAACCAGCGCTGTGCCTCCCAGCTCCAGTCTTCTACACAAGGATTTGTTATTTTTTTTTCCCACTCGCTTTAATAAAGCTAGGGAAGGTACTGCCCAGCTCTTCCCTTCTTAGTAATTTCAAACCCCAGCAAAATGTGCAAGGCTTAGTTAATTTTGGATGGAGTAGGATTTTACAACAGACACTCTTCTGTCATCTAGCCCCATCCTGGATTGCTGAGGGAAGCAGTGAATGATTTGTGCCCTCTTGACATTTCCAGAGGTCAGCTATGAAGTCCTCTGTCATATTGCCAATGCAGAGCTGCAGCACAGTGCTTGTTTCCAAAGGAGAGACTGACATTGTTCTGTGCGCGGTTCTTCCCCTAGCACTTCTGCTTTACTTTCTATTCAACTTCTTTACCTACTATGTGATTTGAGAGAGGGGTTTTCATTTTGTTTTCATCACAGGGATGCTTTTCTCCTTCCTTTATTCTTCTTTATTGAAGGCTTCTCTTGCGCTACCTGTGACATCGGTTGCACTCCTGCAGTTGACTTTTGCAGCCATAAGCTGTGGCCAGGGAAATGTCACATAAAGTTCACGTCCTGCCTCACGCTGACGGCAGAGGTAGGAAAGGGAGGGTGAAGCACTTCTGTCATGCTGGCACGTTCTAGTGGCAGAGGGCCTTTGGAAACCCAAGAAGAAGCTTTCTGCTTGTGTCTCCAGTGTAGATTTTTATCCTGGTTTATGTATCACATGCTATCTTTGTCCAGGACTACCTAAGCTTGAAGAAGCTTGTACTTCACTTTTCTGCAATACCTATACAATGAAATAAATGTGTGTTTAAGCTCAAGCACATGCCTGTATTCACAAGCAGATCATCTCTCTGCCTTTACTTTGCTTATCCCAAAGTGTAGTCAGCGCGATCATCTTGGCCAGCTTGCAAAACTTTCCCTGGTGGTTTCTCCCTGTTTGTATGGAACTTGATTGTATGGAACTTACCTTTAATCTCAGCAGGAACTGTTTGCCCCCCATCATTTGTATACTCACCCACTGCTGTTAGTTCTCACTCATTTAAGCCTATTTATTCTACAAATGATTCTTTGTAGTCTGAACCTCCTCTGGTTCACTGGTGTGATTGGAATTCCCACATATTGATTGCATTCTGCTTTTTACCCCATGATGTAAATCACAGTATCACAGGATCACAGAATGGCCAGGGTTGGAAGGGACCTCAAGGATCATGAATCTCCAACCACACACAGGGCCACAAACCTCCATATTTAATACTAGACCAGGCTGCCCAGGGCCCCATCCAACCAGGCCTTGAACACCTTCAGGAATAGGGCATCCACAACCTCTCTGGGCAGCCTGTTCCAGCACCTCACCACTCTCATAGCAAAGAACTTCCCCCTGACATCCAACCTAAATCTTCTCTCCCTCAACTTAAAACCATTTCCCCTTGTCCTGCCGTTATCTACGCTTTCAAAGAGTTGATTCCCCTCCTGTTTGTAGGCTCTCTTTAGGCACTGGAAGATAACAATGAGGTCATCCCGCAGCCTTCTTTTCCCCAAGCTGAACAAGCCCAGCTCCCTCAGCCTGTCCTCATAGGGGAGGTGCTCCAGTCCCCTGATCATCTCTGTGGCCCTCCTCTGGACCCTCTCCAACAGCTCCCTGTCTTTCTTGTACTGGGGGCTCCAGACCTGGACACAGTACTCCAGATGGGGCCTCACAAGAGCAGAGTAGAGGGGGACAATGTCTGCCTTAACGTTTTGCTTTTCTTGGTGCTCCATTTTATTCTGTGGGAAAGAGTTTTGAAGTGCATTGGACGTATCTTCTTGTATCACATTTATGCACGGGTTTTATTTTTGAATAGCATTCCAATATTTCATTATGAAGTTGCATTTTAGAAGCACTTTAATCATTGGTCTTCAGTGAAGAAGAGCACGAGCAGACTGTATTTCGTGGGACCTAGATGCAGCACTTTGGAGTTACTGACTGCACCAGTTTATAGACTTCTGTCTTCAAAAGAGCTTCAGAGTGTCTTTAAAGCTGAAAGCTCTTTGAACATTGGTGCTCAGCTTGATGGACGTTTAGAAACTCCATCAGGTAGTTTTAGATATGAATATTTCAGAAATAGGAACGAGTGATGTACCCTTCAGCCAGCTCTGAACACAGGCCGCAGTGGGGCTGTTGTGGAAAAGAAGCAATTTGTGGGTTTGGGAAAACCATGAGGAGTGAGCAGCAGTGACTCCACAGAGCTGGAAGTCATGTCACCTCTTCCTCCTGTTCTCCCATGGGACACGAGCTCTGTGTGCTGCGTAGGAGCCAGGCAGAGCGAGAGATTCTTCCAGGGTTGTACGGTCCTGGACAGCAGAGGATTAGTTCCTTAAAACCTGATCCATTTTGGCTCTGCTTTTTTTACTAATCTGGGAGGGGGGGATGAGGAGATCCATTAAATGGAGCGCTGCTGTTAATTCCTCAAGTTGTGGTTATCTGTCAGCAGGCAGATGCACTTTCCTATCCAAGTGTTCCTGTTGTCATCGTAGTTTCTGTTACATGGAACAATGTATATGTCCTTTTGTAGACCTGCAGAATCTGTAACCAGCCCATGCATGCACACAAAACACAGGTGCAAATGGAGGAAAGATTGGCAGCTTCCTTTGACATTAAGAGGTGGTAAAAAGGATTTACAGTTCATTAGGATCCTCCCCCATGAGGATCCTTCCAACCATCTCCTGCATCCCCTTGCTGTTTTGGTGCCATTCACTTACCTAAGGGTCCTGGATATTTTGTGCCATATTGAAGAGTTTATTGGGGGAGTTCGTTGGTGAGCAGTGGATAGCTCCACTAGGAGTGTAGCACACGTTATTCTCTTCAGTAGTCTACAAAAGGTCCAAGTCAGCTCCTGTGCTGTCAGAATATGACACTTCACACAGCTTTATGCCAGCTGGGGTCTGGTCCCGTGTGCTGGAAGATGCAGGAGGCAGTTGCTGTGGGGTATTTGTTAATTTGTTTGTCCTGGAAGGATGTGTGGTGAGAGAACTTCATCACTCGTACTCATTCTCTAAATGTTTTTTTTTTTCTCTACAGCTCTGAAAAGTCCAGCTGCATTTCACGAACAAAGAAGGAGTTTGGAACGGGCCAGGGTAAGATGCAATATGCTCTCAAAGGTTTTAGGGAAGTCAGGAACAGTCTGTCTTGCAGTTTGGGCATCCCACAGCTGTTAACGTGATGCAGAAGGGAATCCTTCGCATTCTGAATGTGCAGTTACAGATGTTTTGGGTGGGGTGTTTTTATTTGTGGTGCTGGTTACCCCTCAGTGAACAGTTGTAACTAAAAGCCACTGAAGACAGTACCTGGATTTTCCCTGGAGGTCACCGATATTTTTCTTCCTGTCATTCATTTACTGTATGTTATTATTTTTATAGTGTCTGTTTTGCCCTTCAATGATATGGATGTCATTGAAATAGCTGATTCCACGTCTGAGGAAAGTGTGTGATTTTTTTCTTGTGTACACATGCACTTGTTCCTCTTGGACATTAGAAACAGAAAACTTATTTAGTAGAGAGGATGCCAGCACTGAGATCACACAGACTTCTGGCTTTACAGAAAGAGGAAGGCAAGCCTGAGTTAGGCGTCACCATCCACACTTCACCTTTGCTCACTGGGAGTTTCTTGGTGATTTCTGTTCCTCAGAAGGCCTCTGAAGATAGGGTTTTGTTGGTCTTTTTTTTTCTTTCTTTCTGATTAGTCTACAGGGAAATAAAACCTGTTATGACTGTGAGCCAAATTCTGTTTTAAAACTAAAAGCAAGACAAGGCTAAAGAAGTAACATGGCTGTGATAAAAACATGCAAGGCAGTGTAAGCACTTTGAGTTTGGTGGAAGGATTGGAACAATGGATTCTGCATTAAGACCAGTGTCCCAAAGGCTTGTGCTTTTTCCTCCATTTTTTAATAAACTCCTCTTACTAAGTTATCATTCTGGTGTGGGCATCTAAGCAAGTACGATGCAGTTCTCTGATTGATTGACTTCAATGTTTATTTCCTCTCAAGATCATCAAGTTCTGATGGCCAGCACTTAGCAATCTGTTACCCACTGTGCCCAGGTTCCCTTCCAGGGACATGCATAGGGTAACAGGGCCATCTCCATACATCACTCCATCCATAGCACATTCTTCAAAGATGTTGCTAAAAGCAGCTCCGGAAAAGGGTCTTGTAGCATTTAGAATTTGCCTGCCAAGGAAGAGCGTGGGGTCTGTAGCTTAATGAATAGCATGTCTTTAAATAAGAATATGCCTGAGCCACAGGTTGTGCCAAATGCCAACAGCATATGAAACTATTTGCTGTGAACAATGGAACAATATATTCATGCTGCAGAGTAAAAGGAAACATCTTGAATTTCACCCTGGCATAAGCTAGTGGTGTTACGTAAAAGGCAAAAAGGCTTCAGGTCTTGAGAAAATCCTTTCCAGTTTCAGTTCCGTAGGGCAGCAGTGCACTTTTTTACTGAGGGAATGTCCAGCAGAAGGTCATCTTCAGAATAAACTCACTCTGTGGTGCTTTGGGATTCTGATACGCCCCTTCCTTCTTCAGTGTTTATTGAGATTTCAGTAGCAACTAAAGATGGTTGCTTCTGTTGTTTGTCCGAGGTTATCTCCTGTGTCTGATCAACTGAAATTGGTTTTGCTTGTCTGTTTTTGCTGCAGACAGAAGACTATCTGAAACGGAAAATCCGGTCCCGGCCAGAGAGATCAGAGCTGGTTAGGATGCACATTCTGGAAGGTACAGCACACACGGAACAGGAAGACACCAACAATAAGATTTGTCATAACTGCTTACTTGGCAGCTTTCTGTTTTGCCTCCAACCCCCAAATCTTTCCATTAGCTGGGATGGGCAGAATATTGTGCTACAGGCCTGTAGCGTGATTTCTTGGGTGTGATTCAACAATCTCTGAAGAATCTGTTATGTAAACTCAAATTGTGCAGTTTTGCGCAGCTGAGCCACAGTGAAATAGAATGGGCATTGCTCTTCTGCTAGGGGAAGGCACTGTAAAATACTGAAGTGGGAAGAAGGCAGATTTGATCTAATCAATGTGCACCTCAGTTTCAGAGAGGGAGTACTATCCTGCTGCTGAGTACCACATCTTTGGACACAACTGAAAGGGAAAAGATGAATGAGAATCAGGTGACATTAGTTTGAGAACAGTGAATTTATCCTATTCTAGAGTCACAGGAGCTGTTATAGTATCTTCTTAATTTCAATTTACATATTATCTATAATGCATCTATAATATTTCTATATTATATAGTTATCTAGTGCAACCTGCCATTATTTTCCTATACAGCTATCTGCCATTATCTACAGTTACCTTTGTAAATAGAAGTTAGGTACTGCTAAAGTACATAGGTTGGTCATTGTTGAACTGATGCCACTATATTTGCTTTCCCCTGAACAGAGACCTCAGCTGAACCCTCCTTGCAGGCTAAGCAGCTGAAGCTAAAGAGAGCCAGGCTAGCAGATGACCTCAATGAGAAGATAGCACAGAGGCCAGGTCCCATGGAGCTGGTGGAGAAGAACATCTTGCCTGTGGAATCCAGCCTGAAGGAAGCTATTATAGGTGAGGCCAGAGGAGGGTCTGTGTGGAGGGCATTGCCCACAGATGTCTGTGATTTCCTATCATTTTGCCTGTCTGTTTAAGGGAGTGCAATCCCATCATTGTTCTTATTTTCCTATCTCAGAGCCTTTCAGCCCCCAGGATTCTGCAAAACAGAATGCACTCTGGCACAGATAGTCGTAAAGAGATGTTAATTTAATGTTGTGGACATTAAATTATGAGTGTAGACATCCCAGAATAATGCAAGAGTGTTTGCATACCCTGAGGGCTTGAAAGACTGCTGTAAATTGCATTCCCTAGATTCTCTCCTTAAAAGTTTCCCCTGATATTGACACATCAGCAACCCTGGTCAGGGAGAACCCATTGAGTGACTCAGATCAGGAAAGGAGACAGAATATAAACAGGTGTGATGAAACAAAAGCTGTCTGTGAACTTACAAACTTCAGAGAATCCAACCCCTTTAAAAATAAACCAGAACAGATGTAAATCATGCCAGTGCCATTCCAAGGGCTGTAAGGAATGCTGAGGAATAGTCTTCCCACCGCCTCAGCAGTGCTCTTTCCCATCTCCCCAGACTGGGTGTTCTGTGCACGTCTGTGGTTACTCGTTCCCTCAAACACACACAGCTATTTTAAAGACAAATGGAACACAACTGTGAGCAGGGCTGCATACTTCTCATGAAAAAAAAGAAAAGGGCAGTGCTGGGGGAGACCTGGCTTAACTATTGCACAGGAAGTGGTTGAAGAAGAGGGAGCTTGTGAGCTGGCATATTGAGATATGAGATGTGGCTTCCTTCTGACTCTGAGCAGAATGCATCTCCATGGATTTCAGTTATGTTAGGTGCAAATGATAGTATTTTCTGCTTACCAGGATTAATTTGAGGTAAGTTGCTCTTTGTGGGATGTGTAGACAGTCAGAAATGTTAGTAGCAGTCAGGGCCACCAAATCCATAGACCCTGATGCTTATAAGACTAGAGGACAACTCAGGATTCTGTCTTGAAGAGTGATTCTATCTTCCGCCACCTAGGATGAAAATCAAAGAAAGCATGACTCAGCCCTACTGACTGACCTTTTTCTTTGGTGCCACATGGTCAGCAAATAGGCCGTGCTTCAGCTCTGGCTTTGGCTTGAGTAGCTCATGTTGTGCTTCTTGACCTCATCTTGTGGAGAAGCAAGAGAAGTGGTTCACCTCAGTCTACATCTGTGTATTCTGCTGATAGCAGAGATGAATTTAAACACTTCAAATGGATCCAACTTGGGTTTCATTTTCTCTTTTTTGTATGATACGTTAACTCACACACAGTTCTCCATGCCTTCATTTTTTTTGTGAAACATCTAGTCGCAGGTGAAACGATTTCTAATTCCACTTGGAAGCCCATGGCCAATGTTTGTATTTTCAGTTGGACAGGTGAACTACCCAAAGGTTGCAGACAATTCCTCTTTCGACGAGGACAGCAGTGATGCCCTCTCCCCAGAACAGCCAGCCAGCCATGAGTCCCAGGGGTCTGTCCCATCGCCGATGGACTCACGGATTTGTGACCCTCTCCCTAGCACCACTGGCACATCACTAGCTCAGGTGAGAACGTGGTGGCCTCCTTCAGTGCCCTGGAGCTTTACAGCTACTGCTGGTTCATGGCAGAGGATCCTAAAATGCAAGGCTAAGAGACCCGGAAAAGATCACTGGTGGAGCATAATCAGTGAGATTTCACAAGGGATTTTAGCTCTGTGTGGCACCGGTGAAGTCCTCTGGTCATTCAGAAGTGCCCATAGTGGTGTCATGTGGGGAATGGGACAGTCCTGGCTGGTGAGGCAGGCTGGGCAGGTGTGCAGCTGATTCAGGCAAGCAAAGCTGGACATGCAAGTGTAGGATTTTGATTCCTTCTCTGCCCTTGGAAGTTGTGGTGCTTCTTGGGGACAAATGGAGTGGGTTAAAGGAATCTAATCAATCACTTGAATACTCTGTTGCTTCCCCTTAAGTGGGCACTTCCCACCACTGTGTTAAAATGCTTCCCTCCTTGTACATGTACTCATTATGCCTTTCTCTGTCCCTGCAGGGTACATCCCAATTGCAGATTAGTGCAGACTCCAATGAAACACTTTTCCTACCTGAACAGCCGCCCCCGCCTCTGCCACCTCCACCTCTTCTGCCTCCCAGTCTTACCAATGGAGCAGCTCTTCCTGCTGCCAAGCCCCCACCGACGCTCATTAAGGTATTTTGGAGGTTTCTTCATTGGTGTAGTCAGAAAAAAGATGAGATGATTATTCTGAAGAAGACTTAGAGTTGAAAGTGCTATGTTAACAGAAGCTAAGAAGGCTCATATACCAGTGTCTTTCTTTGACCCTATTTGAGCAACATATTTAATAGGTTCTTTAATTCCATGAACTGTTCACCTTCTGTGAAATGGGTCCTAAACGCAGAACATTTGGAAACGGTTGGTGTTATTTATAAGTAGAGTTAGTGAGCCTGATGGACGAGTGGTCTGGTGTGCTGGGAAATATGAATGGCTGCTTTGCAGTGTTACAGTGCTGCTGTGGGTGCTGTGGCTGTAGTATTGCTTGAGTTAGGGAGGTGTGGAAAGACCCTGAGGTCAAATGTGGAGAATTTTGAAACAAAAATCCCAGCGTGCTTTCTGGTTTATGTGAGGCCTTGTGTTATTTCAGGGTTTCCATTCTTATTTGCTTCCTTCTTTTCTTCTGAATAGCAAAGCCAGCCCAAGTCTGCTAGTGAGAAGTCTCAGCGCAGTAAGAAAGCCAAGGAGCTGAAGCCGAAAGTCAAGAAGCTTAAATATCATCAATATATTCCCCCGGACCAAAAGCAGGACAAGGGAGCTCCTCCCATGGATTCATCCTATGCCAAAATACTGCAGCAGCAGCAACTCTTCCTCCAGCTTCAGATCCTCAACCAGCAGCAGCAGCAGCACTACAACTATCAGACCATCCTGCCAGCTCCACCAAAGTATGGGTCCTAGGTGTAGCTCTCTCTTAGGAAGGCCTTTCCCAGTGCTATTACCAAACACATTGTGTTCTGAGTGTGAAGTGTGGTGAACGGGTGTGATGCACTCAGTCTTCTTGGGTTATAGCAGGCCTCAAAAAGGGCCGGTGTTGGAGATGGGCATAGTCAAGGGATGGATATAGCCAAAGGCGTACTTTAATGTCTAGGGTGTTTCTGGACCTGTATGATTGTTGGCATACATAGGTACACAGATCCTCTTGGCAGGCTGCTCCTGTACTGAGGGCCTCCAGTGCCTTTCTGCCTTGGTTTCGATGGCTGTGGTTTCTCTTTTCCTGCAGGCCTCCAGGAGAGCAGCAGACTGGTGCCAGTACCCCAGCCGTACGCAGTATCTCTGCTGCAGTCAGTAGCACATCTTCGGTATCCTCTGGTTCCAGTGGGCTGATGCGACAAAACAGTAATGCTGCAGTGGGCAAACCAGGCCCTCTCCCTGCCAACCTGGATGAGATGAAGGTAAAAGTCGGTGCTGCTCTCAGTCCTGTGGAATCATACAGCTGTTTTTTTTTGCCATTTTCAGTGATGAGGGTCAGCACTGAGTCACATTTCTGCCGTTTCTGCCCTGGAGCAGAGCTGAGGTGGACTAGGGGGAGCTAAGGCTAACAGCTGCCCTGCAGCCTGGACCTGAGATGCAAGTCTGCTGGCCTGCAGGGGGTCAGCTTGTTCCTTTGCCCCAGGGCTCTGGCAGCTGGTAATAGTTGTGGTTATTGAGCTTTCTGTCTTAATGTTGTCCTCTTTCAACCCCATCAGGTGGCAGAGCTGAAGCAAGAGCTGAAGCTGAGGGCCTTGCCTGTCTCGGGCACAAAGACGGAACTGATTGAGCGGCTCAAAGCTTACCAAGAACAGAATGGCACAGCTGGCCAAACAACCTCCACTCCCAAGCCCAGCACAGCAACCATTCTCCCCAAAGCTGCTGAGGTGGTGGTTGCTTTCCCAGCTGCCAGGCTGAGCACAGGGCCAGCCCTGGTCACCACTGGCATCGCACCAGCAGAAGTAGTTGTGGCCACGGTCACTGGTGGCGGCGTGATGAAGTTTGGCAGCACCGGCTCAACTCCGCCTGTTTCTCCCACTCCTTCGGAACGCTCACAAATGAGCACAGGGGATGAGAATTCAGCCACTGGGGACACTTTTGGAGAGATGGTGACTTCGCCTCTGACCCAACTCACGCTGCAGGCGTCTCCAGTGCAGTTCCTGGTGAAGGAAGAGAGCTCCAAGTCTGCCTCCTGCAGCGTCAGCGCGGCACCCAGGTCGGAGCGGTGCAGCACCGGGAACAGCAGGGATGCAGAAGTTAGGGACAAAGATCAGATGCTGCAGGAAAAGGACAAACAGATCGAGGAGCTCACCCGCATGCTGAAGCAGAAGCAGCAGTTGGTTGAGATGCTCAGACTACAGCTGGAGCAGGAGAAACGCGCTCAGCAGTCACTACCAGCGCCAGCGGCTGTGGGAGAAGGAACAGCTCTCGCCTCCAACCCAGTAGCGTTTGGTATCCATGTCAAGAGTGAAAACGGTTTCCCGAGCTGCCAGTATGCAAAGCAACCCAGTGGCCAAACCGACCAATTCAACCCCACACCAACCTCTAGCCAAATGGACACTTCGAACCCAAGCCCAGTGCCAAAGAAAGCCGTGATGGTGAAGCAGGAGGTGCCAGCCACGGAAGCAGAGCCGCCGTGCCAGTCCCACAGCCCGCGGATGTTCCTTGGCCAGCAAGGGAGCGCCCTGAGTGACCTGATCAAGGGCACTCCTCCCCCAACCCTCATCACCGACTCCACAGGGACCCACATCGTCCTCACCGTGACCAAGCAGAGCGCCGAGAGGCAGGGCCTCTCACCCCAGGGGAAGGCAGTGAGCAACTGCCCGACCTCACAGGTAGGTAAAGCTCAGATCCCAACCCCTCTGCCGCTGTCAGGTTCCCCTCTTCCTCTTCACACTAGGGTCTAGGTTACCATAGGATCGCTTCCTTCGTTGGAAATTCAACTCAGTGAATGCCAAAATAAATGCCCGAGATGCTTGTGATGGTGGCTAGTAGTTCATGGCTGCGTACATCAGAGCAGTGCAAACAAATCTTCCCCATAAAGACTGGAATTTGGCAGTGCTGAGCTGTGCACAGCAGTGCATGTCTGTGCATCACAGGCTGTCCAACGCTCTCACAAACACACAGTTCTGCCTCCCATGAGGCAAGATCTCAGGCTTGGAGGACAAGGGTTTGCAGGCACATCTTGCTACTTCTCAAAAGAAACAACTGCGCCTGTGGCATTAGAAAAAGCAGGGTGTATTTCACCCCTTGTTCTTTATTAGAGAGATTGTACTCAGAGTGACAGATACATCACTTTGTCTGCTGAGAGCTGAAGTCAGACCCCGAGAGCAGACTTTTGCGTCTTGACTGCTCTGTTTTAATGCATGTCAATATTTCAGGGCTAGCAGAGTCTTTCATCAGAGATGATCCACTATTCCCCTGTTGGCATGAATCCAGCACTTAGCAGAAATGTTCTGAGAGCTTTTTCCAGGAAGACATAAATATGTTTTATGGCATAAGTCAAACTCCAGCATCTTCCATGGAATCAGGGAAAATTTCCACTCTCTGCTGCCACATTTCTTGTGCCTGCTGCAGAACAGTGGCAGTATCTGCTATCAGTGACAGGCCCTGAGCAGGCCCTGCATTTGCTGTGCAGCAGGCGAGATGCAAATCAGCTAAATGCCAGTGCTCAGCATCACCCTTCACACTGCAGCTCCAGCTGCTGCTCCAGAAAGGCATGAATTAGCGATAGGTGCTGTGGCAGAGCTGCCAGTCTGAGGAAGTCATGAAGAGCCAAGGGGCTCAGCCAGACACTGCCTCCTCATTGAGGATGCCAAATCCTGCTGCAGTTTGATTTCTCTGCTTGGTGAGACAGTGTGATTGCATTTCACAAAGACTAAAGAGTGAGGAAAAACAGACTTCATAAATCCTTTAAGAATCACAACTAGCTCCATGTTGTGTCAGGGGGACAGTTTCTCACTTCTTCTTTCCAGAGAGTACAATCATCGCCCACTAAAACTTCCAGCCAACCACAGTGTCAGCCACCTGCAAGCACTCCTCAGCAGCCCACACCGCAGCAGCAGCAGCAGCAGCAGCCCAGAGGCCTGAACCAACCTGTCAGAAAGGTAGCGTGCCGCCTGCTTGCTTTTTCCTTTTGTTTTCCTTTGCCTGCTGCAGGGTTTGTAGCACTGGGAGGGAACACATTCACCCACTCCTGGTCAGAGACCATCATCACAGCCAGCGAGGGCTCACAGCAGCTTCTGCCACAGTTGGGTGAAATACCAGCCAGTGTTTCTGCGGGAGTTTTCTACCAGTTAAAAACGATGAGAGGTCAGAGTGGGCAGCCTGGGCTTGCAATGGTGCTCACAATTCCTGAAGGATTGCTGCTGAAATGCAGAGGTGGTTGCTCTGCAGAGACCATACCTGTTCATTATGTCTTTGTGATGTGCAGTGCAGACTGGAGAAAGAGAGCACCTCTGGCATCACCCCTTCTCCAAATGACAGCTGTAAAGACATCCTGCTGTGCACCTCCTCCCTTGCTAGCCCACATCAGGGATGACTTAGCTCGCTCTCTACCATGTAATTACAAATCTACAAAGATTTTAGACTTTGGAGGATCATTTCTGAGTCAGGTCCTGAAAAGAATAAAAAGATAGGATTAATTTCTAGCATAGTCAGAGTGGGACACCCATTTTGCAAAGGCTCAGTGCCTTGGTTCATGTTGAGACCTTTGAGGAAATGTAGAAGGTAAATGAAGAAACCGATTTCCCTTAGAATGCCTTGGCTTGCATGCTGTGGAGGCATCTGGAGCAACTCCCCAAATCCTCTTGCCTCCCTGCAGGGTCAGGAGCCAGGCCTGCAGGTTGGCACAGGACACATTGTCTTTCTCAGCTCCTACAAAGCTGCAGCCTTTCTGCCTCGATGGCTTCCACAGAGGATCCCTGAAAACCTGTGCCCCTCTCAGGCAGACAGCGAACCCCAGAGCAGCTCAGCGGGCAGGCGCCTGGGGCTGCGTCTGTACACAGAAGCCACAGAGCAGACAGAGAGATTTCCAGGGAAAACAGGATGAGGTAGAGCATCAACACGTAAAAGGCTCAAACTGCCTGGGGATCACTGCTCTGGCAGAGCAAGTGTCAATGCGGTTCACTCGTAACCACTGCAGAGGCAAAGAGCCCATCCACACGGTAACATTTCTTTTGGGCAGCAGTGTGCTGATTCATCTGGTGAAGCTGAGTCACCAGCTCCGCTTCCTGCAACAACACTTGGGGTTTCCTTTGGAGACCTCTGGTACTGCTGAGTGCTCTGGTGATCATCACACCCTCAGGCTGTGGAATTTGCCGCTAATGAAACCTGCCTGTGTCCCCAAAGCAGGCGCTGGAGGGGAGGAGGGGAGCATAAAGGAGAGGGCCTGGCTTGGAGACTGAACAAAGCGAGGGAAGTGCCCTCTTCCAAAGTCCCAGGAGTTCCCCACTTGGACCGAAGAGGCTTTCCCCATCATGGAGCAGCCTGATGGCGGTTTGTGGTGTGGTTGTCTTCGCATAAAAAATATCAGCGAGAGATTTCCAGCTGAGTTGAGGGGAAGTCTGTGTCATCAGGGCATAGTGCACAGAGTGCACAGAAGCCAGGCTGCTGAGAGGAGCAGTGCCCAGGCAAGAGAAGGAGTGACAGTCACTAAAGAAACCATGAGCTTTTCCCTCATGATTCCTTATGTCTTTGCTCTGCACAGCCCTCATCCCAGCCCAGCTCTCCTGCTGCCCCCTCCCCTTCACAGATGGACCTGGAGCAACAGCAGCAGCAGCAGCAGAAGCAGCAGCATACGTCGCTTTTTGGACCTCCTCCACCACCTCTCCCTGTCCCCTCAGTCCCACTGAAAGAGCCACCGGGCTATGAAGAGGCCATGAAGCAGCAGCCAAAGACCCAGGTGAGAACAGGAGGAAAGGTGCTGCTGTAATTCCACTTAGATTCCTGACCTGGGCCACTGAAGCAGAACAGAGACAAACCAACCCCTTCTGAACCTTCCTATCTGAATTCCTTCTTGAAATTCCTTCTGGAGGGGCTGGGAAGGATCCCATGCCCAGGTAAAGATCCCAAACTGCTCAGGGCCCAGTGAGTGTTAGAGCAGTTGCTGACTGCACCTTTGCCTCCAGTAGCAGCCTGGGATCATGGAGGAGTCTGGTGCCATGCCTCTGTGTGCTGTCCCTGCAGTGGCAGCCCTGTTACGGGGATGAGGGAGGAGAGCCAGCAGCCAAGCGTCTTGCTGGAGGGAAGCTCCCCTGTAATAGGAAGCTAATCCTGTGCTTGCTCTCCCCAGGAGAATGGCTGTTCCAGCCAGCAGATGGATGACTTGTTTGACATTCTCATAGAAAGTGGAGGTAAGGAGACAAACCTGCATTTCTCAGCCAGTGGATTTGACCCGGGGATTATAGAGCACTGCAGGGAGCATGTGTCATGACCCAGGTCTTTGCTTCTGTGTCCCTAGCAGTCATTAAAGCACCAAGGGAGATGTCAGACAGGCATTAATAGGATTGAAAAGCTTCTTGGTTGCTGTGCTGCATCAGCTCTGGGCACATCTCTGCTCTGGGCCAATGCCTGGGTTCCCTGCGGGCAGAGCACAAACTCCCTTCAGAAAGCAGAACGCAGGTGTGGGCAGATTCCTTCTCTCTGTCTGTGCTCAGTGATGGTTCTGACCTGGGGGGAGGTCCAGGTTGCCATGCTGGGTGGGAGGGATCGCTGCGGTGCTTGGCCACGCGCTTCCTCACCTGGCTGGCGTGTTTGTTCCCTTGCAGAGATTTCTGCTGACTTCAAGGATCAGTCATCCCCAGCTGGAAAAGAACCACCTGCAGCCCCGGCCTGCTCCTCACCGCCCAGCAGCCACCATTCCTCAGAGCTGGCGGTGCCGGTGTCGCTGGGGCAGACGGTGCCCGTGGGGCGGCTGGAGGACTTCCTGGAGAGCAGCACCGGCCTCCCGCTGCTGACTGCAGGCCACGATGGGCCTGAGCCCCTGTCCTTGATCGATGACCTCCACAGTGAGATGCTGAGCAGCTCGGCCATCCTGGACCACCCGCCTTCACCCATGGACACCTCGGAATTGCACTTTGCTCACGAGCCGGCCGGGGGCATAGCCTTGGATCTGGCTGAGGCTAACTTGGACAGCATGGACTGGCTGGAGTTGCCGGGGGGATCTGTCATGAGCCTGGCCCCCCTCAGCACCACGGCTCCCAGCCTCTTTTCCACAGACTTCCTTGATGGACATGATCTGCAGCTGCACTGGGATTCGTGCTTGTAACTCTGTGAGCAGAGACTGAAGGGAATGGGTGCGGGAGGGCACGGGCATGCAGGGGGAAGAGGCCAGTCAACCAAAAGAAACCCCAGAAACAAAAGAAAGAAAAAAAAGGAGCTCCTAGTATCCATACTCCTCCCCCCACAGTGTTCCTCCTCTATGAAGCCAGCAGTGGCAGCAAAGGCAGACCCACGGCTTAAACCACTGCCAGCAGAGCAGTGGGGCCAGGAGAATGGCTGCAGCTCTCAGGCAAGAGCAGAGCTGGCAGCCCCGCTCCCTCCTGCAGGACTGGGCATAGAGCTGCAGATAATGAATGCTTCCTGCAGCAGGACAGGGTGTGACCGGACCCGAACCCTTCTGAAAGCAGCATCCCACTCCTTGCTGGCAGATATGGGGCATTACACAGCCCCAGCTGCCCCAATTAACGGTTGCAGAAGGGGATTATTCTACCTCTGGAGCAGAGCACAGAGGAGGGAGCTGCCAGGAGGGCTGCCTGCTGCCCCCGTGCCATCCATCAGGGGTCACCTCTGCCACAGGGCTGTAAGGAACAGGCAGAACAGGCACCTTTTCCAAATGTAGCCAAAGGAAACGGGAGTTTCCCACCAACCTGGTACTCTCTGAGCTGGTTTCTTAAGTCCTGCTGAGCTTGGCAAAGGCTGCCCACTTGCTTCACTTGCTTTGGGCTGCAAAAACAGACTTTTAAGGTGCTAAAATCCAGGTTAGATCGGTCCTTCACTGCCCCAGGTCTCCAGCTGTGCCTGGAGTCAGCCTGCAGGCACTCTCTGCTCACTGCCCCCAAGCTGAGCAGGGCATCAGCCCACTGTCCCAGGGAGTGCAGAGGGGCACAGCTGCCATCGAGTAACATATCATTAAGGGCCACGTGCAATCTTTTCCTGCCTTCAGCTGTGCTACTGCCTCCCTGCAGCAGGTGACCCAGGTGTAAAGAAGAGCTCCTCCCACCTCCAAAACTGCCCTCCAGCCCCAAGGAGAGAAGGATGTCAGCCCCAGCAGCAAGGAAAGGGAAGAGGCACTGCTGAGAGGGTTTGTGCTAGCTCAGGAGCGCAACTGTGGGGGGCCCTTTGTGAGGAGAACTGATGGGCTTCTGTCTCTGCTCTGCTGTGCCCACACCTCAGTGTTAAGAGGCAAATACAGCAATCAGCTGTGGCTGGTACCTCCATTCTTGTACACTTGCAGCCCCACGGTACTCGCTGTCAGGAACTGACCTGGCAGCTGGTTGAGCTCACACCTGCAGTGTGTCTGGGAGAAAGTCCTGCCTTCCTGAGCCCGATCTGCTTGTCAGCTACATGGGGAACCACTTCCTTAATCATTTGCAGGGGATGCCTGCTGGCAGCTGCCTTTCTGCCCCCACTCCTTCTGTTGCCCAAGCCCCAGTCCCACCGTAAAAACCAGTAACTGGGACTGGTGGACAACCCCAGCCCCTTCCCTCCACTACTGCCTTCCTCACTTCTCATTTCTCAGGCTCAGCACGATTATGGTGGATGTGCATTGCGTGTACTGAGAAGCAGGAGCCTGGCACAGAGGAGCAGAGGCAGGAGCACATTAGAAATCATGTTGCAGAGCTCTTGCAGCACAGGCTCTGACTCTTTGCTCTGAGATATGAGCAACGACAGTATTAGAGCCCCCCCCAGGACAGCTGACTGGCCATGGGACCACATGGCACAGGAGGCATACAGCATAGGAGAAAAGTGTGGCAGGGGAGCAGGGAGGGGGCAGGAAGATCTTTCCTCCATGAAGTTTTTTACATGTTAAGGAGGAAAAATGAGGCTGCCTTTTCCTCAAACTTGAGCAAAATCAGCTGCTTTTAGCCTGCAGAGAGCAGCAGCTTCCCCAAAAAGAAACACCTGTGTGATTTCTTTTGTACAAATAATCACAAAGTGGCAACCAGCAAATAAAGAATGAAAGTATCCAAGTGCAATTTGCTCCTATGGAAGCTGGGAGCACTCCACCTGCACCCCAGGCCTGACTCAGCCATGGATCTTTGTGCTGGGCCAGGGCCCCCAGCCCTTGCTGGCAGTTTCACCCTTCCCCTGGGTGGGTGGCAAATGGCTCAGTTCCTATGCACTGCTGTTTGCCTTTGCTCACCCACCTGCCCTTACAAAAGCTGTAGGAATATGTTACATTGGCCCAATGTACTTGAAACCAGCTGAGGAACGCAGCAAGCCTGCCAGGGCCCTCTGCACAAAGGGCTTCTGCCAGCACAGCAGCGATAACCTGGTGGCTAAGGGCAGTGGGAATGGGGTGTCTCATCCCAGAAAATAATAATAGAGGTCTTTTCCCCAAGATGTGCCCAGAGCAGGCTAGCCCAGTTCTCTGCTTTCTTACTATTATTTGTTTGAATAATAGTTCAATAGTTCTTTGTTGGAAGAGGTATTCCCCTGGACATACATTTCTGCACCCATTGGGAAAAACAAAAAGTCTGATGTTCTGCCTCTACCTTGAATGTAATCCTGAATCTTTCTGCTGTAACCACTACTTGTTTGTAACGTGTATTTGACTAGCACGAACTCTCCCTTCCACTATGCAGCAAAAGGCGAGGGGTGATCGGCACCGTCTGGGATGGATGGTGTTGGGGTGTCGGATCCAGAGCGAGTATTCAACTGGAAAAGGATAAGAGTGACAAGTTAATGGGGGAGAGAATGGATCTTTAAATTGAATTATTTTTTCAGTTACAAATATTTGAAAGAAAAAAAAAAAACATTTTATTAAAAAAATTCCAAACGGCCACGTGCTCAGAAGCTTCTCTGTGGTGCCGGTGGGAGGGCCTGACACCGCTGCCTTTTCCAGCTGAGGGTGGCTGAGTTCTCCGGGTCCTTCCAAAATCTGAAGAGCCACCAAAGCCATAATCCAGAACTGGCCTTAGGAGGAACACAAGTAACTCCTTCCAGCCTCCTCACAGCACTGTGGGCTGCCCTGGACCCTGCTGCTAGAGGTGAGGCTGCAGGGCTTGAGTGAGTGGCAGGGCTGGCCCTTCCCCCAGCTCAGCTGCTCAGGGCCCCATCCAACCTAGCCTCGAGTGCCTCCAGGGATGGGGCACCCACGGTTTTGTGGGCAATCTGCTCAACAAGGAATTTAGTTAGCCCCGGTCCCACAGAAAAACAAAGCCAAAGTCCAGTGCTCTCCCAAGATGCAGTTTATTTACAAACCCACAGAATAAAGTAAAGTAAGAATCTAGTGTCATCTCATGAGTAGTTTGTGCTCACTGACAAGCGCTTTCACTAGAAAGTCACAGACTCCATATCCAGAGCCACCACCACAAAGCAGCAATTCTCCACTCCCGACTGGCGTCCCTGCCCCCGCCGCAGGGCGAGGAGGACCAGTCGGTCTCCCTGAGCCGGCTCCAACCTGAACCCCATCCTGAGCTACGACAGTGCCAAAATATACACACGTTCCCGGAGTTAATTTACAGCTTTTTGGTTAACAGTAAAAATCACGTAGAGACTAAAATGATAGCATGAAACACTCGTCTTAGGGGAGTGTTGGTTTTCGTCTGCTCCCACAGGAGACAAAGCCCGTCCCCTGGGGCTGTTAGAGCAGTAACAGGCCGGTGCTCTCGGGCACCTCTTGTCGACATCCCACACACCAGTGCCAGAGAAGCAGGATGAGGCTGATACCAGTTCCCCCTTCTCTGCCCTGGCTCCAGGTCAGGCGAACCCATTCAAGTGCTTCAGGTTCTGCCCTCCCTCTCCCCTCGGAGGTGAGCTCTTGGATGGCACGAGGTGGGGTGCGTGCCATCCCTGCTCCACACAGCATTAAGTCCCTCACCAGCTTGATTCCACCTGCATCTGCAGTGCCACCCTTCACAGATCAAAGCCATCCCACAAGGAATGCCTCTGCCCCACAGCTACGGCAGCACTGGAAACACTGGCACACAGCGGCTGGGCCTGCAGCCCCTCTCCCCAGGGAAATGGGGGTGGAAGAAGTGGGGAAGGCTGGGAGGGGACACTCATTTTTCTGGCCAGAACACACGTGTGTCCCTGTGCAGCATCAGCCTCGACCGTCACCTCCCTCGGGTCTGGCAGCAATGCCACAAGGCCACGCTGCATTGGTCCCAGGTAGCCTCGCAGCCCCCTGAGGGGGATTTTGTCACAGATACAAGTGTGGGGAGGGGAAGGAAGGGGATGTGAGATGATGGGACTTGGGGAGAGGAGTGCAGGCCACTGAGAAGGTTCCTGGGGCAAGGGGGGGGTGGAGGTCACCCATCTATGTCCCAGCTGAAGAGGTGGTGTTTCACAAGCATGTCCTGCACGCCTTCCTTCAGTGGCTTCTTCTCCTTCTCCTGCAGGGAGGCACAGAGACCTGGGTCAGTGCACCGCATCCAGACAAGCAGGGCCCAGGCAGCCAAGGCACCCAGCATCCAGCAGAGCTGCCTGCACCTCCCACCACCCCAGCTGAAGCAGGGAGAGGCCCTGCGGTTTGGAGAGCAGGGAGGAAGGGAGGGGCTGCCACTTCCCTCTGCCCCAGCTGTGTGGGCAGTGCCCTGTCACCTGCTCCTGGGCATCACCAAAGAAAGCAGCTCCATCCACAGCTGGTTCCAGGATGGGCTGGAGTACCAGATAGTGAGGAGAGGCGCTAAGCGAAGCCCCCTGCTCAGAAGAGGAGCAATGCTGCCTACTCACCTCCCTCTTTATTGGCAGCTCCCAGTCCTGAGACAGGCTGAAGGCAAATTTGCAGAGCACTCTGAAATGGAAGAGAACTGTAGTAATGCACACACCCAGAGCTGCTGCTGCCCCAGCTACGCAATTGCTCCTCAGCTTGCCCTGGAAAATCACTCACTTTTATAGGGGTGGAGAGCCTTTTTGTTGGCACCAAAAAAGCAGCACCAGCCATTTGTGGCCAGTTTCCTCCTGCATGTTGGGCTTTGCATCTTGCCAGGCCCAGGCTGGGAAGAGAAGCTTAGAAATGTGACTCAAGTGCAACCTCTACAGAGCCTGACAACACAATGCAGGGAAGTGCAGGCAGCCCCAGGGCTCTGCTATGTTGAAGACACATGTGGGGAGTTTGTGGATTTCTCTCCAAAAAGCTGACTGCTATCAGCAGCACCTCCGAGATTTTACACTTGCTGTTTTCTCCCTGAAGAGGAGCGTCCTGACCCCTATGGATATGTGCTGCATGGGGATGGACTCAGCTAGAAGCAGGGACTGCAGAAGGGCTCCCTGAAGACAGAGATGCAGAGTTCAGCTGCCAAACTTGCCAGTGTCCTCCAGGCTCAGGAGAATATCTGACAAGAATATTCTTCAACTCCTGCAGCTGTAGGGTGGCCAAGATCCTTCAGAGGGTGAAGGCATGAAGGAGAATGGTAGAAAGCTCAGCTCTCGCTCCTAATGAGCCCCAACTCAGCCAAGAACCAGTTTCTCTGCTGCAAGCAGCCTCAGGCTCAGTGCAGCACAGAGGTGGAGGGAACTCCTACCCACAGCAGCACCAGGAGCAGGGCACCTTTAAGTGTGGGCTGCACACGGGTCTGCTCCCTACTATAGATGCTCCTGCTGGGAACCACTGTGACTGGCAGAGGGTCTGGAGGGCAGGGTAGACAAGGTGCGGGGCTGACCTGCTGCTTTTGGCTGGCCCAGGGGAGGCTGCTGACAGGAAGGTCCTGCATGCTTGTCATGTGACAGCTTCCCAAAATCCAGGTTCTGACCTTAATCAAGCAGGCACTGTGCATCCCATTAAACTGTCTAGACGGTCACTGCTGCCTCAGCACACAGAATGAGATCTCTGCAGAGGGGTATGTCTGGACAACCGAAGCTACCACTGTCTGGTGAGGGCTCAAACCCAGCTGCAGTGAGGACCACCTCCATACAGGGCAAGAGGAAATCCATGCAAGAGCCACAGGGACAGACTTACCTCAGCTCACACTTGATCTGGACCCATCCAGGGCTGCGCAGGAACGACCAGGGATGAAACCATTTCTCCACAGTCTGCAGGCTTGAACACAGCACCTCCAGCCACAAATGTAGCACTTGTTCACTGCAGTGATGAGGCAGAGGTTTGTTACTGGGATGAAGCCAGGGAAAGAAGCTTTGTCCCTTTGGGACAGTCTAATTTCAGCCCCAGCAGGAGGGGGATGCCCCAGGTAAATCTATGGGGGTCACCATGACAAGAAGACAGGAGCAAGAAAGGAGCAGATCCCACTCAGTGGGTGAAATGAGAGGGGAAGAAGACCACACAGCCTAAGGTAGATGGAAGCAACTGCTGCCCATGGGCCTGTTCGGCTCCCTCCCGAGCACCAAGTACCCACAGTGTGAGGGTGACAGGTGTGAGTGACTCACTTGAGCCCAACGCAGATGAGGGAACGGAGTTTCACATCCATCTGTGCATGTGCAGCATCGTGCGTCATGTTCACAGCCTGAACTGCCTGGAGGGCAGGAAGATGTGGTTACCACCTGCTCACAGCTTCACCTTAAGCTGGGCTGAGCAGCCATTTCAGCTGTGCAGCTAAGTGCTACCCTCCCAAGAGCTCCCCACCATCAGCCAGCACCACCTGCTAGCATTAGAGGAGCTGAGGCTGCCTGACAGTTCCATTTTCTGCCTTTCCCCAGGCACCTGGTGTCTTCACGCCACCAAGGAAATCAAGCATCTCTATGGAGAAGGGCATCACCCTCCAACAGCTCTCATGGTAAACATCCCTATGGTACCAGCTGGGCTCTGCCTGGGTTGGGGCAGCACTCACCCGATAAAGCAGCTCCTCTGGAGTGAGGACTTTGCCATCTTCATCCAGCCTGAAAAGATTACAGAAAAAAAGCTAGCTAGCTCAGGAACCACCCCTGGGCACATGTAGGTCACTCCAAACCCCAGTAGTGACAGCTCCCTTGCTTGTGCTGAGCCCACAGGTGATCATGCAGCTGTGAGAGAGCAAAATATGACCCCAGATGGAGGAACCCAAGAAAGAGGGCAAAAGTCAGCCCAAGTCAGCAAAGGCATGGCAGCCTGCTGACACCACACGCATGGAGGCTGGGGCAGACCATGACCTTTCCAATGCTGGTAAGCAGCAGCAGTTTGGCAGGCAGACAGGAGCAGGGCACAGACAACTGCTGCTTGCTGTGAAAGAAGTGGCCTTACCTGTAAGTCTTGCAGAGCACGAGGCGAGAATACACAGAGTCAAAGTCCCGTTCCACTTCCCTGCTTGCAGCCTAGAAGGGCGTAGGAACAGTCAGTACACACTGCCCTACTGCCCCTTCTCCCCATCCCTCTGACAGCACTGTTCCATAAAAGGAACTGAGACATCTCACCTCTTCAATGAAAAGCCAAGGATGGCAGGCACCCCCCAGCAGCGATGGCTTCTTCAATCCATGCTCAAATATGGACTTCAAGGCAGGACAAAGTGTCCCTCGCACCAAGTCTGTCACCCCTTCTGTGACCGAGTCATCTCCAGCAATGGAGTACTGATGAACACAAAGCATCAGCTCTCAACAGACTGCTACTGGGGCAGCTCACAGCTAACTCCAGTCCTCCACTCCCAGGTGCACCCCAACCATTTTCTCAGCCTCTTATGTTCCTGCTGGCTCTTGCATAAGGTGCCAGTGTTGGTCCCCTGGGATGTGCTGGGACACCAGCACCTTCATGCCTAGGTGTTGGACACGACACTGGTGACACCAGCACCATCCTGACAGCATTCAGCATGGAGGAACTGTTGCAGTTTGGTGTGATGCTGTCCAAGCTAAGGTGAGGTCGGGACAAGCAGTGAGGGCTCCTGGGACTCTGTCAGCTGCTAAAGGCCAGGATAAATAGGGGTATGTGAGAATTCCCAGGTCAGCTGGTGTATCACTCAAAGGTATCACAGTAACATGCCAAGATTAGAATAAATGGGATCCTTCACATTTCCTCATCTGGGAGAAGAGCTGTTCAGCAGCACAGTTTATACACAGAGAGATACATGACATATATTTATGGAACCAGCCCAGAGAAGGGGAGCGAAAGAAGCAAGTGAGATGTCAATGATGACATCTAACTAAGGGCTTCACTTGGGGTCTCAGGTTGGCCTTTGAGCCATTCCTCACTCTCCAAATGGAGAGCAGAAGGAGGACAGACTTTTCTCCACTTCTGCAAATTGCCAACAGCTGATGATATTTATTCATGACATCTCACTGCTGCCAGTCACAAGAGGAACCAAGAGATCGCTCCCTTGGGCACAGCTACTCGGACCATACCCTGTGGTGACCACAGAGCACCAGCAGGACTTGCAGGGATAGCCTCAGAGGAAGAAGAGAATACAGGCAGTGGGAAGCAGGCAGAAACACTGACCACAGGATCCTGCTGTGTGCTTGCCTTTTGCTTTCTCTGCTTTCCCAAAGCTGATCTCTGAGGGCCCTACTAGCCCATGCACTGCACTCAGCTCCCCCTGCAGCCTGTGCTGTCTTGCATGGCCAGCATCAGGAAACTGAGCAAACAGGCGTAGGAAAATAAGCTGATAACATCACCAAGCTGCTCAGTAGCCAGAGAGAGCAAACATACTCAAAGAGGATAATACATGGCTCTTTTCAATTATGACATTACCTTTTTTAATAATTTTTTTTAAATTACCTCTTTGCTCCTCTCATCCAAGATCTCCACAAATTTTGCAGGAAACCAACCTAGGAAGACAAAGACATAAGCCTACCACAGACACTGAGAATTCCCTGTGTAAGGGAGATGAGAGCCCAGTGAAGGCTGGGAATAAATCAGAGTTCATGAAGTCCAACCCCAAAAAGGAAGCGAGCAGCCAGAAAATCACCAGGATTAAGGCAACTGCAAGAAGAATTCCATTGCTGGACGCTGCCCACAAACAGCAGAGATGATGTCCACCCAACCACACTGTGACAGGAGGATGCAGCCTAACCTTGCTGTTTGCAAAAAGCAACCACGTAGCTGCAACCACCACCCTTGTACCCTGCTGGAATATTCCCCTGGTCCCTGGCAGCTCCTCTGAGTGACTGGCAGTGCTTTTTATTAAAATATGCCAGCACAGTTGTGGATGAATGCATGCTTTGCATCCCACCCTGTTCCTCCCAGTATAAGCTGTCCTGCTCTCTCACCTCGCAGTCCATTCAGCTCTCCAACCCAACAGTGCTCATCCTTTTGGGAAATGATCTGAAAAAACAGGGAGTGGAAAACAGCAATTGAAGAGAGTGTCAGTGACTTAAAGAAATCTGTCCCCACAAGAGCACGTGCAGTGCCAGGAGGGTTACAGCTGCCTGACTGTATGTGCATAATGATGAACTGCTTTCTTTTTAGCTCTTTTTTTGTCAGTGCTCCCTTCTCACATGGTTCTGAGCCTCCAACAGCAAAAAGCTACTGGAAACACAATTCCATGCCTCTTTTTCTAAGTTCCAGATGGGATGCCCGCAACTAAAAGACAGAATGGATGCTTTTAGTCTTACCACAACCTGGTGCGTGGTGTTGAACTGGAGCACAGATTGGACTAAATCTAGCTTTGGCTCAGCTGTGTGGCAGCCAGGAAAAGGCCTCTGCATTTGCATTGAGACAAGACAACACTCAGAGAAACACACTGCCTCATCTCCAGACAGCTGCTTCCCTTGGACTCCTAACTGGGCTCGGAGCTCATCTCCTGCCTTGTTTCCCCACACAAGAGGCAGTGTAGAATCCCAAACAAGTTTGGACTGTATGATTGTGCCCCGGTGCCTCTCCCCTAGGCTGGCATACCGTAATGATGTCGTTCTTGCGGAAGCCCAGCTCGTCGTCATCGTGACGCTCGAAGTCCAGCAGTGCCTTGGCACGGCGCCGTCGGTTGCGGGAACAGGCCACGTAGTTCTCATGGTCCCGCTGGTGGCTCTCCATACTGTAGTCTGGAGTCAGATCCTGGCAAGCACATGGACACAGAGCAGAGGAATGAAAAACAACAGATGATGAGGGTTGGAATAGATGAGCTTTAAAGGTCTGTTCCAATTCAAACGAGCCCACGAATCTATGCCCAGCTCATCTACCAAAGCCTTTGACCCTTGTTCCCAAACTCTTCACAGGAAGACAATTTCCCAGCACTACAGAAGGGCTGAGCAACCCTCACCTCCACCTGTTACACGTGACGCATTCTCCCTCAAGCCCACCCGCTCCAGGAGCACCCAGCAGCTCCCACTCACAATGCTGCAGTTCTTGGGATCCACGCACTGGAAGTGCCGTGCCACCTGGAGAATGGCCTCGCGAAGGTCGGCCACCAGCTCTGTCTGCTTGATGTTCTTGGCTTTCAATGCCTCCAAGTCTTCATCTCCTGGTGGAGCCCACACAGCCAGAGGGAAGATGTAGAAGGGAAAACAAGTATGAGATATTTTTTATTAATATTAGAAATCATTAGTTCTACTGAAATCAAACAAGCCTGACTTAGAATTGCCTACACTAAGGCAGGTGCTTATTGCCAATCTATTCAGTAGTGTACATAAAAAGTAGAAACAAGACTGTTTCAAGTTTTATTTCCAAGCACATATGGAACTGAAGGATGTCAACTCTGATCCTTCTGGGCAACTCATCATGCCACGGTGCTGCTCTACTGTTTCAGAGCAGTGCCTGCACAGTATACAGAAGCAGCCGAATGGCTTGACTCAAACCTAAGAAACTTCCAGAAATTGTCATGAACTGAAATTCTCTTTAAATTGAAACAGCTTTCAACTACTTATAATTTTTGTCTACAGGATGAGAGCATCTTCTTCACTGAAACTCAAGAAAGAAGTGAAAAACCAAGACAGCTCTTGTGTCAGTCTAAAAGTGAGAGCCACAAGAGACAAGCCTCCATCTGAAACCTTAGTCTCTCTAACAGACAAATTTCAAACGTTTTGGGCATATACAAAGGGTCATAAGTACAAGACAAAAGTTACCAAAGCATCTTCCAACTTTCACTAATTCCCACAGGAGCAGTAACGGCTAGTATCTACTCATTTATACAAGACAAAGATACCTACTGATATTGATTCTTTAGACAGTTAACATATCCAGAGTCTTTATTGGGTACGTGAAGTTTGGGCATAATGAACCACTTGCTCCTTTTTTTCTAAAGGAAAGGATCCAGCTTTTGTTTTTAATTCAAAGTGCACTTTAGCTTTCTATAATATCTACTTTAGCTTTCTATAATATACTGAAAAAGTGGTAGTTTGATTAACAAAAGGGGCATTTAAAATGATGTGTTCTTCCATTAACTCCAACTTTTATATAAATGGCATTTTTACACATCTCTAGTAAACTAGTGGCTAACAAACTACTACACTGCTTGCCTTCTAACAGCACTGCAGAAAGTAGAATGCACAGAATGAGCAATAGAGCTGTGTATGCATGAAGAGTAGCTCCTGCTTTATGAAGAGTGATAAACTGTATCTTTTAATCTCAAGTGATACTAATTAAAAAGACCAAAACTTTAGGAACGTAACTGGAAGCACAGGATTAGATTTTAAATGATTTTTAATTCTTTTCTATTGGTTATATATATTACAAGAATCAGATTTAGATACACAGAGCATAAGAAAAAAACGGAACCTTGTTTCCGGACTAGAAATAGGGTAAGACACACTAAGTCCCAGTCCAAGCAATGAAAATTAACCAAAACCTCCCTGTAAGTGGCCACAGATTCAAAGAGATAGACTGGAAACAGATCGCTCAGAGGGCGGAAGATTAACGTTGCTAAAACAGAAGGTGACTAAAGAAGAAACTGCTCAACCACATCCACGCTGGCTCAGTGGGCTGCCCTCATTTACAGATACTGCTATTTCATCATTTAGTCCCTTCTGGCCAAAATACCGTGCTCCTCCCTCCACATCCAGATGAATCCCACCCAAACACGAGCAGGAGAGACGGGAAGAAAGTTTTATACCTTTACCCCTTCAAATATACATAACAGAAAAGAAAGTGGCTGGGGTTTCCAGCAGATACACCTCACTGCACCTGACATGCCTGCACATATGTTTCAAAAGCAGGAAATGAGTACAAAATCAGCTACATGTGAGAGGGTTCTATTTTGAGCCTGCAAAGCCTGATGAGCTGCGTAGTTGTGCAGAGGAGGGCTAACTCTCATGCATCACCTTATTGCAGTGCCCATCCAAAAGGCAAAGGGGAGGGAGAATGGCTGTTTATGAGGGTGGAGAGTGATAGGACAAGGGGGAATGGCTTTAACTGAGACAGGGGAGGTTCAGGTTAGATATTAGGAGGAAGTTTTTCCACTCAGAGGGTGGTGAAGCACTGGAACAGGTTGCCCAAGGAGGCTGTGGATGCCCCATCCCTGGAGGCATTCAAGGCCAGGCTGGATGTGGCTCTGGGCTGCTCAAAAGCTGCTCAAACTTAGTCAAGGGGAGACTGAGACACAAGGAAGATGTGCTTGGCAGCTAAGCTCCCTACAGATCCAGTCTGTACTGCCTGCATGATAGCATTACATGTAAGAGCTATGAGAACCTAGGTTGAACAAGCAACCTGCCTGCATTTCTTCACTTGTTAACAGCTTCATTGGCCTTGTACTACCATGTTTATACATAATGCTGTACATGCATCTAAGCAAGCCTCTGATGGCACATGAGGTATTCAGAGAACATCAGAAAAGCTCTTCTCTGAAAAGACCAGCAGAACACAGTTTTAGATTTTTTTCAGGCTACTACAACAACAGGAGATTTTTTTAAAACCCTGTAAATTTGTTACATTCTCTTTCCCCAGAAAAACAATTTCTGTGGTGAGATGAAGCAATTTCAAGGCAGCTAACCAGTTGCAAGGAAGATGATGACAGAGAGATTTTCAACAGAAAGGGCTATTATGAAGCCACAGAATTACGTTATTTTAAATCTATGCTGGCTGTGCGCTTTTTGGACATTGGCTGGGTTAGCTCATAAGCAATGAGAATTAGAATAAAAAACGTCCACACTATGAAGTTCTCAGAGTAGGCATGGAAACATCAGTGCATGGAGCATCAGTGATATTTGCGATTATAAATTCAGACTTATGAATCTAGATGAGTTATACATCAAGCCATCCTGCCTGGTCTGGGATCTTCAGGGAAGTACAGCACACAGCCCATGGACTGCATACAGTCTAGTAGAAAATATGTTCAAATGTCTGGCCAGTGCAAGGAGCTCATCCATGGTAAGTCACCAATTAATCATCTGTGGATTTATCAATCAGGACAGAGTCAGCAGCATTTCGTTAGCACAGGCCTTCCCTTCTACTAACTAATCCAAAATGCGCCTTCTAAGATCACCCCAAAGCAAGCAAATAGAAAGCTACACTTCTTCCAGCTCATCCTTCAGTGGTGGCTCCCTTCTCTTCTTTTCCTCTGTCCCAGTGTTCCCCTGCATTGCTCCCACCCCTCATGGCTGCTCAATCCATCAACACCACATGAAAAGTACAGGACTGTCCTTACCAAAAAGCAGAGAGGTGATGCCAGATTTCCTGCGCTGAGTCCTGCGCCGCACGATCTGAGAAGGGAAAGGAGAGAACAAAGTGCACAAACTTTTGTAAGTTTAGTAAATAAAATAATCCTCCACACTGGTCAGATCTGAGCAAGGAGTTCTGATAGGGATTTTTTCAATCAGAGGGTGGTGAAGCACTGGAACAGGTTGCCCACGGAGGCTGTGGATGCTCCATTCCTGGAAGCATTCAAGACCAGGCTGGATGTGGCTCTGGGCAGCCTGGTCTGGTGGTTGGCGACCCTGCACACAGCAGGGGGGTTGAAACTAGATGATCATTGTGGTCCTTTTCAACCCAGGCCATTCTGTGATTCTCTGATGGCTAAGGCAGGCAAGTGACTTTGCAGTTTTAGACAGGAGTTGTTCTAGTTCCAATGCAATGAATCAGCTCTATTGCTTGTTCTGCTCTGTGTGCAGTGGGTTATTTATAGCTCAATTACGACAAAAGCATACGTGAAGTTCAATAATCAACTATGATTCAATTGAATAATTTCAGTTTTAATTTTACCTGTTGCCAGAAGCACTTCCACACATAATTATATTCAAATTTCTAAGTGGCTGCTTATTACATTTTAGGATTGCAGGAGTGCCTGGTGATAAGCACAAAGATGAGTGTCAAGAAGATATGTTTTATGCAGGCTCGACAAACAGGAGGTACTGCATCTGCAACTGCAGACTGTGATCTATGACTAAATACAGATGCATTTCTTATTCAGCTTCTCAAAGGCCACTGCACTCTACTTTCCAGAATTATTTCAGCACGTCAGTTTCTTACTAATGGATGAATCCTAGGTCCCACTCTGCTGTATGCTTACGTTAGTTCCAAGCAAATTCAGCCAAAAGTGAATGCTGTTTCTTTTATTATTTCTCATTAATGAAATGTAACCCTTTCCATCATTACTCTCATTAATGATAATCACAACTGACATCAACATTCCTTTCATCTGTGGATTTATCAATCAGGACAGAGTCAGCAGCATTTTGTTAGCACAGGCCTTCCCTTCTCTTGCCAACACCTTTTCTCTGGGTGACAGAGCCAACATCCTCTCAGACGGGAGGACCTCTTGCCCGCAAACAGCAGTTGGTTGAAATACAAAGGAATGGTAAAAACAGAGCGGCGGAGGCAGGCGGAATTCAGAGCACTCACTTTGGATAAATTGTTGACAGTGGTGCTGGAGTTGAGCAGCTGTCCCTGGTCAGCAATGAGGTAGGCCAAGTGTTTGCGACGCTGGGTCTCCACCGCCACATCTGTCAGCGAGCCGGCCACGCGCATGGCCTCCCGCAGCAGCACATCTGCATCTTCTATCTGACTTGGGATGTCCGAGAGCGTGTTGAAGATTGAGGCAGAGTTCTCAGACTGGATTAGCTCATCCTCCTGCAAAGACGCAGTTGTTTTTCCACACAGAACAATGAGCATGACAGTTATGCTCCTGAAACTGCTAGATTCAACTCTACATTCAGTGTACAGCCCAGGCCAGAAACAATGCAGGTACAGCTATGAAATTACATTAAAAACTTTGGTAGAAAAAAAACGCAGGCTAGCTCTGGGAATAGAACATCAATTTTTAACTTCTCTGCTGCACTGAAATCTGCACCCAAAACTCCACATGGCAAGTTTTTGAGTCATAGAGATGGTGCAAAACAAAGAGACATTTTGATTTAAATAGGATGCATTCTCAGGTTGGGATCTAGAGTGAGCAGAGGGAGCAGCTGATGGGGCTGAATTATGAGAGATCAAATGAGGTAAGCAGGGAAAACAGCAATCCCCGAATCTGCAAAGCACCTTGGAAGTTTTCATGGCTCCCACTTCTGAGGAAAGCAAGGAGTCATCTTCCCTTTCACACTCCCAGACCACATACAGCAAGCTGATACAAAGCCTCATTGTATCTAAATCTTGCAGTTAAATACTGAAGTGCTATAAAGAAGGAAGTGGTGGTAGTGCTACCTTCATACTGAGCATGCCCAAAGTGAGCTGGAACAGCACCAGAGAGCCCTCATAGAAGAAGAGGTCCCAGATGCGCAGCAGCAGCTTGATGTGGACAACACTAGCGAAGGAGGTGAGGAACCAGTGCAAGGTGATCAGGGACAGCTCTGTGAATAGAGACATACAAAGGAATCACGATGGAATGTCAGCTAACCAGCGGAGACAGACTCTCCTAAGTGCTGCCCTGCCAGCTTACAGATGACCATGCACTGCCCTGGCCTCCAGAACCAGAAGGTTTGCTCCTAGCTCTGCTGCTCTTCCTTTGTGAAACAAGGGCAGTTATCTCTGCCTGCACACCACCCAGAGGAGCCATGGGCACACTTTTACCGATGTCATGCTCCTGGAGCAGCTTGTCCAGACGGGGTAGGTACTGTACAATGAGCTGTCGCAGGACACGCTGGTCTGTCTGCACTCCCATCAGGGTGGTACTGAAGTAGGAGGCGGGAACCAGTTCCTCAATGATAGCACACATCATCCAGAAGGCATCTTCCTCCTCCAAGAAGAGCAGCAGAGAGGCAGCCACCTGGGATTTTGAAGGAACATTATATGCCAAGCATATCCTAACAGCAGCACTCCTTCCCCACCTCCTCCATGGTCCACTGTTACAAGACCAATGTCTTCCTTCCACTCCAGCAGCTCTCTTACAGTCTCTCCCAGGGAAGGGATTTCTGTGCAGTGTAACACCAGTTCCTCCCCCACAGAGGGACCAAATTATTGCACACCTTTGGACATGCGGTGTTACTCTGCTCCACCCTCCTCAAGCAATCTGTGCTGTGTGAAAGGGATTTCCCTTCACCTAGTCTGGAAGTCATAGCATCTGGCAGCATAACCTCAAATCATTTACCCCAAAGTAGCTACAGAACAGTCCCTATCACAAAAGCACTATTAAAGCAGGTTACCATGCCAGTGCCTTGGCAGTATCCAATCTCCGGGTAGAGCCAGGCAAGTCCCCGTAGTATCCTGCGTAGCCGTGGCACCCCAATACTGTTCATGTTAGAGAAGCAGGCATTGCTGGGCATTGTGCGGAGCAGGTCTTTCTCAATCTGTCAGACAGCCAGAAGCAAGGAAAGGGTCAGCTAGCAGCATCTGAACAATTGCCTTCTGCTCTCTGCACTTACCCACAGCTTCTTGCCTCAGTGAGCTCTGCTTCCCTACACCCAACTCCTTAGGCATCAAAGACGGTGGCGCTGTTCAAGCAGCTGGGGTTAATTTAATATCCTTCACTAACATGTAAAAACCAGTCAGATGGCAAGTTGGTGACTCCCTAGAAATACTTGCCTCCACTCAGCCTCTAGCTTCTCCACTTACAGTAAGCATGCTGGCTGGGAATTTCATCTGCTTGGATTTCAAGCAAGGATTCCCACCACGCTTATTCCAGAGAAACCAACAATGTGGCCACATCTGCAGTGGGGGACTTGGAGGTGAATGGCCCACAGCTCCCCCTGGGCAGAGTTGTCCTTCCTTCCGTTGCTACCTCAGTGGAAGTACACCTACTAGCCTTTCACCCTCTGCCTCACTCAGTATCAGGAACTTGCCCAGATGAAACTGCTGTGTGGTATTCTAGCCTGAAGGTAGCAGAGGTTAAACCTCTTCCCTAGGAAGTGGGGGATCTGCACAGCTTCTGCTCCAACAAAACAAAGCAGGTAAATGCCCACTAAGATGAACGTTTAGTAGGATTCAATTACACATCCTTTCAACTGTCCCTGATGCAGGCGTCAGACAGATGCCCCTTCCTCTTCATGCAGCGAATCTTGCTGTTCTCCCCACTCCCTTATGCCCAGTCAGCACTAGGCAGCATCTCTCACCTGTTTGGCAGCAATGGTTTCATCATTCGAGCTGTTTTTCACAATATCACGATATGACATCTCTGAATTTCTCTTCTTCTGCAAGGCCCCAGACAGACGCATCCACAGCTGTGGGGACAGAGTGAACAGCAATAAGAGTCACTAAGCCAGCCCCAGAAAACCATGTTTCCTGGCACCCTCTCAACCATGACAGGGTGGCCTCAATTCACTGTCTCTTCCCACAGGCAGGAAGATCAGCCCAGAGTTGGCAGAACTCTCACCTGTGGCCTCATGCTGTGTGGGATGCCAGCCAGCACCAGGGAGCGCAGTTTATCTGAATGTGGGAGGGTGACCTCAATTTTGTCCCAGGTGAGGTCACCCACGTCGTGGTTGTGTGTGAATTCCAGATGAGCCTGCCACTTGAGCCTCTGCTGTGGCTCCTCTGTCAGCGGGAGCCCCAGGAGTTTGCTGGAGTTTGGCTCAGCACCATCTGCCTCAGCAAAGGGAAGGGAATGAAATGGAGACAAGTGAGAGAGGGAACAAACATAGGGTGGGATGGGGAGTAGGACAGTCATCTGATAAAAGCACGTAAAAACTTTCAGGTCTTCCAGCCAGAGCATGGGAAGGCAAAGCTTGGTTTCTAACTGTCTTCTCCGTGCAGCAAATGTTGTGATCAGAAGCAAAAGGCACTGGAGCCTTAAGAACTGAGAAGCTGTCAGCAGGCCCAGGCTCTGCTTACACATGATTTACAGCAGAGTGTGGCTGGAATTCAACAAGACCCCGGCAGCAGCTATCCTGCTGGGTTTTGTGAGGATCTGTAAATCAAGCTGACAAAAGCATAGCAGGCCTCAGAGGTGACAAGCAGAAAGCTGTATGTTCATGCAAGTAATGAGGCACAAAATGTTAACTCCGGGGCTACCTATTCATTAAAAAAAAATCTTTAATAAGAACACTGCCAAATTCACAATGAGAGAGTACCTTAACCTAAGGCTAGCTTTCTAAAATAGATACATTAGGACAATATAAGTTTGACAAAAGGCACTCCGTTCTTCACCACATAGCAGATTTTCAGCAACACCATCCAAGTCTTTCTGCTGGCTTTATAATGCACAAGTCTATCAAATGATTTGGCTGAATGAAATCGGTCTCTTTGTCCTGTCCTCATCTCTAGGTTACTGCTTCAAGAAAGTCCTCTAGGACTGTAGAGCCTTAGGGCACCACAGGCAAAAAAGTTCTGCCCCCCCATTGTGTGGCCTGAGACCCGGAAATCTACTCTCAGAGCACATAAAGCAGTTCCCACCATCCAACAGTCCTTTCTCTTCATCTTTACAAAGGCAGCAAGCTGTGCCGTTCAATGCCCAACTGCCATAGCTCTCTTCTGTTTGGCCTCCTGCCTCTGGATCTTGCAGAAAAAACTAGGATGTGGGTTCTGTCCCTTCAGATTGCTCTACTCTTTGCCAAGATGCTGAGATGTGTAGAACACACTGCTGCCACTCGCCTGAGAGCTTTCCACTGGCAGCATGTGGCACTGTGCCCACCATTGGTGCTCAGTGCTCTTGACCACAACAGAAAGCCTGCTGTGAGCCAGCAGAGCTGCCCTTTTCAACACACCATTAATGGAAATGCAGCTTCCTCTTCACTTCCATCTCTCCCTCACCTACACCACAGACATAAGGGGATGGAAAGGACTCTGCTGCGTATTTGGTGTTCCAGATTCCACAAGGCCAGCTCAACTAATGCATGGCCCTTAGTAACAATGGTAGTATATGGAAAGAAGCTGACATCTGAATAGATGAAACCTAGCACACAGTGGTTGCAAAAATCACTCTGCTCAGGGCCCCATGCAGCACAAACTGAAAGGGAGAGAGATGGGACCGGTTTTACCTTCCTTATCAATTCGGAAACCAAATTCGTCATAGCGGAACTCTGGCTGCTCGATGGATTCTTCTTTCTGGGAGACATAAGGAAGGAGAAGAGACATTTTCACCACTCCAGCACTGAGCAACTGAACAGAGACAAGTGGATACTGCCCCATCCTACACCGCCTGCACTGTGCCCTCTGAGCAACTGCAGTCCTTCACCTTTATTTTTGATGCATTCCTTCACAATTCCCAGCAGGGGAGATGTTGCACGCTGCCCCCTTTTTGACTTCTCTGTAGAAGATGTGAAGCTCTGCTTTCCCACCTTCACAGATTTTCCCAGCAATCTCTTGGTACAACTACTTGAGTTGCAGCACCGTATCAAAACGAAGACTTCCCCATCTGAAAGGGCAGACAGTCCTCCTCATGGACCGAGGAATTCACACATCATCTACAATGGGCTCTACTGGCTGCAACTCTAAGACACAGCAGTCCTCTGTAACCTAGTGTGCACACATTGCAAATTCAGTTCCCTGCAGTACCCCACTTCCTGCCTGTTGCTTTCAGGTTTACTCTGAAAGAGCAGAAAAAACTGGGATTTGGATCTGTGAGACAAGCCCAGATTAGAGGCCAAAGGACATTCAGTTCAAATCTCAGCTTCTTCTATCTGTGTTCATAGTTAGCACTAGTGGTTATGATCATGAGGCTTTTGTAAGGAGTGAATACCTACAGATGCCTCTGATTCCTGCTGGTCCACCTGCTCCTCATGTGAGGTCTTGCAAGCATTGCACCCAGGCAGCCCCAAAGAAGCATAGCTCCAAAATAAGCTTCAGTCTCCTTCTCTGGGCTCAGTTGCCTTCAGCAAACACTGCGGGTTAGGTTACAAAATTCCATATCTGCTTCCTTCCTTCCTGTTCTGCCCACCTGGAGGCAAGCCTTGGGGCTAGCATTTCCTGCCATGCGCAAGCCGTCCAGGGTAGCTTGATGGTGACAGAGACTCCCTTGGAGTGTCAACATTTTTTACAGGGGCAATAGTTACAAAATAGCAGAGCAATAATTCACAGAAATTTCTGTATGCTCTGCAAGATCCTCTTGCAAGAGCCAGGATGCAGCCACAAAACAAATGAAGTTTAAATAGCAAACAAGCGCCCCCAAGCGAACCACTGGAGGAAGAGTGCACCCCCACCTCTTCCTTACAGCATTCAGAGACCACCTGAAATCACCAGGTTCTCTTTATTTCTGTGAAGAGCCAGAGAACATCCCCTCCCTGCCCAACACTGTACCTGTGTGTATTTTGCCAGGATCTCCTGCGGCCAAATGCTGGGTGTGAGTGCTGAGAAGGGACCCCCAGCAGAGGGAGTGTGATGGCCTAAACATAAAGAGAGCAACATACAGCAGTGAGAACCTGGGACACTCAGTACAGACTGCTCCAGCAAGGAAAGAATTTATGCAGAAGTCTCTACTCCAGACACTGGTATCTAGTCATTACTTCTAGACACTGTGACAGCTTCCACATCACCAAGGAGGTAAGTAATTTTAGAAAGTTCGAACCCTTATTACCAAGCAAAAGAAGTAGGATGGCCAAACTGAGTTCTAACAAAGGGACTTAGGGGGAACAGAAATCATTCTATGGCATCATGCGATCGCTCCTCTTGGAAAAGCTGTGCCAAGTGAAGGCAACCATTAAACAGATTTATGAAGTAAATGCCTCCTATAGAGGCACTGACATTGACTCAGCAGCACTCCAGACTGCCCTGAAACTGTGTCACCCAGGCAACAAAACAGGACATCAGAGCCCTCAGTAATATGTTCAGCTGCTCCCTTTGCTGCTGAAGGGCTGGGATGTTGCTGCCCTCCCTCCAAGGCTGCCAAGATCATGCACAGACAGCTGCAGCAACATACGTACGCCTATCACCTCCGTGTTCTGTGTGCAAAGCAAGCACACTCCCAGAGGTACTGTCCCCCTTGCAATGAAAGTAGACATCGAGTTTTGCAATTGAAGCAGACAAGCACATCCCAAGTCTTCCATTGTACACATCACCACAAAGGTTTACTTGGCTCTGAAGTAGTCTCCCTTAGGGTTTTCCCTGAAATAAGCAGCTAGCTCGGGAAGGAAGGAGCAAAGACATGGGGTGGGACAGTTCCACTGCAAGAGGGATGTGCTGTAGGAGACCTAGTATTAGTTAAGCTTGTAACTCAGTAGCCCACAGCCAAACTCCAATAATTCTTCAGTCCTAGAACTACCACTTTAGAGAAGAAATCTCTCAGGTCATAAGCAAGCCACCTACTTTGGGGCAAGTCCTGGGAGAACAGAACAGAACAGGTCTTATGAGAAATGGGGAGGCAGACTTCATTTCATCCTCCTCCTTCCTCTGTAATTCAATAGCTGAAGCAGCTTCTGAAGGCTTCAGCACAGGGTAGAAGAAGGAACTGCACTCCCCTGAGCAAAAAGGCTGCTAGATCAGGAAGAGCTGGGCGCTCTCCCTCCCTCCATGTCAGGCAGAGCTGTATGTTAACATAGAGAATGGCTGTTGGAATCAGTAACTTTCTTTTACCATGCTGCAGATGAAGAAAGAGAAAGCCATCAAAGACGACATCACATCCATTTTTGCCTGCTCACCTGACATTGTGCTAGGTAAGGCTGAGCGGCAGAGGCTGTCAGCAGGTCCAGGAATGCTGTTCTCAGGGGTGAGAGGTCACTGTCCTGTGACAAACAGAAAAAGAAGAACATCAATTAACATCTGAGAGCACAGTGAGGGACAGACACACTCCCCTGGCACAAACTCCACACAGCGAACTCCAGAGACTGGAATTCCCTCTTGATTTCACACCTATCAGCTACAAAGAGCATACTATCACCTACCAAATTCTCTGTGACACAGCAGCATTGCTGACTCAAAGAATGCCAAAAATCAAGTCAAATTCCATCATCTTTTCCATCACAGATTCTGAATCCTATTCAATTATGAACACTAAAAAAGCAGATGGCATGTCACCATTCCCCACAGTGAAGGGACCAGGGTGTTGAAGTGAGTTTGAGATGCAGGAAGCCCGAAAAAGATCTTGGGAGCATCAAAGCAAAACACAGGAGCACACTTATTTGGGAAAAAACCTAGGAGAAGCTAATGCTTGCATGCTTTGAATGGATTTTCCAGCTTCCTTTTTCAGTAAAGCCACTTCTGGCTGCAAACCACTGCAAGAAGGAATGTGAGGGATTCACCCAGCAGGCTTTGTCCGAGTTGTTTACAGTGCTCAGCAGTACAAGGTTATATACCTCCAGCAAGCACTTGTAGCCTACAAGTGCAAACAGGAGGGGGAATGGGTGTTTACGAGGGTGGATAGTGATAGGACAAGGGGAAATGGTTTTAAACTGAGACAGGGGAGGCATCCCCGGAGGCATTCAAGGCCAGGCTGGATGTGGCTCTGGGCAGCCTGGTCTGCCTGATTGGCAACCCTGCACATAGCAGGGAGGTTGAAACTAGATGATTGTTGTGGTCATTTTGAACCCAGGCCATTCTATGATTCTATGAAGTGACTTGCTATGGCGCTCCAAGATAAGCAGCTATAAAGGCACCTGCATCTGAGAACACAAATAAGGCTTCTTCCCCCCAGATTTAAGCATGAGAAAAGCTGGTATGATCAGCTAGATGCTGATCTTCCAACACCAACTCTTAGAGCAAAAAAGAAGCAAACAAACAAAAGAAACAACAAATCAAAGCAACCACAAGTCCACCTTTTGTTTCTGAGAAGCTGCCATGGCCACGCATGGCCAGATGCTTACCTGTGTATTCTGTCCTGCCCCTAACTGCTGCCTCTTAGTGCTGGGTTTTCCCTCGGTAGGTAAAGCCATCCCAAGGATAGGGAAGGAGCACCCGTACCCTCACTTCACGTGGCAGCGTTCAGGATGTGTGCAGCAAGCAGGTAACTGCTGATGACACTCCTGCCAATGCATTTGGAGGCTTTTTTCTGCCTCCCCACTGCCCTGCCACCACTCTGGCACATGCAGTGCCTCAAGCCCCCAGGTCACCATTAACCTTCATGCATGTACAGTCAGTGCTGAACCAACCTGTCATGGAGGAGCCAGGCTGGCGTTAGGCACGTAGACAAGAGAACACCCACAGCCACTAAACGAAGCACGGTGCCCAGGAAGCAGGGGAGGAGTGCTGAGGTCCCTCCTCATCCAACAACAGGTGTAGCAGAGGGGAACACCTCCCCCTGCCCACGTCATCGCTCTCCTGCCGGCCCCGGATATGAGTGCAGGCTTTTCCTGCCTCTGGGGCCTGTGGAAACCTTCCTGAAAGCACCCAGCTGGGACCTGGTGCGACAATGCTGGCCAGGACAGAGGGATGTGACCCTACAGTAGCTCTTAGCTCTCCTAGCCAGCAGACAGCAAGCAACAAAAGGAGATCCTATGAAGCCAGTGAAAGCACATGCATGAAAACAAACCACAGCACAGCTCCCAGTTCACTGGGGGGACAGCCAGAAAGACAGTGTGTGTACCTGGAAAAGGTGCTGCAATGGAAGCTGCAGCTGTTTGAAGCGCTCCAGCTGCAACACCCCTGTCAGAGTCACAAATACACCACGAAGAAATATATCTGCTTACTTTCTTTTCCCTGCAAGTGTCCTTTAGAAATGGATGTTTGCAAAGGAGACCTGCAAATTTACCTCCACTTGACAGTACCAAGCCTCCTCTGGACAAACTTGCCCTTCCACACAGCTGCAATTCAAAAGATTTCAAATACCTGCCTTCCTGCAAACAGATAACAATCTCCTGCTGCCTATGTTTTACTCGCTTGGCTTCTTTTGCCATGTGATCTCCACTTAACCCTGTTGTGTAGTGCCTGGATGTGCTAGGCCATGAATCACAGAACCATTAAAGCTGGAAAAGACCTCTAAGATCACCCAGTCCAACCACCAGCTCATCCCCACCACACTCACTAAGCACGTGCCACATCCACATGGCTTGCAAACACCTCCAGGGAACAGTGACTCCACCACCTCTCTGGGCAACCTGTGCCACTGCAGCACCGCTCTTACTGAGAAGAAACTGTTCCTAGTGGAGCAATGCTATCTGGAGCTTACAGCAGGATCTTTATTTTGGCCACAAAACTCTTTCCCAGGCGTGTTCCTCCCCTGCCAATTTTAACCACCATGCTTAATTTGAACACAGGCTGTCAGTTGGCTTCCACTGCTCACTGCTATGGTCTTCTTTTATTTAAAGAGTTGTAGGAGAAGTAAGAGCAATAGCAAAGCCACAGTACTCACCAGGAGGCCTTCAATGTAATTCTGGAAGCCCCTTCCAATTCAGCTTTTAAAACCCCAAGTAGGTTGCAACCAATTAAACATATAGAACGTCCTTCTCTTAGAAATGAAGACAAAAAGCTTGCACTGAATCAGGCACCTCGTTTCTGTGCCCTCACACTTGGGAAGCTTTGTTTTCAGAGCTCAAACCATGACTCACCTAATGCATGGCACAAGGAGAACCCTCAGCAGGAACCCTTCCCTTCCCCCAGCAGTTTCCCCTTCAGCCAGGTGAAGGCGTGTCCTGGAGCCACAAATGCCATTAGTTCCACAAGTCAATATTTGCTCTGCATGCATTCAGTCAGAAGAAAACTCCAGCATCACAGATAAGCAGGTGAGTGAGCACAGCACAGCCATACCTCTGAGCACGGGGAAAAGACACAGTAGCTTCTGGTCCTGGTACCCTGACCCCTGTCTTTGGAAGTGTGCAGAATTCCATGCAGCACTGCACGGGATCCTGGTTAAGCATTCAATGTGATATCAGTAAACCTAGATGACCGCAGGAAATGCCTTGAAATAGGATTGTAGACATGAGATGTTTACAAACAATTGGCCTCATGCTGCTCTGGCTGCAGGAGGGAGGTGCTGGGGAAGCCTTCCTGCTCTCACCTCTTCTAACCTCAGCTGGTGACTGGGAATGAAAAGCTGAGGAACTTCAGCTGCCCTCATCCCGCTTCCCTGTAAGAATCCTCCATCAGAGGACATGACAGCCTAGAAAGGGTGGAAGGAGCCCGGCAAGCAGTGGCAAGGGCTGACACCCTCTCAGAGCCCAGGAATGATGCAAGATGCTGACGGTGCCGTCATGGACTGCAGCAGTGTCCCTTGGGCTTCAGTGGTCCCAGTCCCAGCAAAACATGAACTGGAAGGAACTCTGTGTCGTGTCTCATGCCAAAAAGCATCCTGCAGACTCCTGGCCAGGCTGGAAAAGTGAGCAGGCACAGAAATGCTGTAAGAGGCACTCCCATGCTTCTGCTTTGCTCTCTGTACTGAGGGGCGCCCAGCAGTCTGCCTGCTGCAAGGACAGCAAGCACTCAATTGGAGCCAAAGGGACAAAGCCTGGCTAGCTGACACAGAGGGACAGAGCCCTTCCAGCTGTGTATCCATTTTGAAAATAAGGATGTGAAAAAGCAGAATGCTGTTTCCTACTGGTTCTGCACTGGGCAGGCAGAACCCAGCCTGACTTCCTGCTCACAGTTTGACATGTCAAGCTTGTCTCTACAGAAACTCCCACACAACACCCACTTATGCAGACTTCCTGCCTATGGACAGACGTTTTCCTCGCAGAACAGAACTGCTTTTTATTTTGCTAGCTGGCTCCAAAGCAGACAGCACGTCCTTTATACAGGGCACAGCTTGAAAAGGCTTTAGGGTCTGCCTGCAGCACTTATTTCTCAAATCTGGAGATAACAAAGGCTTCCCCCGTGTGGCTCAGGGAAAAAAAACATCAGAGCAAAACAGAACTCATTTAGGGCTCTGCTGATTCCTTGTCGCTAATACAAGCACCACGCTTTTAAGCCTGGAAAGCAAAAGGTGTCTGGCCTTACAAAGCAAAAGCTGGGTGCCTGCTAACACAAACAGCAGCAGAACACCTTGTTTGCCAGATCCTTGGGATCACGAGAGGAGGAGATCTCCCTTTTCCAGTATTCCTGAGTGATGACGGGATATGTGATGTGAATATAGAGTGCTGCTCCCACTTCACAGGAGAGGGACAGACAAAGCACTGAGAAAGGAGCAGTGGGATTTGTTTACTCAAATCTACATTGGATGAGGATAAAAGAAAAGGCTGGGATACAAACCAGCAAGGTGTCCACTCTCAGCTCTCTTATTGTACAGCAAAACTCTCCTTGTTACAAACCAAAGAAAGGTAGAAAGACATTACTGACAGTTACTTACAGATGCTATTATTATGTTTTCTATGTGACACTTGGACCCTGATCCAGAGCTGGCCCTGCAAGCTCACCCCACAAAGAAGCTTGATTTTCGAGCTGCTCTCATCCTGCTGCTGCCAGTGACAAAGGAGCAGCCTGAAGAATGGCTCTTCTATGGTACAGATGGATTTGCAGAGCTTTAGTTATCATTCCCTCAGTGAAACACAAGGAAGGCTCAGTTCAGGTCACTCCCCTATAGCTATGTTGTTCATGCACAACTCATGTTAGCAAAAGAGCCTCGGTCTCACCCAGCAGGACTCTAAGCAGCTCTCACTTCATTTGGCTCCAAAAAATGGCATTTAAAGGACAGTACCTCCCACAGCACATCAGATTACCTTCTTGGGGGCTCTGACTTCACACAACTCAACTTTCTGAAACAGTCAGGTAACACCCACAGCACCTTCCAGGACTGTTCACAAAGCTCCTAACACATATCTGGTTTTTGCTCTTGCAAAAATTTATTTGAGCAGACAAGTCAAATTAAAAACAAAAGCAAACAACATGATGATCATTAGTATATGTAATAAAACAAGAAAGAATTAACCGTGTTTCCTGTTGCTGGGAATCAGGAAGAATTCTTCTCCAGAACAAAAGGGCTGTTAGGGTTATGGACATTTTCTCTCATTTCTGAATCATCAGGTATTACCCAGCCAGCAAACACTGCACTGACTGGGCAGTGACAACTGCTCTCATCATATTAATGACAACATGCCAGCTTTCTTTCCTCCTATTTCATGAAGCAAATGGATTTTTTACTACCTGCAGCCTGCGGCAGCACAGTTGACAAGCAAGATGAGACAGGAACACCCCTCCCCCGACCTCCCAAATATTCACCTTGAGTGAGCTCTGCGTGACTCCAGTTTTGACTGTCTGATGAAAGGTGGCAAGGAAAGAAGTTTAAACAAGTTTGTGCGCTGCTGAGGGTACAAAGCTGAAATGCTGGGTTAACAGCACAAAATGAAGCCAAACCTAAAACGACATAGCAGAGACACCAATGCTGGGGAATTGTTTCAGTCCTGAGCAGCAGTGCAGCGTTCCCCTCAGCTCACCAGCTGATGCTCGTTGTCACTGAATCACAGAATGGTTTTGGTTCGAAGGGACCTTTAAGATCTTCCAGTTCCAACCCCGTTGCTATAGGCAGGGACACCTTCCTCTAGAGCAGGTTGCTCAAAGCCTCATCAAGGCCAAAGCCTGGCCTTGAATGCTTCATCCCCTCGCCGGTGTGGCCCCTCCTCTCTGCTGCTGCTCACATGTCTCCTCTGTTGAACATCTCCCTGAGCTTACCAACACACACTGTCAAAGCATCCTAAACAGGAACAGAAAAAGGCAGCACCTGGCAATTTAGTCTTTGAAACACAGAATTAACATAAGTTTATGTTTACAGGACACGACCAGACCACGCCCTGACATCTATAATTACACGCCATGCCTCTTCTCATGCCCTGCTCCCCTTTTTACTTCATGCATCCTCCAGGAATGCACCCTTCACTTCAGCAGAGGGATAACTCCAGAGATGCTGTGCACATCCAGACAGGCGTAACGAAGCCAATCTTCGTTCCAGTAGCTCTTCTTTCCAGCACACCCCCTCCCACTGGAGCAGCTGAAAAACCATTTCAGAATTCACATTACCCACTGAGCAACCGTATTCCCTTCTGCAAAAGCACAGCAGCGCCTCACTGCTGCCAGCCCCTTTTGGGGGGGTTTTAAGACTCGGTTTCCCATTAGCGAACAGCGGATGCTCTTAATTCCTGCCACACTTTGTTTCTTCCTCTCACACGTTAGGGCTGAAGGACCCTCACGGCACTTTTACTACGTTATTACCACCGCTTGCCCTAAAGCATCACAGCGAGATCGTTTCAGCCCGCGATCGAAGCCTACGCGACCAGAAGGACAGACAGCACCTGCGTACACACAAAGAATCAGGAAGGCAGAGAGGTGGACGCGAAGAAACTTTTCCTTCTCCCTACCTCACCAGCTCTGTACCGCGCACTCCCGCAGCCCACAGCCGCCTCCCGCCGGGGGGCTCCCAGCCCGCAGGACGAAGCAGCGCCGCAGACACGAGGAGCGCCCGCTGCCCGCCGGCTCCCCCGGCGCCTCACGCATCCGAAGCCCGCAGCCCCGGGGTTCTGCCACGTTTCCGTCTCCGTGCCACGCGTGCCGCTCCCCCGGCTGACAGGAGACGGGCAGGCCGCCACCCAGCCAGACGGCGGATGCGGAGGGCGGCGAGGCCGGCGGCCGAGGCACGCGGAGCGGCCGTGTCACGGCACGGGGGAGCCGGGGAGGGGAGCGGGGGAGCGCGGCCGTTACGGAGCGCCGCGACCGCCGCGGAGGGGCGAGGCGCGGCTGACAGCCCCGCGGCTGAGGGGCGGCCCTGCGAGCGGCCCCGGCCCGGCGGCACGATCCGAACCCCGCCGCCGCCCGGCGCTCACCTGCTCCCGTCAGCGCCCTCTCGCCCGCCGCGCCGCGCCGCGCCGCCCGCCCTCGCGCGGCGGCGGGTCGGGACCCCGAGCGGCGCCGGCAGCCCCACACGCCGCTCCGGAGGGCGCCGCTACGCGCATGCGCGGCATCCGGGTGGCGGCGCGGGGCGCGCTGGGAGCTGTAGGCGGCGCGGGAAGCGCCTGAGGCGCCTCTGGGCACGGAGGGCGGGGTGCGAAGCGAGCAGAAACGGCTTGGAATGGTTGGGTATGGTCAGCTCAGAACCCAGGGCTCCATCCCACACGGCTCTGAGGGATGGGGAGCCCACGGATCTCTGTGCCTCACCACCCTCAGAGCAAAGTATTTCTCCTTAACATCTAACCTCCATCTCCCCTCTTTTAGTTTAATGCCATTTGCCCCTGCCCTGTCGCTGTCAGACAACATAAAACGTTGGTCCCCCAACTGCCTGTATGCTCCTTCCAAGTGCTGGAAGGCCACAGCGAGGTCTCCCTGCAGCCTTCTCTTCTCCATGCTGAACAAGCCCAGCTCCCTCAGCCTGTCCTCACAGGAGAGATGCTCCAGCCCTCTGAGCATCCCATGGCCCCCTCTGCACTGACTCCAACAGCCCCACATCACTGTGGTGCTGAGCCCCAGGCCCGGATGCAGCCCCATGAGAGCAGACCATCCCCTCCCTGTCCCCGCTGCCATCTCCCTTTACCCACAGCCCAGGATACAGCGTTCAATTGAAGTCAGCCCCTTTCTAAACAGATGGCTAATTAAATGTTAATAGCACAAACAGGCAAAATATTTTAGGCACCATAAAACTTAACCAGTGTTTACGCCTTACTCTAGAGGCAGCTGGATGAGAGGCGGTCGTGGCCTGAAGCTTCCCACTTCTCCAGATACTTAATATAGCCGAGTCTCTTTACAACAATGTTACTGCATTTTGAAATCCTCTTCAAGTAATCATGGCCTAAAGGAGGAGAGCAGGTAGCTGCTTTCAGTTTATTCTGTTTTCTGTAGTTTTCTTCAGCCATAACATTTCAAGAAGAATCTAGTAATATTTAACACAATATCTCTGAGAACCAGGAAAAATAACAAAGGTAAGAAGGAGCCTTTAAGGAAGAAGAGGTAAGGAACTCATTCCAGTTTAAGTCAGAGGGAGATAAGTTTGGTCCAGTACTGAATGCCCAATAAGGCACAGATGCTATAAGCAGAATATTGAAGGTCAGAAATAAGACCAAAGATCTCTTGAATTTCTCTGGCATTCAGTGAATTCCCACATTGTTTTTCTTATCAGACAAGACTTACTTGCAGCAGAGAATGACTTGCATTTGCCAGAGCCTACATACAGTTCACAAGCAAGCACCTACAGCCAAGGACCTGGAAAAGTAAATCACAAAGGCTGGTTCCTAATATACGCTTGTAAACAAGCTTATGAGAAGGTACAATATTAGGACAGTTAGACATCACTGAAAGACCACCACAGTTAGTTGCAGCCCAGAAATTCCATGGCTTCTCCCTTTCAAATCATTTTTGCCTGTTTGCTCCCCAAATTACAGTACTCTGAAAGCAAGGACAGTCTCACAGAATTCTTTGAACTACCTGTGGAGAAAGCTTAAGAGAAGATGAATAAGAAGGGAGTGGGCTCAGCTCCCCTTGTCCTTGGCTCTGCAGCAAGTCACACATGAATGTCAGGCAGCACCAGACCCTGCTCTTTAAACAGCTGGCAGTGCTCTAAAAGGGGTCATCAAAAGGCACGGTGATAAAGCAGCCTTGTCACCACTGATTGTTTCTCAGTAACTACACAATGGATGGAGTCTTGATTAAAGAGTGAGTAAAGAATTGAAAAGCCCATCTGCAATCAAAGTGGTGTAGGCTCTGAGGGTTAAACATACTGTAGACAACCAAAATAACACGACAGCACAAGAAGACTTGGTTCAATAAGGCTTTTTTTATTTTCCTGTACCCGGAGGCCTTTGCTGAATATGCCTAAAGTGTCAGCTCAATTTTCCCACCCATCTTGCTTTGGTATGGAATCAGTGCTGGTCGAACCTCCTCCTTCAGGAACTTTGCCACCTGTTTAAGAAAAGGGAAAAAGAAAGTAGAAGAAAGATGTTCCCTTCTCTTCCCTATTCAGACCTGCTTGCCCCACTGGGATCTGTTTCACAGAGGCACTAAGCATCAGGTACATCCAGGATCATGAGTGAAGCCCATAGGACAGAAAGACAAGGCAGTCAAATGAAACAAGGTAAATGTGTGTCTGCCACAGTAGTAGGAACAGAGGTATGAAATATGAGTACACAGGATGCAGGATTAAAAAAAAATAATTGCATAACAACACCTAAAACCTGTAGCCTCTTTACCTGCTGAGGAGCACGTCCAATGAAGGAGGAAGGATCCAAAAGGCTGTCAAGGTGTTCATGGATGGGGCTGAAGTAAGGATCAGCACGGACACGGGCAATGAAGTCATTATCACCCCCTTCCTGTTTCACAACAGCAGCTGCTTGCTGGGAGAGAACACGGATCTTCTCATGGCAATCCTGCAGGAGCAGGGAGAAGAGGAGGAAAAAGGAAAACATTCAGTCCCTTGTTACTCACTCTCACATTTATCCTGCTCCCAGCAGGAGGGGAAACATCAAAGCATACTACATTGGACAGCACACAAATGAGACAGCTTAGACTGTAGTATCTCATATCAGTGTAGGAAAACAAGATTTTCCTGATCCTCCTACATCTCCACACTTTGAGGCTAAAGAAGTCCGAATGATATGCATGTTCCCTGTTCAACCACCCCACCAGCTTACGGCAGTAGAACCCTTCACACTTTCTCAGACTCTCCACATACCCTTAGGATTCACTATGGAATTTGCTTTCCCAGTTGTTCCATTCCCTACTTGCACAGTTTTTTCTGAAGACAGACTCTAATAGCTGTTCCCAAAATATTCTATGAACTATAATGGAGGAATTCCTTATTCACAAATAGTCATCCCTGGCATGGAACATCTTGAGAGAATAACAATCTACAAACTTGGAGAAAAAAAAAAAGAAAAGAAGAAAAGAGAAGCTGTCCAACTTAATCAGCAGTGAACTATGTAAACCATGGCTTACAAAAGGACAAACAGATTGAAGGGAAAAAAGCACACAAATCCGAGGGCCTTAAGACATCCTTTGCTAGAGAATCTTCATATGGAATTAAGACTGACAGAAGTCCTAATTGCTTTAAAAGATTTCCTCCACCTTTGACTTCCTGTGAAATCCATCTGTAAAAACAAAGAAACCCAAATGCCATTGAGGACCACCCACAAGATCAGATGCTGTCATGCTGGCACTAAAATATTTATGTGATTGCATTTATAGTCAAGCAGGAATCTTCTCAAATGCATTATCCTTGAGCAATCTTGGTTTAGAAGGAAAATGATGTCCTATTCCTCGTTTCCTCTATTCAAAGGCCATCATGCTCCAGCACTGACATGCTTCAGGCAAACAGAGCTGTTTAGGATGTTTAGGTGGAGGGAGCTGTTCAGTAGTGAGGAAGGCAAGTGAGTTTTTACACTATGAGGTAGGAAAGCCTCAGATCTGTCTTCAGAAAATTTTGTTGTTACAGTTTTCAGCACATAAAAACAGAACATATTGTGAAAAAGAACAGCTTTTCTAAGTGTATTCAACTCTAAAGATCTGTTATTAAAGAGCACCAGAAAGAAGGTAAGCCAATAACAAACACAAATGAAATTAGCTTTTCAATCTAATTAAATAGACTGTTTAGGTCTATACAGGATGCTTTAGAAAGAGAACCAGCTGAAAAGATAAGAAAACTTTTACACAGAATATGAACCTTAATATGTTTAATTAGGAAGCTGACTGATGGACACAGTGACAAACATCACAGACACAAAGACAGGAAAAAGGATGTTTCATAACTGGGTGAGCTGCCAGAAGTGCTCCAGAGAGTCACAACCACTGATTCTACTCAAAGGCTCTAGGAAACCTTTCTGTTTTTACTATATTGCAAGTTTCATTTCATCTTTTATGGGAAACAATTACTGAAGGAAATGTTACAGTCTAAAGGTGAGAGAAAATAAGCTAGTTTTGTAGGATGTAAATTTTATTACCAGTTTCAAACCGAACTTTGAAATTAAATGATAAGGAACTATAATCTAACTGTGTCTGAACCTATTTGCTAAGAAAAACATTTCTTATTTCTGATTTCAATTTGCTTGGACATAGAAAACTGAATGAAGGACCATAAACAATAAAAGCAATAAAAGGCAATATACTGAACTAAGGAAGTGTGATACAAGAACAAATGGTTTGGGCTTACTTGCACTGATTCATTCCTTTAATTTATAAAGGTACCCCACTGCCAACATGCTCCATTTGAAGAAGCCTGGCCTGTGTTCCAAGTTCCCTCAAACATTTACAGAAGGAAAGTGCCTGCTAGTATCTCACGTAATAAAAATAAATAGGTCTCTCTGCCCTCCAGCACAGACAGCCAGATTAGCTCAAACACACAGCGTTCCTAACAGTAAATAAGGATCTCTACAACTGCTCTCTCCTCAGAGAACAGAGTCTGGCTTTGCAGCACAGGTGTAATATTAATAACTCTGCGGGAGTAAGGGGAGAACAAAGAAAGGGAAGATGTTCAGGAAGACAAAAAAAGAGCAGCTCCTGTTTGTTAAGAGTGAGACATCTGGCAGTGAACAAAGGTATTTTGGAATTCATCTGTACCTGACGATTGCCCCCTGCTTTCACCATGGCCATGATGATATTCTCTGTGGCCATGAATGGCAGCTCCTGCCGGATCCTCCTGTCAATCACCTTCAAACAAAGACAGCACAGTTACAGGAATTCTGTAGGCAGCTGGGACTCCTGGTGAGCTTTTTCTCTCTCTCTAAATCCCCAGGAAAGACAATTTCTCTTTTTGATTTTAGCTCTGGAAATCTAGGTACAAAGCTACTAGCTTGAAACTATACTTTGGAATGTTACAGTGGAAAGGATGTACAATGAGGTTGTTGTTATGCTGTTGTTTTTTAAAACCTGTGGGTAATTTACAGGGCTGTATGAGACCTGCGTTGACAGTCACTTTTGATGGTAAATTCTACAGGTTCATGGTGCAGTTCAGATAGAAGTGCCCCTTTTTAAGAAGTTTGGCTTCAACAAGTACCACTGTGTGTCCATACTGCAAGCAGTGAGAACACAAAGCAAAATTCAGAAACTGTTTGAACAGACAGAAATACAATCTTTGGGAAGATTTGCTATTTCTCTCTGCCCTCCTTCCTCCCCCCCTCCCTTTCTGGCACAGTTGCAGTATCATCAAAGATGCAACTCTGCATATAATATCTAATTATTTACCTTTGGATATATTACGAGTCCCTCGGAGATGTTCTGCAGTGTACTCAGGATGATATCAGCTGTGAGAAAAGCCTCAGCCAGGCACACACGCCTATGAACACAGGTACCCAAGGGTCCCAGTTAGCAATAAAGGTCACCTTCAAGTCTACCACAAGTTCAGCTCTCCAGTTTCTGCAAATGTCTCCAGATAGCATTACGGAGGCCCTAATGCTTGAATTGTTCTCCTTATGGGTGCTTCTTGCTGCTTAAAGGTCAGAAACAGGAAAGCTAAATAAGAGCTGCCCATCTTGAGAGCTACTACTGTGAGAAGGGAGCTGCTGGGTCACTAGGGAAAGGGATGAGAAAGCACAGAGGCGCACACAGAAAGCTCTGAGATAATTCAATGGTAACACAGCTAGAAAAGAGGGCAGCAATTTACAGAGCCAGCAACCACATGAGACTACCTATCTTCCCTGAGGTGCTCTGCACTGCCTCATCTACTGATCCTGCCCTCCAGCAGGAAGACTTGCTGAATGCTCATTCTGTGCCTGGCTGTGCTCAGCAGGGAACTTTCAAAGTGGTCCATGTGTGTGGTGGGGGCTTCCTCTAAGAGATCAGCTCCTGATCACTCAGGAGGATCCTGACAAAAAAAAGGAGTAAAAAAGGAGAGGGGGGAAAGGAAAGCAATATCGGGCACTAAGCTGCATCAGGCAAAGGGCTCTGGGTCACAGCACAGACTCACCCTACTGTGACAGCAGTACCTGATCCATTCTCAACTGTGATCTTTTAAAAAGACACTTGCACTTCAGTCCTGTGCTATGTTTAAGGTTCCCAATTCTATCACACAGTTTCGAAAAGGTTGCTCTGTCTGCTGTTTCACAGGTCATTCATTTGCCTTTTCTCTGTCCTGCCCTCCCTTCAAACCACTTCAGCTCTGACAACAAAAGTCCAAGGCACAGAGTTTTCTATATCAAGTATGGAATGAACAAATGACCCTTTATATTAAATGAAGTGAAAATAAATGGGAAACATTCCAGTATTATTTCTACGCTTGGCAGCTACTGGGAAATGAAACCACCGTATCAACCAGCATCCAACCTCTTAATTGTTGTATTTTATGCTGTCTATGCAGCTCGTTCCCTAGCAAGACAGGTAATATTAGCAGCTGTGGAGTCCTCTTAGAAAAATACATTCAAAGGAAGAAGACTATTTTGAAATACCAAAGGTAAATATAAACTTTATGCAAATTTAATACTAACTGCTAGATGAATGAACTGAATGCAATTGCTACTATTTAATTAATTATAGATAACTTTGGTTCATCTCAAAATAGTCATAATGAAGAATCACAAAACAAAAACATTGCTCAGCAAACTTTGCTAGAAGATGTGCACAGGATTCTATAAGATTGCTTAATAATGGTTTGTGCTTGCTCTTTAGGATCTAAATTACTTCTTTTAAAGCACACTTCACAGAGAGATGAAAATAAGTTTCTTTAGATTGGTTGGAGGGTGCAGGGATTACAAAGAAACTGTTGCATCATTCAACATTGTGAATGGAGAAGAGTAGGGTCAAAAGCTGTGTTCAAAACAGGAATGAAAACTAATTTGCAAAATGTGAGATGTGATATGCTTTAACAGTACATACTTAAACCAGAAGACTACCAGATCAATTAATCACCTGTGTTTTCTGCAGCCTTCTTCTCAATGTTGGATTGCTGTGCAAAAAGATCTTGACTGTTATAGAAAACTAACAATTTTCATCTGATCTTTGAGAGAAAACCACTTTGTAGTCTCTAGATTTTATCAAGTCTGCTTTTCACCAAACCTGTGGTTTTAGCATAAAAATAGTCCATTCCAAACATATCAAAGGAGCTTCCTGCACAAGATATTCTCAAGTTGCTGCACTGCATGTAGTACACAAACCTGTTAGCACTGTCATCCAACGTTCGCTCAAACCACTGCACAGAAGCTGTTTGGAGGGGATCCAGGACCAGAGTCATCAGGTGCCGAGCCAGGCTGCAGCACCGCTCTGAGCGCATTGGATTCCTCTTGTAAGGCATAGCACTTGAACCTGTGGAAGGAGAGAGAGTGATGGGAATGGAGCAACAGAGATGGTGCACTCAGGAAGATGCAGGTCCTGCCCCGGATAAGTAAAGTCAAGAGATGGTTCCTAACATGCTAAAGCCTCAAAATATGATAGTTTTCTGAGGACAAAATGCGATAAAGAGAGTGACAACATCACACTTCTTCAGATTAGAAACATCTAAATGTGGTGGGGAAAAAAGTGAGAAGACATGTTGCCATTGTACAAAACAGCAGAAGCACTACCACATGAAAGGAACAGATGGACGTCAGTTCTAGTGCAGTACTTAGCACCATCTCTCTAGGATCATGAGAGCATTGTCTTTCAGAGCCAGATAGCTATACTGATGCCTTTTGCTCTAGTGAAACCAAGCATAAGATGTAGAACAGTACTAATAACAGACAGGGATATGGCTTAAACTGCTGACTCAATCCTATGGAAATATTCAGGGTGCCTGAGGTTTCTTCTAGCCAAGATCCAAAATTATGCTTCCTTCTCTCTCTTTTTTTTTTAAACAAACATTAGAAACACGTAATTGGTATTCTTCTGGAAAGGGTTTTACTGTTCTATATTTGTCTGTGTATAAACAGGCAACAAAACATGCTGAGTCAAGCTGAAAAACTGCAGTTCCTGTTAGCTTCATGAGGAATGGAGAAAACTGAGATCTCCTCAGACCCATGTTGTCTTCTGTGGGCAATGAGGAATACATGACTGCTTCTTCTCTCCCCAAAACCCAGAAAGTGAAGAATACAAACATTAAAATCAGATTAATTATTTAATATCCAGAAGTCTTTGGTTGTTTTCTTTTTTTCTTCTTTTTTTTTTTTAATAGTTCAATATACTAAAAACATTATACCCCAGTTAATTTAAAACAACTTTTCTCAGTGACATTTCTAAGTTTGCTTAAAAGGCTGCAGCAGCATAAATGAAAAGGTCCATACACTGTCCCAAGAAATGTCAACCATTCCTCACCAATCTGGTCTTTCTCAAAAGGCTCTTCTATCTCCTTCAGGTTGGCCAAGAGACGAATGTCAGTACAAATCTAGAAAAAAGCCCAAAAAATTAACAAACAGAACCAAACCAACACACGTCTCCTGTCAGTCTTTGTGTAGAATTGTTTGCATTTGTGTCCAAGATGAGAATTTGGGAGACAATGAAGAACTGCCACTACAATCATGCTTCCTGACCTAAAAATCCCAAAGTCAAGAAAGCATCAGCAAAAAAGTCCCTCCACTGTATTAGAATACAACAGGACCCCAAAGCAGGTCCAATGTTTGCATGGAATGGTAAAGATCAGGAAGAAACACTGAAAAAGCATAACAGAAGTACAGTGGTTAGTAAACACAGATAACGACTGCTTACTGAACCAGCCAGCTTGCAGAACTAAACCAGAATGCCACAGATGATTCTAGCCCAAGAGAAGGACCAGGGAGGGAACAGAGATAAATCAATCAAAAGAATCCACAAGGACGGACAGAATAACACTAATGTCAGAAATTAAACTGATGGGGAGAAAATAGTGAAATTTAAAAACCTCATATGCACTGAGAAAGACATTTACTCTACTTGGATCAATTTAGTACAGATTAGACTAATTCCTGGTCTTAAGATCTTTGATATCTGATGCCTAAGCATGCACCCAATGGTGATTTACATGATCTCAAAGAGGAGCTGAGCAACAAACACCAATTAATATTTCCCAAGGTAAGCATTCAGAATCACAAGCACCTTCTCTTGTCCTCCTTCCTGCTGTATATGCATACAGTGCTCACCTTGTGAACAGATGCCCCCAGACTGGCCAGTACAGACAGGACTTCAATATCCACCTTGCGACTGTAGGTCTGCCCTGTGACCATGTAAGATCTAAAAACAAGCACAGAAGCTGAATGCTCCAGACATTAAACTGGATGAGAAGACTGAGAGCAAGGTGCAACAACGGCTCTTGAAGTGGATGATAATGCCATCATTTTGCCCTGCTAATATGTTTGGATTCAGGCTGTCAGCTCTTTGGGTAGCATGCACAAGGAAAGAGAATGAAGCAGAGGAAAAGTGGACATCTGTGCTTTAAAGTGGCCTGGTTAGGGGATGGAGTTCTCTCCAGAGAGCTTCAAGTGGGAATGAAAGACCACAAGGGAAGGTAAAATCAACAGCAGTACAGATGTCAGTTTGGCAGTTGGTAGAGCCCGAGCCAACACGGAAAGCAAGAGTCAGACTTTGTTCACACCACATTTAGGTTACTAAGCATTCTTGTTACATACCGCTTAAATCCTGCCTTTGCAGTCACTAATCTGTCCAGCTCTTCAACCTCAGAGGGACAAAAAACAAAAACAAAACAAAAAGAGCCTCAGTATTCAATGACCCAAAAAGTATTAATGTCAGAATCTCCATGTGCCCCTAAAGAGAAAAGCACTCCAGACAGGAGAATATTTCAAGGTTGAAAGTCTGCTCTCTGGCTGACTTACTTTACTATGGTCTCCCTCAAAGAGCTGCAAGAAGCTGGCCTGAGTGCCAGTGGTGCCTTTCACACCCCGAAAACGCAGGTCGTCCCGAGCTCGCTCCAGGTTCTGCAGGTCCATGCACAAGTCCTGGATCCACAAGCAGCAGCGTTTCCCCACAGTGGTGAGTTGTGCAGGTCTGAAAACAACCGAGAACAGAACACAACTCCTTGGTGATTTACACAATAACTCCAAAAGGACCATCCTTAGCTGATGAGTCTACTGTTAAGATCTCTCTGACTCATCAGAGCAGGAGGTAAAGAGATCTGGTACATACGTATCACTAGTCAATTATACTAGAAAATAAGATTATTCTGTTCAGGAAAAAAAAAATAATAATATTGATGGCCTTTTTCCAGAACTCTGTCAAATGGAAAAGCCTCAGGTGACAAATAACATGAGGTGGAGGGTCCACTCCCAGGCTCATTATTTCTGCTCCCCGGCCACAGCTACCAGGATTCAGCAGCCAGCTTGGTGGGAGCAGTTCTGCTGGCAAATGGCACCCTCTAGGGGCCTGGCCAGGCAGGAGAAGGCAGAGAGCTGGGAGGAAAGCACAGTGAGTGCAGTACCACTACCACATGCCCTAGTTGCTGATGTCAAGGACACAGAAGGCCTCTACCGTTTTAAAGACTTCACAGATGAGCAAGGTGCTCCGATTAAGCTTGGGCACAGCAGAGATGATGTGGAAGCAGGGATGTGCGACCCAGGAGGAAACAGAGAAACTGTACAACAGTACAGGGATGGTGGTAGGAAAGCCAAAGCCTGTCTGGAGTTTAATCCAGTGTGGGGTATGAAAGGCAACAATAAAGAACTCTGCAAGTACATAAGCAGCAAGAGAAGCCAGGAAAAATGTGGACCTGCTCCTAAACAAGTCAGGGGGCCTTGCTGACACAGGACTGAAAAAGTCAAGGTACTTGTTGCCTTCTAATGTGGTTTTCACTAGTAGGACTTGCCTTGCATATACTTCTTGAATACTCCTTTGCACTCTTCTAAAATTCAGAGTGAAACAAAGACCAGGTATTACTTCTCTGAAAAGCTTTTGATAGAGAGGGACGAAGGACTGAAGCTGATTGACTGAACACACAGCACATACAGCAAGATTATTAATCAAGAGACCTGATCTGATGCTCCCACTCTCCTTTGGGAGTAATTTTAAAGAGACAAACATTGATTCTGTCATGATCTGTGTTTAATTTCCATGGGTCTGCTGTTCCTTGTCACCGGGATAGAAAATCCAAGCTTACAGTTTAAAGCCTCTGAAAGCAAATGATCTTCATGAAGTAGCAGATTACTTTCCCCAACAACAGACCAGTCCAAATCTTGCTGTATTTTGACTGAAGAACCTGCTTACAAGCAGTATTGCCAAGATTACTGCACAAAAAATGTAATTTTCCAGAGACAGAAAATGCCATTGTCTTGTTGAAAGGGAAACTCTTCCTTTTTTTTTTTTTTTTCATATAGGGATGTATGAAAACAGAGATCTTGTAGTCATCATCACTTGAGAAGAAAGCTTTAGCAGACTGAATAGCTGTAGTTTCCTTCCAATAACAAACTTTTCTAAGATGCAGTGGAATACAACTAATGGGAAAACAGGTATTAAGAATATCTGACAGGCTTACTGCAGTTCATAAATCACACCTTCTGAAACAACCCACAATTTACATCTATGTTAACAAGTTCCTTATGAAGCTCTGTTAAAACAACTGCTGACAGTATTCAAAGAAAAGTCCAATTTCCTGATGTGAGGCTGGTGACAGCAACACATTCCTTTTCTGAACCACCACCACCACCGTCTTAATGTTCAGCAATGCCAAATGCCACAGGTCAGAGAAGGGAGAAAGAAACAGTAGTAGCGGGTCAGTCTATCCAAGGCACAGCTGAACAAATGAAAGCAAAGGCTGATGGCTACTTACTGGTAGTGAGTGAAGCCCAAGGTAGGCAGGTCAGCATGTGCCTCAGCAAAGTCGGCCAGCCGGCTGATCACCCTTGCGAGCTGGTGGATGCAGGGAGGATGGTAAAGAGGTGGAATGAAAAAAGGGTGGGTTGGGAAAAAAAAAAAAAAAAGAACAAAAGCTGGCATGCTCAAGCATAACATTGTGAGAAAAAGGGGACAGAAACAAGCATACAGTCATTGAATATCTCTGTCTAATGGTACAGTATGGTGCACTTCATATTGTCAGGGCACACACACAATTTTTACTTGCTAAGAAATTCAAGCATGGGATGATGAAAGCAGCTGGTCTTTAGCTGAAGCTAGTCCAGTCCTCACACCCAACCCAAGCTGGTTTACCCCTGAGTATTTCATTCAGTCCTGGAACTGGTCAGAAATAAAGCTGCCTGGGATGTAATGGACACATCTGTAGTCCAGGGAAAACTGGGTGCCAAGACATTCAGGCCAGCTACAATCCAACTACACTGAACTGAGAAAGTTATATTACATGGCTTTTTTAATGCACTCCTAGTAATATAGTTACATGGCTGCCTATGCTCATCTTGAAAGCAATACAGTTGTTTTCTGAGACTGATACCTCTGACACATGTAAACTGCTAGTACCTAACAAAAAGTGCTTACAATTCCCATGATGAGCAGGGAAGCTTTAGGGAAAGACTTGAGAAAAAGGAAGATACTGCTCACTTGCTTAAGGATAACCTAAGCAGCCAGCTCCTCCTAGCTCCTCAGTGAGGCCTAGGAAAATCCAGGCTAAACATGTGCTATCCACAGAACATCAGCACTGCCCGCTTCTGAGACACTGCATAATCACCTTCTCACCTTGGGTAGCAGCAAGTTAAACCCATCTCGGAGGACAATCAGATCCTGAAAGAAGCAAAGAAAGAAGATTTGGGCCACATCTAACAACAAGCCATTCAGCCTGAGGGACCAGACAAGGACCTCTCTCAGCAAGAACACAGAAAATCAAATACTTTGCCTGCTCCAAAAGTCTCTTCTTAGAACAAGGCATCAGCTTTTATTCCTGTGCCTAAACACTGCAAGGAACTTGTTTATGACAAAAATGCTGGATCCATCATTGCTCCTACTACACTATCCATAGCAAATCATACTGGGCAGCAGAAGACCTATTTCCACTAACTGAGCATAAATGATTATTTGGAGATATGCACGATGCGCATGACAGATTAAGTCAATGAATCAAAGGAGAAAATGCTGGCACTTAGTAGGCTAAGGGTAGCAGAAGAGTGAGGTCTGATCAGACATCAGTCTCGCCTTTCCTCTTTTCAGACTCAAATACATACAGGTGCCAAATGACCTGGGAAAGAAGGTATTAGCTAAAAGCCAAAGAGATTTTCAAAGGAGTAAGGTACAAATAATCATGCAGCAGCTTTCTTGTAGGACAAAAGAGGATACCAAGTTGCAATGACTTAGATATCAGGGAGCAGCAATATGCAGAAGTCTTAATTTGGGCTCAGGTTCAGACAGGTTTTTCCTGATGTCTGACAGTTCTGCACAATGGGGGCATTTCCTTTTTTATTCAACACATTTATGCATTCTATTGAAAAGCTTTATCTACCCCGAACCAACGCAGGTGTCCCAAGCAAAAACTGAAAGCTCATGGGCTGCGTGTACCAAAAGTTGACTTATTTTGTAGGCCAGTGAACTCTTGTCCCACTGACGTAATTGACAGTTCATTTGTGTCTACATACATTTTCATTTGTGAATCTTATCTCCTTGAATGTTTAACATGCAAACAGAGCTCAGGGAACAGTAAATTTGCAGACAGATCTTGCTTCATATCAAAAGGGAGAAGCCAAAAGAGGAGCCGATCTTCCTAGGGTATCTAGGAAAAAGGGTACTCGAGTTCAACAGGAAGAGTAATAAAGATGTCTGAAAAAAAATAATCCATTGACTATTATTTTATAAGCAAAAAGATAAAGAGCTATTTATAAAGAACCGCTAAGTGAGAAACTACATCTATGTTTTGCCCAGCTCTGCAGGCAGGAAAATGAAAATCTTATATTACCGTGTTATCCCCTACGTAACAGGAAGTTGCTCCGAGGTGAATGATGGCTGCAGCTTTGGGACAGCAGTGAGCAAAGGTGTGAACGTGTGCCATCACATCATGGCGCAGCTTCTTCTCTTCTTCCGCTGCCATCTTGAAGTCAATGTTGTCCAGATTTGCTTCCATCTCCTTTATCTGCTCATCTGTGATGGGAAGCCCAAGTGACTGTGAAAGAGAAAGAACTTTTAGAGGCACCTCAAATTTGATACAGAAGCTGTTTAAATAATTTACTCCCATGTGACAGCTCATGGAAGCATGGCAATTGGGCACAGTCAGAAGTTGCAAGAGCAAATGCTGCTTCATTCTAGAGTTCTCCAAACTCTTCCAATAAGGCACTGTTCAAGCTTAGATGTTCTCCCTGGGCTTTCCTCAATCACAGAACATCCCTGTGTCAACTACAAACATTAGATATACAAAGATTAAAAAAGTAGCACACTTTTAACTTCCTTCAGTGAAATTTACCATTTGGGTAAAGAACAGCCCAGCTACCAGGTGACAAGACAGCTTGTGTCAGGAGGAGCTCTGGACCAAAATAACTCCAAGCATTTATGGTGTGCTTAGAACAACTGCTTAGAACATATGGAAAGCAAAGGCTGTCTGCACCTTTCCAAAAGCCCTAAAATTCATCTCAGCATGAAACTGGGATCTGGGAGAACTAATTCCCTGATCTGGAAGCATGAGATGAATACTCCTACTTCATCTTTTAAAATATTTGTTAAACTTTTTCTGGTAGCTGTTTTAAAAACAGTAAGATATTATCAATACTGGTATAAATCTTGCACAAGCTAATTAAGATGAGCACAATGTCTCTTTCTAATATGGTGAGTTTAAAAGTCCCACAATGAACTTAGCACTACTGCCTTTTCTATGTTAAAATGCTACTATTCTGCACAGCAGTAATTGCAATTCTCCAACCAGGAAGCTTTAATGATACAAAGCATTTCAAAAGCTTCTTCTACTCAGAATCAAATTGATTTAAAAAGTGTTTGCCATGTGGAATCTGGAATTAGAGAAAATAGCAAGTGAAGCAGATAAGTCTTCAGGGTCCTAATCAGATAATTAGCACCCAAACAACTTAAAATACCTTGCTGCAAGCGTAATGACACAAGCATGAATGTCCAGATGAGCAAGAGGTAGCAGCTGGCTCAGACTGCTGTCTCTGAGGTGCTCAGATACAGATCATAACTGCCTGGAAGCCCATAGACAAGACATCAGGCAACAGAGTCTTGTGCTAAGCTTAACAGCTCTTGCACTGTTCACATATCCATGAGCTGTTCTGAAAAGCTGAAGATGGTACATACTTGCTGGTAACCACAGAGGAAGAAATAATCCCCAAGAAAAGAGACTGTCACAGTGTCAATACAGGTAAGGTAGGTGTCCTCATGTGCCCACAAACATGACGTGATGCCTCTTCCCTATGACCTTCTGTCAATATTGACAGTCCCTCAGGGAGAAAGCAATCGGATGTCCTTCAAATCTGTCCACCTGAGAAAATTAAGTACCCAAGAGAGATCATGGGGGTTTCTCCAAAGTGCCATAAGTCAGTGATGGGCTTTCTGGGTTGTGCTTTTAAGGTGCAGTTCCTCTGAGGCTGTTCCAATACAGTGACGTGATGTTGTAACAGCTCCGATTGTTCACTCACTCCTACAGCAAGAGGCCAGAGCAAAGCAGATGTGTGATACAGAACATATCTGACAAACAGAATAAGAACACTGGGCTGCACATCTGACAAAGAACATGTAAGATAAATACTCCAAGAAGTAAATTTATAGGGAAAAGAAAAGAAAAAAAATGAGAACAACTGTAGGTGCTTACACTTAGAGAAAACATGAGATTCCACACGTGCAGAACACTTTACTGGTTGGGTCAAAGCTGTGGGATGTCTACTGGAAAGAAGAGCTCCATTAATTTTTTGCTTGTCTTTCAAACAACTGACTGTCAGGTCAGGAGCTCAAGGCTCAAATTAAAGAATAATGTATTAGTGGGAATATTGTAATACAAATGAATTTACATTAAAAACAACAACAAAAAAATTAGAGTTTGGAGACGGGTATGAACTCCCATGCTTTAGCTCTTAGCCTGAACTTCTACTAGCATTAACTAGGAGAAGATGAGTTGAAGAAGCTGTCTCCGCATGCTTCGCCGATTCTCCTCTTTCAAACTTCTGGCATCACTTGCTATGAGAAACAAAATGCAACCTGGAAAGATTTCCTGTTTAACCCAGTATCTAGTGACACAATCTTTCAGCTTTTTCACATATTCCAAGTGGGCACACTGAAAAATTTCTCCATTGAGTAGGGTGGGTATTGAAACCACATACCTCACTTTATCCTCCACCTAAAGCTTATAACTAAACCGTATGTTCTCTCTTTTGCTACTTCCCTGCAGCTTGCAGAAAACTTATTGTTAGGCTTTCCTAACGTTCTGATTTACTACAGCAAGGCTGCTAGGGTGACTGGGGAGGCAGGGCATAAACATCTTTGAAAGATAATTACTGGTGTAAATGTTGCCCACGGTTCATTCATTGCATTATTATTATTATTACTTTACTGCATGCAAAAAGAAATACTATGCATCCTTGATAACAACCTCAGGAAATCACTTCTGACTGCATCTATCACAACTGCCCACTGACAGAGCTAACAGGTGCAGAGGAGCTGGCTCTTTCAGGCCAGGACTGACTTCAGAAGGCAAACTCCTTTGGAATGAGGAGACAGATAAAAATAGTGGCATCCCTCCTCCCGCCTTGAAGAGGGTGCTTTAGAAACTGCACCGTCTGCCTCAGCTCTCTGGGAGCAAAGCTGAGGCGGCAATGGGAGGCAAAGCAAGGGGCAGGAGACACGGGAACCCCGAGCTCAAGGCCAGGGAGCAGACACCAAGAAGTTCTCACTGGTTCTTCCAGCAGCTTGCATCCTCCTGCCAGGTACGTCATGTTCAGCGCGTAATGCTTCACTGAGCGCAACGCAGCCGTAGCACAACAGCTCTAACGCGCTGCCTTTGGTGCAGAAGGAAAACCTCAGCGGCACTGAGCGCTGCTCGCCCATCCTCCGGCACAGCGCTTCCCTGCCCTCAGGCCAGCAGTGACAGCTTGGCCTCGAGCCCGCCTCGCCTCTGCACACCGCAACTTAAACGCACCTAGGCACGGTGTGAGAGCTGGCCCATCACAAAGCTTTTGCGCCTTTCTTTTATTTTCGGCAGCAACACGCCCGCCTTTTCACTGTTAATAGCGGGGGGCTGAGCGCTCCGCTCCCTCGGGGCCACGAGCCACCTCAGCCCACACCTGCGGCCGCCCAAAGCCGCGGGCGCGCAGGGCGACGGGGCAAAGCCCGCCGGGCCGCCGAGCGCAGCTCTTTCACAACGCGGGGAGCGGCAGGGCGGCGCGCGGCGATTGGCTGGGGCCGGCGGGACAGCGGCCTCGCGCCCACACGCCCCCTCGCAGCCCCCTGCAGCGGTCGCACTTCTCTGTACTTCGGGCGAGGCGAAGGGCTGCGCGGAGGTCACGTCGCCGCGCTCATCCCGCACGGCGCGGCACGGGACGAACGGACCGCAGTCCCAGCGACCGCGTCTCGGCGCCGTTACCTTCTCGGCCTGGGCGAGGTAGAGCCAGAGGCGGCGCCAGGTTCCGAACTTCTTCCTCTCGCTGAAGTTGAAGGCCATCTCGGCGCTGGCGTACCGCGACACCAGCGGAGAGCGGTAGCGGGCCAGCGGGTCCTCCTCGGCGCAGGGGGTCGCCATGACGGCGGGGCGGTGAAGGGGGGGAACGGGGCCGCGCGCCGCCGGCAGCGGGGGGATAAAGGGCGGGAGCCCCGCCTCGCCGCCAGGCCCCGCCCCCAACGCGGCGCCCCGGGTGGGTGGGAGGGACGGGGACACAGCGCCGCCTGTCGGGCGGAGGCCGCAGCGCGGGGAGCAAAGAAAACGCGCGGGAAGGCAGAGGATTAAATGCTTAGCAGCCAAACACATTTATTAGTCTTTTTCTTTTTTTTTTCTTTTTTTTTTCTTTTTTTTTCTTTCTTTTTTTTTTTTTCCAGGAACCCAAAAATATTTTGTAGTTATAATGTAAGCAACTGAGTTGCACATAATACAATCATATCTTTCAAAAAAAAAAAAAATTAAAATAAAAACGAAACAACGAAAAAAAAAGCTGTTTAAAAGCCCAAAAAAAAAAAAAAAAAAAAAAAACCTTCAGAAAACTTATATATGTATTACACCATCTCTCAGTTTCAATGAAATGACGACGACTTATTTCCTTATTACTCTTAACTTGTCACACTCCAATAAAACATCACCCTTTTTGTTTGCTTTTTCTTTTTCTTTTTTTTTTCCTTTTTTTTTTTTTTTTTTTTTTCTAAATCCAGCATGAGAAATACAGTACCTGCTATGGCAAAAATACACATAAAATGCAACATTTCAGCTTATTTGTACATTAGTAGAGTTTAAACATTTTATTGTTGTTGTTTTTTTTTTTTTTGTCTTTTTTTTTGTCTTTTTTTTTTTTTTTTTAAGTGAACCAGTGATTTTAAGTACCACTATACTAAAAGTAAAATAAAAATATAGGAAAGGAGGAGAAGGGGGGGGGCAGCCAGCCGTACAAGAGCACCTGCTAAAGTGCTGAGTTTCTGTGTCCATGGAGAACCCTTCGGAAGGAAGTGTGGTGCCTGGGGGGGTGTATGTGCAAATGGAGCGGCCCGGCCCTGGGTGGCTGACCCTGTGCCAACCCACCCCACTGCGTCCCCCTGCCCTGCCTCTGCTCTGTTACTGCACGTGGGGAAGGAGGGGAGAAGCAGAGCGACGGTGAGAGCTGAGCAAAGGAAGCTGTTTCAAGTATAAGAAAACAAAAAACAAAAACTCAAACACAACCAAAAACACTTATAGGTAACTTGCAAATAGCATCAATATACACAGCCACTATTCTTATTATTACGATGTCTGCTGCTGGGGGACAGTGTTTCAGGCAAGAGGACTGAGCTGTACCTTCCTGTTACCTAGTTATGTGCAAAGTAGAAAAGCTGCCTTTTCTCATCCAGCCAGTTCGGACATCACCGATTTCTGCTCTGCAACCTCCTCCCTTCATTCTGCCTTTTTTTCTCTCTTTCTCTGAAGAGAGGAAGGCGGCACTGCTTTGCTGACAAGACAGATGAAATGAACCTATTTCCCACTCCTCTCCACACACCTTCTCCCACAGCGAGGAGAAGCTCACCAGACACCTGATGCCCACTGTCAGCCAGTTTCCTGAACAGGTAGAAGGCATTGACCTTTGTAAACATAATCCCTTATGTTTGTGGAACTGAAAGCAGCATTTCGCATCTCCAGCCGAGCGGCGGAGACGAGGATAGATCAGAGCACTCCCACCGCTGCACCTCCTCCCTCCTTCTGGAAGATAACATTTGGTTACTTTGTTAGAAGGGTTTTTGTTTTGTTTTTGATTCTTTGGGGGAAATAGCTAACCTTGGGTTCGAAGTAAACACGGCAGAGTTGCCATCAGCAGTCGTGCTGCTGTTTGTTCTGTTTTCTGTCTGAGAAAGGAATAGCATCACGCAGCAGATGCTTTGCGTGCACCCGACAGAAATGCAAGATATGTGTATGGAAATGTCACGGGTGCACGTGCATCATTTCAGCTCCTTTCTCTGCAGAAGCACTGCATTTTGCCTCAAGGACTGGCAGAGATGGAGAGGATGGCACACTGCAAGAGCGGAGAGATGTCCCTAAGGCCATGGGGGGCAGCGCAGCGCAGAAAGAAGCAGGCAGTGTCAGACAGGAGGTTTCACAGATTCCATCTCAAAGGCCAGACTCTCAAAAGGCCCAAACGCACATCCCAGAGACGTGCATCCACGTGGTTGGAAAGCAGCGAGGCTCCCTGACTGCTGCAGGCCCCAGCCTGCCCTCACAGTGCGAGGGCTGCTCCCTCCAATCCTGTGTCCTACTGGCTTCTGGGTATTGTGGGCCGAGAGAGACACTGCTGAAAGTGTCACCGATAACACACTGATGTATCAATTTGGGGAAGGGAACGGGAAACCACTCTGATTTTGTTCACGGAGCAGCTAAGGTGGTAAGGTTCTCCATGTGACAGCCCTTCTCTACGACCGCAGACCACGGCCTCCCCTTCACAATGGCAAGAGATGTACCCACTTGAATGATGACATGAACAAAAGCTCTCTGAAAGGGAGGGAGAAGCACACAAAGTGATTCCAACCTGGAGATCCGGTGAAAGAAGCAGCAAGCTCAAGTACTTCAAGTTCAAAGGTTTATCCAGAAGTGTAACTAGAGACGTGTGACCTGCAGCAAAACTGGCGTAACCCTACAAGAGCAGCAGGAGGAAACTGGCATGAAGAGAGGATGAGGATGAGTAACTGAATCTCCATTAACTTCTGTTATTTAGGATCTGAGTGTCTAATGGCTTTATCACAGACAGTGTCATAGGTTCTCTCCCTCCACACAAGCAAAAGAAATGTAAAAAGAATGAACTGTCTTGCTGTAAAAACTCTTAATACTTCTATCAAGCTTTTAATCTTTAAAGCACATCACAAACATGTACTAGTTGATCCTCACAAAACCCCTGTGAGGTAGGTAAGTGTTGTTATCACCTCTGTTTTACAAATGAAAAAACAAAGGCAAAGAAGTTAAATGAGTCGCCCGCGGCCAAAGAGGGAAGAATAAGGGCCGATGTTACAATCCAGGAGTTTCAGGCTTCTGGTCCTGTGCCCAAAACCAATAGTCCGAACATTTTTCCAAAAAGGAGATAACAGATGGAAATAAAAACCCATTGAGCTTCGAAGAAAAGGTAAGATTTGAATGGTTACATGAGAAGGGGAAATGTACCACGAGGTATTTTTGTGAGTGAGTTTAAACTTCAGATTTTTTTTTCACTTTTTCCATATACATGTTTTTAAAGGCAATCTGACAGAGTGGAACCCTGATAAGATCACATCTGCAAGGCAGGCACAGATGCGAGAGTGATCATCAAGTCTATTACTTATTACAGTACTGTGAACGTCAACAAAAATAAAACTGATGCATGAAAACACTGAATACAGGCAGGATAATCTCTCGGTATATGATATTACATTAAGATAATGCCAAGAATAATGCAGGTACCATGGTACCATGGACAAAGGAGAAAGTCAAGTCAACAAAGGGTCCCTATCAAGATGATGAAGAGGGCAGTGAGATCTACATTTTTCTGAGAAGATTGCTCCTAGAAGCTCAGCAAGCTTCATGGAACACATGCAATTCACAAGGACTGCATTTTGGAGATGTGAGGAAGTAAATCCTTTTTTGCCCATTATGATACCAACTACTTAATAAAGATCTCCTCTTTTAAATAGAGAGCCTAGTCTACACGTCAGCCTACATTCCCCAAAATTTCATCTAATGCCAACATTAATGCTAAATCACCCATGGTAACACCAGAAGACAAAGCACTGGTAGATGCTTTGATCAACACTAGGAAGAAACACCACTTCCACTGTCTTGTCCATAGCTGTGCTGCCGCTATTTGAGCTGTGCCAGAAGCAGCAGCGATGAAAATTTTAGGGAAAAGTGGGTGTAAACAGACAGACCAGCTGTGTTCTGATTCTCCTGGGAGAGTGCAAGACTGCTGTAATGGAAAGCAAGTAGTAAATCCAAAAGAGCCAGTGCCTATGGCACTGTGTTTCCTGAGCTTGACCGGGGCCAGAACGCAGGAGGTGGTGGATTGTTCCCCAGGTAGAGCTGGTGTCCCATTCACCCTACTGGCCCTGGGTTAACACTGCATGGCTACAATTCACAATCCTGCAGAAGGTTTAGAGTGGATTTTTTTTTAATGTTTTCTTTTTTTTTTTTTTTGCATTCCACCTTGGTTTTCCAAATCTCTGTCCAGCTGCCAAAATCTGGAAAAGTTTTATGAACTCCTTATTTCTAAGTCATCACTTCCCCACTCCCCCAAACTGTAATGGATATACCATGGACACAGAAACTCCTGAACAGTTTAGCAAAGCTATCTCTGTCCCCCACGCCCCCTTTGCAGAATGCATAGTTTACAATTCACTTACAAAATAAAGAAGCGATGCTGACCACATATGGGACCTCTTTTTTTTTTTTTTGAAAAAAGAACAAACAACCTCTTCTTAAGTTCAGTATCAAAATTCACATTTGCATAATAATACATTTCAAGGCCATTAGAGAGGAATGAGAGCGAAGCAAAGAAAACTGCAGAGTCTCTCCTCTCTTTTGTCTTCCTGAATAGAGCTGAGGGATCCCACTGGAGTTTCTTTTCATGGTGGGAATTATGAGGGGCTACAGCAACAGCTCTTGATCTTGTACACCTCATTTTGGATGGGATGAAGAGGTGAATTATCAGAAAATAACAAATGGAAGGAGACACTGCAGATTCCCATGTTTAGCTACAAACAGCTTCGAAGAAACAAAAAATTACTTCAATTTTTTTTTTTTTCCTTTTAAACACTTCTACCTCACCATCTCAAAAACTCTTTTTTCTTCTTGTGTAATACCCTGTTCATTTAAATGGCAACATTAAGTGTGCTGGAAGTTGACGGGTTGAAAAAAATAAATTTTCCTGTTTCTTTCATCAGGACACGGACAGAGAGGGTAAAAGTGTGCCTGCACCCACTATTTAACAGAAGCTACAAAACATCAACTTCTCTACATGTATAGATTTGTCTCAAACATCACTGTGTTTCAATTCTCCAGTGCTTACAAAAAAATAAAGCCACACACACTCACACTCATGCACACCAACATAAAGAGAAGCCACGTAAAACATAAACAAACTCAACCTGCAACGGCAGACTAGCCTAGAACTACCAACAGCTTCTGTGCATCACACGACAGCCCTTCTCACACCCCACCCCGATCTCTACCACATAAGAATACGTATTGTGCAGTGTAGAGACCAGCCCAAAGATGCTGCTTGCCCGAAGGGACCAGTGGGCTGGAATCTCAACATCTGACCTCTTGAAAGATGAAACTGACCATTGTCTCCCCTTCAGCCCAAACGGTCTCCTCAGTTAGACAGTCACTATACTCACAAAGGCACATTCATAAATACCACATTTATCTTACTGCTTGTAAAAACATACAAGGAAGAAAACATTAAGCGCTTTTACCCCAACCCATCCCTACTGACCCAGCAAGAAGTATCACAATAACATATCACTCGGTGAGACCTTACTCTACCTTTAGAAGGTACATATTAAAGAAGTCTTCCAACACCTCTTTTTAAGTATTTTTTTTGTTTTTGTTTTTTTTTTGCATAAATGAATGCTTTTTGTTTTTGGCTTACATATTTTGGAATACAGCACACTCACTATAAAGCTCTGTTGTAAGGCTACCCCCTAAAGTAAGGCTGTTCTACCTTGGCTTGCATTTTCACTTCATTTTGCTTCTTCTCCACACATCTCCAAAACAAAACAAAACAAAAAAACACACTCAGTGCCTTATATAGAAAGGGTAAGCCATATCTGGCAGGGGGAGGGAGGGGAAAGAAAGCACATAATATTATTACCATGTCACAAAAATTGCTTTTCTAGCAAGTTGTGCAACCTGCTTACAACAGTAGATGGTGAAGAAAATGTTCACTTATGGTTGTGTGACACCTGCAACAGGAAAAGCTTCCACTTATCTCAGTTAAAAAAGAAAAAAGTTAAAAAAAAAAAAAGGGGAACTGAGTTTTGTGAATGCAACTATGCACAGTAATACCCAAGAGGAGGCATTGAATGCTCAAGGAGACATCTCTTGCTAAGCACTGCCTGCTTATATTGCCCATCCACGGCTAACTTCTCCAATCTTTTCTCTTCCCCTCTGTCCACAAACATCAAGAATGTTTGCTGCAAAAATACTTAATGCTGGCTGGCACAATGCATTCTTTGCTTTTTTTCCCACCCGAGTGCACCATAGCCATGTACAGAATCAACCAGAATCAATGTCAGAGTCAAAGAACTCCCTCTCACACAACAAAGTTAGCAGGAGCCCTAACACTGCGGAATGTCACCAGTCCCAGCTGTCACACACACAGAGTGAAAATGGTTCTTTGCAGAGGGCATTTGATTTGCTAGAAACTTGCTTATATAGCACTGGGTCCTGGGAGATTTTTGGAGAGAAACTTTCCTGCATTGCTCAATGAAGACACACACACAAACTGTGGATGGGAATGGATGCTGTCTGCTGTATGCCACTGATGAAGCTGTATCTATCTTGGCCTGACAACAGTGAAAACAGGCTCCATTAGGAGCTGTGGTGCTTTTTTGTATCACAGATGAAATCTTTAATCAGTTTTCATATAAGGATTAAAAGCTATAGTCACTATGACACAAGTTTTAAAGTTCCATATACACCACGAAATAGAGAGCTATATTTTAATGGGACCCTGACTGAGATTTAACAGCAGTGCAGTCGGACCCTTGAATCCTACTGTGGACAAAGCTCTGTTTGGAGAGCCACTACAATATGGACCTGGCTGTTTTCTATTATCCACTGCAGGGGAACTTTGGTAAAATTCAGCAACACTGGTGTTTACAGTGACAGGACACTTAAGGGACACACTGTGAGGGACACAAACTAGCAAGACAACCAGTAATCTCCAGTTAGACCCCTGCCCTCTAGTCCGACCAACAGCTCTGCTCCAGCAACACTTAAAAGAGTTTGCATTTTAAGCCCAGATGTGAACTCAGCACAACAGGGAAGCAGGGTTTGTCAACATCAGGGAAGGTTTACAGATTTTCCCGTTACTGCTAACATCCTTCTTCCATGTTGGGAAGCCAGTACTGGTAAAGGAAAAGGAAGATAATTTGGGCTTTGACATCTGTATTCTGATCACAGCAGGACAGACTGATATGATCTAACAGAATCAGGCCATGAGGATCCTGACTCTGCAAAACTGTAGGAAATAAAACTGTACAAAACTGAAATGATATTTTGTGCAAAAATCAATTTAGTCACAGCAACGGATTCTGCATATGTTGTTTCAGATTCAGGACCAAAGTTGCATTTCAAGAGCATTTATTTTTCTTTTAATTCCTTTCAACTTAATTTTCTTCGTATTACCTTCTTGCCCACAAATATATGCATGCCTATTTACTGATAAGAAAGCTGCTCCTGTTGTAGGGGAACCTCTCCTCCTTAGAGACGGAAGAAACTACCTTTCACTCCATCAGGACTTGTACCCTGAGACACTAACCATCTACTGCAAAGAGAGTTACTGCATGTTAAGGTCACACGATTTACAGTGAATGTGATATATGCAACACTGGTCTGTTGGCTGCTTTGGAAATGTAACAAGTTCTCATCTGCTATCTGGACCCTGATCCAGCTGAAGTTTACTTACACAAAGAGCCCTTACTTGAGCAGTATGCACTCATTTAAGGTCAGTGGGACTAATTTATGTGAGGATCACTCTTGATTTCCTGGATCAGACTTGGCCAGATGTGGGTATCTCAGAAACACACAGTACTCCTCTTAATGTCTACAGGAAAAACATACACAGCAACAAATTTAGAAGCCTAAAAGGTAAATGTAACAAAGAATGAAGCAAAAGCAGAACCAAAAAGGTTTACAGTCCTGTTTGGATGCACTGTCAAGACACAAATAGTGGAAGATGTGGCAACATTTTTAGGAAGAAAAAACCTTAGGGAAAAAGTTCTAAGGTCTAAATGTTTAGAAATCTGTGCCGGGGAAAAAAAAAAAAAAAAAAAAAAGAGCAGCCACCATAATATAAAGGTTCAGTTGTTATTTCATCTTTGACGCTGCTATCCCACACAGTTTGTTGAAAAATTATGTTTATATTGCAAAAGAAAAACACACACTTGGCTTAATATTCTTGCTCATTACACATGCTATTTAACCTGAAGTAAAAAAAAATTATAAGAAAAAACCTGACACCCTATGACTGGGAAAAAGCAACAACAAAAACACTCTGAAGAACGTTGGGTAAAAGTCCAGGGAAGTACAAAAACAGTGGGAAAACTGGAAGTCTTCCAATGTACATATTAAACCTGCTTTCCAAAAATAAGCATCAGAGGTCTCAACGCAGATTTCTGAGCTGCACCCACTCCTCTTTATTTTTTATTGTTTTGCTTACTAGACTTTCTTACAGCTAAAAGGAAATTCTCAAACTTAGGAAGAACCAACAAACCTATTAAAAAAGTCTCAGCTGGATGCACACTGCAAGCTAGGGTAAGCCAAGTAGAATTAACAAATAGGTACTTGTTTAGAAGACTGCTAAAATGTAGCACTGAAGGATTCAAAACAAAAAAGCAGGACATGTGAAACCACCTCCAAAGTACATATATATTTGAACTGTATCATCTTAAGAATCAAAACCAGGAACAGAATGAAGAAGTGTTCTCTGTTGCTTGAAAGTAAAACTGATTTTTCAGTGCAGGACGTAGTAAGATGCTTTTCCCCAGCCCCTTTTCTTTACTCTATCAACAGTTTAAACAAGACACTGCCATCATTTCCTTCCCTGGAATGGTTGTAAAAGCCCCCCAAATACTGTAACAACTATTCCTGCTGTCTTTTTACTGTTACAAGCCCAAATGGTAGCAGAGTATTTACAACATTTGAGCAACTGGCGTCCCCAGATGAGCGTGGTCACCACAATGCTCAGAAACAGTTTGCAGTGGGGTCAGGAATGCCAGGATCGAGCTGTGCCAGCATCACGGTCAGCTAGGCGTAATTCAGAGAGGAATGGAACTATCACCTGCGGCTGGAAAGCAGTAAGACTAACGTGGCTTTACTTGATCAATTTTGGAAAACTGACACTGAGAAGACAGTCACTAACGTTTGCAGGCCTGTACCTTTAAGGAATGGAGGAGCAGACTGCTGTAAAACAGCAGGCTTGGACTCAGCTGAGGGCAGAAGCTCCAGACTGCATCCCTTCAGCACTCACAATTCAACTTCCAAATGACTGCCACACTCCTGGGCTCTATTTTTTTTTTTTTTTTTTTTAAGGACACTGCCAATTTGAACAGCCTCTGGCCAAAAACCCTCAAATTTTTCTCCTTAAAAAGAATAATAATAGAAAAATCTTTAACGTCCTAAATGAACGTTCCTCTACTGGCCTATTATACAATTTTTTTCCCAAATCAGCTGATGCATTAGAGTCAACACACACACATATACACTCGTATGTACACAGAGCACAACACAAAAACACCGGGCAACTGATATGAAAAGGACATTAATTTGGCATCTGACTTTTTTTAAATAGTAAAAAGCTATCTTAACAACTACTGCTATGTAACTCATTGCATGACTCACTGCATGCTCTTTTTTTCTCTAAGAACGGGTAGGTTTACTTCCATTAAGCGACCATTCTGCCTCATCTCCCCTCCCTTCCCCTACTGTAGGGTGCATGTAGAAAGGCACTAGCGCGGTTTCTGTGGTGTGAGTCTCGCCATTTCAGGAGGAGCAAACCCCTGACCCTTAGAGCTGGGGGGCAGAAGTCAGGCACCCCAGCACCGAGCTCTGAAGCTCAAGACTGTCTGCCCCGACAGCCAGCAGCAACAGGGTGAACAGAAGAGTTTACCAGCTATTCCCCTCGTATGAAACAACACAGAGAGACTGAAGGTGGGCTGGGGGTTAAGAAAAGCAAGCAGCAAATCTCCAACTGGGGGACAAAACTGACCAAAATAGCTCAAAATGGGAAAGTTGATTTCTAATGTATATTTCACTGCAGTTTTTTCATATCGCCTCTTTTTTTCTGTACTGAGAAAGGCAGGATAAAACTACTGCTTTCTTCGGCGTCCTGTCAGCACTGGTATTTAGCACTACTTAGAAGTGGTTTAAAGAAGCAACGTTGTGTATTTCCTGCTGCTCCTCACTGAGGACTCTTTCAGTTAAAACTATACTGCATTTTTGTTAGGTTTACAGTTTCACTTTGCTTTTAAAAAGGTGCTTGGAAGAATATTTTAGTTTCAGATCGAAAGGGAACACAGTAATAGATTTCCATTCGCACACTTCTCTTTTCCATGCAAATGCACATGTCTGCACGAGTACCAAAGCACTACAAACGAGAACCCTTCTTCTCCCACAACTTCAGATCGCAACGGATTTCTGCTGCTGATACTGAGAAGTTCTCTTCATGTGTTTTAATTTACTCAGTCTTTACAATTCTTGATCCCCCCCCACCTGACAGTAACATTTGGAGATTTTTTTTCATTTTTTTTTCATTTTTCTTTTTATTAATTTTTTTAGCTTTTTTATTTTAAAGTAAAAACTTTCAAACATTTTGAAGATTCAGGAACTTGTAAAAGTTTATCAACAAGAAACAGCCATCTATCTAGGATAAGGTTAAATAAACCATCTTCAAAAAACTGGCTTCCTACCCTAGAATTCCTGAGAATGCTTGCAAATTTAAAGCAGGAAAATAAAATGTTAAAATTAAAACAAAAACACTGTTAAATGCTCCCAGAGTTAGTCTTCATCTAAAATATATATATGCACTTTTTGGTCTTTTTTTTTTTTTTTTTTTTTTGTATGTTTTAATTTTTTTTTTTTCCCTTTAAGCTTACAATGGAAGAACAATTTAGCTTTTCTTTTTAAATATTTCAAATCCCTCATTACGTCTTGTAAACAAGAGGGGCTCTAGCACCCGGCTTTCACCGTAGTATCGCAATGAACTCAACTAACCCAAAGTGCAGGAAAAGGGACCGTAGGGCAGGCTGGGAGAGAGAAGTGAGGGTGGCACACAGCAATGAACCAGCGTGGAGGGCAAACAGCAGGGGAGAAGGGGCACTGGCTGACTCAGGCCAAAGGTGCTTCGCTAGGAAGAACTGCTGGCACAAGGCTTTTAGGAACCTGCTCTGCCTGTGGGAGCGCGGCTGGGCTTCGAGCGGAGACCGTCAGAAACAAAGCTCTAAGGATGCGTGCACGCGAGGGGCACTAGCTAGCAGGAGATGGAAGAGGAAATTTCCTTTGTGCATGGTGGGATGAAGGAGATGTGATAGAAAAGTATATTCCAACGGAGCCAGAGTATGCTGCACACTCCAGTTTACTAAGCAAATACAAACCTACTCATACTTATCGTCACGTAACACTTTGTGTACAAATCTACAGGCATGTGTAAATGCAGCATTTCCCTCAGTCAGTCATCCTCGTGACACTGGGTTTAATAGAAAGGGCAAATTGAGAAAAGCCACAAAACTCCCCGGCCCTTCCCCTCCCTCCCAATCCACAGGCACACGCACCCAGACGCACACACACGCACCCCTACCCTACTTGAGTCTGCTTCTGCTTCTCCCCACCTAAGCCCTGCTTAAATGTATTAGACACTGTTGGATCCTTCAATGAAAACGCTGGAGACTCTCCTATCCTCCCCCCGACAGGTAATAAAAACCGAGAACTGCTCCCGCTGAGGGTTGGAATGGACAGGTAGTTGCTGGTACTGAACGTCGGCACTTTGTTAGACAGTACGACGGCTAGACAACGCCACATGGATGCTAGCATTTACACAAAAAGTACCGGCATCTCTCTTCCCTCTTTTCCCAGCCTTCCTCCGAACGACTTCTGGCTTTGTGTAAAGAGATGCTCCTTCAAGGCTGCTACGGCTCTTCACAACAAGCAGTCTTGTTGTTTTGTTCCCAGCGCACACATGCACGCACACACTGGCTATCACTGTGGATTACATAGGTCACCCCTATCCTGCCCAGAGTACTACTTACACTGATGCTAAAAAAACCCCAAACCTTTCCTTAAATACAGAAATTAAAAAGCAACAGTACAGAAAAAGTAAAAACAAAAAACAAAAAGGTGCAATACTTTAAAAAAAAAAAAAAAAGTCTTTGCTAGTTATATACCTCCCTAAGCAAAACCACATACACAGGAAAAAACACAACACAGAGAAACAAAAGGAAACGTTTGAAGTACACACTGGTTTAAGAACATTCGTACGTAAACGTTTCTGTCAGTGATGGTCTGGTGCTGTAATACACCAAGGCCTGGCACAGGTAACGCTCACCGTGAAGGACGCGGAAGGGAGTCAGCTGCATGTGCTTTCAGGGGATGAGGCAGGCCGGCCAGCGGTTTGCTGACACAATTTCACTTTTGTCAGTTTTAAAACAAGCAGTAAATCAATTGAAAGGCTAATTTGGTTGGGCTGGGCTTTCAAGCTTTTGATGGATTCTTCAAGAATGAACATGGGTGCTTATTTATGCATCTGGGGGAGAAAAGAAACTTATCTTTGTGTTAATTTTAAAGGTTCTGAAGCTTGCAAGAGAATAAGAACATTCTTCTTTGTCACTCCAAAAATGGCAATGTCTTCTTTCCTCCCCTTTTCCTCTCTTCAGAAGAAAAAAAAAATGGCTTGCATTATATAACAAACATTCTAGGGTTCACTCCATACAAAAACCCCACATGCAGACATAAATAAATAAATACACTGCTACTCAAAAGACAACACTGGCTCCGCTCTCACCAAATCCTTTGGATATGGCAGTGTTCTGCTCTACCACAGGGTTAGAACAAGGGCTAGGAAGCAACTACCCATTCAGTATGATCTGCAACTTGAGATAGCACCCTGCTAAAATGAATTTAAAAAAAACTTACTGACGAATCTTAACCCAGCCCAACTGGATTCTGCTTCAGCCACAGGGACTCCACCATGCCTGTCTTGTTTTCAGAAGCAAGACACGCAGATGCCAGCCAGCCCATAGACCATCAGCAATGCAGCGTTTCAAGATTATATATAGAGAGAAAAAATGCACACACACGAATATGTGCACACACACTCACACAGAAACAAGCACACGTGGGCAGTTACATGTGCCAGAACACACTGGTACTTATCAACCAGCCAATCACAAAGTGATGGTTTTTGTTGTTGTTGTTGTTGTTTTTTTCTTTCTTTTTTTTTTTTTTGATTTTTTTTTTGTCTGTTTTTGTTTTTAAAGTGAGGCTCCGTCAAGTCTTCCCCTCCCCCCTCCCCTTTTTTCTTTTGAACCCCACCCCTACCCCAACCCAACATGGTAGACCTAAGGACGGAAACACACCCAGTGCAAACAAAGTTAAAAAGCTATTTTTTCAGTATATATGTTTCTTAGCAACAACTTCCGTATAACATGAAAAAGTGAAAAACTAGAAACTAATTTTTTTAATTTTTTGTGTTTAAATTTAAATGGTATGTGTACTTGCTTCACATTGTCTTTCTAAGTTGGCGTTCATGATTCAAGTATTTCAAGAGTGATATGTTCTCTTTTTGGATTCATATTCCAAACGAAAAAACTGAAGTTATATAAGGGAGGCAACTATGTGCTCAGACAGTCTGTCAATGACCCACCTTTTTTTCTCTCTCCGTTTTCTTTTTTCCTTTTATAAATGTATTTATTGCAAGTTGAAAAAAAACGAAAAGGTCAAGTTAGTGCTGCTGCTGTTCCAAAAAAGGTCACGAGGTCAGAGTTGAAAGTTCTAAGTTCAGATTGAATCCGACCCTCCTCCCAGAAGGTCTCCAGGTAGTAAGGGAGCAGGGCTGCCCATTCTGTGTGGATCCTCTACGCTCGGGACCCCCCACAAGCTTGAAGAATAGTTTGGGGGCCCCCACAACGAAGCGCCAGTGAGATCACCCCCACTGCTGCCGCCGCCACCACTGCTCCACTGCCCAAGCCCTGTTGACCCACCAAAGAGATTCAAAGCAGGTCCAACTGGATCTGTCTGGTTCTGTCCCGTCTCCAGGGATTGCCAGCCTGCCGCGGGTGCACTTGGGGTTGCTGCAGGTGTAGGGGGCTGAGCTTGTGTCAAAAAGCGACTAACCTCCTCATCTGTGGCAAACTCAGCCAGGATGGTAGTGTTTCCCAACACACACCTGGAAGACGTATGGAAGAAAAAAAATAATTAGTCAAAGCTGGAAGATAAAGGAAGGGATTCAGAAGGTATGGAAACAATGCTATTTGGTGACAAAACCAAAGCAGAAATCAGCTGGCCAGAATGGAATGAGCACAGCAAATGTCAGCCATTCTCAACAGTGAAACTGACTCAAAACACAAGAACTTCCATTTTATAAAGGGCAAAAATCAAATACTCTATTGTTAACCTGCAACAAAAGCTTTCTATATTTAAGCTAAAGCCTTGAATATAAATGCAAGGACAATAAAAGTACATGTATGGTGTAGATAAAATGATACAATATAAAATACATGTATATACACAATATAAAATGATTTGTGGATGCCCCGTCCGTAGAGGTGTTCAAGGCCAGACTGAATGGGGCCCTGGGCAACCTAGTACTAAATGGGGAGGTTGGTGGCCCTGCACGTGGCAGGGGGGTTGGAGATTTATGATCCTTGAGGTCCATTCCAACCCAGGACATTCTGTGATTCTGTGACACATGCATGTACACTGCCATTCAAACAGAACAGAGCAAGAGAAGTTTAAAAAGCCCAGGAAGTTACTTTTGTCTTCAAATCTCTCACATTTTCAAAACATACTAGAGCTCTGTGAATTCAAAGAAGTTTAAGAATGGTAGCTTTTCAAAGGAGCTATTTCTAGTATATCTCAAAATAACAGCAGATTCCTGCACATTTGGGTGACACATGTAAGAATGATCTAAATTTATTTATGATCTTTCATAAGACAGCCCGAACTGTACAGCAATTTGCATGCTGGTGACAATTCCAGCCTGCTATTTGCACCTTCTTGGTTCTGCATTTACCAGATTGTGGCAGTACTTAAAACAAGATAAATGGAAGGCACCCTTGTTTCTCATCTTCTCCTACCAATGAATGAAACATGCCCTTCAAAAATGCCCAAAACGAGCTTCCAAAGCACAGCACTGGAGAGACGTTTTGTGTTCATGACTAGTCTAGCAGCAAAGGAAGGACACTGGGATTTGCTTACATGTGCAGTGCAGTCTGGGCCTTGGCCGCCTCCTGTTTGGTGTTGTATCGGATGAGAGCGGTGCCCTGGGTCAGGTTCAGATGGAATGTCAGCAGTGGGCCATGCTGCATGCAGATCGTCCTCAAGGTTGACCCATCGATCTGCAGAAGAACAGCCAAAATAGGAGAGATGTTGGGAACTACTTCACTACATGCATTTCTGTCTTAACAGCTACAGTCATTAGAAAATAGGTGGAATCTATTCCACCTATCTCTCTTACAGAGGAAAATAGGTGGAAGCAATGGAAAGAATGCAGAGGTAACATGATTTAATTTTCAAATAGCATCTTAGTATGCCTCAAGTTCTCACACTTATAGTGATTACACTTCACGTAACAAACTAGCTTATCTTTTCACTCATTTGTAGCTTGACTCATTTTCCCCTCCTTACTTTCTGATTCTGTCACTATCCTTACATCGGCAGGTTTTCCAGTAATTGCAAACAGGCTGTACTTCTCAGCATCTGCAGCCATTAGGACTGTGCCAGAAGAACTAGACTTTGTTAGTTTCCAGCACTGTGATGCCAGCAGCATTTAGATCAACCAGTAAGTAAACACTTTGCAGAACTGGAATCCTCACCTCTACAATAAGTAGCCTTTTAATTTTTATTTTATTTTTTGTCTTTGTGGTTTATGAAACAGTAAGTCATAGAAACAGTTTGCCGAACCCAGCAAGGTTCATTCCTCCTGAACTAATGTTTTCACAGCAGTTGTTGCCTACATTCCTCCTTGCAGCATAACAGCTTCTTACCTCCAGGAACTGCTGTTCTCCAAGGCGTTCTGTACAGACAGATTCTGTTCCTTGTATGCCACAAGAACATGCACACACAAATGGGATCCGTATGTGCAAATACTTAAAGGAAGTGTTACTTTCTTCCTTCTCCCTTTTCTCCCCTATTATACAATACAATCTCAAATGAGGGAAAAGAAAGTTTTATGTGGGTACAGATATGGGCACAGTTAAAAAAAGAAACTGGAGATACTGACTCTGAAATCATGCTAATCTTTTATTTCCTCCTCTTCAGTGTATCTGATCCACAACAAAAAGAGGATTTGCTAGAGAAGGTACAACTTTAATCTGCTTTTCTATTGATTTGAATACCTTCAAAATATATTTCTACTCCATTAAATGATTCTTAAAGCAGTATTAATCTAACTTGCACAGGGGCAGGGACTTAGAATTGTGCCTCTCCACGATTTTCATTCCTACCATTTCATTCGCAATAAGGAAAACAATCCTTCCTATGAAAGAAGTGTAGCTTGCCATTTGGGATGATCCAAAGGAGACCTCAGTCTTTCACACTGATGCCTTCTTAAGCTCTACCAGAATTACCCTGCTGAACAGGGAACTAGGGTCTAGATCCTAGGGCACTGCTGATAATCAGACAGGTTTTTCCTAAGCATTCAATACAGACTAAATGAGAGTGATGAAACCACCATCTCCATAGAATGCATTTTGAAAGGAAGAGTGCAGAGAACACTTTTGTAGGGATAACCTATTTAGACTGTTTTTGGCAGGAGAGCTGGAAACACTGTGGTTTCAGAATGGAAACACCAAAGTGAAAGCTAGCAGTTATACCAGCATTCTTATATCCCGAAGAAACAGACTCTGCTGTCAACCATTCTACATTATGGTCATGCAACTTTTCTTCACTTCTAGGAAAAACAAACTTTTCTGTTCCATTGCTTTCTTTAAACACTAGGTAAGAAAAGGCTAAGTTAGTCATCCAGAAAACACTGAACATCTTGAAGTTAACTGAAAAGATGACTACAGAAAAACCAATTAGACTACAGCTCGGGTTAGTAGAAATGCATCTCATGCATGCTGACAAATCTGATCCTGTTAGATTTTAATCACAAAGAGCCAAGTGAAGAGCCCACAAACTGCTATCTCAGCAATGCAAACAAGTTCCCAGAGACAGTAAAAGAGAATACCTGTGGAGTGAGATTGTGAAGAACCAGCCAGTAACTAGGACGAACTGAGCTACCATCACTCCAAGTAGATGCTGCAAACAGGAGAGAAAGGAATCAAGAAAAACCTTTGAAAAACCTTTTTCATCACAGTCAGGTCTTTCAGTCTCAGACAAATTCAGCATTATTAGCTCCTAATAACATGAGAGCTGAATATTTACTCCTGACAAGAAAAAGCACATCTTTCTTCACATTTCACATCACTTTTTACTAGAGTTTACTTTCTACCAGTTTGCCCCCATCAACTATCTTTAAGTTTTGAAAGGCCCTATGCAACAGAAATTCCTCTGTTGCAGCTCTTAGCCCTCTCCACTAATCTCCTGCAGCAGGATCTAGGATTACCCCCAACCCCTTTTTCCCCCCACCCACCATCCCAATCACTGACAGTTCATTTCCATTTCAAAAACTTAAGGAACTTTTTTCCTTTTACCAGGCAACTGCAACTTTCTCTCCTCCAAACCATTAGTGCTGTAAAGCGCACACTCCTCAGGTCTGATCAATGGCGTTATCAGATGATTCTTCTCACCAGAGGCAAGCCTTGAGTCCTGTGCCCCCCAGCCCCTGACCGATCGGGGTGCTGTGCTGTTCCATGGAGATGATGGTTTGGGGTTGGTCAGGCCAGGAGGCGGGCGAGGCAGCCCTGTAGTGTTCCTTGAGGAAATATGGTTTTTCCACATCTTGTTGGAGAGATGAGTGGGATTGTGTCCTATGGGATCTGGGGACCATGTTGATTTGTAATCACTGAATTTTGCTGGAAGATTGAATAAACAGTATGTATTAGAGAAACCTAGTAAGATTCAACTAGCTTTCAACTACAGCATTACTGCAAATTCTCTCCAATTTCAATCACAGACAAGCACATAGCACAGAACAAAAAATAATCTGCCATAGCAAAAAACCCATGACACATGTAGTTAATCTTGGCTTATTCTATACATGCTGACCCTTGCCCCCCCAAAAAAGAAAAGATTATTGTCTGTGTTAATATAACTTACCACAGTATATTTAATCATTAACAACAGAAACATAGAACACCCATATTACACTACTACATTTTATTTGAGAAACCTGAGGATTTCCTGCACATTTGGGTGCTACTGACTTTTAATACGTAAAACTGAACCTTCTCAAGGCCCCAAACTTGCAGAGAACCAAAATGAGTATTTACTGCACTTGATATACTAAGCTAATGCTACCTGCTAAAGATGTCATTCAGTAAGATTAATGCTTTCTCATGCAACAAAAATGTCATTATAGAGTGTGCACAATGACAACGCATGATGAAGAACATTTAGCTATATGACAACTGAACTTTAAAACCATCTTGACAACATGCATTGAATTTATACTAGAAAATATTGCCAAGTAGCTATTAGGGAAAGAATAATAGTGGGCATCCCCCACACATTTAAAAAAGTTAAAAACTAATCCCCATTGATTGTCCTTAATAAAGTAGAGTGTACCCTCTCCTATACCTCTTGACATCAACCGATATTTATCACTCAGTAAGAAGAAATAAATCTAAGTTGAAATTGCTTGAGTAATTTTCTTTTTCCTTCCTCTGTAAACAGAATCAGCAAACAGACAGAATATCCTAGGGGAAAAGGCTCTTGAGCCATATATTATCTTAATTGGAATTCATTTATATGTTTGCAAATTCATATATTAATCTTTATTTACTAACAAAAGGTAGTAAATTATTTATTTGAAATAAGAGATTAAAATCTATGCTTACATGTCACGAAATAATACATTTGGGACTCACAACATTAAAACTTAGAGCAAGAAGTAAAGGCATACTTTGCTTCACATTTGGATCACTGTATTTCAGTGACAGTAACTGTCAACAGTACTGAGATTTCAAGCACTAACCTATAAAAGTATGTAAAAGTCCTTAAAAACCTTGTTCACTAGACCAAGTTTGTTTTATAGATTTGTGAATTCTAAATCCTTAATTCAGATGACCTATTTTTCAGCTGTAGAACACTAGTGTGCAGTTTAACACAACATGGAGAAGAGAGGATTTATGGCAGGCACTGGGTGCACTGTCTTCAATTTAGCTATGACTTCAGTTTGTTGTTTTTTTTTTTACCTTTCTCTCTTCTCCTCATGTGCTAGACAAAAGCAAGCAGAGATGAGAAAACTAATACATGTCATTCCTCCACTGAGGCTAAGAAAGAGAAATTGTTTATGTAATTGGAATCCTGCATATATGTATACTGCTTCAAACCAACGTGATGCCACAAACTGGCAGCAGGAATACTATCTTTCTTGAGAGATAAGCAGGATTTTCAATGTGTTTTGCAAAGATGGCAAGTTATTGTATGAACACTGCTTTTATCCCAGAAGTCTGACAGTGTGGGACAGATGCAGCTCTCAGCTAAGTTCACCAGTTCTGCTATCCACACACAATTCTTTAGTGTTAAATGGCTGCCAAAGACAATAATGTCTCAAAAGAAAACTCCAGCATTTATAAGCAGCTCAAAATATGAATTATTTGTCTGAAACAACTATTTCCAGCTTCGTACCCAGAAGTGTGTGCAGAGACCTTTCTTCACAAGACAGCTCTGGAGACTTTACTTAATGATGCAAAACACTACTGTCTGCAGGCCACGCACTGAAAGATCCTTGCCTAAGCCCTTCAGTCCTTGGACAGTCCTTTAGTCCTTTGACTAAAAATTAGTTTCTCTCTATGTCTCAGGGAAATACAAGCACTACACAAAGTGAGGAAAAAGTGTTCCCTTCATAGAACTTCAACACTCCAAATTTTAAGACGAATAAAATCACCTGCTTTATTACTTGCTATATTCCTTACCTCATGCACGCATTACAATGGCTCCCCTAAGTCTTTACATATAAATGGCTCGTATTTATATTGGTTTTTTTTCCTCTTCTATCTACTGCCTACTGCTATCTTGTCTTTTAACATGCATAATTAAGAATGTTTTAGTGGGAGAAGGGTAGGCAAAGGGATTTTAGTCTGGTTTCTAAAGCATCTACAACAGAAAATTTTATTATCACAAGGAAAATGATCTGATCAGCCACTCACATTATTATTTCCAAATTTCATAAGGGAACACTGAAAAGGGTATTTCAAGGTGGAATAAGGAAGAGGAATTAGTGAATAACTGGAAAACATTCTGTCCAGGTAAATTTTGGAGCCTGCATACCTGAAGTGCTATGAACGTTGGTGAAGGAATTGTCAGAGGCACTGTAGGGCCAGGCACCAGGTGAAGGCAGCGAGGTGTTGAGGGAAGAATTAGACCCTATCAAAGGCAGAAAGAGAAAGAAAGTGAAGAGTAGGCCAGTTGCAGAGTTAAATTTCAAGAAAGCCACATTTTGTAACAATGTCATTCTTCTACATGATACGGAACTGTGGTGCACAAGCACACAGGCTTCCCTCTTAGTCAAATGCAGACTTATCCTGCTAGGACAGGAATATCAGAATATTCTCAAATATCAGACATAAATAAACATATGCCAGTTGTTCACTGTTTTACCTGTGGTGTTGTCCCGCAGAAGTTGGTGGTCAGTATCTACAATGGGAGATGTGGCTGTCCCCCCCAGCACACTTCCAGGGGTCACGTAGGGGTCAGATTCAGGGTCAATGTTTTGTATACCTTTCCATGGCACTCCTGGTTGGAACTCTGGGACAGGAGGAAAGAAGGAGTTAGATGCAGACAATGGAATGTCATTTACTAGAGGTAACTGTGGAGGATATTTTAGGAGGATAATCTTCCACACTGTTCCTAAAAAAAAAATTAAAAAAATCAGATTTCTCTTAGTTAAAATTTACTGTGTATTTCCTCCCACAGAGCTATTTCTATTGTGTGAATACAAGTCAATACTGCAAAAGTGCTGCAAGTGCATACAAAACTCTTTCGACTTTTTGTTTGACTAAATTCAGATGAGGCTTCAACAGTTTTAACCTTTCTTAATACATTATATATCTGCTAAGATACTTTCTGTGCTTACAGTATGAGCTTGTAAATGCAACCTTGGATGCTTCATGCTGTAGGTAGACACACAGTTTATGCATTACCCAGTGGTACTGAAGTAATGCTAATGTGAGGTACCTTTCGATAAAAATGATATATGCATATGGTAATATTCTTCATACTTTGTACTGAAGACAGAGAATATGCTTTAGTCTCTCAATTATAGCTCCATGAATGCCAGATCTTTAAGACATTATGCAGAGTTATAGAGAGAATATGAACAAAAAAATTCCATTCACTTTAAGAAAGATTAGTAACTTGGCTTCTCCTTTGAAGTAGACAGATGTTCAATCAATAAAGTTCTGTGGGCAATTCTGGAAGCCATGGTAAGAAATGAATAATGCCAAATACAAAACCAGAAGCTTCACGGGTACTGTGTAACAGTTTGGACACATGTGAAGGAAGTGCCAGGTAACAGATTAATCACTTGCAGATACAAATGCAGAATATGGAATGATACCTTCATTCCTAACATGAAGTTTTGAAATAACTGATAACAGAAGATCTGGGTGAAATGCAACAATATATATGGGAACCTGCCATGGAAAGTCTCATTTCAGCTAATGTTACAACGATGCAGCAGAGTCAAGACTACAACTCTGACAGACAAACAGAGAGGAAGATGTGATAGTGATGGTTCATACGGTTGGCATAACAAGAGCAGTATTAGATTATGATATTGCACTGTCAGGAGAATCTCAAGAGAAGACATAAGAAGTATCCTGATGGGTCAGAACTGCGACCCATCTATCCCAGTATTCTGCCTCTGTTGGTAGCAGTTAGGGACAAGAGCATAAACCTGGCCGCTATCAGCAAGCTACAGCCATCACACTGTCTTAGCATTTCTATTATGGATGTCAAAATGCCTTCTCTCAGCTCACACTTACTTGTGAACACATTTTCCATCACTTTTTCAACCAGCTAGAAATATCTGTCTACTCATGATGGAAAAAAACCTATCTTCTCACCTATGTAAAATACATATTCTCTTAGTTCCAGCACCTGTACCACAGCTGTAGCACTGCAAGGGTTACAGAATTACAATTCTGATTTTACCTTACCCACTGTCTTCAAGATTTTATAAACATCAGTCATTATTTCCCAATTCTTCTAACTCTACAACATAATCTAGGCTAGCAGGAGATCAAAATTCCTAACAGTATCAACAATCAATCAGCACTGTACCAAGAAAAAAATATGTTCAGCTTCTGCCAAAATACAGCAGTCCCCTGAAGAGAAGGATCACCTTATGCTTAAGGACCACTGAATGCAGATTCTCAGATTCTAGTCAAAAAGATTTTCTCTGTTCCAAGACAAAGAATCTATAAACAAAGGTTAGGATACAAAATGGCTGAAGGTAAAATAAATCCAAGTCACACCTTTGTCATGCCTGAGAACTGGTGAGACTGAAAATTAGTGCATCATAATCTCCCTGCAAACAGTTAAGTCAAACAAGGGTCTAAGACCAGGAATACCATATTGCTTTTAACAATAAACATATCCACTCCAACATAATGTGGTGTGGAGATGTGGAGACAATAAAAATGAGGCTTCTGATCTCTGGCTGCAGGTCAAATAAATACCATTGATTAATTAGGCTGCCCACCTTGCTGTTCAGAAGGTCAGTTAAGTAAACTGTTTTGAAGTTGGTCTGGAAGGAAGGTCAGTTCCAGTGCTCTGTAGCTTTCTGGGAGGAGATAGTCATGCCAGTATTTCAACTGTACTCATATGAATGACTACATTTCTTACTTGAGTTCTACACACAGCATTTTCTGATAGGCTGCCAGGAAAGTTTTGTGTGAACTTCAGAATATTGATGAATTTCCAAACTATCCTTCAGGAATGACAGTTATCTCATGGGCATCCATGAAGAGTCCCTACAGGGAAACCCTCATATTTCTACATAGTAACGAAAACATGAAGCACATTTCTCTGAATTGTATCTGAAACCATCTCCTCAACAGTTCAAACTATTCAAATACTAGGAGTATTAGAAATACATCATCAAAACAAATAAGCCTGGAGTACATAACTGAACAAATCCTCTGTGGGAAAATTATAAAATAGTATTATCTAGGTATGCAATTTTGTGTGATGCAATCAAAAGACATAACTCTCATCAATGCTGCAAAACTTGCTCTCACCTCCACCTGTGAGACCAGTTTGATTGGGCACAATTTCATTCGTCTTAGTGCTGAACAAATACTGCTCTCCTAAATGGCAGAATTTCTGCAGTAGATGGCATTCAGTAGGAAAATGTGAAAGCTGTGATCAGAGTAAATGCTGAATGATCACTGCGTATTCACTCAAAGGAAACTCACATGCATTTCAAGAGGTTCCCTCTTGTAAACTCGTTTTTATAAACAACTTGTTTCTCAACGTGGTGAGGAAAATTTCCATGCCAGAATCTGACAGTGAACCTCATCTGCAAGCCTAGACAGAAAAAGGACTCACGGGGTTAAAATAACCTCAGATCTTTATCCCTAATCAGGGCTCTTGATAAGGTTGATCATGATCATAGCTACCTTTTCCTTCTCAAGGAGGCCAAAAAAGCTAACAAAGCCCTGAAACAGCTTAAATGGATGATGGTTATGGGACAGTAACATTTGTCTCAGTAGTCTAACGACCTCATGAGAGAGTGGTAACAACAAAGTGACAACTACCTAAAAGCCACATGACAAAGTCCAGTCTTCTACATGAAGTCCGCAATCACAGTCAAGAGCTACTAATTTACACAGGAGATGAGGGATGGTACTCATGATCCCAGTGGCAGTTTATGTTCAGGATTCATGAACTCCAGCTATCCTCCCTCAGTGTGAGACAGTAAATAATAGCAAAAAGTTTACGTATCACTGACAGCAGGACTGCAAGCATCACTAACGAAGCTCAAAGTCACCAAACAGGGACAAAGAACAGCTGTTGAGCATCTTGCTTCTGTGATAGAATTCTGGTACCAGTAATCTTGTCAGAGACAAAAGTAGATTCAAAAACTTGGAACACAGCAGAGCTGATACTCACATCCCTCTCCTAGTATCCCAAGCAGTACTGTGTTTCTCAGGTGGTTTATAGGAGAATGCTGCTCAACTTGTGGCTTTTTTTAGTAACCAATGAGCCTAGGAGACAGGTTCTGAAAAGAATTAAGCCTTGGGGATTTCTGGTATTATGAACATTAATTCCAGTTCAAGTAACCCCCTATGAGCAGCCAGGCTGACAGCAATGTAATGTAAATACACTTTTACAGAAAGCAGCCAGTGGTCTGAAAAGTTGTAAATGTGCAGACACTGTTGAGGTAGCTAATTCTTTAACTGTGTTACCTCATCAAAAAACATTTTCTTACCAGGGTTAGACACTGAAAGTTTTTCACATTAAAAGCTCTAACTACTTTTTGTAAGCTTCTAGCTGTTTTGTATCTGTAGCACAGATTTCTAGGCTTTTTAATGCAAGGCCTGTAGTACTGGCTTACCCAAGAGATGTACCTGTACCTTTACTTCTTTGTGCTCGAGTGGGTACACAGCAAAGGATTAGCAGCAAGGCATGTTGGAATTTAAGACTTTTCCAGGCACAGAAAAATCAATGCATCCTGCTACTTGATGAACAATACTGGTGACTGATCCATATAACAACAAGGGCACCACTCTGGGTTTAACAACTCTTTTATATAGATAATTATGTGTTTAAATACTACACACTTTTCTTAGATATTCTTGAGTTTTCTAGTGGGCAAAAAATTCTGCCAATGAAACTCTGTAAGACTTAAAGAATATGCTAGTGCCTGTTAATCAAAAACTTCTCAATTGAAAAGATTGTTGAAAAGTACTGAAATATGCTAACACTTTTCTGTCCTTTACGCAACACAAGCAAACATGAATCACAACAAATAGCACAGCATATACATTTTACACCAATACTGCTGGCAAAAGAAGCCTTGTGCTCCACCGTGGATCTTATTTATAAATAATTCCTGAAAGGCAAAGTTTGTGTACTGTCAAATAAAAAAAGTCAAGAGAGGAAAATCCTTTTCCCATCACCACAAGAAAGCAGCTTTTGTATCTTCTGTGTTCTGATTCCATATTATCCATTAGAACTCTTAAATCCTGTGTCAGTGTAATACAACACAAGTAAGGAATGAATATCAAAGGAAGGGGCTGGTATTATGCATTTTATGGACAAACGTTAGATGAAAAACGTTAGATGATTTCCTGAAGTGTAAAGTCATGGAACTATGAGGGTTCAACTCATAAAAACAAAATACTAATCTGGCAACTCATCACTTAGTTCATATTTCTCAGTTAGTCCATATTTAGCTCAGACATCTTTTTAACTGGAAATTCAACATTTATGTTTTAATAAGCAGGACATTTAAAAAAAAAACGTGATAAGCCAACCAAGTACTTTTCCTTGCAGTGGTTACTGAGGAAAGATTCCAGCACATCTACTATAAAGGTGGGACATAATCCCTGCCCTCATGTCATACCTGGAGGCCAGCTGGCATTGCTGGATTTGCTTCCGATCTTGTTCGTCGGCGGAGATTTGGCAGGTAACCAACTATCACCAGCAGGGCCTGCATGGCCACCCAGTGGGTCACCCTGAATTATGTCAAACTGGTTGTAGGGCGATCCTCCACGAGCCTTTCCAGGGGGCACTATTGCACCTGAAGCATTAAAAAGATATATTTACACAGTGGAAAGGTAGGGATCTTTATGAGAATATGGAAATGCTAAAACCAAAAATAGTTAAGATGCAGAGTAATGAGGTCAGATGTTAACTAGCTGGAAGCAGTTACACTTGAGCTATTTCACGTCTGGTGAGATGATACCGCAAGAGCACTCTCAATACAGCCAATCCTCTCTCACCATTTTTGTGCATATTGGCATCTTGTGAAGCCACAGAGGGCAGCCCTTCCATCATAGTCCACTGTTTAAAGCGGGATTCTGTTCCAGCTTCTTTCCCTCCCACCATGCCATAATCCATGCTGCTTGAGCCAAAGCCTGTGAAACAAAACCAACAAGTCATTATCATTTGCTGTTTTTTTATTTAAACATCCTCAAATGTGGAGGCCCTGAAATTATAAATAAGGTGAAATTCAAGCATTAACAAATGGAATGTTTGAAAACTAACATTACAATAAGCCTGTTAAGTCGGCATGCCACTTAAGGTACACTGTGATGTGCTGTTTGTATAATAAAAATTATGCAGTTTTATCAAGAGCTCACATTTCTTGTAACCTTTGCTCTAGTGGTTACATATAAATTACTCATTCCATGTGAGCACTTACCTGAACCGTATCCAGGTATTTGTCCTTTGGTCTGTAAATCTGAAAGACCCACATTCAAAGGATTGGGTACCATGCTGTCTATATGTGGCTTAGGCCCAACAGGGTGGGATGGTGAATGCTTCATGCCAGGCTGCCTCTGCTGCTGCTGCTGGAGGGCACTCACCATACGAGCAATCTGCAAAAATATACAAAAATAAATAAATAGGGATGGTACTGAAGAAACAATCTGAAAAAGATTCAAAGGCCTGTGATCTCTGACATGTACAGTGTTAGTACACTTCATGCTTTCACATGACTGACAGAAACAGTGCCCCACCTGTTGCTCCTGCTGCTGTCGCACAGCTTGAGATAACTTCCTCTGGCTCTGTAACAGCTGCTGCTGCTGCTGCTGCTGAAGGAGGAGCTGACACGCCTGCAAGACAAGTGGGGGTGGGAAGGGCAAAAATTCAAAGCTCTTCAAGAGAAATCTAACTGCCAGGAACTCACCACCAGCTAACGCTTTACTCAGAACTTAGGGAGAGGCGAACCATTCCTCATCCCTCACAATGAAATAAAATTAACAACAAAAGCTTTAGAAAAATATTATCTCCTTTAATTGTTTCTAACTTTACATCATGCAAGAGCATCGGCAGTACTCGCTTTATTGCTGTCACTGAGACTACAAGTCTGAAGAAAATTTCGTAAAAAAAATCAGCCAACTGCTTTCAATATACAAAGACAAGGCTCAGAATCATTACCAACCCATGACAACATACGCAATAACTACATAGGGCTGCTCAGATTATCTGCTGGCCTCTAAGAGGGCTGTATTTTCACACACAATAAGCAGGAAATACTTGTACAAAAAAATCACAGCATCAGTAGAACAAAACAGGATCAGAACAGATGTAAAAAGAAAACTCAGCAGACAATTTGCAAGCAGTCTGTTTCACAAAATAACTAGCTACTTACCAATTGAAACTGGGGAATCTGTGGAAGCTGGCTCAGCATGGCAATCTGTTGCGGAGAAAGCTGGGGCCCCACATTGAAAAGACCTGGATTCAAGCCACTGTTGGGGAACTGTTTGAGCATGGAAGCCGAAACCTGCATGGAAACCAATTAGATATCCTCAAGAAATACACTGCTATATAAGATAATAAGGATACGATAATGAAACGGAAGTATTTGTATAGAGGAATAAATAGGACACCAATCTTAAATGGTGTTTGGAGAAAGACATTACAGATTTCTTAACACATCACATTTAAACATGCACAGTCTATGGCTTGAGCAGAGTGAATCTCACTTGATTGACAATATACAATATTACATGTGCAGATGCAGATGCAGACACACACACACACACACACACACAAAGGTTCCTCCCCCAACCAATTAGTTGCTAGAGACTACAGTAGAGTAAAATCCTGATATATATGCAGCTAACCAGTAATCACAGTACTGCATTATCACATTAAAAATGTACTGCTTGACAAGGAAAAAGAAAGGCATTCAGGCAGTCACTGTAGCAAAAGAAACAGTGCCTCACAGAAAGAGTTAATTTCTGTGTATGCTGAATAAGCTATAGTAAAAGACAGGAGTTGGCGGAGAAGAATCCCCCTATTTCTCCCTGCATATTTGAGTTGCACAGGTACTCAAGATAATCTCCAGAAGTATTCACCAAGTGCAAAGAAAAGCTAAACTTGTGCGGTTGGAGAGCCTGAAATCTTCATTAAAAGTTCTGCAATGTAACTGAAACACGAAGCTTGAGAAAAATCTGCTTGAAAAAAATTAAGCAGTTTGTCACACTTCAGAAAATTTTTTATCTTTCTCTTGAGTTTTATTTTTAAATACTTCCCAAAACTCTACGTAAGACACAGGATTTCTGAATTCACCAGTTTTAAAATACTGGTAGAGAGCACTTACAACCCACTGCCTTGCAATGACAGAAGGCTAATTCTTCTGCAGATTTCATCTCTCAATGAATATAAAATTTACAGTTGAAAGTGGTTAAAATTTTTATCTATGTTTTCTGTTTCTTAACATCAAGACTATGACAATCTCAATGATGTGTGCTGAAGGCTGTAGCTCCCTCCTTTGCTTTCTTTTTTCTTTTCAAGTAACCAGTTACTTTAAATTCCTTACCTGGGGAGAAAGAAATTGGGGAGGCACTTGCGCCCGGATATTGGGGGAAGGATTTAGTGGCTGCACTGGTGTGTGCATGCCCCTCGATTGTGCTGTGCTGTTTCCAAACAAACCATGATTGCCACCCTATAAAATTAAAGCAGTAGTGAGAAGAATTCTTCAGAATAATGGGTTTCTATGCTACTAGCTATTTATAAATAATGAGGCAAGTACTGACTTCAACAGAGTATTGTTTAAACTACTGAAATGCTTGCCCTAAATCAGTTACACTGCACCTGCATGAAGTCCGCCATACTACATTTTCAAGATGCAGGCTCTTTCTCTTCTACATTGAAGAGTCATGTTCATGTATTTCAAAGCACATGACTAGGTTTGTGTTTAGTATTTCGCATATTACATGTTGGGAAACAGAAACCAAGTACAAACAACAAGCTCAAAAAACATTCCACTAGCTTAAAAGTATGGTAAGACTGTCAGTGAGAATTTTTGGCCACTGTTTTAGAAAAGTGAGGTACTTTGTCACACTAGGCTGTCATCACTCAAGTCTGCTACTTTCGCTGTGGGCTTTCCACTAACAAATCAAAACTCAACATTGTCGTGAAAGATTTCCTTGTGATGTGAAATATTCAGCATTCTGGATTGAGATTATTTTGTTTTCCTATTTTTCCCCCTTACTAAAGAATAAGGTAAAGAGTAGGTAAACTCTCAAATAAGAAAAAAAACCTCTCCTACTGATTTTTTTCTTAAGTAAAAAGAACACTTGCTGTTTCTTTAGATGTTTTTAATGAGAACAGTTTCCTCTTTGTAAAGGAACTTCTGTAATAGTAAATCCTACTGTATAGAAAGACCAAAGAGAATTTGTGATTATGTTCCATTATCTCAGACTCTGAGCAGACTGTCTTTTTCTAACATCTTTCAACAAAAAGCCATAGGAGATGTTATGGACAGTCTCCTACATGCGCAGCTGTGCGCTGTTGCTTCTAAAAACAGAAGCCAATGCACCTCTCTCCTGTACTCTAAAAGGTCCTTACATGCCATGATCCTGTCCTTTCCACTCCAAGACCTTCAGCAACTCCCCTTCTTCACTGTATACAAGGATCCCTTGATCCATACCTGCTTCTGTCATACACTATGGCTTCTAAGCAGCGCTTTTTTTTTTAACCCTCAGCCATCGTTCTGTTCTCTCTCTCCATACCAACATCACTGTATCTAATGTACATTCACCTTTCTTCAAATCTGAAGTCTTAGAGATCTTCTCCAAAACCCTTCCTTTCCCTGTTTGCTTCCTTTCTGCTGCAATGCTGTGCATTCTCCATTATCCTTTTGCTAAAACACAGGTCTCTAATTCTAATTCTGTACCGGTAGCACTGTGGATCGCCTCATTCACTTACACTGCATCTTCTCAATACATCTCCTCTTTCAGAAGCAGCTCAGCATGTCATACTGAGCGTGCAGCAGGAGGATAGACAAAAAAAGAAAAGAAATCCCAAGAGACAGAAAAGCCTGTATTCTGGAAAAAACCTCACTGGGATCAACTGCATATCAATTTTTTTGAGAAGCTTGGAGCTGCTGCTACACTTTCAGCTTTCTCTAAAGCTCTGTGGAGTTCTGTACACTGAATTTGAGAAGATGTCTACAAATTCTGGATTTAATCTGATGTTCAACACTGCATCACATAGAAACAGAGAGACAACACACAGAAACACCATCATGTCAGGCACATGACTATATAAGCTAGTCCAGTTGTAATACTCAGTTCTATTCTTTAATTTCCTAGCATTCCTGCAATGTTTTCTCCTTGTACAATGCAAAACACAATAGCAAGGAATTATTCCAAGTATAACCAACCACTCCATTTCTTCCCTGCCATTTCTCCACGCACAGAACAAAATCACTGCTACTTCAATCATTTTTAAACGCTGCTAAAATCAGTCCTTTCTACAGTCTCCAGGGAAGGGGGGAAGGAACAGGCACTATGCAAAAGGACTGCAACATTTTAAAAGAAACATTTCTACACATGAGGTTATTGGGTAGTCTGGAAAAACTCGGTGTGGGAGGCTGGTGGGGCAAATCACTAGCCTCTAACTAGATTTTCAAACATCAGAACACAGTTCTTCACTAACTAACTTTGTGACTTCTGAAAAATAGATCTGTCTGCTGCTGCACTGTGATTCAGTAAGTAAGAGGCCAACAAAACCAGAAGGAATACATTTTGATGACAGGAACCAAAGTGGGTGGTTTGATATAACTGAAATTTGTTATTTATTTATTTGGTAGGAAAACAAGTGCAAGCAACCAACTAACCAGGATTAAGCCCAGGTTGCAGCCATATTAACAACGCATCTTATAAGGTGGCCTGCTTACTTGTCTAGCAGCGTAGTTTTGGGGACTGAGCCCTGAGCCGATTGCTCCAAGGCCGACGTTGGATAGTGTGGAACCAGAGGGAGACAGCTTGTAGCTGGGAGAAGGGGAGAAGGGAGAGCAGGGAGCCTCATCCCCAAGGCACCCATCTTGATTGGAGAAAGGCAAAGTCAGCTGAAGCCAACAGCAGGAGTTGGTTAGTGAAGCAACAGAATGCAAGAGGAGAAAAAGAGGGACGGTGAGTGACTAGGAAGAAGCAAAGTTAATTTGTAATAGCAATTACATGGACAAAAGTTCAGACTCAAACGACCACTTAACAATCACAATTCTGGTCCAAAGAGATGATCAATAAATCCCTAAAAGTTTTCTTCTAAGAAAAACATTTTGAGATGTCTGTTGCACTAATAAAGTTCATTTCTGACAGTGGCTGCTACCACTACAGAAACAAACACACCTTCAGTTAATTCCCAATATTAGCACGTACCTATGAACATAAACTGCTTGGAAAGCATTAGGTTTGCTAGTGGTATTTATTAAATGGGCCACCAGAGGGAGTTGACAAAACTGTTTTTGGCCTGTTACACCAAAATGGAGGAGTTTAAAAAAAAAAGCCTCAGACATTAACACACCTACAGAAATTTTACATATTTTTTCCCATTTTACATGTGATAAAATATATTAAAAAAAAAAAACAACAACAAACACTCCCAATCTATTGGACAATCTCCTATTCATAATGTGAAGCCATTGGTATTTGGTAACAACAGTGAAAGCCTCTACTTAAAACGGGCAAGAATATGAAAGAAATGCTAACATAACATATAACAGATGTCACAGAGAAACAGATGTCATACAGAAGCTCACAGCACACAGACACAGCAAAAAGGCTTGCAGAATTTAGGAGGAGTGTTTCCAATACATCACAGACATGAAAGCAGAAAAAAATGTGGAAGACTGTGATTACTTATGTTACTTAGATCTAAAACCAATTTTTTTTTTTTTTTTTTTTTACAGTAGATGACTGTAGTCAGTAACCAAAAGAATCACTGTGATGAAACCTGTAATGAATTTCATTACCACCAGTCATTTACCCTTCCAAGAAAAACAAAAGAATTCCTTCCTGATCATTTAAAAAAAAGTCTGTTCTAGAATAAAAAGCATTTTTCTACCTGGATAATTTAGCTTGTTTGTACATACCTGACTCCTCTGTTTTACAAAAACATCCATTCTACAAACATAACTCCCTCACACCTTTTATTGTTGAGTTCATCCATGGTGACCAGATCTTTAGCACTTCCAGAGGAGTAGGATTAAAACTAGTACCTCAAATACAGAGGCTGATTTTAATTTATCTAAAGATATTTCTCTCACCTTCTCAAAATAAGGCCCACTATCCGTGGTTCCCATGTCTTTGGAATTAGGTGGACGGAACCCAGATCGATCCTTTCTCATTATGTCATTAAAATCCCCGAGATTCATGGCTCGTTTATCTACCTCAAACTTCTTATCTGGGAGACCACCTGCAGAAAAGAGGAAAGAAAGCATAATTAGTGCCAATCATATCCAATGCCTTGCATAACATCAGCTTCACAGCCAAAAAAAAGTCCGTAAGATCAGATTTGTCTTATTTACATCTTGTATAAATCAGATTTGTCTTACAATTTAGTACAGCAAACAGTTCTCACCAAAGGATGCTGAAAAAATAGAAGAGGAAGTTTCATTTTTAAGATTGAACAAACCAATTCAGGGAATTTAATTCAAAGCATTTCTTGCAATTTATGTACATGTATGTACAAGTATGAATAATTTGGTCAAAATTCTCCTGCAGTAATGTAAACTTAATCCTTGAACAACAACCACCTTCTGGCCTAGCATAACTTCAGTGCACCAAATAATCAATCTCTCTCAGCCTGTATGTAGCAATAATACAACCTGTAAGAGACACTTTTCAAACAACTTCTTCAAGTCTCCTGACATTGTTTACTGAGTAATCCAGTGAAGCATGAGAAAGAGATGTTAATAACAGATGAGGAAACTACCACTCGCAGTGGACAAGACATCTTTCTTTACAAGTCTATCATCAGCCAAGTCCTGACCAAAGGAAGTTGCTGCCTTACATACAACGTGATCAAAGAACAATTCTTTCTATCATACTTGGCACTTGGATCAGATGAACAGTGTTATGCTGAAGTAAATGGAAAACATATTAATTTTAAAATATAAGCAAGGTGGTAGAACCAAGCTTTATTTGTATTTTCAGTTTTAAATAATTGTGTTTAGTAGAACAGATGGCCTTTACAAGAATAGTTCAAAAAGCCTGTCACCATATTTAACCAAAACTTCTGACTTTAATAAAGGAACTTGGTGATGGATATGTTATCCTCCCACTGACAAACACTGAAGTCTTTATTATACACAGCAGACAACTAATGATTGTAAAATCCTGAAAATACTTACCTTCTCAAAAAAGATTCTCAAAGGCAGTATCTCTTGTTAATGTCCTATTGCACACTGTTAATATTTATAGGTCTCCTACTGCCAAGGACCTATGAAATCAACCACTAATTACATGGGTTTTTGTTTTTAGTACAGCCTTGAGAGTTGATCCAGTTTCATCTTCTCAGATGACTTCAACATCATTTATCACAAAAACAGTGACCTACCACCTCTGCAAATAGCAAGAACACTTATGCACGAGCAAATATAAAAATTCAAATCATCTACATAGAGAACGGTAGAACAGGTTAAATGTTCTATCAGCTTTGTAAAAGAAGACACTTCATCAGATTTTTTTTTCCCCACTACTAATAGCTGTAAGAGACACTGTGAAAACTAAAAGATGAAACAAGAGCTTGAAAGACCAATTTCCATGCCTGATGAAGAAAAGAAGCTATTAAGAATATCTTTCTCACCACATGCACACAGCTTAAAGGAAAAAAAAAAAAATAAAGTATATACATACAAGAATCAATGTGGTAAAAAAAAAAGTACAACCAGTGCGGCAAAAGTAATACTGAAAAAAAAACATCTGAAATATGTTAATTGACCACAAGAACTAAAACATTTAAAAGATACTGGTTTTATACTTTTGCCATTAAGTCACAATATCCGAGACTACTCAGCAACCACACTGCATTGTTACACTCTGGTTACAGCTTTGTTATGTATTTACAGTAGTCTACAGTATGAACTGCATTTGAATCAACAGAAATGGAAATGAATTTCCCAGTTTCTACAGATGATTTGAGAATTCCATGATCTGCAGAAGTTGCTGCTAATGTATTAACGAAAAAAGACAGAAGTGGCTGTCAAACAGAATGAGAAGTTAAAATATTAGGTGGTCCTGACAAGCTACTTACTGTAGTATCAAACCTCACATCTCAGGACTTTCATCCGTAGATAAAAGCTGCATCCTATTTCTATTTCCAAAGTTCAACAAGCTATCTGTTGAAGAGATCTGATAATAAACAAATAGGCAAGTAAATCTGCCTCAGCCATCCTACTGCTCCATCTCTTTTCTCTCTTGGTCAGTACAGTACCTTGCAACTAAAGCAACATGTTTTTCAAACAAGACTGAGACCCACATAGTAAGAATTACTATGGCAATTACTATGACAACTGGACCTATTTTAAGACGCGTGATGATCAGAGCCAAGTTACTATGCATACAAAAGCCTACGTTTTCTTTGATACATGTGGTCTCCAAGCACAGATTTAATGGAGTTCAATGCACATTTATCCACGAATTGGGAAAATACTAAGCTGGAGCTATCTGCTACTAAAGCTTGGCACATTGTAAACGTGACCAAAATCCAGTTGAAGAACAAGACTACCTGATAACAAAGTCCAGCCTTTGAGGTTTAGAAGTAATTATAGGCTGAGCAAATGGCTTGTACTGTTCACAAGCAACATAAGCAAAAAGATCAGAACTTCTAAGCAGAGAATAAATTAACACAAAAGCTGTAGAAAAGTCTCAGTTACATTCTTATCCTTTGAAACAGAATGCAAACTTTAACAAACACGCGTATCTAGGATCAAAGATGTCACCATAATGGGCATGTTAAAGAATAGATGTGCAACACATCAAGATAATGCAATCTTTCTGCAGCATTTTCACAGAATATTCTGAGTGCCTAACGCTCTTCCTCATAAGGTCTGATGGCTTTAAGATCCCCGAGAGCAGAAAGTTTCAAAGATCTAAATTAATTTGGAGATAAAGAATAAAAAGAACTATAATCAGCATAAGCCAGGCTACTTAGAGAAACGTGACACAAGCAGAGTCTGAATGCAGAGGCCAAAAAGGAGAGAGAAAAAGTTCTGCTATTTTCCCCATAACTATTTATTACTATAAAAAGATAAGGAGTCCTTAAGTGTTAACAGGAAGAAAGAATTTGTGGAAAAAGGAACTTTCCCTTCATCTTCTATAAGGTGTGATGCAGCAGAAAAATATACCTTTTAAGAAAGCAGTATTTTTTAAGCCAAGAGATATTGGAAATCTTCAGATTGCATTAAAATACTAAAGCTTGAGCTGATACCAAATGTACACCTTGATTATTGCACATCTACAACTTCACTACCAATGAAGATTAAAGCATGATCCAAATGATCAATCTTTTTTGGGTTGAGAAAATCCCAACTCCATTACAAGATGCGATGCCTACAACTGTGGCAGATGCTGTTAACAGCACTGGTGCAAAGAGGGTCAGCATCAGACCAGATGCCTTCCCACTGCCACTTATCCACATACAGAAAACTGAACTACTTCATTCATGTGACTTTAACTGGACTAGGTCTGTCTCTGTAAGCAAGGACATAAGGCAACATTTCTGCTTCCGTAGATTCCATAGACTGAACACAGGAAGGAGACCTTCTTCCTGTTTCTAAGTATCTAAGACTGTGCTGTGTATTTTTTTATTTTTACTGAGTCTCCAAAAGACTCAATAAAAAAGAAAAGAAAAAAAAGAAACTCTAAAATTGGATCATTTCTTTTAACATATGCTCTAAGAATCTTGCAGGGAAACAATCAGCTGAAACGGCAGAAGAGTTCAGAAATGTGTGGTATTTCTACCACAATACAATGTCAGTGACCACTCAGAAACAATCTGAAGAAAAACAGAATGTAAAACCAAACTTGATTTCAAGAACAAAAAAATTCTGACAGTTTACTTTGTAGACAGTCTGCCAAAGAAAAACGTTGTGGCAAATTCCAAGGTGATTAAATAGGATTAGGTAACACAGTTAATCCAAGTGGTCAAATTCAACTTCTCATTTAGGTTCATGTTTTCCCCTTGCTCCATTCCACTTAAGCAGTGCAGGATTTGTGGTGAGGTTATCTACAGGGAAAAATCTAGTTCTACTGAGCAAATAATTCATAATAATCTGAGGCAATCACCACAGATAGTCTTTAACTTGCATCACCTCTATGGACTTAAGCTAATTGGAATGTCCTACTGCCAAGAGCAACAGGAAAAGAAAGACCCTCACTTTCTTGACACTAACAATGAACGTGAACTGCATAAATCAACAGTCTCATAGGATGCTCCTTCCCCAAGTTACAGTTGTGTTCTGTACAGGTATACATCCCACTGTTGCATTCTAGCATTGGCTGTGTAAGTATTCAAAGCTTGCAGCCAAGATACCAGATGGCATCTATCACAGTATCCCTCTTTCATGGGGAGCACTAAAAAGTAAGGATTGAGCCTTTCCAAAGGAAAGCATATCATCTACATGAAAATACTACATGTGGTCTCATATTTCAATTAAATTAAATTATACGTACCTACAGACAAGTCCATCTTATTGCCTGGAATGTCCTCAGTTTGACTCTGGAAGAAAAAAGAAAGTCAGTTCTGATTTCTTTGAAATGCTGAGGGATGTTTCTGAAAGGAGCCCTTGATGGTTTAAGGTGTAATGATGGAAAAACATGTTTGTGCCAACTGAAGTTTCATCCTAAACTGTAATTTAGCACAAAAACTCCTGATTTCAGTCTGGGCACACCTCATCCCAACCCCTCAGCTCTGTATGTGGCGAGTTTACAGAAATGAAACCAGACACACAACACATGCAACAGACAGAGAAAGATGGATAGACAGCTGCTCTGTGAAATGAACCTCTGTCCTCATGTTCCAGTGGTCAAGGGAAGAAACACTGAAAATAGCGGCCAAAATGATAGCTCATCCTCATGACCCATCAAGTCATCAAATCTTGAAATGCACTGCCAAGTTACTCTTCAGTTGGCAGTCTGGGACAGTGTGTTCCCATAGCTTTCAGAAGCATCTACGGTCCAGCAGATTCAGTTTGAGCCTTGGAGCCAAAAGTCCTTACAAACTAATCCTAGCCCTGTTAGTGACAGTTTGTGCAGCTCAGGCTTCTCACCCAATCTCTACACTTTTGCTAGCAAGTATTATTACTCTTGCATCAGAGTATTACAGTTGGTGCGCCATTCAGTAAAATATTTGACACACTGAATCCCATCAGTAATTGCTAAGCATTTCTGTGTGTTGGTATTTTTATAATACTACTTTGTAGATTGGTCTTTTCTCTCTGTGACATGCCCTCTATTCATTCACCTTTCTAATTCATCTGTAAGTACCATTTAATATTGAGCTCTTTCTGTCCTAAAAAAAAACCCTGCTGCACATTACTTCGTAAAAATAATTAAGACACAGGGTTGTAACTTTACTTCTCTGGCAAATGACTGAGCTTCAGAAACTTGAAGAGTCCTGTAAAATCACAGATGTCTGATGATATAACTAGGAGCTGAGGTCTCTATATTGAGTGTTCTAAACAGCACTTTATGAAAAAGGCCACCAATTACAGCTGTCATGAAGTAGCTATAAAGTGTGCAAGTTTGTGGGTGTATTTTTATTTATTTATTTACTGAGGAACCATTCTTACTAGCAAGAAGTTCTGAATACTCAGCTACTACTGATATTAGAGCAACATGCCTACAAAGCAAATGCAGGGTAAGAAATAACACACTTGAAAGTGAACCATCATCTCACTGATTTAAAACTTACTGCTTTTTTACAAATTGTGTATTAAATTTATAAAAATTCACTTACTAGCAAGCCCATATTTGAAAACTGTTTGGATATAGGGTTCATCCATGAATCACTATTTCCTCCTTTTAATGAGCACTAAAAAGAGAAGAAAAAAAACCCAGACATTTTTAAACATCTTTTCCATTTCTTAAATTCTGTTCTATCCCTGGGATGCGAAGCGTTGAAAGAAAATCCTAACATCTGAGAAATTTATCCCTGCAACAAACTGCTTTACATTTTTTGCACAGTTGGAAATGTTTATGAAATACTTTTTTTTTTCTTTATAGAACTGCACCCTTCTAGGTATGCTGAAGCAGATGAATACTTGCTGTTTAATACATTCTTTAATCCACCACAAACAAAGACCTTTCTTTGGCTTTCTTCCCATCACTACGGGCTCTCTTTCATGGGCACTGTGCTGACCTGGCTTTCAGTCTGGCTTTAGTGCAACGTGCAGGTAATCAAAGTCAAAACTGAAAACAGTTAGTCAAAAATAATATTGATTTAAAAACAAAAAACAAAAAAACTGCACGGTTCCTTTGGTGGTTTAAAAAAAACCTTTAAGTGAGAAAAAAATTCATGAGAATAGTTATTGCAAAATAGGATTTGTGGAACTCCAAACCATGCCACAGGAGTATTTCCTTGTCCTTGGAAATTGCTCTGCTCTCACCTTTTAAGTCTGCCCTGAATATCTGATTAGAAGTAGACAAAGCTCAGTCCTTTTAATATTAATACAACACCAAATATTACTGTTATAGAGAACTTTAACATGTATACAAGCCTTAGAAAGCAATTTATTTAGGACTGTAGCCAAGATCCTAGTCAAGGCCGAAATTTAACAATAAGAAACACAAGTCAGACCCAAATCCAACAGTCAACAGAAACTGTTGTGCATGTGCCAAAAGGACTGTGGATTCTGAACTCCAGCAGGCTATGCAAGAAGAAGAGCAGCAGTTTAACAGATGTGCCAAGAACAGATGAGCAGTAGTCCTGAGATACTAACCGCTCAGTTTCATTTAGCAATGGCTCTGCAGCCTTCAAAGCAAGAGAATATGACACTTTTTGGCAGACCTATTAGTCACAACAGGTGTAACACATTAAACAAATCCAAAAATCTCGTATTTTTTATGCTGCTCTACCAGGCACCTTTCTAGCTGAATTCTGTATAATACCTCTTTGAAGAATAACTATTAGAAATGCTCCAACATATCAGTCACACTGCTTTCAGACAACACTGTAGTTATGAATCATTCCAGTGTTTTACCTTCATCTGTGTTTTCTTTCCTCCTTGCCCCCAGCTTGTTGAGTTATGGGAGGAACTGCTTCCCTGAGAGCCTGCTGTGTTCCAGACTCCTCCCTCCTCCTCCTCTTCCCAGCTGGAATGACGTGTGCCTGTCACTGGCCCATCACTCTCTCCCCAGCCATCTTGCATAGATTTAGAACCTTGAGAAGAAGAAAGAAAAGCTCAAAAATAAGCCCATAGTACCATGCAGCAGGTGACTAGATGCTGCAACATTAGCTGAAATTGTCAGAACCGCAAAAGTCAAAAACAAAAGTGTATTCACTCCAACAGCAGTAAAAACTTGAGTATGAACTCCACAATCCAAGAGATCTGGTGGCATGCTAGTATGTCTTATTTTGCAAGAATTTTCAAGCAACATTAAATCTTTAAAAGAAATAACAATCAACACAAACTTCTCTCTTGCAACTACTGCTGCTTTAAAAGGCAACCTATTACTTTCTTATGTAAATGAAAGACTCCAAAGACACTTAAGGAAAAAAATCCAAAGGGTGCTGAGGATTCCGGTTCCTGATTTGTGAATAATTTCCTGTTTTCCTTCAAAACTGTACCACATTTCCACCACGCTGAACCCTTTCACAGAACACAGAAATGAAGAACTTAAAAGAACAACAACAAAGCAGAATCTGAAGGAAAGGACCTGACATTGTGCTCTGTTGCATAAGCAACACCAAAACAAGTTTAATCTGTCAAAAATCTCTTTGATTTCCAGCTTTAACAGTAGCACTAAAAAGACTCATTAGCAGTACTGTTTCAACAGAGATATCATTACCAGAAAGTTACAGTTCCATCATACAAACTCATGCTAAGGGCTTCTTGTCCCTGTTGCCTTCTTTTGTCATTACTCCCTAATAACAGCTGCCATGAAACTTAGAATTTTAAGTCTTCTAACAAGCCAATAAAAGCCCAAATCTTTATCTTGTCCACTGTCCAATCATTCTCCTTCCTACTGCAACTCCTCCATCTGTGCATTTCTTCTCCAAGCACTCATCTCCTTTAGAAAGGAACTCTACCATCACCACCTTTCTCTCACTAATCCTTCAATTGTCTGGGGTTTGAGAGTGGAAATGAGGAATAAGAATGTAGCAGGAAATCTGAATATAAATAGCAGTCAGGAAATGTAATTAATCTATCAAGGGGAAATCTGCCCATATCAGGCTGAAGATAAGTACAGCAGCTTTTCATGGCAATTTAAGAGCTACCTTAAACCTCACCACAGACAACGACTGAACTACTTCACAGGAAACTTAACCTTTCAACACACATTTCTGCACCAAAACTCAGACCTGCGTAGGCGCCATATTGGTCCAAACACAAAAATCTGCCTCTTGATCCTTTAATCATGCTACTTACACAGAAAAGGCTTTAACTTATTTCCAGCCATGGTGTTTAAATATAGTACTATGATCCTGGTTTTAACTACATGACCAGAGAGAATTTTCTGCATTGACAGCTCTCAGGTCTGAGATCTTGAACACAAATCAGAACAGTGGTATAAAGAAGCCTTGTCAGCAGAACTCCTGCTTTATTTTCTTCACGTGTTGAGTGAGAAGGCACAATTACATACAGTAAGAAAATGAAGCTTTCAAGGTACCAACAAAATTACGTTGTTACAAAAAAACTAAGCAATTCCTATGCAGTGCTGATGAAACTTTGTAATTTTAATTTTTTTTTAACAAGCAGGCAATGACCTTAAGTTTCTGCATATGCAACTTAAGGTCAGATGGAGCTATAGCACAGTACAGTCCAATTGAAATGCTACGTGTAGTTACATGAAGATATGTAAATGCAAAACCTCCAATCCTTAGTTAGCCAGATAAAGAATTCAAAATCAAAATAAGTCTTCTCAAAATCTGCGTGCCTCTATTCATCAAATGCAAAATGGAGATCACACCAATCACGCTCACACAAACAACCAAAAGTACTTGTTTGTTGGACAACTTAGAGTATTTCAGGTCCTACACAAAACCCTTCTTTCCATGGAAAGCCATCACAGGATACGTGATATAACGGAGCAAATCAACATTTCAGAGACTTTAAACCACATGACTTCTCATCATCATTTAGTTTTTATTTAACCAATCACGACTGAAAAAAACACAACAAACAAAAACACAATCCATAAGACAGTATCATATGGACACTCACATGCCTTCAGTTAAGCTGAAACCTTCAACCAACTGCACAGACTCCTACCACTGGAGTTAACAGTACTGTGAATAAGGACTGCTATTAGCCAGCACTGTAGAGGAACGGGATATTATGCCAATGGCTTTCACAAGCAGTAATGGCACAATTTCTGTCTTGACCTTATCTATGCAAAGTTAAGAACAGAATATTCTCCGAAAGTACAACTGAGCACTCTCCCACGGGGTAACTTTTACTCTGCCTTGCATTTCTTTACTTCATGCAGCTTTCCTATGCTAAGCTCTACACTCTTTGGTTGCATGATTCTCTCCTGTCCTACCTCTTCCTCATAATACATACAAGAAACCTATTTTCACTACCTTTTCTGCTCATTTAGATCTCTTGGGATTGGTTGGTTTTTTTTGTCACACCTCATCTTCCACTTCCTTCCTTGGCTTTCAACTGTAATTTTCTTGTCCAGCTGGTGCTAGTCTTTATTTCCTCTCTTTACTTTCAACCAATTACAACTTTGCAGGCTCTTTGCCCCAGTTTCCTTTTCCAGCTTACCCAAGATATGAAATATCCCTCCTTAATCCACTGAATAATGTGGTTTTCTCCTTTGTTCTGTCTGGCTGCCAATTAGAAAGGACTTGGTAGAGTATTCACAGTACACAGGAGAATGAAGATCCCAGTTCTTAATGCTGGTGACATACTTTAACAGCCAACACAGGGAAAAACCCCTGTATTTTGCTCTTCCTGAGGTGGAAACAACTTATACACAAAGCAGAACACATATGCTTTAGCTCTTTGGTTATGTCACATATGCAGACCAGCTAGAACAAGCAAGTGACTATTTGTAGTCTTGAAAGACTATCTTAAATATTTAAAAATCCACAGATTTTTCAATGAATTGTTAGTACCTCAGAGGCTTTTATTTTGGTCACACTTAAGTAGCTTTTTACAAAGGAAGGAAGATGACCCATCTAGAAAAATTCTAGCATCTTGAAAAGAGCCAAGTTTGTCTGACAGGTACAAGAAGTACCATGGCCACCCAATAAAGGTTACAAGAGATGTTACTGGAATTTTCCAGTTTTGTTTCATAAATGGCCTAATTGTTTGAGTGTGGGTAAGAGAAAATGTCAGAACAGCAAACAATCCTTACACAGCATTTCACCCCAGACAATCACATGCTGTAAGAATAACTTGTAACTGGAAAGTCTTACCGCTGGTATAACCACTGAAGTTCAGAAACAGTGAGTATTATCAATATTTCCTAATGGAAACTTAATAACTGAAAGTCACTGTCTTTGGCTGTAACACTGCTATGCTGTACCAGCAGGAGATTGCTTTGTTTGTTCCATTTTCCTTAAGAGCGGTGAAATAAAAGTTCTACCAACAGTTTACATCAGGAATAACTTCCATACAAATCAAACTTGATAGAGTAGGATTCAACTTTGAAGTAATTTTTTTTAAAAAAGGCTCAACAGGATCTCATTCATGGAGAAGCATAGCTGCAGGCAGGCAATATCTAGAAATATTCAGCCATTTAGGTTAGGCCACAAGGGGAAGGTCAATTTATGAGTTTTTTACATTCATGCAGCAAGAAAGTCCATTCAAAGGCACTTCACACACTCCTACTGTGGAATGTTTCTATAAACTGCACATTCTTATGCCTGATGTGATCAGAAAAGATGATTTACCATGTAATGAGTTTGTACAGTGAGCAGACAGAGAAAAGATGAAGTGAGAAAAAGAATTGTTTCCTCGCTCAGATGCTCTACTGCTTCAACACTTGCACAAATCAAAGCTGTCCATTTAAGCACTCAGGTAAAGAACGCCTCCATTCCCTTAAAGGTAAGTATCCAGTCATTGGTAAGCACTTAATCACTCATCCACCAATATCTTACATTACATTCAGCATTGCTTCTAAGCCTCAAATAACAATTCCTCCATGGGTGACCTATATCAAAAAGCCAAACGCTAGAAGTCTCCAGGACCACTGCAAATAAACTAGTATCTGTCCTATACTCACTAGATTTCATGGCATTCGGGGCGTTGGAAGGTGCATTCCCCCAGCCTGTTGTCGATGCTCCTGTATCATCTACTTCACCCCACCCGGGACTGGTTTCATTTGGCTCACCCCAGGCGGACGTACCATTATCTGGAGCAGGTGGAGTGCTTTTGCTCCAGACTGCACAAAGGAGAAAGAGTTTTCATTACAGACCATTTAGACAACGAACTATTTACTGCAGTGCAGCACCATGTCATTATTCTACTGCATTACGTCTGCTGAAGACTCTGAGGTCTCAATAGAGTGGGTGAAACAGAATCAAAAACTGTTCGTATCAACTGTTCATGGTGGGCTCTGAGCTTCAGGTATGAAAAGAAAGAACATAAGGATGAATAATATTCTTCTCTCAGGTTAATTATGAACCTAATCCTATTTTATCTTCTGGTGAACTTCTTTTAACTGAAAGCACCAGACCATTTGGGGTTTTCATACACTGAAGAACAACTAAAAACATAACAGTACACCTTACTTATTTCCAGGCTATGTAAGGTTGATTTCTTGATTTTTTTTCAAATTATTATTTCAAAGAAGAAAATACTTTGCTAAATATTCTTCATCATATAGTAGAACCAAATTGAGCTATGAAACTAAACCACATGCTCACTCAGTGTCAACTGCTATTAACCATGTTTCAAAGCAAACAGTTTTTGACTCAAAACAAATACAGAATTTTTCCCTGTTTCTCTAGTAATTAAATAAAAGTTCTGTAAGAATTCAACCCTTCTCAGATAGAATACTTGCCAGCTAACACTTTTTTTTTTTTTTTACTGGCAAGCTGACCGGTGTTCAGATCAAAGGCACAATAAGCAGAGGACTGTCTGATTCAAATTAATGACACTTGAATTCAGGACCAAACATTCAAGTAAGAAATGGTTTTTCATTATGAAATAATGCTATCAGCTCTAGGCTACAAGCGTCTCTCTTATGCATAAGGGTTACGATCATAGAAATTTGCTGAAGAAAGGAATGAGTACCTGATGTTTGTGATTTGCTAGTCATTGGAGTAGGCAGGCTCTGTTCCCGTGGGGCCTGTCCTCCTTGTGAGTTCTTGTCCCACAGGTTCACATTCTTGTAGTTATAACTGCTAGGATCTCCCCACGCTGAAGTGCCATCATCAATATCCATTTTCCGACTGATTGACTGTGGAGAAGGTTCTTCCCAGCCACTAGGCTCCTCGTCTTTGGGGGCAGCTGGTTGTGGTCCGCTGTTCCAGTTTGGGTTTGGAGGTCGCCCATTACTTGGAGTTTGTGGCGGTGGACCCCAGGAACCAGAAGTCTCCTGCTGCTGCTGCTGTTGCTGTTGCTGCTGCTTGTTCCAGGAGTTGGGCTGTCGACCCGTCTCGTTCCACGTTGAATTTCTTTTACAATCGTCCCAACCACCCTTTGAAGCAGAGCCTGTATTTGCACCATTACCCCAAGTTCCAATCTCATTTTGCCCACCTTCACCCCAACCAGATGCTGGCTTATTTCCTGCACTTTCCCAGTTGCTGTTTTTTGCTTGGTCAACTTCCTCTCCCCAACCGTTCTTTCCAGAAGACCATCCTTGATTAGGCTGTCGTCCACCCCACCCCTGATCCTTACTAGAGCTGTCATTCCAAGAAGATGATGATTTCTCTTCTTGTCTTCCCCCTCCCCAATTAGACGAATTGGGGTTCTTATAGTCATTCCATCCTCCAGTATTTTTGGGGTCCTTCCACTCTGTTGGGGTTGAGAGCTCACCCCATCCAGACTTGATTTGATTGCTTTGGCTGGGTACATCGCCCCAGCCCCCTGAGTTCTTTGTCTGTGTGGCAGAGCTCTCCCACCCCTCAGTTCCTTTATCAGACTTCCCCTCAGGCCGTGGCATCTCTTCAATATCCCATACGGTATCTTGCTTAATTTGTGTTTGGCCCCAGCCAGTGTTTGAAAGCACTCGGGGGTCCAAATCAGTCCTGCTCAGCAAAGTCTGCAAGACTGCCTGGCAATCAGGATGTGTAGGCCTATATGATCGGCGTCCAGAATTGTGACTGTCACTACTTCCTGCTTTGTGGTTGCTTCCAGTGCTTTGACCTCCAACCTCACTTCCTGCAGAGCTGGAAGATCTTCCCCAACAGGGAGCCTGGGAATTGCCTTGGTTTTCAGGAAGAGGGTGGCCTTTTTGATTGTCCCATGCTCCAGTGCTAGAATTTGGTTGGTTTGGACCACTCCATTCTCCAATCTTCAGTTCATCAGACCCAGACAGCTGTTTCCATTCTCCCTGAGAGACCCCAGATGTTAATTTGTTCCCTTCACCCCATTTGCTTTCATTTGCATGCTGAGGGCCAAAGTTCCAAGACCCACCACCCGTAGACCGGTTATTGTTATCCCAAGAATCGCTTCTTGACCCATTAGGTTTTTGAACAGAAGCTCCTTTCCAGGAGTCCTCCCTATCCTTTCCATTGTTCCCATGGTTTCCAGAATTGCTCTGTCCAGAGACTGTGTCAGTTCCAGAAGACCCCCTAGCTGTACCCCAAGACCCAACACTCCCAGTCTTTCTTTCTCCAGTGCTTTGTGAAGGGGTGTCAGTGCTCCTGGAAGGGTTCCCCAAGCCCATTTCAAAGGGCATTCCCTTATTCTCCATAGGGTTTGGTGAACTTAAGTTCAAGGAGTTAGTGTTTCCGTTTTTTGGTCCATCAGTGTTATGAATTTGAGCCTGTTCTCTGCCAGAGACAAAGTTAACACCCGCATTTTCCATCTTTGACTGCTGTTCCCTAGAGGTCTGACCTACTGTGCTAATCTGTGCATTGGAGCTACCACTATCAGATTCCGAAGTCCCTTTCCTAGAATTGCCCTCTTGGACCAGTGCTGGCCAAGCAGACGGGTTGCTATTTGGGTTAAAGTTGCTGAAGCCAGAACCAGAACCAATTCTATCTTGTCCAGTCAAGTTCCTCCAATTACTTAGTCCATTGTTACTCTCGGCAGCAGGGTTGGAAGATTGAACAGATTTAGCCTTGGGATCAGATTTCCAGGCCCCAAGATTACATTCATTTCCAGCGCTTCCAGACTGGCACTGGCTTCCTTTTCCTTTGTTACTAGTGGTGCTTCCTGGCAGAGTGTTCTTCTCCAAGCCAGGGTTCGAGGCACTGTTGTTATCGGTGGTGTTTTCGGAAGAAGACTCAGCATCTTTGCTGGCGATACAAGGCCACTCTTCCATGTCAGACCCGTCTACAATCACCTTGTCCCAGATGTGAGTTGGGTTGGCGTTGGTGCCGCTGTTGGAGGAGGCTCCAGGACCCCAAGTGGAATTTGCATAATTTGAAGCAGCAGCACCTCCAATTGTTGAATCTAGAAAGAAAAAAAAGCATAAAGAGGACCCCAAAAGGCCATTAATATTCAACACTCTCTAGAAACACTGAACATCACATTTTTGACACCACTGACTATTGATTCAATTAATATATTAATCCTTTTCTCATGCAATGCAACAAAGTTGCTTAGGAAGAACAAGAGGCTAGATAAGACCATTAAAAATACAGATTTAAAATGTGTTTTAAGAAATTCCCCAGAAGCAGTTTGTGGGCACCTAAATTCATGATTAAGCCTCTCTGTGGCTTACAGTCCAGCTGATTCAAGTTCAACACAATGATTATAACTCACTAAAATGAACCCGTATGGTCACTTCTGGCACTAGTTGTAGACTTCTCAAAAACAGATAAAAATCATACTATGCACAGAACAAGAATATATATGTGCACACACTTTTATGTATGCATGTTTGCATAGTCAAGTAGGAGACTGACAATTACATGATGGAGTTCAAGAAGCATATGGTCTGATTTTTGGGTGATCCTGTGTGAAGCCAGGAGTTGGACTCAGCGATCCTTATGGGTCACTTCCAACTAAGGATACTCCATGATTCTATGACTGATTCAACAAAGCGACTAATTCAATACGCGAGTATTTCTGACAGACAGAAAAGTAAAAGATGAAAAACATAAAAGGAATATAAGGCTGAAGAAGCATATCCTTTAACTTCAGATCTTTTTTAAGTTGATTTTGCTAGTAGAAGTTTCTTTACACCCTTACAAAGAGTTTTCTTTCCCAAAGCTATGCTGAAAAGAGTAAACCAAAAGAGTCAAACCTACACAAATTATAATTTCTATGTAGTAGCATGCAAGCTGTATTCAGCATGTAATTATCCCACATTTCTATCACTTCTTTACCACATAAATCACAGTTTGTGGTTTTGTGAGAAACTGAATCAATCTCTCCACCACTAGACAAAAGTTAACAAGATATCAAACATTTCCTCCTCTCTTTTACCTGATCTACTCCACATTTGCCAAGTCTCACCTCTCATCTGTGACAGTTCCAACAGCCCTTTAACTAAGTCAACTGTATTCACAAACTCATCAGCAAACTGTCCACTTCTTGATATGATAGCTTTTGCTAACATTGCATTGTATAGGGCAATCTCCAAGTCCAATAACTCTTAGAGTCAGTGAAAGAAAATGACAGGAGAAATGACTAGGAATAGGACCACAATGTCAAGGTATTTGTATACAGTTTTAAAGCACACAAATTAACACACAATTCCACAATGAAGCCTATGTCAGTGCTAACAGCATAATGTTTGCACATGTACAGATAGTTCTCATATCAATTTAAAAAGTCAGACAAGGTTTCCCCTTCCACCCAAAGTTACCTTTGCTCATCTAAATAATTTCATTTCATTTCTACTTCTACGTTGCTCTCTACATAGTGCCATTTACTTTTCTACACATCTGAAACTGCCCACAAATTCTCTGTAATGAAGACCGAACACTCTCTGTTCTACAAACTCACACTGAACACTAATACAGTTATAATGACTTATAAAAACAGTTGATTTTTTAAAGTACGTGTGTTATGTACTCAAGAGTGAAGACTGACATTTCTGATCATGATTAGTTATAACGGAAGCTTTCAAATCTGATGAACTGAAGACTGTCTTCATCCATTAACCCTAGTCCACCAAAATCCAAAAAATCATGCAATTCCCATGCTCATTCTGCTCCTTCTGTTATTTTAATGTCAACTGCAAACTTAAGAAGAGCAAGGAAGTGTGATTCCATCCTTTCTACAGTGAGTAACCTCATCCTTCCCTCCTCACTCTTTTCTTTTTTTCAATTCAAAACATTTACTTTTAAGGATGAAAATAAGGAACTGAAATAAGTGAAAGTACTGAAATGGAGTCCTGAAACAAAGATTCAGTTTCAGTGTGAGAGACCATCTGGTGATTCCTGGAGGATACTATGATGATTGAAAGATGTTAACCAATAGAATTTAAGCTTTGTTTTCAAAAAATGTCTTGCGTGTTCTGAACATGACTCGTAGTAGAAAAATGATATACAACCCTCTAACTGACAGCATTGCTACAAGACAGTAGTAAGCTTGGTAAACAGAAGTCATCTTTCAGGAGATTAGAGTTTTGCCAGCTTACACTGCATTTCAATTCTGGCAGGAAAACATACATGTGAAGAAGGATTAGGTCTTGACCTTCTGTACTAATAATTGCTCTTGCTGTAGTTGTTCAGTTCTGTTTGTTTTCCTTTGTTTTGTATAGAAGCTGTACTGCTATAGGACAGCAAAATAATAATTTTTAAAAAATGGATCAGTTACTGGCAATTGAAGAATTCATCAACACCACCTACAGCCATTTGGTGAATTTAACAACGAGAATTACCTAAATTATTTTCCCCTTTGGGAATCTGCCTTTTTGCATGTGTTTGTGTGCATGTGTGTGTGCATGTGTGCGTGTGTGTGTGTGTGTGATGAGTTCATCATAATACATGGCTGCTTGACAAAATTAAGTCCAAATCTGACACCCAATTTGTAAACAGCCAGGATCCCAGAAGGAATTAGTGACAGGAGAGGCACGGCAACATCATGCTTCCATAAACAATTTCCTGAAGCCTTTTAAGTGTAGCACTAACCTTCCTCTTAAACAGCTGCTCATTTCCAGTCCTCTGCCACACCTACTCCCATGTGCTATCATCCGTGTTGCTACTGACAGTCAGTGAGCTCAACTGGGAAATTATCCAGACTGAAATGAGCTTTAAACACCAACTTGGGTTAATTTTAATCCAAGTCAGCTCCTTGGCCCAGATACTGTGTTATGGTGCAGAAGTGTGTTCGGATAGGGTGAGGCAAGTCTGAAGGGCGCAGATCTTTCTTGGCAACACTCCAGACTTGCATAAGACTGTGGCCATAAATGTTGCCACAATCAATAAAATACAACCATATAACATAATCTCAGTAATTGAGTTAAAGCTGAAATACCAGAATTCATAAAACTTGAGGTCAGTCTAAAAACTAAATAATAGCTGTTGAACACATAATAATTACGCAGAACTTAAGAAGTGTCTAAAATACTTCAAATTGGTCTTAATGAAGTTCAATCAAAAAAAAAAAATTGTTGTTGGAAGAAATGAGAAATCTCATGTAATTTTAGAATGTTTCACTACCACAATGTGTCCTTTGTCAGCCTATCACTGTGAAGGTACATTAATGCTGACATAATGCTAGGATTTTATACCTCAGGTGTGAAAACTTCGGGCTGTTGTTTTTTGTGGTGCTTATTTCCTCACCATTCCTCTTTCAGGTGTGTTTATCAGAAACAGCCATCTCTAACTGATACATTTCTAAACCAATTAGCTAATGTTTTTCTGTTTTAGCTTAAAACTTGCCCACCATTAAACAGAGAACATGAGAGACAGTAAGACAAAAAATCTGTCAAACAGCGATTCACTACAAAGGAATTCAAGTGTGGAAGAGGCAAAACAAACTAAATTATTCATTTTCCTAGGAACTTTTAAAATAGAAACAAAACCACCTCAGCTAGCTTACTACATTCCAGAGTTTCAAATCAGCTCAGAGTTCATCTTTTCGTGGACTGCGGAGAACTCAGAAGTTTATGCTCTCAGTGATGGGTAAAATAATCCACTCTGTTGGGGTTTTCAAAACAGACATTATGGTAGCATTTTTCCTTTTTTTGACTTTATTTTAAATCCTGATTGTTAGAAATGAAGTTGTCCTTGAATTCTCAGATCAACTAAGCTTTTCTTTAGATGTCCCAAGTGGACTTTTCTTTTTCTATTATTGTAAGTTAAGAAGGAAATATTACTGTTACTGCAATCCCTCAAGCTACTAAAAAAAAAAAAAAAATAATGAATAACAGTTAGTAATTTTCCCGTTCTCACAAAACAAACTTAAAATAAACATACTGGCCATAATTCAAAGTGTTCAGAAAAGCAAAAGAAAAATGCTTGTTAAATTTTTTTAAGTATCTAGGATGTATTTTAGGGAAAACTATTATGAAAAGGCTTACAGAAGGAGAAATTCAAGAAGATTACTAAAAAGGAAAACTCAGGAGCAGAGGGACCACCTTGCTATTTTATCCAGATGAGAAGTGACAGACACCTGTTATTTGCAAACCTGGTACTTTATACGAACTAACTGTAAAACTCTGATGCCTGCTCTACTAGGTCATATTAAGAAGTGACAACAGAAGAACTGCATCAAAGAAACCTTAGGAGATACTAAGAACTACTCAACGACAGCTATTAAATGCTACCTATTTATCCCTATGTTTTATTTACCTTCTTGAGGTCCAAAGAGCCCTACGGTATCCAATTCAAACAACTCAAAACACGTGTATCTTTAAAAAAAATAATCACCTTTCTGGTTCCAGACAGTAGTAAAAATTGCATACAGTGCTGCTAACAGGAAAGGAAAAGTGTTCGCGCTAAAACACTAGGAGTCAGCTTTCCAGAATTCTTTAAGTGCACAATTTCAGTGATCCCTTTTCTTACGAGCGCGCACACACATGTACGTAACGTCATTATCCTTATTCACCTGTTGCAGTCCCACTGTCGCTCTGCAGCAGTGCTCCTGTCACTGGTTGTGCGTTGTTTGGGTTTGCTCCTGGTGCTGTCGGGGGAGGAGGCCCTGCTCCACCCCCAAGGAGCATACAGGATGGTGGAGGGGGCTGCCCACGTTTCAGTAACACTTTGTGGTCCTGCTGGCAACGGAATCGCGGCGGCACCTCCCGAGGCATGTAGCGGGCGGCGCTTGGCGGTTGTCCGTTCGGCACTGCCACCCTTTTGGCATTGTTGCCACCATTGACTGGTGGCGATGGAGAGTTGCCAATTGGGCTGGCAGCCACTGGTTGGCTTAAACTTGGTTTCGTCACTTCGGGCACTGAAAAATAGGAAAAATCAAAGTTAGGCAGTTTTCCACTCAAACCTGCGTTAGCTACAAGAAGTCGCTGCAACTCTTTTCTTTTATAATGCCATTCTTCTCTGAAATACCATGCAGCTTCAGCCTTATACAGATAAAATTTAATTGGAACTCTGCCCTTGGCAAGCCTCCTGAAGTATCGATTTTTTTTTAAAGTAATGGTGGCAAATGATAACACCCTAGGTCAGGAGAAGTTTTAAAAGATGAACATTAATACATAACCTTTTTTTCCCCTTCTCTTCCCCATCTTCAACTGGTTTTAGGATTGTTATGCATCACCCTTACTGGAGACCTGAAATCAGATTCTAAGTTTCACTTGCTTTGGCCACTGCTAGAACACAGAGCAAAAGACCCTCCTCAACAATTGAGAATTAACAAGTCCAAGAGCTCTAATATGCTCTGAAATAAGGCAGTAATATTTGACTCTTATTCAAAAAGCAGTCCTACCTACAGCGTTTGTACTGGGCATGCCTAAAGTTTACCACCTGGTCACCAGATGCCCCTATAAGCAAGGACAAGCTGCTCCTGAAGGCTACTGTGCCACAGAGAAAAGTAAAAATGCAGACAAATCCTTGAGAAAGTAATACTGTCCAAAACTGGGGGTGGGGGGGGTTGTGTCCCCTTACTAATACTCTCCCTGCGCTTTTTGAAATACTGCAAAAGAAAATCAGGCATTACCTTAGTCACATACCTGTAATAATTCACTAACAGAATCCAAAGAGGAAAATTTAATACATTTGCTATAGCCTCTGCTGGAGACTAATACGAGAAAAGCATGCTCAGCAACCCCTTCTCACCAAAGTGAGCATTATCAGCAAAACTTTTGCTCTTACAAAAGAGAGATCAGCACCAGGGAGTCTCTCTCTGGGAGCTGTGAATGCATTATCCCCCACATATTGTTTTGATGAGCATTTTCTGACTTCTCTATATAGGTTTCATTGCTCCTAAACAACAAAAAAAAAGGTATTGTCAGCTGTAAAATCAAGTACTACCTTAGCTCTTCTCTGCCATTTCTTTTTAATGGCAACTTCCTCACGCAATTTTCAGAAAACTGATATACATACCGGCTAAATAAGCCAAACATTCAGGCTGTTCATTCTTCAGTTCTGCCTCATCTTTTTGACTTTTAGGTGCTTGGACTTCATTATCTCTTAATTAATTTTGCAGAAACAAGTCTTTTTCACTCGTTTCGGTACATCACCACATGCAGTACTTTCCCTGTCTTCCATTCCATTTATACAGTAGGTTTCTGTTTTCAGTTACTCATCTAAAACCTTTGTAAATTTGAAAGTTGGGCTAAATATTCTAGCTGGCCTATTTTATCTACAGCCACCATTTTCACTTCTAGTATTCTGGTGCTGACGAAATGGGTAGTTTTAGTTTCTCCATTTTAATCCTCTTAGCTTCTTCTCTCTTCCGAATGCTCATTTTGAGTACTTCATCTCGAATCACAACTCCCTTCTCTAACAGCTTTGATCAAAACCAAGTTTGGGCTCAAGTCAATAAAAACACTCTTTAGGATTAAACAAAGACTCTTACCTTTGGTTTTTTGATCTGTGACCTGCAAAGTAAGAGCAAGAATGTAAATACAGTTGTAAGAACCTCAAAACAAACATTCAGCAGGCTGCACTACATCATGAATTTATAAGCATAAAATCGGTATAAGCTGAAAGAAAATAATCAGCTGATGAACTGCAAGCATCAGAACTATTTATGTCTTATATATAAATTGTTAAGAACAACACAGTTTCTGGAATACCTTTGCCTCATACAAAATTATCTGGCATAAACAGTGATTACTGTATTCTTGATTGTTAGTACTCACCCCCTTCCACTTGCCAAACACCTACTCGTGAAGCATGAATAAGCTCAACGTTAATTCGTGAAGCACAAATAAACCTCAGCTATATACCATTACAGTTTCTTCAGACTGTGCACATTAAATATTGCAGTTAAAGTGTAATAAATCCTACCCCCTATGCAACTATACCTACAGCAGATTGTTGGGGCTAGCAACAGAATTCCCACAAGGCCGCTGTATGTGAGAGTACCAATCTGTCTCTGCCACCTTCCCTTTCACTTTTCCCATAGCATCTTCCCCAGGGTGACAGGAGATTCGTTGTTTCAATTACAAAAAGTACCAGAAATACCTATAAAGCACCAGGCTTCAACATCACTTGAATGCAAGCAGTTGATTACTGAAGTGAGCCATCATGCTGGCCAATGCACTCAATGCGTTTTTTTGCTGTACTTCTACATTCTTACAGCATAGCAGATTTCAAGCTACAGTAGACACAAACATATCACTGGCATATTCTCTGGAATCATGTGAATTGTGGCATGTTTTGATCCTGTCGATCATGAGTTCCACTACACAACAATGGAAAAACTCTAAAGATCATCATGTGTCAGGCTCTATGATACCTGTTCTGAAAAAGAAATTGCTGAGCTAGTCCATAATTCTGGAAAGCACACAGGGACAGTATAGAATAATGAAAGCACAAGTAAAAAGCAGTTTATTGTTTAAGCCAACCAAACCAGAACACTTTTGTATGGTAAAGAATAAAAAGACAAACTGTCCTGAATTGCTGCGGCATCATTTACTTCACAAAGGTGAAGAGTGCAATATGCAAAGAGAAGTATTCACAAAAATATAAACCAAACTCAAACATCCTAACTTCAGATTTATGCAACTCTTCTAAGAAATCAACAATGCACCCATACCAAAAATGTGTCCGTACTGTGCCAGATGTCAGTTTTCATTTCTTTTAGGAAACATCCCACGTGTGTGAAGCCATATCTGCCTCTCGAGCAGCTAAAATTCTGTTAAGCACTTAAGTGACTGTAACCCTCCGTTACTAAAGGAAGGTGAAATGGAATAAAAGAATTCATGAAACCAATGCTGTAGTGCTGATAGGTTTCCTATAGTAAGAGTAAACACGTTCTGTAAATAACTTGTCTACTTGGAAGAACACCACTTCACCTAAATTATAACCACAGCTGTCTTAGATTAAAAAAATACTTTTGCCTATGTTACATCCACAGTCAAAACTATCTGGTTTTGTGATTTTTCAGATCCAGAATACAGAAGCTGAGAAAGTGACTGCCTGTCTCAGACTTACAGCCGTCATCTCTCTGTGGGAAACCTGTGAGCACTGGCAGGACGGGGCCAATCTCAGCCTTCTGACAAGCTACCAAACAGCCCCTGGGACACAAGCCACAGGAATTCAGTCTATGAATCTGCTTGCATAACCTTTGGTGATTTTCATCTTTTTCTTTTGTTAAGTTTCTGAAGATCAAGACAGAAACAGCTGTTTCATGTTATATAAACCCTATCTGAAAGAGCTACCCCCCAAATCATTGCTGTTTTTTTGGTGACCATCACTGCAATCCCTAAGAATGGACACGTTTACGTTCTGCCTATATTCCCAGCTGTCTTCAAGTATTACTCTTACACTTGGTCTCCAGGAGATTAATTTATTTTCAGTGTTTACCTCTTCCCAGATTTTGGCAAAGTATCTTAACGTGCAATCACAGCAAATAACTTAGTAGATGAGGGACCACACAGGAAAGCTGGCAAATCTCCTTTGTATTCAAAGTACTGATTCCTCTGTAAACACACTCAGCACTGTTATCAACACTATCAGTACAACCTTTCCAAGTTTTTGTTGTGTGGAGTATTAGCATATAATCCCTAAATCACTACTCTTTACTTACAGGCCTTTGTCTTTCCTGGTTCTTACATGGCTGAAAACACATCATCTATTTTTATTTTCTACTTGAACAAAAAAAAGCAGCAACACTGAAGGAAAAAAGACAGATGCTGAAGAAACCTTATTCTGCAGCTACTGATTTTCTGCAGTATTATTGGGGATGCATCATCATGACACTGGACTAAGGACAACAGAATTATACTAGGTTTATCTGCACCAATTTTAAAGTGATACACTTAAATTGGTGAAAAAACAAACAAACAAACCAGACTTAAAAGCTCCTGATGAACTAAAATTTAACTGACACTGCAAAATCAGTATCAGTTGTTCTTAACACAAAGCTACATAACCTAACAGGAGAACAGTAAGACGTAGAATCTAAAGTAACTGAAAAACAAGGACTACTGAAAGTAAAGCACTCTGCTTTCGATCTCACATTACTGTTGAGGTTGGGAAGCACAGCCTCTGGAGATGCAGCAGTCTGTAGTGGTTCTCCCTCAACCTGTGGGTCTCCCAGCTCAAAGCAAATTACCAAACCCAAGTTGCTCGGGGCCACGTCCAACTTGCTTCTGAGCATCTCCAAAGAACCACAACTTCTCCAGCAAACCTGTTCTAGTGGTTGCCCATTCACACACACGCTCACAAAAATATCCCCTTATGATTAAGTAGAATTTCTTTTATTTCAGTTTGTGCTCCCCTCCTCACGTCCTGTCTTGTGCACCATGGAGAAGAGCCTGGCTGCATCTTCTTTATTCCCTCCCACCAAACATCTACACATGCTCCCCTGTCCCTCCTTTTCTCCAGGTTGAGCAGTTCCAGCTCACTCAGCCTCCCTTCATCTGTCAGGTACTCCAGTCCTTCCATTACCTCTGGGGCCCTTTGCTGATTCCACTCAAGGATCCTTACAACCATCTTGGACTGGGATGCCCAAAACAAGACGGAGAGGACTTAAGTAAAAAGCACATATAAAGTTGCAAGAGATGTTGAGTTCACACTTCAGGTTAATTCCTAGAATGATCTACTACATTTTTAACAAAAGAGAGCATTTCTGAACAAACCAAGTGTTCAAACTCATCTGTTGAGCATAAACAATTCTCAGTGATTCTTCAAGAATCTCCACTTCAACAAAAGTGTTACTGGGCAGAGAAAACGTAAAACGTAAACCATACGTAGCAAACAGTAAAAGCAACTTCAACAGAAATATTTCACATAACCTTTTTAAAGAATTTGTAGCGTTCCCATCCCCAAATACTTCCAAATGCTGCAAAATGCACATACTGAGTGCCCATATTCAGGAACATTAATTAAATATTTCTTATCACAAAACAGATTACTTTTTCTTTGCCTGACAAAACCAAAGAGAAAAAAATATTAAAGTTTACTAAAAACTGAAGTTCAAGACAAATAATGCAGAAAATCTTTAATGAAACATTACTATAACTTAGGCAAGAAGAGGTTTTTTATTCTCAAATACAAGTAATTTAATATTTTACCATCCCCAATAGTATTTATGCTCCAGTTGGATAGAAGAACTCAAATATCAACACCTACCTTCTGAGCAGATTCCTTCTTTTTCTTATCCTCCTTCTTCCTTTTCTTGTCTTCCATTAACTGTTCTTCCCTTTCTTGCTCCTTCTCTCTGCCAAAACATGAATAAAACCAATATGAGCACTTCCAAGTTCTGTAGGATCCAAATATATTCTATACCTCTTCCTCACAAGAAAAGAAGTCAAGACAGCAGATTCCTCTGATCATCAGGCTTCATTTGCATTGAAGGTTTCAGCCTAACTGAGATCAGAAAAGCACCTTCTAGTTCAGTGTGGCCATGACTGTGAAACTTACTGCAAAAAGTAAAAGTTCTTCATTTGGATCAGGCCTCTTTTAGTGGTACCCTATGTAAATTAACTATGTCTGATACTAAAAATTCCTTCAAGGCATTTCGGCCAAAGCATCCTTTTAATTGGCTTGTACTATTATTTAATGAAGTCTCATGAATCATTTCATATGGCAAAAAAGGGAAGTAGTAATTTAAATGAGACGCTTTGGTTTGATATGACGTTTGTCTTCACAAGGGGAAGAGATTATTCTATTCCCTGTAGTTATGCCACTTGTAAGAGACTAGAAGTGTCATATCAAATCAAAACCATCATTTATTACACAGATCACTAAGTTAATTTCTAGCCTACTGTACCCAGCCAAATATTTTTTTGTGACAAACTCTGTAATATAAACTACTTTCCAGGGAGAACATTTTCTACCCAAGAATATTCTTTTCAAGAAAATTAAATGAAAGAAAAATATGTGCAGTTGCTATTTTGTCAAGCTATCATCTTGTTGCTGTGTACTGTACCAAAATGAAAGTACCATTAAATGGTTAATTTACTGCATATATTCTACTGCCTGAGCTGTTTCTATGGTGAACCACTCTTTGATTAACTAATTATCTTCACCTGCTTAAAAAGACACTTAAGATCAAGTTTTCAGTTCACTTGGAATATAATCTTTTTTTTTTTTTCAGTCAGGGAAATTTTAAGACAATTAGTGTAAAAAGATGATGTGACAGGAGGGAGAAGGCCAGAGAAATGGGATGTGTACTTTAGAAATGGGAAACATCCAACACATTCAATCCATGATCTTTTACAACATAACTTTAATTTAGATGGATGAAAATGGATTTGGGGAGTTTCAAAATATCAACTTTAAATGCACAGAAATATGTGCCATATTCAGAGTGGGGGGTAAAGGGAAGGAAAAGAAAATATTTCGACTCGCTATGTTGGCTGTAATAACTGAAGCTCATACTTGTACTAAGCTATTTATTTAAATGATGCACAAATCAAAGTTCTTTGTGAGTACAATTTAAAAAGATTAGAGCCGAGCTGGCTTTGTTGTCACGTCTTTCAGAATTCTCCTTCCACCGTGAGGTGCAACAGCTCAGGTAAGATTTATGCTCACATTTTTACCAGATACTGCCAAGCAAAGTGCAAAGAAACATTTACAAAAGAATTGCTTCAATTCAGACAAAAGTATTTTGAATTGCGTTACCTCTCCTGATTGAAGACTCCTCTAAATAGCAAAGGTTCTGTGTACCTTTTCTACAGATAGAAATTAGAACATCTTCCTGGTTTCATGAACTCACTCTCCTCCTTGGTGGATGGAGACTAGAATGGATGAGCGCTCAGTAACACCATCCTCAGGCTATTGCCAAGTGCAATTTATACATTAACAAGTATAGTCCCATTTTAACAAAACTGGAGGCATTCTCCATCATACTGAACAGTGTTTTATGCACTCTGTTTAGTATTGCTGAAGCAAGTCAGCTGTTGCTCTTTACTGTTTCTCTATAAAATGTCAAAGCACACTTTCCAGCTCCACACTCCAGCAAGGAAAAGCCCCACAGGTTTTTCAGTTTCACTAACATGCACACGATGCATTTGGGGAGTTTAGTGTACTTCATACAGCACTGGAATTTTCCAATTTTCTTTAGGCCACAGATTTTAAGTAATATGGAAAAAGCACTCCAAGTAACACCATTCTCTTTCTGTGTTACTGTAACCTCAAATTCTGTTTGCTACCTTCTTATTGACAAACACCTTGGACCCTTTGGGCTGCAGTGCCAGTTATAACTTCACAGTCTCTAAAAAACTTTCATGCAGCAGGCAAACATTTAAGAGCTGTCTTAAAGGAGCTGCTGAAAAAGTGTAGGATCAAAAAATGAGTTCCAGTAACTGCCTGGCACACAGACAACCTTCTGTTTAAAAGCACCTACTTATTTCTGCGAGCGGAGCAGGGAATGGAAAAGAACAAGAAAAAGTTAAACTTCACCATCAAAGCTGAGGTTATGGCTTACAGCGACACGGAGCACTAACAATAAAAAGAACCGAGGACAGAAAACCCATAGCCTGAAAGAAAACATGTGGCTACGGTCACCTGTCTGTGTGACCATAAGCTCAAAAGAGGCAGACTGCTGCTGCCGCTGCCTTGTTTTTCTATATACCTGGCTGAGGATCTGTGTTACTAAGGCTGCAGATGAAAGCTTAGCTCGTGAGGCCTACCTCCCCTCGTGCTCCTTCAGTAGAGGCGGATATTCAATACCCCACTGGGCACATCATCACCATTACTTTATAGGAATAATCAATATTTAGCAATTCAGGCTTCAAATCAACAATCCGTGTAGGCACACAGCTCAGTTCTGTTGAGCTGTCAGGGATCTATCCGAACGCTTGATATGGCCTATGTTCAAAACCATTAAATGCTTGACAAAAAATGTAACTGAAACCTTACTACTAAAACATCTACTCCAAAAATGAAGGTTTACCATTGAAAGTATGGCAGCTACAATTATGCTGATACAACTGCTGTCGTCTTTCAGGTGAGCCAGCCTGCAATGGCAGCAGGACAGCAGCCCTGAGAGCACCATGTAGAAGAAAGGTAAGCAGGTGATGATTTTGAGACGGAAGGGTTTTACTGCTTGTTTGTTTAATGCACTTTTTCTAACATCTGGAACACCACTGATCAGACATTGATCAATACAGCAAGCTGTGCATTTCGTGGCCCTCTTTTTTATGACCGCACATCATCACAGGAACAGAACCTTGCTGAATACAAACTTGTGAGAAGAAAATTGTCTGGAGAAAAACAAACATAGCAGTGTTCCGCGCTTCAACAAATTCTACAAAACAAAAACCTTTCAGGTATCTCATTAATTGATTCAGAGGATGCTGCCTATTAACTGAACATCAACTACAAGACTGTCTTCTAGCCTGCCCAAGGAAACCAGGCTCCATGATGTACCAGCAGCACCGGCTGCTTCTACTGATAACATCAGCACGGGGAGAAAAATGTAACTCTAAAATGAGTGGATTAAGAGTAATGCAATGGGGCATGGTTTTGTTTTTGTTACCAGCACATAGTGATGGAAACATGGACACACCAAAATCCCAAGGAGGAAATCTGATGAACAGCAACCAGTAGCTGAATTTTTATTCTAGTTCTCTAATAGGACCTTCATTAATTTCCTGCAAAATCTGAGAATTAACATTGTTGGAAAATGTTTAGAAAGTGCATTACAGACTCCATTTTTGATTAGTAAAACAAAAAGAAAAAACAACACGTTAACAGCTTACAAATGAAGGGAATCTCTAAGTGTTAATCCAAATTTTTGTTTTGAAAAGCAACACACAGAGCAGTAGCTATGACAGTGGATTCAATACATTACCTAACTCCTTGTACCAACCTCCTCTGGCTAGGACAAAACTAATCATTTCAGAAATAAAGGAGGGTTTTTCAGTGAGTTAACTAGAGAAAACAGTTGCAAAATTCAAGTTCTCACACAACATATCAGAAAGAGAAAAAAAAAGAGGCATTTAAAAAGCATACCCTCTCACAAAACAAGCTTTTGAGAATGCTATTTTCCTGCAAAATCCTAGCAGTCATTTTTCCTTTCTCCCCACAGCGCACGGGCTTGAGGCATGGGTAAAGAATAGAAGCTGTTCTTCACAGTCCCTGCTATCCGACTGAAAACGGCAGACGAGAGGACGCGCTGCGCTCCACACTGTGACAGCTATCTGCTGACTGCACGCCCTGATGGGTGCAGATAACGCCACACACAACCTTCGTCTGCGCGAAAAGCCACAACCCTATGAAGTCACTCTCGACTAAAACTGCATGAAAATGGAAATTACGTGTAGGATACAAATTCTGGGAAACTCAGAAGTGGCACTTCGGAGTATAAAGTTCTAAGTTCCTTCCAAGGGCTGCAGAGCGGCTGCATGAAAATGTCAGCAGTCCCCTGTAAGGATGCAGATCAGACAGAAGAACAACAAGTTCCCTTCCCTCCTTCTGCCCCCGCTCCTTACTTTCACTATTATTTGCTATAATACAACACGGCAGTGACAGCAAATTTCTCTGGGTGCATCCTAGAAGTCATCCTTCAAGCTGGGAACCAACCTTTCTATCCTCCTCCAGAACAGGAGAGATTATGAAACTACACTTGTAGGACTGACAGTGCTTTAACAGAACAAGCTTTTATCTATATAGCTACAAGGTCACATTTACGACTGATAAATTTTGTCTAGAGACTTAAGCCACAACCAAGCACAGCTGGAGGCCTTCACTTTGCATGAGAGAATCATATGCACTGCATGGGGCAATCTCACTTGGAGGCAACATTTGTTAATTCGAACTAGCTCAGGTCCCCCCTGATTCAAAACACCAGTCCAGAAGTAAATTAATTAGCATTTTAGAAATAGATCAAAAGACTCAAATTTGAGGGTCTAAACCAGGATGTAAATCTACAGCAAGGTATCCAATGCTGGCCAAGATTTGAAGGAAGAAAGATTTTCAGTGAGCTGTAGCTACTGCTACGTGTAATTAAATGAAACTGCAGCCCTTCCCCACAGCACTCAGTTAAAACTCTATATAAATTTTATCAATAGAAAGATTGATCTGCAAAAGTACCTGCATTTCCTCCTGAAGCTGACTCTGCAGTTGTGCTAGTAAAGACAACATGTCTTCTCAACTGGGCTGTATTCAGTCCTTTATTCCACCCTTTGCATGTGTAACCCTACTGCTGTCGCTTGCATCTCTGCAGTTTTAATTGTAACAGGGGCTTGACTGGTACGTTCCTGTATCATGCTTTATATATACATGGGTTAAAAAGAATACACTGATAGTAACAAGGGCCAAGAGCAATGATGAAGAGAACATACCACATACTGCTAAATGAGTATGCAGGATTTCAGTTCTCATACTCTGAGGCTCAGGCCCTTCTTGCTGCAGCTAAGAACACCAACAATCAACTGCTTCAGTTGGACGAAAGCTCTGAAATCAAATCAATTAACTGGGACTACAGAGACCAAAACCAAAGCAAAAGGAACTGCTGCCCTACGGAGCACGGAAAGCCCAACAATTTTAATTCTACTTTCATTCAGAGTGTTACAGTTTAACCTAAGTATCCATTATTTCAACACCGTGAGAAGAGCATGGCGTGTTCAAACACACACAGGTGTGCTCCGGCGTGTTCAAACAGAACATCAAACAGCAGCGAGGTGTTACGCAGCCTGGGCTACAACCCAGAGCCTGAAGGTGGAATTACTTCCACTAGACTGAGCCATTTAAGGAGTTGTGATCTAGCTGATCGAAAGATTCAAAATGGGACTCACTGTATGAAACGTTACACAAATGCACATCACAGCCACATTCTTTCTTATGCAATGCTCATGTGCATAAAGCAGACTGAGCCAAGCTGCACGAGTTGGCTCAATGTGGGATAGCCCCTTAGAAACCTGGCCTTCAGGCTGAACTGCAAAAGTGGAGTATGGAACTACTTTAGAACAAGTTAACTCTGATACATAGAAGGGAAAAACCAAACAAACAAACCCTCAGAATAAGCACTTCTGAGTACAAATACTTCCTGGACTATAAAAAAATAAACCTAGAGCATAACATTTTTGAGGAAAAAAAAGAACAGTTGTTTGCTTGAAATGAGACTGAAGATCGTACCATCACTGAACTACAACACTGAAGAGATTGGCTATTCATCCCAGAACTGACCAGCTAGGAAAGGGACAACTGTTCTACACCTTTTTTGAATGAAAATGAAATGTAAGTAACAGAACTCAGCCCTAAAATATGGAAATAGTTTTTCGTATCTGTAACATTATATATGAATGTATATACACACAGTCTAACACATAAGACAATAAATAACAGAAGCCATGCCAGAAAAAGGCACGCTGTGGATTTGATACACACATAAAGTACACACTTTGCTATACATTAACTGAAAACTCTTTAGAAAAAGTGTCCAAGAAGTGCTCTGTAAAGCAGCACTTTTAAAAGGAGTTGTTTGCCCATCCAGGAGTTAGAGTAGGCTGCTTCTGTCTTCTCTTTGGCTGGAGACCAAAACCACGTCACAGTGAGAAGTTTGCTTACTTTAAATAGCGTATCTGGAACAAGAGATATGCCTTTATCACTGCAAAACATCAGTCATCTGAAGTTGCTGGAGAAAATAACTGAACTCACAAGATCAGCATGCTGACTACACTACAAGTATGCTTTTCTAAAGAACGACTCCTTATAGAATGCTACTACACTTGTTAATAGGGTAGGGTTAATTATTTCTGGAGTACTGCATAGATATATACATGCACAGTGATTTACAGTGATAGAAAGACTGACATAAGTTCATACAGATGGAGTTGTGCTCTCAACACTTCAACAACCGGTGTTGAGGGGTTCCATTTCAGTTTGATTAGCCTCCTGTTGATCAATAAACCTTAGACTGCATAAAATAAGAACTGAAATCTCTTTCATATTCCATATTTCTTGCCTGTGTTTGTTCTATAACATTACACTTTCCAGCTGTAGCAACTATATACATTGAAAATTCTACTTTAAGGCAAGTCCTAAAGTTTCCGCAAGTTGGCCTCAGTAGACAGAAATCAAAGTTTTGAGTAAATGGAAAGCTACAGCCAAAATCCTGGAATGTCAGATCCGAGCAAGCTTCCTTCCCTCCTTCAGTCTTCAATTGCTTCAAAGCTTTTATGGATCACTAATGATTTATTCATTACATGTGCACACAAAAATATCAAAACCACAGATGAAGTGTTTAGAAAGTTGTGAAACGTGGTGAAGAATACCTCAAGAATGGCAAAGCATTCAGTTAGAAATCAACCCGTCATTAACAGCTCCATAATTTGTTGTCATATCAGAACATTCATTCAGCAAGACAGTTCTATTCAGAATTTCAAGGTTTCACTGAAGGATCAAATAATGTCATTTTTTAAATAGAAAGTAAGATGCATAGAAAGCCCTATTATCTCAAATTGTTTACCAAGAAAGGTATCATTGTGGTTCTATAACCCACAAAAAAAGAAAAAAAATACGTTGAGAAATGAATGAATGACAACAGACAGAGAACAATTAATGGGTAACAGCCACCACAATACAATCTCAATAAAGAACTTGTGACTGCTCTCAGAAGGAGCTGAACTTCCCCTTGCATGTGTGCGACTTCTTTTCACTACCCCTTCTAAAAAGAACTTTTTACCTATCCCGCTGTGCATACAGAAGTACTTCAAGAGCCCTACTTTGCCACACAACATGGGGCTTGAAATAAGGGCAGCCTATCTGGGAAAAGCGCCAGATGTCGGTAAAAGGATTGCTTATTAGTCTGCAAGTGCAGTATACACAAGTATTTGACAGTATTGGTTTGCATTAAAAGATTAAGAGCTGTAAATTCTACCAGTTTTATAACCTCAAATGGCTTGTATGTTGGGAGAAAAAAAAAACGCTCTCATGTGAAAACTGACAGAAAGAAAGTTGCAAAAAATCTTTTCCCTAAACAGCACATTTCAGGTTTCATTCCTAATTTCCAAACCAGTTCACTCTTAAGAAGCCAGTGACACTTTCCTCTTACCGGTCTTATCATCAGTCACAAGAGTGACTCTTATTTAAAAGGACCTCTGGGAGTTACCTGGTGTAACCCCATGTTCACAGCAGGGCCATCATCACACAGGCTGGTCAGGACTTAGTCGCATTCTAAGCATCTCCAAAGACAGAGAAATAACCCCTACTATGAAGAGCCTGTTCCACTTTTTGACTACACTCACTGCACTTCCTCAAAATCTAATTTGAATTCCCTTTCTCCACCTTGCATTCACTGCCTCTTGGCTTTTTTTTCTTCACTGCACACCATTTCCACTAATAGCCTGGCTCTCTATACATGCTCATTAGGCGGCTGACGACAGCAGTCAGTAACATTACCTCCTTAGCTATCTAAGTCTGAACAAATCCAGTTCTCTCAGCTTCTCCTTGTGCAAGATGTGCTCCAGTCTGCTAAGTATCTTGGTGGCCATTTAATGTGCCACTGTCTTTCCTGTATGGGTGCAAAAACTGGTCACAGCACATAAAAGGCAGTCTCGTAGGTACTGAATAGAGAAGAAACACTTCTGTTGACCCACTGGCTATACTCTTGTTAATGCAGCCCAACATGTGCTTGGTTTCTTAACAGCAAGGACACCTTCCTGATTCACATTCTGGTTTTATTCTTCCAGGACTTCAGGTGTTTTTTCTGCAAAGCTACTTTCTAGTTTGTAGATGCCCAGCCTGTGCATGGCATCATTCTGCCCAAGGTGTGGGACTTTCCATTCATACTGTCTGAACATCAAGAGGCTTCTGCCAGACCCTTTCTTCCAGCCTGTTCCCTCTTGCTATTCCCCTGAATAGCAATCATACACTCTAAAAGTGTCCAGCACTCAGTCCAGTTGTGGATTATCTGCAAACTCAGTGAGGCTAGGTGACTGACCAGGTCACTCACAGACATGGAACAGTACTGGTCCCAGGGATGACCTGCCCAGGACACCTTACTGCCCAGCTCTCCACAGGACTTACATCACTGACCACAACCAATACTGTATCACTGACTCTGGCCATCCAGCTCAGGTACCCTTTTTGAAAAAAGAAAAAAAAAAAAGAAGAGAACAACAAAAAAAAAAGAACAAAAAAGTATTTCTGTACTTATTGGCTGAGTGAACTAGATACTAATGCCAGATGTTTTCTGCAGATCTGCAGCAGGAGAGCAGTACCAGCTATCCATCTGTATGGGCTGTCTGCCCATGCACTTTGACTCGCACTTTGCAGCCTAGATAGGCTGTACAAGGCAAGCTCAAAGCTCTACAGGCAGCTTTACCAACTTCTCAAAGGTGCTTTGAACTTGTTCCAAATAGCGAGGAAAGTGAAGTTGATGAGCATTACTTACATCTTAATAATGTATTTTCACATGTACGGCTGACAAGCGTTATTTAAAAAATAGAACTATTTTACACTTAACCTAACAGCAGTTAGGAAAAGCTAGCTCTCCTGACAATGGCATAACTTAATTCTAACAAAGGCAGCTCTGTAATTTCTTATAGACGCCGGCATTAAATGCCAAGAACAAAATTATTCTTTAAGATACACATGCACAAAAATCCCAAGGAAGTATGCTATTTGTTGTGGCAACTGCAGCAATGCACTCATACCAATTATAACATAAACACTGAAAAAGTGTAAAACAGCTCAATTAAACTATGCATTTTCTGCTATGGGGTCATTATGATACCAACACAGGTCTCACACCTCAAAAAACTGGATCACAGAACATCTCTGGTAACAGAAGTAGCTACATTCACACAGAATCACAGGATGGTTTGGATTGCAAGGAACCACTGGGTTCATCTATTCCAACCCTTGCACCAGCAGGGACACCCACAGCAGTGTGCTCATATCCAGCTGGCTTTTGAAGATCCTGAAAGGTTGCAGCCAGAGGGTTGTGATCAGTGGCTCTATGTCCAAGTGGAGACTGGTGATAAGATGATGGGATCAAGTGAATCCTCAGCAAGTTGAGAGGTGCAGATGATAAGGCAGAAGGAATAAACTCAAAAGGTGGGCCCAATGTGAGCCTGATGAGGTTCAACAAAGCAAAGTTTTGCACTTGGGTTGAGAGTATGTATACAGACTGAGAGAACACTTTGAGAGTAGCCCTGTTGAGAAGGACTTAATGGTTCTGATAGATAAAAAACTTAATGTGAGCCAATAGTGTGCACTTGCAGCCCGGAAGGCCAAAAGCATTCTGGATTGCATCAGAAGAGGGGTGGCCAGCAGGGTGAGTGGGGTGATTGTTCCCCTCTGCTCTGTTCTCATGAGGCCTCACTTGGGGTACTGCATCCAGGTCTGGGACCCCAACACAAGAATGATGTGAAGCTCTTGGAGCACATCCAGATTATCAGAGGGCTGGAGCACCTCTCCTGTGCAGAGAGGTTGATGTACCTGCGTTTGTTCAGCCTGGAGGAGTATTTGAGAGGAGCTTATAAACAGGAAGGTGACTGGCTTTTTATGCAGTCTGATAACATTATGACAAGGTAGAAAGGTTTTAAAATAAAGGAGGAGAAATGTAGGTTAAACACTAGGAGGAAACCCTTTACTCAGAAGGTGATGAGGTGCTGACACTAGCCGCCCAGAAAGGCTGTGGTTGCCCCATCCCTGGAGCTGTTCAAGGTAGAGGGCTGTAATTCTATGGTCATCCTGTTCCATCAGGCCCCATGGACTTCTACATAGGTCACTCCAGCAGTAACGTTTCCTATTTATTTCCATGGAAGCTACAACAGACAGGAAGAGCAGAGTAACACTAATTGATAGAACAAATTCTTAGCTACAAAACACCATTTTTTAACGGTTACCATCATTAGCTGACAATCCCCATTTTGTGGTGTGACAGCAGTGCACAGCTATCTGCACATGGCTTGTCTTTCACATCTCTGTTGTCACTGCAGAAATTACCACCCACTGTCTCTCTGAGCTCACATCCACTGTTTGGTCTCTGAAAACGTTCAACAAGCATTAATGAATGCCAATGTGTGCAATTCTTTCTGTATGGAGGAACTCAGTGACACACCACTGCCTCATTTCCACTGCCATGTCAGACAGCATTTTGACAGACTGCTACTTTGCTGCCATTTGTCACACGGTAACAAAATGTAATGAATATTGGCAGGAAGGTTAAAACTCCACTGCAATGGGTTACTATGCTAAAGCTCACTGTATTGCTTTCCAGCCAGCTTGCTGCCCACAACACCACTGCTCCACCTGGCCAGTTGCATCTCATCTTACATCATCCTCATCTCTCAAAGGTGCATCTGAGATTAAAGAACTGAAAGCTGAGAGTGGCATTATCCATACAGGCCATGCTTCATATGGCCTGTTTTCCTCCCTGTGTCCCACTCTCCAAGCAAGAAGATAAAGGAGAAGACCACACCACCTGCATTCCCAATTCCTTCAACATATCAAAAAAGAATTTATGTCCCTTGAAAATATTTTCATACTCTCCTCACTGCAGCTTCATGCAAACCAACTTGAAAGAGTAGGAATGGGCAGTAGTCCTCTGACTTTACGAGGCACCAGAATATCTTCTTGATATTGAAAATTCAGGCTCCTACCAGGCAGGAAACCTCTTCAGAGAGGTGGCAAATAGGTGTTTCACTGCATTTCATCAAAGGGGCCTCAGTTACTAAATACTTCACACCATTGTTTAGGTGGCACTGTTTCAAATACTGGTGATTGGTTAGACCAATTTTACGTGGTTTTCCTTTTTTTAGGCTGTAACCTTCATCCATGTCCTCTCCTTCTTCAGCCTCAGAGCCTTATATCTTCTGCACTGGGGCACTTTGGGAGCAAGGGGAAGATTTCTCCTCCTGCTCTGAGAAAAGATGAATGTCTCATCTTCCTCATCTGGTGTGTTATTTTAGTCTCCTCTGCACTACAAGCTAGCTTAGCTTCTTCCTCTCTCTGGGACTTAAGGCTGTCAGGGAGCTTATGTCAGTGCACAACTACCCATGTAGTTGCCAAGCCACTCTCTGTAATATCTGAAAAGTCATGGCTGTCAGGTAAAATCCCCAGTGACAGGAAAACATCACTCCCATTTTTAAGAATTATAAAATTCGTTGTTTAATTGATAAGGAATCTTATTATATTTATTTCATTTCCAAACACACACTTGAAATTCACTTGCTATAACAGTGAAAATAATTTAAGCAAGTAAAGCAACATCCTGACAAGCACATTACAGATCTCCAGTTCTGTAAAATATAATACAATTTTGCACATATGGTGCTTCAGGGCACTACAATAATAAAAATAGCATTTATCAAATTATAAGTCATTATTTTAATTATACTAAATCAATACAGTAAAATAAGAATGTATTTAATTTTATCAGTGGGAAGCTAAGAGCAAGGTTTTCTGCACAGAGTTGCTATTCTGCTGCTGCAGGCCAAGCTGGAAGAAGCAGCAAGTTGAAGTTGTTTGAACTTCTGATATTAGAAACAAAAGACAATTTGCTCAGTTTGGGTTTTTTTTTTTTTTTTTTTTGGCAAAGACATTTAGAGTTTATATTTTCTATTGCAATTATTGCCAGAGGCCATATTTATTTTTGACAGGTAAGAAAGTTTATTCATTCTCTTCCTGCAAATACACAAAGTTTCAGGACTGTTACTACTCCTATCAGGAAATCTAAATTAGAAGTGGGAAGGGAAAGTAAGCAACATATTTTGCAGGTCTGTTTAATGCTCTATCAATCTTGCCAAATTACTTCTTCAAACTAATCTGCGTACACTCAGTGTAGTGTAAGTTCTCCATATTCCTAGTAAAGACTTTTAAGTAGGCTTATATGAAGAACCTTTCCTGACATCCCCTTCTCCCCCAGTAAAGGTGGTTATGCTATTTCATAGAATGGATGAAGTTGGAAGGGACCTCAAAGGTCACCCAGTTCCAAGCCCTGTGTGGACAGGGCTGCCATCCATCAGAGCACCATCCAACCTGGCCTCCTTTTCACCCTTAAAACCAGCTGAGTTTAGAGCTGATCTAGGACTGAAGGCAAGAAAAAAGTCCCCAGAATTTACCAGTCAGACTGCAGAGAAGCAGGAAATACATGGGTGTGCTCAGTCACAACCCACCATAACGTATATGCACAAACCAGCACTTGTATTCAGCTACGTCTTACACTTCACTGGTTTAGTAAGTTCCTTGGAAGGCACTCTAAGGGATGGTTCTGAAGCCCCATGTGCTTTGTGCAATGAGTAAAATAGAGATGAGAAAAAAAGCCTGAAACCCTGCATTTGCATGCATAAAGCTTGGCAGATAATTTCACTTAATGCTATTGTGCCTTACGTAATTTGACAAATTGTCAGCTGGCAATATTTTCAACAGCTGTATACCATCCAAAAAGTTCAGAGGTACCTCGCAGTTGTAATGAGAGTCTGCACTCATAACATTCCTCTGTCAGATGGAGGAAAGAAAACCACACAAGAGATTGATATGTTTATTGTTATGAAATAGCCTAATACTAGATGCTCTAAGAGCCGATTATCAATCTTGGCAATCACAAATACAGACACAGTCAAATACACACAGTATTCTGTCTGCTCTAAGAACCTGTTTACCAGCTCAATACCATGGATTAGCAAGCGAGTTCTTAGAATGCAATAAAGATTATATGCACTTCATTCACTCATTGTGCACTTCCAGTTAAGCGCAGCACATACAATCTCTCTCATTCAAGTTCAGTTACACAAAATTGAGGCAGCTCTATACCTAGGTATGACACGTTCCAGATCTGGCTCTAAAACCAACTGTTAAATTCAGCACCTTCTCATCCTCTGCCACTTCTAATGATGCACGCCCTTACAAAACACAGACCACGTTTAGAGCTCACTGAACTTGTATGCCAGTTTTTATTTTTATTTTTTAATTTTGAATTGATGTGGGGGATGGATGACATTTAATATCACACGCTGCAATAACACAGATCTTTCCCAGGATATGTTACAAAACAAGAGGCTGTATGACCTGCTCAAGGTTACAGTATGACTCCATTGCTCACTCCGAATTAAAAACTGGTATCCTCCTGACTCCACCTGCATTTTCACTAATAAATACCACTAGTGAACACTTACACAGTTCCTTTCATCACAGGATGTCAGAGGTCTTTATAAATATTAATTAAGCATTGCAACAACACTAAGAAGTATGTAAAACTTAATTCTGCATGAGTAAACCCAAGCAAAGAATAAATAACCTATGTTCAAAGACACAGGACAAGTCAGCAGCATGGAGAATAAACAGTTCTTGCCACTGAGGAACACTTCATTAGAAACAGGGACAAAGCTACTCCAAGTGTGATTTGAACAACGCAGACCTAGATAGAGAAGGAGGGATTTCACAGAGCGTATCAGTTGTTGGTATCTTTCAAGAAATTGACAAATTGTGTAATTAATTCTTCAACATGTTACCAGCTCCAAAAACCAAACAGAAACAGCCAACAAGTTGCGGAGCTTTCCCAGGTTACATCTATCACCCAATCTTCATCAAAAATGTCTTACAAGACCCTGATCAACTCATAACTTAAAAGCACAGCTAAGTTTGAGGTCCAGGTGTGCTAAAGCACGTCCAACTTTCCAGCCTGGAGCCACAGGAGCTTTATGCAAAATCTGGCAGTATCTGCTCTCCAGACTTCTGCAACCCCAGCCTTCAGCTGAATAACTCTCTTAGTCTGCAAAAGCAGAGATATGCAACCTTTTTATCCCAATCCAGTCATGTCAAGTTCCTGCTTTGGTTCTAATATCAGTTAAACTGATTTTTTGCAATACTCCTACCCAGTTCTCAGTTGAGTTTTGTTAAGCTTGCAAAGCTGCTGATCCTTACCTTTTATCTAGAATTATTTATAATGGACATCCAGTGCAAAATGTGTCTCAGCACATTCTCATTCATTTAACAGACACTCCACAGGTCAGGGAACTCCCACGTGTACACTAATGAAGTAATGAGAACTACCTTCCCTTAAAGAAACAACAACCCACAAATAATGGTTGTATCAAGTACTATCATTCAGATTCTATTTTACAATCTAGTCAGGTCTGGGCGTGCTAGCATTACAGGTACAGAAAATACTCTAGCACTGAAAAACCTATTTTATAAAGCTACTATTTGGTATTTGTTGTTCATGGGTTATTTACAGATGATGAAAACCTAAAATCCAGTGGAACAGCCATACTAAGTTTTAAGCCAGGTGTTTCACAACAAAAAAGCTTAAACATCTTTGCCTCTTCAAGCATATAATTAAAGCAAATTGTCTTGTCAGACAAACTTTTAGTATGCATTTTAAGATATACTTTTTAGAATTTACAGACTAACAAACTTCTTTCCCTTTTGTGTGCATATGAAGATTTATAAGCCAATGAAGGTCACCTTGACAAATGAAATTAATCAGCTGCCTCCTTAAAGCAGCTTGTAGAAGCAAACACACACAGCCATTCACACCACGGAGTGAAACTCACAAGATGTAAAGGTAGCACTGAAGGGAGCAATTTTGTTAACAGGCCACAACCTCCTGTTCTGCAGCTTGCACCCGTGGTAAAGGCAGGCAGGGATCAGCTCTCATTAAAGCCTCCATGAGGACGAGAGGCAGCAGGGCCCACTCAAGGAACTAAGTGAATCAGAAGTGCACTAAGAGCTTTCCTTGAGGCACAGACATTCTGAAGTCCAAAACAGGACGTGAATTGTAGAACAACATTGAAGGTCATAAAATGTAAGTCAGTAAATGAAAAATGTGGCTTTTACTATGAAACTGTATATGCTTTCAATCAATGAGGAAAAGTGAACTATAGTATGGTTTGCTCCCAATAAAGACAGATGTTTGATTTAGTAATTACTTTTAAAGCAGCAAGACTTCAGAGCACCGAAAAACAACTGTGTTCAACTCTGGAAGAACTCTTTAGGAGCCCTGAAATGTGTTAAGCACACAAAGCCTGGTATGGAAGCATTTGCTTGTAAGATGCGTGCTTCTCAGCCTTGTTATTGCAACCAGCTGGCTACACTTTTCAGTCATTCTTCATTCAAAAGTAACATCAATTATTCAAAATATCACAACTCATTATTTCTCAACTTGATTCATACAAGTTATTAAGACACAAGGAGAAATTGTTCACAGGCTCACAGAATGAAAACTTGTCCATTTTAAAGAAAGTGCACCTAAGAAACCCAGAAAAACACAAACACAACACAGAACCAGCACAAGATAGGACTTGTTTTGAACAACAGGAAGCCAATCATCCTTCCTCACGAAGTTATTTAAGCAGCCAAAAAATTCAAAGCCTCTTTAAGCTTGTCTTTTCATATCATCACTTGACTTAAGAAAGGTGTGATCATTTTGATCTGGCATTGCAAGAACACAATCACCTACAATCAGCAAAAATACACATACCCACATCAAAGCACACAGCGCCTCCAACCATGGGGAACACGGGTAAGCAGCACAAAATGGAAAGCAGAAGTTGCCATAATCTTTCCTAAATTTTCAAGACTGAAAATTGATGCGTTTTTGAAGAACAGCTGTAGAATGCTTGACAAAGATCAAGTCCACTGAACGTTAGCCATGTACCCCTCACTTGGAAATTCTTAAGAGAAAAATCAATTGTAAAGGCCAATACTAAGCTTTTAAGCATCGTAGGTCTACATACCATGTCACTGAGTATCTATCAAGGAAAAATCCTACTTTTAGGAATCCCACAGAATGAAGCTCCTGGAAAAACACACATGATACACTTCACAAAGTCCATAAGAAATTAATTTTCACATATACCAAAGAAAAAAACTCACATACCTTGCTTTCACTTCTAAAAGCACAACGCATTGATACGTATTGCTGGTACACAAATGCAGCATCTAAAACCCTTTAATTTCTATTTTCTTCACATGTTTAAGTGAATTGGCTGCATTAACTGCTACTGTAGTGTAAAAGAATAATCACTAATTTAAAGAGAAAAAAAAGTTTGAGTTTTCTTAACCTTTTTTTTTTGTTTCCCCCAAGCTATGTTTGGAAGGATACAAAGAGCTGAGCATTCTCCATAGGAAGCATTAGTGTAGACATTAATAGAAGTTAAGTCATGAGCTTTGTAAGGTCACAGAAAACTGCAACTGTCCAATTACAAATGCATTTTATTAGTATTATTTTTAAAGATCACTCCAAGGAAAAGTTCAAGAGCCAGCAGCATGGCTAGCACCAGAAACACTGCTGTCTACTTGAATGTTTTTGCTTAAAAAGAAAAATCAACAGTTACCACAACCCACGGAGGAAGACCATCACGAATAGCAGCCACTGCCTCACAATAAAGCACACCTGCCTCAATCACACATCTGCCCAATTTAAATGGGAAAATACAAAGCTATGCTAAACATAGCAGCATTGTGTACAGATCTCTCACTGATCTGCACAGATAACCTGAAAAGTGACACCCACTCAGTGCTACCTAATAAAAAATGTGGATCATCTCTTCTTGTGGAAAACTGCATTCTGCAGGCCATACACTCACACTTATTTAACACAGCTACTTCAAGTTAACTAGCCACAACAGTTAGGAAGCAGAAACAAACTCCAGAAAATAATCCATTTGCAGGCAGAGCATCATCACCTCTTATATTCTGACAATCTGCTCTCCATCGTCCTTTTTCATAGACTTACCATGCACACCGTTCCCCAGCTACAGATTTTAAGAAGTCAATTTTGTTCCGTGCCTTCTGGAAATAAAGCACAGATTAAACCACCTCGTCTAGACATGAAACTCGCTAATTGCTGAGTAAACAATCATTTCCTTATTTCTTAAGCAAAGACTGTAAAAAGTTGAAGTGAAAAGTGTTCACTGTATCCTCAGGCATTTGTCTAAACTAAGGACAGACTCCAATCGAGGAAAAGATTCCTTTTAACCAGGCTGCTATTTCTATGAAGTTGATGTCTGCCCAGTTTTAGCAGTCCCTCACCTGAGAATTACTGCTATTGGTGCTGAGGGTTGAAGATGAGTTTCAGAAACCCTGACTGAGGATTATCATTCCCTGTATCTCTTTCCAGAAGCGATAATTTGCAGCTTGAACAGTGCTGCTCAAGTCATTCACAGATACACTACCAGACCCACTGCTACATTCAATTCCACTTAATCTGTTGTTTTCTAATGCAATGGTTTATAGTAACCTCAACATTTTTAGAAATTTGAAATGCCTATCAGAGGACTGGATCTACCCTGCAACTGAAAAATCTGTTGTTCATTCATACTCAAAAAGTAAGAGGGAAATGTATTAAAATTTAACTATACATCACCACCAAAAAAGAATCTACTCTTGCAAGCTATATTGGCTCCATATTACTTGTATCCCACAGTGTTTACATTCATTCACAACATGGACTCTCACATAAGAAAGTTCTTTTGGCACAGAAAATGTCTAAGATGAATGGAACTTGCAAACCATATATTCAACATGGCTATGGGTCATCTCCCAGGCATGCACCACTCCTTTTTCCTAGAGAAGAGGGAAATAACTCACAAAGGAAGAGGTAATCCAGAAAATAACCTAAAACTAGGAAGCCACTGAACTGCCACCTAGAAGGCAGAAATTACAGAATAGCACTACCTGTGGTGTACAGACAAAATATATATACAGACACAATTGAAAACCTGAGGTGGAAAATACAGTGAAATTATATTTACAACATTTCTGAAGTTTTAACATTAAACTGATTTGCCTTGTTAAATTCTCAAGTAGCATACACTACTTTCAAGTAATTTTTACCTCGCTGCATTAAGAAAGGCATCTTATTTCTAATAATAAACATTTCTCATTTTATTTTTTATTTTTTTTTACTTCTGAGCAGTTAAAAATATCCGTTCTTTTTGAACTTCTCTGCTAACAGAGAAGGCAGCCACATCAAAACCACTTAAGGCATTCAGTGTAAAGATTCATCTAACAGTTTGCACATTTCCAGCTCCAAGTAATTCCTATCTCTGCTGACAGCAAATCTGAAGACATCTCCACTCTGTAAGAGCTACATCTTCAATCCAGCACTGATAGAATTTGTGAAAGTGTGGAACAGAGCAGCTCGATTTTATTTAGATGCTACTGCAAAACACTGTGTGACACTTAACAGGAATGCAAGGCACTCCACAAAAACTGCTCTCCTGCTAAGTCAAACTATCTCTCTATCCTCTTTAAGGAAGGTGGCTCTGCATAAAGACAGGTCAACTCTTTGCTGCTATATAAAGTTGAAGGTTAAAATGCATAAGCTGGTGTGGGAGACTATTTCCTGCTGAAAGAAAAGCCCTTTAAACACTAGAACCTCAAATCTAATTTGTTGGCTTATTGATGCTTCTGTGCATACTGCCAGCACAAAGCTTCTAACTCTCTATGAAGCCACTGTACTGAGAAAATGGACAGTGCAACTGAGCAAAGAGGTGAGCATGACCACACAGTAAAAGTGGCAGGGAATTCACTTGTGTAAGTGGTTGAAATTCTGAATTTCAGGAAGGGATCAGACCTCCTGCTTTAATCAGGATCATCTGCTGGAAACAACATTCTGAATTAAAAAGGCCTTCGATAAGCTTGCTCTTACCAACGTGTTACTTTAAAAACAGAAAGGAGAATTTTCATCTGCTAATGATTAATCTACCCATCTAAATCAAAGTCCGCACAGCTCAGAATGAACTATCTCAGTCAGTCAGGTCTCTGTCATCATCCTTAGAACCCAGCACATTGCACACTTCTGGGGTGGTAACGAGATAGTACTCATGTCTGTATACTGATGAGCAGCTGAGTTTAGTTATTCAGTTCAGTATTTCCAGAAGGCCTATTGGGAAGAGCTACACGTTTAACTCTAAATTACCAGTTGTAAGAAGCGAATGGAGCAAGAACTGCCAAAGCAACGTCCATCCCAAAAGCGGCCCAGGACTGCGCAACAGACCTGACAGTCATCCAGTTTGAACATCTTCTGAAGCCACAGCCAAAAGGAAGTGGGACTTGTGAACACCAGAAGAGCTGAAACTGAAAGGGAAACTACTGCAGAGAGCATTTCTTATTTGGTTCAATTAGCAGGGTGCATACAAGAGGACAGCGAGTTAGGAGGAAAAAAAAACAACCAAGAAACAAACCACTAATACTGATTACTTATTGCAACTTTCGTCACTACCAATGTAAAGTCTTAAATGCAGCCTCAAAGTGCACCAGCATCCAGTAACAGTTCTTTCTGAATAGAGAAACAGTCACACTGCCATGCTGAGCAAGGAAGGCTCAAGTGCTCCATCCATCGCATGTGTCAAATACTCTGCTTGAAAGTTTACAGTACCTGAACCTTTTCACTGTTGTTATTAAGATCTATTTAAGATTTTTTCTTATATTCCACAGACAAAAGCAAACTTGCACGCAGGTACGACATCAGGGCAGTGTGGTGAGTTGATTTTGGTTCTTTTTGTTCTCTTTGGCTTCGTTCATTTCCCCAACCAGGTGTCACTTGAATAATTCAGGAAAACATCCTTACTATGTATTTGCATAGGGCCACAGGTTGCAAGAAATGCTAAATACGTAAACAATGCAGCTGAGAAAATACAACCCAAGCCCTCTTTTGCTACTAGAGCTTGGAACTAACAAAACTGCGTGGAAAAGTCCCTTTTACCACCAAAACAGATTTGCTAATCCCTGCCCAGAGTTTCAACAGTACAGAAAAACAACTTGTAATCACTCTACAGAATAAAGCCGTAAGTCAAGGTCTCCTACCTAAAGGAAACACCTCAAATAATCAAAGCTTTTGTCATTCAACAAAAGCTATCAAAATTTCTACTCCAGGAATGAACAACCATCTGTGAATCCATAGAAAATCTACAGAGGTTTCCTCTCTTTTCTCTAAGTTTCACATGATGAAAGCCTTCATAATTCACTGAAGGATAACAATATGTAAAACCTCATTAAAAACTTGGTGAGCGTTAAATATAGAAAGTGAATTTAATAAATACTTCAGGAGGACTGTGTCTGAACTAGACTTTAACTTGCACTTTGAAACATCAAAGGAAACTGTCTGCTTTTCAGGGATTTATTTGTGCATATTTTTAATGCTAGGATTTCTCAAGGTAGCATGCAGAGCAGCTTTTAAGCCCTGAATACCTCTACTGGCAGCAGAAGCCTTTAGTCTGACCTCAAGACCCCGCACTATGCTTTATTACGATGTATGATCCAGCTGCATTAACCACTCCTCAGTAGAAGTGGAAATCCACAATCATTAAATGCAAGCTTAAAACACAGAACCTTTAGCATTCGAGATTTTGAGAAAGGTGAAATACACTATTCCAGCTTTTAATCCATATTATCGTGTTATTTAAATCAGCTCTGTTCCCATAAAGCATTAGGAGAAAGAAAGCATCTTTCTATTTACAATTCAATACAGCTGTGCACGACTGGCTGGGGCCCCAGGCCACAAGCCAGGAACTTCTGAGTTCAAGTCTGGCTCTGCCACTGCCTTGCTGTGTGGCCTTCAGAGAGCCTCTACATTTCTCTGCTGCTCCTCTTCCATCCATACGCTTACCTTACTGAATGGCATTTGCTTTGTTTTTGCAGACTTTTCCAAAAACAAAATACAAACTGAGAGCAATTTTTCCACTGTGGCTGTAATTGGTAAGGTCTGCTAAGAAGTCTCCACGCGTCAGCTGACACTTAGCAGTTTTTAAATGCATTAACTGCTAACATGCACTACATAAACACATATGATATTCTCACAAATATCAAAAGAAATAAATAGTAACGGTAACGTGGAAAATAGATTATTAGAAAGCAGTTGTTTAGATTTTTGTTAAAAAAAAAACACACATAAAAAAACCCACAAAACACGATGAAATGAAATCTGTCCTAAAAGCAATTTTAACTTACAGTACTGAACAACCTACGACCTTGTTCTTATTAAGCTACTGAGCCGGTGATGAAATCTGTTTTTAACAGCTTATATTAAGCATACACATGGCATGCAATGCTTCAGCTCCAGCAATTACAACAACTAATATTTTAAGAATCTTAGTTTAACAACAGAAAATGGCCTAGGAACGTGCAGTAGAAAAACCATTCAACCTTAACTGAAATACGTAGCACTAACTAAACTATCATTTCAAATATAAGCTTTCTTGAGAAAAAAGAACAAGAGAAATTACATAAAGTGAAAGCGTATAATATCTTGCATGTCTGCTGTAGAAGTTTCACTTCTCATTATCTGATGAAGCACAATGCCATGGAGACTGACAGCAGCGAGCCTCAGCTTTTCCTGAACTCCAATGAACCAGTCACGCAAACACAGCCGGTCACCTTTAAAACAGTCTGCAGTGCTTTTAAATCCACACCCTGGGAGAAGAGTTGACCTCAGAACCTTATCGAGGCAGGCTGACTTTCCAAAGGCTGGCCGGTTCAGCCAAACCATACAGGCATGCTTAGACTAAGAACAAAGCAACTCACTTTTATGGTATGTTAGTTAACAATGCAAGTCTTTGCCTTCAGCTTAAATCCTAGGATTTAGCGCAGCCTCCACCTACTATCTCCTTTTGCGTCTTTTTTTACCTAAAATCTGGTAAGAACGCACCTCCTATAGTTTTTTCCTGTATCAGGATACAGAATTTATTTGGGGCAGTGACAAATTTAAGGCTGTCTCCCAACTAATAACACAACAGCAGCATAAATGAATTCAGAATACTGCTTTATTTTGAGACAGAAACAGTCAGAGACTTCATCAGAAACAACTGTTCCAGAATAGCTCCCATGCAAAAAGGAGGGGGTAAAATGCAAATTCAGACAGCACGTGTTCAAGGAGGACTAAAATGGTTCAAAGCTGTGAAACATTACCCGCTACAGAATTTACAATTCTCCTGTTCCAGGTCATTTACTAACATTTTACTGCTCTATCACAGTGGCTTCCAAAATATATTTGCTGATTAGAGCCTGGAAAGTTGAAGAAATACCATTTTGAAGTAGCACGGATGAACAATAATTAGCCGAATTTACCCAAATGAAATTTTGTTTTCTGCTTCCTCCACCACCCTACCATCCATCCGCCTGTTTCCATTAGATGGAGCAAACGTGAATACAGCAGCAAGCCCCTTGTACACTGGTTAACAAGCACTGTTGCCAGGGTAATCTAGATCTGCCCTGAATAGGATTACAAGACACAGGTAAAAACCAAACCAAACAAAAATAACCCTAATGCCTTGTCCACATTCTCCCTCTGCATCATTTGGTCTGGTTAAGACGTATCACGATAAAACCTGAACATAACCTGAAAAAGAATGGAAAATGTGGCTTTGTAACATAAGTATATTTAATTCACAATTACCATTAGTTGCTACAGTCGACTTCTATATAAGAATACACCAGCTGGAGATACAGAAGTTCTTTTAAAGAAGCTTTTGGGGTTTTAGTTCAGGTTAACCAACTACGCTCAAAAACAGTTCGAACTTGGTCAGCGTTTAGATTCCAACCAATCTTCATCAACTTGTCATCATACCCACAAAGAAAAAGAGAACCATGACATATATATAACCTAAATAGAAGATCCTCTATCTACTTTCACTGTGTTTTAACTAGCTTTATTTATTAAATATTTACTGTAAAATCTCTTTTGAATAAAGCAACGGGCAACTAACGATACCCAAGTAAAGGTAAGAAAAGGTTTGTACTGTTTCAAAATTCATATGAGGATCAAAGAGCCTAACGACCCTCTCTGCTTCACGGGATGACCAATCCTTGAAGCACACATGAAAAGAGTCAGCCAAGGACGACAGTTACATTCTGACTCCTTTTGCTTCTTCCCCCCCGCCTTCCCTTCTCGTGTGCAGAAAGTCACTTTTACCAACCTCAGATTCTCTTCAGTAAGAGGCGAAAAAGCCTGGAAATAATCCAGGAAGAATAACCAGATCAGAATTTCCACACAATAAAATACCAACATTTATCTCTGTGTTGTGATTACATGAACTATTATCCCTGTGAATTGTTCGGGGCAGAAAACTGAGCATAAGCCCACTGTTTATCTAGCTGGCAAAGCAACACATGAAAAAACATCAGTCTCACTTTCTTTGATTAAGTTCTTACTAGTAGTTCTTCCTCTTGCCAAAGAAAGCTGTTTTGTAGACAAATATGTCTAGGGTATAAATTCAGAATTCATGTAATGTGTTCTAGAGTGGGCCCCAAATCAGTATGATTATGTAACTGAAATTATGTGGTTTTTTAAGTGCTAATAAAGAAGCTTCAGCAAGAACACTAACACAGCTACACTTGAATGCTGCAATGTCTTTTACTACAAACAGTAAAATTCAAACCAGTAAAAGGGAGGAAACCCAGAAGAGAGACTTTAAGGGAGGTTTAAGTGATGTAGAACACCATGTCCTGAAGAACTGGATGGCTCAGGCATAGTTAAGTTCTCAAACACAGATTTAATTATGATGACGATGCATTTGTGTGTATCTGCCAGAGCACATGTAAAATGGGACAAGTGAATTGAAGCTTAATTATTGGTTAAGTGGCATTAAGAGAATATATATCTAACCATTCCTGCTTTTATATAGGTCACCTAGCCTAAAAAAAGTTCAGTATCTATAAAGGCTGCTGTGTGAATATGCTTTAACAACTCACTTCCAGCAGCCTCCTTGCAGCTGGTCACACATATGCTTTTGTATACAGAGGCTGTGGCAAACCACCACTGTAAATCACAGATAGACAGTAGCTTATGATCATTCTGTGCTAATGAATGCTCTGTTTAAAGAAAAAAAAAAAAAGTGAGAATGCTAGAAGTGATATTTCCATTGTTCTGTTAAAAAAAAAAAAACATAACAACCCTTCTTTGGGTCAGAAATGAAGATAATCTCCTCAATCTCCATTTGGTTTTCAGATTCTGCTGTTTCATCCTCAAGGCATGAATACATCAACGGAAAAATAACAGAAAATACTTGAGCTTTTTTTGCATTTTCTAGACTACCTTCTTCTGCCATGTTGTGCTGCTCTTACTTGAACTACCTCAAGATGAATCGACCTCAGCTACTGTTCATGCTGCTGTGAAGCCTTGCAAAGGTACGACCCTAAAAAGAGAATCATCCTCCTGCTGGCATGAAATAAAATACAGTTGTATCTCGATGTTTTGTTTTGACTTTGTTGCTGCTCTAAGCTCCAAACCTAGATGTTACTATGGAAATCCCATTTAACATAAATTTGAATGGATACATAGGCTTTGTAATTCAATGGCATTTTTCCACCTGTAGATATCTAAGCACTTTGATATCATTGTTTCCTTAACATAAACATTCATTTCATTAAATTCAGACAACTTGTAGCACTAAAACAGTATTCAGCTATGGCCATTAACATGGCTATGGCTCCCCTCCGTATTTTCCCTACAAGGTGTATCAGCACACATTTTTCCATGCTGTGCATTGCTCTGCCTTTAACTATCACTTATTCTACTAATGCATCTTCTCTTGCATACCCGAGATAATACCAGGGTTTATATCTTGTTTTATGTTTTCCTACATGACTGAACTGCCTAAATAAACATGGTTCTGAAACTAAAACACTCTGAAGGAGAATCGAGGTTTGGCCATAACATAATATCCCAATACTAATCAGCCAGATCTTCCATGACTTCTCTGAAATAACGAGTACATAACTATAGTAGCACCAGTGCACTTCAGCCCTAAACTATAACCCAGCACACACTATACAAAGAGAAAGGAAAACATCCCTTAAATTGACAATACACAAAGCTTTAGGAACTCACTTCAGAAGTGTGTGGATGGCACTATCTATAAAAAACCTACAGTTTGCATATGCAGTACTCCAAAAATACAAGGCTTTGTCTCTACAAAAAACAAATTGCTTTGCCGCCTTGGCTTAGAAACAGATTCACAAACATGAAAGAATTTCAGCAGTGAGACGTGCTAGATGCACAGCTCCAGAGCTAGTGCTCACCACAGATAGAGGAAGGCACCGTTTCTCACATGCCCTTCAAAGCACTTATGGTACCACCACCACAACTACATGGAAATACCTTGGGCATACAGCATTTTTCATCTCTGTGATACTTCCACATTCGCCCCTGATGTTGAACTGGCCAAGTCTTACCTCAACACCTCAGTTTAGACAGTCTGACACTGATGTGAACAGGCTGCTCAGAGAGGCTGTGGATGCCCCGTCCCTGGAGGTGTTCAAGGCCAGGTTGGACGGGACCCTGGGCAGCCTGGTCTAGTATTAAATGGGGAGGTTGGTGGCCCTGTGTGTGGCAGGGGGGTTGGAGATTCACGATCCTTGAGGTCCCTTCCAACCCGGGCCAATCTGTGATTTGAAACGCGTCTGTAATCATATCAACTAAATTCCAGTGATGCATTAGTAACGAGACTTGCTCTTTCTTCAAGTAAATACTGAAGTTGCTGTGCTTTGAGAATCAATACGTCTTCATATTCGCCTAAGCTGAAGTTCAGATCTGTGTAACAAATTAATTCTGCAGCAACAACTACAGCCAAATACTTAAAGTTTAGCCACTTACAACCTAACCAGCTTCCTCAGCAAAGTTCTCCTAAGTGGCCACCCAACTTACTGCTGCCCTGCTGTTACACATCACCCTCCAGCAGACTTTCTGAAGAGTTACAGAACTGGAACTCAGATATCCACACCTGATCCCTTTGGTAGAAAACTGAAACACAGCTTTTCATAGTTGAACTTCCCATGTCTTATTCCCCTGTCTCACATTTTGAGCTGTTTAAATGGGAACGCAGGACTTCTGCTGAAGCAGCCCTTCAAGAAGAGGTGGGTTTCTTCTTAATCAATTCACGCAAACAAACACAACTACACCAAAACAAAAAGACTCTCCTGCTTCTCAGTCACAACACAACCACTAGCTGAAGCAAACACAACACCAAGGCAATGCCTTCCATCCACATCAGCAAAAGCAAAGTAGTTCTATGATGACCAAAACTAAGGAGTTCTACTTCAAGGTGCAAGCCACAACAAAATCTTCCAAGGGAATGGGAAAGGGAAAAATATTCTTCTAACAGTACATGAACTCACACAGCAAATTTTTCTTCACTTATAAACGTAGATGCTTTCTACTCTATAAAGCCTTCTATTAATAAATCAAAGACAAAAGTCTCAAAAGGTTTTTAGCTGAGACCAGCAGCACAGACTGCACGACCTTCTGAAGTTTAAAAGAAAAACTTGCAAGAGAAAATAAAAGAGATTTTCTTTTCCCTCTTTCCCAGTGGAGGTAAAAAGGATAAAAAAGAAAGAAAGAAAGAAAGCTGCTGAAAAAAGCAAGCACACATTTTTCAGACACTTGTTTTCCTTGATTTTTTTTTTTTTTTTTTTAATTCCAGCTGCAGGCTCCTGTATATTGACACTCAATGGTAATAAGGCCTTTCTCGTCAATTATCTCCAAAACGTAGAGCACAAAACTCCAGGGGCTCTGCTGACTACAGAACTCACTACAGTTTTTAGTCTACTGAAACAGCCTGACTTGGAAAAAAGAGCGATTCCTGCAGACACCAATAACAATTGTCAGAGAAATGCAAACAGAACAATAAAATAGGCTTCCAAAGCTACTGCTGTTGCTGTAAACTGAATGAAGCAGAAAGGCTCGTGCTCCCCAACCAACGCTGCTGTAACGCTCAAATTCTGATCGAGGAATTTTAACTCCTTTCAGGTCCTTCAAAATGGACCAAACCCGTGTTCTGTTCCCTTCGTACCGCAGGGGCACAACGAACGCACAGCACTGAGAATTGTCCAGACCCACTTTTTTAAAACCCCACCATTCTACGGGCTGCAGAGTCCTCAACACATCCCTCATGAACTTCTGATAACTCATAGATATTCAGATGACAAACTATTCTAATTGGTACATTCTGAATAGGAAAGATCATCTCAGAAAACTACTCAAAAGACAGAGACTACATACTAGAATTGCTTCTACTATTTTCAGTGATTGCTTTACAATATTATATTAAGCATCCATGACAGCTTCTATAGTTATGAACAGCTGCAGGTATTAGAGAATATCCCATAACCTATTTCCATACCATTAAGATACATTAGCATTTACACGACCTGACAGCGCACAGCAGAGAGTAATGCACGAAGGCCAAAAAAAGGTGAGGACTTTCCCCAAGCAGAGATCCTGAGAAGGCCGCATCCCGCAGCGCTGCCGGTCCAGGACAAAGCTCACATGCCTCACAGTTCAACCATTCTGAGCTATGGTCAGTACCACTGGAACTATGTATCTGATGGTTTGGTCAACTGAGCGACAAACCTGGGAATCCTATCAGTAACATTGTGTTTGGGAACTGTACTCCTGAAGTTTGCCAATCAACAGGTACAGTCAGCACGTTCTGGCTACATGAGGGCTCCACTAAGCCCAGGGCGGCTCTGAATAACAAAAGCAGGTTCAGCCACCAGGCTGCACCAGGCCAAAGACACAGAGTGTTCTCCTACTCAGCTACATGCTACCAACGTGAGAGTAGATTCCATTAAGTTCATTAATCCTACACAGGAAGAAAGCACGTTATCTCATATAGGAACTGGGTGATACATCACCTATAAACTTTTTAAGACCAAAATTTGAGTGTTCTTTTCAATAGGCTCACCTTAATTGAAAAGAAAACACCTTTTAATTTCCAAGAGAAAAATCGATGCACTGTAGGATTATTTAAAATATCTTCTAGCCAAAGGGGGGGGGGGGAGAATTTGATCTATACTACGAGACTGCAATGAAGACAAATGTGTTTCCTCCATTTGGATTCAGCCGTGCAGATATAAGGCCACAAAGAAACGTTAAACGATCCATCTTGTGGATCTATAAAGTTGACCTGCCAATCACAATCGATGCATACAGAAAATCTAGAAGTAAATTCTTTTATTATCGTCATCGTTTGCTGCTTCAACATCCAATGCAAAAAGCACTAGAGGACCTACCAGGAGGAGATGAAGAACGCACACCGCCACCGAGAGATTTTTTCATTTAACCTCGCAGAAGGAGCATTACATCACACTCCTACAATGCAGGGGGAGGTGCCTGTGCACAGCGAGCTTCAGCTATTTCCCTTTAATTTTCTGCTCGCTTCTGGAGGGAGATGCAAAAATAACTTGCCTTTAAATTGCTAGTACGAGAGCGGGCGGGGGGAAGGCGAGAAAACGCCGCTTTCCCCCTGTATTTACCAACAGAACGAGGAACGCTTACACCCCGAAGAGCGGCAGACACCGGCAGCGCCCTGCAGCCGCCAGCGCGCCCGCCCCGCTCCGAGCCCGCGGAGGGCCCTGGGGCCGCCGGGCAGCAGCGCCGCTCCGCTCAGCGCCGCGCTTCGCCCGTCGCGGGGGAGGGGAGGGCAGGGGAGGGGAGGGGAGGGAACGGACGGGAGGGCGGCGCGGGGCCGCGCCGAGCCCCGCCAGGACAGCGCACGCCGCGCCGCGTCTCCCCGCGTCCCCTCCCGACGAGGGCCGGCGTGCGGCGAGCGTTTCCCCATCCGTCCCCGCCGGAGCCGGCGGCAGGAAGAATGCAAACCCGACTCCGTGTATGCAAATTTTTGCAGCAGATTGAAGAGCTCGGGGTGCTGCGGGGAAGAAACGGCTGTTTCGGGAGCCTCCATTTAAATAGAACGAGATTTTCTGTACGATCTGGTAGCCGGGCGGCTCGGGGAAGGCGGAGGAGCCGCAGCCATCCGCCCAGGTGCTTTACGTGACGAATCGCCCCCAAAGCCGCACTCGCACAGAGCCATCTTTCCGAAGCGCTCCGCAGGCGCTGCCGGAGCCCCGCACCGCGCCGAGACACCCGCGGAGCAGCGCCGGGCACGGCCGGGCCGGGCTCTTTAAAACCGACGAATGGGTAATTATAAAAAAAATTTTAAAAAAATTAAAAAAAAATCATCGTAGTAATAAAATATAAGGGTGCCACTAACCTCATAAAGTGCAGCAGTGCTTAAATCCAGCGAGTTGAGGCATACAAGGTAGAAATGGAAATGAAAAAAAAAAAAAAAAAGATCCCGAAACGATTTCGCGTTTTGTTTTTTTTTCAATTTCAAATGTTCAGAAGCCAGCAGAGACTCCGTCGGCCATTTTGGCGTGAGCTCCCTCCCTCGCTCGCTCTCCCGCTCCCTCCCTCGCTCTCCCTCTCTCTAAAGGAAGCAGCTTTTTGTGACCTTCAAATAGAGCCCGGTCACGTGACGCCGCCGACCTGTCAATCACGCGGCGGGGCCCGACCCCGCGCCGCCTTAAAGGGGCCGCGCAGAGAGCGCGCCCGACAGCTGAATCGGCCCCGCGCTGAGACGCGACCGGGGAGACGGCTGAGGGCGGCTCGGGAGGCGCTCCGACGCTGCTGCCTTCTGAAAAACTGCATCAAGCGCTGCAGCTGCACGTGCTACGTATGTGTGGGCACGCTGCGGACGGGAGCACGCATATGCTACGGGTAATTTCACTTCCCCCCGAAACCAAATTGTGCTACTTGGACGTAGAAGTTCTCCCAGGCTCATCGTGGTACGGCAGCTCCCTGTTCTCAAGGCGTGGAAGCTCTCCATTCAGGAGCTGACAGTGCCGGGAAGCCTTCAAGCAGCCAGCGCTCAGCCCACTTGCTGCTATCAGGTGTAAGTACATACGCTGCTCTGAAAGTAATGCCTCCTATTTACTTCCTTGAAAATTAGAACAAATACAAAGAGCACAACAACCCTGCTTCATAGAGAAAATTCTCAGCTATTCATTATTGCTCAACATACCACCGATTAGCTGTGCATTTTCACCAGCAACAAACAAGAGCCTGCATACCACACTCTTAAACCTGCACCAGCAGAGCTGACCCACTGTTTCACAGCTGCTATGACAGTCATTACTAGAAAACGTTTCCCCATGCAGACCCCCTTTACCTCAGCCTGAACAAACTGAAGGCAGCAGGCTCCAAATTAGGACTGTGCTGTGGGTGTGGTAGGGGAGTCAGGCCAAGACTAAGGGTGTGCTTCACACTCAGAGCAAGAGAAGGGTTGTCAGGTGGTCGTCTTCTCTGGCCTGAGTCTACGAGTTCAAGCCTTGAACACATTGAAGCCAATATTCAGCTCTGTACACAGTTCTCTGGTGATAATCCATTGACTCGCACAAATGAGCTGATTGAGAGGCTCTTCATTTCATGGTGTAACAGCTTTTCAAGGGTACCACATGGCTTGTCTTTCACACGGCTGCCACCACTGCTGAAGCTCACTCTGCTCACATGCACTGTTTGGTCTCCATCAACATTCAGCAAATGTCAGTGAATAGCGGTAGGTGCCATTTTTTCCACGTGGTGGAAGGCAGTGACACACCTTTGCTCCATATGCACTTCCATGCCCTCTGCTGCCCTATGTCACACAGCAAGAAAAGGTAATGGAATATTGGTGGGAAGCTTCAACCCCTACTGTCGTACCACCAACATCCATCTCTGATGTCACAGGCCAACAAAATAAAATAGGAGGTATTACTTTTGGAGCAGCCGTTCTCCTTCATTGCTCTGAAGTTTGTTGTTCAGTAGAGAGAGCTTTTAAAAACAGAAAACTTTTTGAGGGGAAGAAGCAAGCAATTGGGAAACAAAAACTATTTTCAAGAGCATTTTGCAGGGAGGGTAAAACTGCCCAATTTACCATTCTGTCAAAAATGAACAGGCTCGGCTCTGGGCCTGTTTTACCTTGCCTCGTTTGTCTTCATGAAGAGTTGGGGGGCTCCACTGACGAGGTGAAAACCAGCCATGATTTGTTTCCATAGGAAACAACTTCCAAATTCCTTTTTTAATATAAAAATTCAACCAAGCCAACAACTTCTACACACATCACTCTGTATCTGTTCCCATTGGCTTACTGGTTAAGTCTTGTCTACCCACGGCACAGACGAGAAAGTGTTTCTTTTTTGTTTGTTTCTAAAATGCAGTGTTCCTCAAACCAAAATTGTGCTAGGAGAAGCAGCAGTATGACAGTTCAGAAAGTTGACTACAGCAAAAATAAATAAAAAATAATTTAAAAAAGGATATGCGAGACCTGCACATCCCTTTTCAGATGGCAACTGCACTTGAAAACCTAACCATTAAACTTTCTGATGTCAACAGCTCTGTTAATAGCTAATGTTAAAAAGTTATATCCTTGTTATATACTAACTTATCTGATCACAGACACTTCATTTCTAAGCACCTTCTATCATCATAAAGCATCTTAAAAACTAGAATGAAGCTTCAAAGTGCTCCTGTGAGCACAGCACCCATGTTGAGCAGATGCGTGCTGAATGCTTACAGCCAGGGATTCTCTGTGCTCTTACAGCCGAGGCAGGAGGAGAGTGGTTTTTTAATTCACATCAAACTGCATTTTGGTTCTAGATACAGACAAACCTTTTAGGTGATCTTTGGGTACCAAACCAGTAAATTAAATCTCAACTTGATGTGTACAGGGATGCTCCACTGTCCAGCAGATGAACTGGGATACCACCTATACTCTCTAGTGGTCACCTCAAGGAGGGCAGGTCCTGGTTGATCTGCAGATCTTCATGCTGTTTTAAAAGGATTCAGGATCATTCTGCTCTTATGCAAACCTTCCTGTCTGCAGGGCTGCCATTTTGTTTTTGCTTGAAGTCCTACAGGTTGATGCGACCTTGCTTATTCTGAAGGCTGCATCCTTACCATCCTACAACACTCATCCCATTGGGACTGCTTGTGTTGCCCATACTACCCATGGTGACAAACTTAAAACTTATTTATTCCCCTACTTAGTTCTTCATAGCTGATGTAATGGAAGTGAAAACGTCAAGTCAGCTGAGGGCATAATATTTGAGGTTTCTGCTGAGGAATTAACAAGTTTCTCATAGCACAAATGCCTTCTCACCAACTTTCTTCTTTTCTGTTAGTGAACAATTTGTTTCCTACAGTATCAGAGGCAAATTCCAAAGTGAACTGAGGCCTGCAGGCCCCCCATCCTACTGCATGCAGCTCATCAGCTCGATTTCCCCAGATCAACCCCAGAAAGTAGGTGTTGTAGCAGAGGCAGGAAGAATGGTCACCAAGGATCAACTGACCTGGATTACTGTGCTTACGAGCACCAACTGCAGCTTGTTCAACTCCTCAAGTTAACGGGATTTACAAAGGTCACGCTGTCTTTCCTAAGTAGTTAAAAGCATTGCAACTTTGAGGGTAGGGATATATATGCATGTAGTTGCAATATGTCTAGTAATAAAAAAAAAAGCAAGCAGTAAACCACTTAATTTAAGAAACAGAATTACAACTCTTAACTATTCCTTGTGTGCTCTAACATTATTTATTTCAAGAGAACAAGTGAAAACATTAGGTTAAAAATCAGGGTTCCAAAGCATTTTGCTTCCTAAATTTGGTAGATGTCAGTGTCAAGTTCCTAGTTGCTCTTCCCTGTATGTCGAATAGTTCAGATCACTTTTTAATTATTTTCTCCAAACAGAGGTACCAAATACCTACCAGTTTTCAAAGCAAAGACAATAGCTAAATCTGGCTGTATCAACTATCAACTTTTTTTTTTTCTTTTTGAAGTCTTCAAAGCAATTGCACACAAGCCATTGTTCAAGAGATGGACTCCCCTCTGTAGGAGTTCAGACTTTGAAGTGTCTGAGCATTCTTCAAGGACAAAATACTCATTCCTAAGGAAAACTATATATTCTTCTCCTCCTCCAGCTTCAGGGAGCAGTGAGATATTGGATGCTGCAGAATTGTGAAAATAGAGTTGGCAGGTGTTTTACTTCTGTTTTTTGTTTTTTTTGTTTTTTTAATAAACAATAGTAGCCAAAGTATAATGCAGCTTCTTTTTATGTAGAAAAATACCATGACTAAAAGTGACCAATGCAGGAAAAGCTTGCACAGTTTCTGAAAAGTTTACAACTGCTTGTTGCATCCCATACACAAAGGCACTTAACAACACATTTAGGAACACAGTATCCAACTTTAGTATGCAGAGTTTACATTGCAGCAGTGGTTTGGAACCACAGTAAAAGTGAAATCTCTTTTCTTGGCAGGGACAAAAGAAGAGTGAAAGACCCAGAAAGTTCACAGCACGTTACATCTAAGAACTATTCATTACTTCAAGGCCAAGACAAAGTTTTGAATCTATACATCAATGAAGTGTTCACAGAAGGATAACTTACAAGGAAAACTTCATTCAGAAAATTTTGCGAACACCCACTTTTTCACCTAATTTTTCCTTAATCTGCCACGATACTTTCCCTTGCTGTTCAGCCTATGAATAATCCATCACTATGCCTCCACTTGTTCAATCTCCTCAAATGCCCTTTCCGAAGTGGAGAAGCATAAAGCCTTCTATCATCCTTTTAACAAAGTTGTTCCGTGAACAATGGAAGTAAAAACTCATTTCCTACCAGTCTCTGTCACACATGGCTGAATCTCCACCATGCTAATCCCAGCTTCCTGCATGTTCACTTCTCCTTTGATGCCAAGACCCCTCCAGTACACGAGTCTATGCAGACTCTTCCCATAATTGTCTTGCACCTCCTGCAGCACCCCAACCCAGGCAAAAGATAGCATCTGCTGTACTTAATCTCAAAACACATATGATGATGATGATGATCTATCAACAGACACAGCCAGAAAATATAATCTTTTGCTTTGTTCTGAAGCCCTCCTTTTAGTAGGAAATTAATTTCCATCTCTTTTCTAGGCAGTCACTGATGTTTAACTTACTGGTAATAGTAGATATCAAATTATTGTCATTTCTTTCTCCTCCTGTTCCCTTGAGCAAAACTAAACAAGAGACTCCAAACTTATGTGGAAAGTTACATACACAGAAAGCAAACTGCAAATCACATGAGACTTAATGACAGGAAACAAAACAAGCTCTCAAAATCTTCACTCAAATCTCTTCCAAATGCCAACTGAGTTTTTTTGGAGGAATCATTTACACATATATCCTTGCTAATTATGAGAGTACTTTCCACTAACACAAAGTGCAAGGAAACCTGCACAGATGAGCATTCTGAGACTTCAGCAATTCATTAACCTCCTCCTGTACTTTCACGTTGGCAGCTCCTCAATTTTGGAGATTGTAATCCTCTAATGGGTTTCCACCCTCAGTTTCTGAAATCATACAAATTGTCAAGATATCTGTGAAATATTAAAAGTTTATCACTTTTATCCAATTCTGTCTATTCTAGTGAAAAGATGATACTTTTTTTTTTTCTCTCCAGTATGAACAGATGTTCAGGGAAATCGTATAGACTACCACTATGCTCATATACACAGCAAGCTGTTGCTTTCTAATTGTTGTTTACAACATGGGAATTACCATGCCTGTTAGAGGATTGATTCAAACTGACCTTCCATCAACAATAGCTGTTACTGTGCACCTCAAAAGCAGCAATAAACTCACTGGTTAAATGCTTCTCTCCCCTCTTTTTAAGGCTAGGAGCTTTAAATGTTACAGCAGCAAGCATTAAGGTTAGAATATTTAAAGAAGAATCTACCTTTCACGTCTATAAACACATCACCACAACAGGACCTCCTCCTTGTATGGATCCTTTACACATACCTCTACTGAAATTCAATACCTCCTATTCACTTCAGTCTAGTCTATCTGTGCAGAGCAGATTTCTCACAAATGTTTAAGGGATGTCTCACAAAAGATTCCTGGAATGAAAGCATTAGTCTTACTCCAGATCTTCTGCCCCTTTTTTTCCTTCTATACCTATAAGGAAGGTGTGCTACACTTTAAGTTTTGTAGATACTTTTTTTTTTTTTTTACATATGGTGAGACAGATCAGTACTTCTCCACGAATTGTTCTGACTTGTTTTGAGTTTTTGTGTGGGGAGTTCAGTCACTGGCCCGGAAACCTCTGAGCAAAGGAATTTCTGGCATCTTGGTTCGAACTGGCACCAACCCATTTTCCTTTGTTCGCATTAAAGGAACCACAATACGATAAGAAAAGAGTATATATTTTTTAAAATATTCATAATAATTCAAAACAAATGCATACTCAGGGGATTACTATAGGAAAAGCTTCCCTCAAACTGATTCATTTTTCTAGTGAAAAGAATTATTTATTTCAGTAAAAATCTGTAAACTGATCTTTCCAAGCAAGCTGAATACCTTTCCTGCCTTCGCGTACAGCCCTCTGGTTTGAAATGTCAGAAGTAACAGCTAACTACCTCTGAAGAAAATTCTACAAGCTTTACTGCTGTCAAATACTCAGATGCATGCACCAATGCAAACTAGTACGAGCCCTAAACATGACTACACTGATTAAGTGCAAAGAGTTCAGCAAATCTATCAAGGTAGGAGCAAGAGAAATCATACCAGGTCAGCAGATCACAGCACGACAGAGGTGTGATGCGATTGAAGAGTTCCAAAATACCTCTGTAAACAAGTTTTCAGTTCACATCATCTTGACCACAGGGAGCAGTACTTTTAGTTGTACAGTGAGCCCTATCTTCTACATCTACTTTACTTCTATGAGGAGCACTGTATTTTACAATAGTGGATGGTCACTTCCTGAAGGGTCTAGGTAGGTTCAGCAACTTGCAACCAAGTTCATGCAAAGATTGTTTATATCTTTTTATCCTACTTATCATCTATGGCATCTATAATGTACAGTGGTCAGTCACTAAAATTTCTATTTGCTGAACACGGGAAACAAGACGAGAATACAAAACTCTAATGTAACAAAGACCCTTTAGCCTTTTTTTCTTTTTTTTTTCCTTTCTCTCCATATGCTCAAAATGAATATTCAGTCATTCATCTGGGTGTACATACAAAGAATACAGAAGATCCAATCATCCAGTGTGAAAGTACATTTTAGGACTGTAACTCACAAACATGCCAATGGCTTGCTCTAGGAGGCCAGGGTGTGAACTCTTATTGAAACTGAGTGGCACCAGCTTGGTGTAGCTACTACATCTTTTTTCTCAACTATACAATTATACTGGTAATAAACAGCTATTATACCAGTGATACAGAGAATATAGAGACAGAGTTCAGAATTATTCTTCACACTTAAAGAACAGCAAGGAAAATTATTTAAGTCTATTACTATTATTTGAGTATTCAGCATTTGTAGCAGGTTACACACTACATTTTAAAGAATGAATACAAAATTATTCCAACTTTTATTTTATGAACATAAAATTCTTTTCCTACTGAAAAGAATAATAATAATTATTTTTCTTACACCAAGACCATTTCCAATAAGCTGTCGTTAATAAAATTAAATGCAATCATGTGAGGTCATGTTCACACTACATCTTTACTGCTGATTTGAAAACATCAAGCCAAGCAACTTGCCTGATCACTAATTTTTTTTTTTAGCTAAAGCCAGTACTTGTTTACATTCTAAGCCACTTTTTCCTCAGCAATAAATGCCTCCACAAGCAGAAAGACTTTTGCCTTATTACTTTCACGTAGTTAGGGAACTGAAAAGCAGAATTCCTTCCACCCTCTCTTCCCCCCCCCCCTTCTATTTTACAAACAATTTAGAAGACAGTATCTTCTTTTTCATAAGGTGTTAAAATACATAACCAGAAATAATACATTCAATTTACCAATGGAAAATACCAGTTTTGTTTAATGAATTTCTATGCATGCATTCCAGGGATTTCCTTGTCTAAACACTTTCAGGATACTACAAAATGTTTTATTTTTATTACTCTTTATGACAGTTACACTAAGAGGAACAGTAGTAAGGAGAATGAGCAGGAAATCAAAACTGTCCTCAAGTTTCTTTAAACAATTTTTCCTGCCCATCTCAAGCAAGCTACTTTATAATAAATGGTCTTCCATGTAAAGGTAGGAGAGAAATCACAAATGGAGTATTTAGCAATTATTTTTGGATCTGTTTTTCCATGTAACATTTAACACAGACATCATACACTTTAAGTTTGTACATCACAAGCAGTTGTCTGAGAAGAGCAGTACAAGAATAAGAAAAAAAAGCCAAATCTACTGAGACATGTTTTAGCGGAAGATTGAAACAAAGAAGGATCACAGATCAGCCCTGGAAGCAACTTATCTCACTCTTGTGTAAGATGCCACTCATCAGTTCCTATCTCAGAGCAATGTACAGCTGAAAAGAGAGCAATTTCCAGCCATCCATATAAATGATGCATCAGATGGCAGTTACCTCGGGCAGCTTCTGAGAAGTGTCTGCTTAGGAGAGGGAGGGGCAACAGCCACTGCAACCAAACCAGAAAGACTGCCTGAACAATGAACTTCATGTTAATGGAGCATCTGGTACATAGTCCTTAGAAAGGACCAGAGAACAGGAGGTGGAGGTGATGTTTGAATAAAGAAGCTCTGGGATTTTAGGAATTTGGTCAGTACTTAAAATGCTCTCTGCTTCAAAGTACAATCAGCTGTTTAAGATGGTGGTAAATCAGAATACAACTCCCCTCCTTTTTGCTAGGAATCACAACTAGAACTGAATGATTAGAGGAATCAATAGTGTTGTCGGTGTCAGTGTGATATCGACTGGGAAATCTGCGATACCATACTTAAAAATCAGAAAATTGGAACAGAAATACTTTTTTTCTTGTTTTGGAAAGACTACACATGCAGCCTCGTCTGACCAAGAGGCTTTTTGTAAGTTCAGAAGCAGGTTTTGTGCGCTTCCTACGCAGGGCAAATACAGATCTTGGAAAAAACAACAAACTAAGCTGTTCTTACCAGAAGACATCTGGAAGAAAGCACTATGAAATCTCAGGAAAAGCAGCATCATTCTGTTCAAATGTAGAATGCATACCGTCCACAAATCTTTTCCTCTCAGTGTCAGCAGCAGTGCAGAATAAACACATGTGAATAGTAAGTGGAAACTTTACCTTTGGATTTAACATTTTTCTGTCCAGATCTCAATTGATTCTTGTTCCTCAGTCATGTAGCTTCCAATTTTCTACATCTTTAGAAAATGCTTTGCAGAATGACACTACGCTAATGGTGGAGGCTATAGATGAGGTACATGGAAAGCTGGTATCTCTTCATGACAAAGACATGCCATTCTAAATGTTCTGCTACCTCCTCGTACAAGATTTGAAAGAAAAATGAGTGAGTAGGTGAAACAAGGTATCTTAAAAACATTAAATGATAACTGAAAACATTTTCAACATTTTTAAGACTAGCTTGCAGAAGTAAATACTTAATTTAAATTATTTTTGCACAGAATATTCAGACAAGAGTTTTCTTGGGGATACCTCTAATTTTAGGTACAAAAAGATGGAAAAAATAATCAGAACATTAAACTAATAAAATGTGGAACAGAATTGATGAATCCCTTGGCACTTAAAATACTCAAGTATAAATTCTGCATACTTTTTCTTGTCACATTGTTTAGAAGTACTCTATCTTAAGCAGCGCAAGCCAGCTTTTTCGACATTATTGACTTGCCAGTCTTACAACTAAAACACAGCTGCTCTACAGCTCCAGAATTTGCTGCTGTCTCATCCACGCTGCCCACTCAATTGCACAACAAAGGGCAGTGTTTTTCCGTGCCTCAGGCTCTCCCCCCTACACACACAGGTAGAGATGCAAACTTGTCCTGCCACTCCATCGCAAGAAGTGAAGAAGGACTTCTACAATGTGAAGCTGATGAAAGTATTCCTGAATTTCTATTGAAACAGCTATATTCAGTTTTCACCTTGAGCTTTTGTCCCATGGTCTTCTGCCCTCCCATATCCTTTCAATTTCCTAATGAAGTAAAATAAGCAATAAAAAAGTCAAAGGCAGAAGTCTCCTACTCAGATGCCAATACAAGAGCTAGTCTGAATTATTACTAGAACTGAAGCATGTTGAGAGAACTGCAGCACTCTGTGACAAAACCATCTAGTTTGGTCGCTACATACACAGCACACATCTCAGCAGTGGCATGTTAGGATGTCAAAGGATGTTTTAGGGAGGGAAGGGGAGAGGGGGGCACAGGTCTAGGCTATGTTTACCTTATGAGCTTATTCCACATGCAGAAAAATCAGCTACGAGCTTTACTTTTAAACATAACTGTTGATGTTTCCAAGGAAAGGCACTGTTTGCCACAAATTTCAAGAGAAGTTGAGGTGACACACAAATTACGTACACAAAATTGAGTTGATAATCTGAATTAGGATTGGATGTTATTTTGAAATTTTAAGTATGATCCTCAACATGTTTTTGCTGGGACAATTTGTTGCTGTCAACAAATTTTTTGAGAAGTCGACTGCTTCTGTGCCTGAGGAGAAGCACAGTTCATGGTAGCTGTTTCCAGCCTCAGCAGCCTATGTAGACTCATGGAAGTGTGGATTTCAGCATTAGCAGCAGCCCTCCCTGCAGCACAGCCACTGGCACTGTGCAGAAACTGCACATCTTTCACAGGACTAGAGATGGTATTGCCCGTTCCATATTTCACTTGTACTAAGGATTTTGAATCAATAGTGTTACATAAAAGTTGGTTCCAATCTAAATGAGTTATATTCATAACTAGACCAAAAACCCTGTATATATCTATGAAGGCTGCTCCAAAAGTAATACCTCCTATTTTTTAATGTTGGCCTGTGACATCAGAGATGGATGATGGTGATGTGGCCTTTTCACCAATATTCCATTACATTTTGCTGCCATGTGACATAGGGCTGCAGAGGGACAGCCTGACCAAATGGTGTCTGATATGCAAGCGCAGATGAAGCAAAGGTGTGTCACTGAATTCCTCTATGTGGAAAAAATTACACCCACCAATATTCGTTGACACTTGCTGAATGTTGATGGAGACCAAACAGTGGATGTAAGCACAGTAAGGCAGCAGGTGATCCGTTTCAGCAGTGGTGACAGCCATGTGAAAGACAAGCCACATTCTGGATGTCCAGGAACAGCTGTTACACCATGAAATGAAGAGCCTCTCAATCAGCTCATCAGTGCAAATCAGTGGATTATTACCAGAGAATGGTGTGCAGAGCTGAATATTGGCTTCATTGCACTGGGAACTGTGATGGCAATGTTCAAGTATTGCAACATTTGCACCAGATAGGTCTCACAAAGACTCATGCAGGAACAGAAAGAACATTTGTATGCAAGTTTCTCAGGACCTACTGAACCAATACAAGGCTGAAGGTGACAGCTTTCCAGAGCACATCATTACCAGTGACAAAACGTGGTATCACCACTATGAGCAGGAGTCAAAACAACCCATGAATTCCCCATGGAAGAGCAGTTCAGGATGCGGTCCTCAGAGGGTAAAGTGATGTGCACTTTCTTTTAGGATACAAAAAAGGGGTGGTCCTTATGGATTTCCTGGAATCTGAAAAAACTATAAACTCTGACCACTGTAAGCAGAAAGCACAACCCTGCATAGTCAGGCCAGAGAAGAAGACAACAGCAGATCCCATAAGCAGTTTGAAGACTGTGGAGCACACTGCCAGTCTTGGCTGGACCATCCTACCATACCTCCCCGTATAGTCTGGATTTGGTGCCTTCTGACTTTTACCCATTCAGGCCAAGGAAAGGAGGACTGCATAGGAAACAGCAGTTATGCCATCATGGCAGCTGTGAAACAGTGGGTTCTCTCTGCTGGTGCAGATTTTTATGAGCATGGCATACAGGCTTTTGTTCATTGCTAGCAAAAACACATACCTAACGGTGGTATGTTGAAAAATAGCATTTTGTAACTGAGAATTTGCTCTGTGAAATAGTGTTACTTGGTCTTTGTACTTCAATACAGCAAATACAAGAACCTTCAATACAGCAAAGAGTGAGAATAGGCCTTTTTTTTTTTTTTTTTTTAATATTAGAAGGTACTCTTGCAATGTCAAGTTTTTATCCCTGAATCAAACTGCACTGAAATAGCCTACTGCATTTCAGAAATAAAGTGCTTGAACTCACCCAGAGATGTCAGCTCCTTGCAGCCCACTATACAGCTGTAATTTTGCAAAGGAAATTTCAAACTAAACCGCAGCTAGTTGAAAACTACTGCTTACATTGAACATTTCTCAGAAGTGTCTTTTTATTTCTGTTTTTTTCATTGCCAATTCAAATCTTATTTGAATCCATTGGAATGCAGTTAAATATTAAAAAAATATCTAGGTTTGCCTAAGGTTAACACTTGCTGACTCCTCAAGCACTCTGATGCAAGTTAATTCCCTCACAAGTCAGTTGCTGAAACTGTATCTTCTGAATATAATGTCAGTAGAGTTATCCAGATGAAAGGCAATTCAATTAATGTGGTCAGCTTTTCAGGAAAGCAAATTAAAAGCACTCAAAATAAAAATTCCATCTGCACAGCTGTAGAAGGAGTAAACTATGAAGTTTGATGAACAGTTGGAAAGACGAGTCTTCATCTAACATATCTATGCCTGTAGCAAACATCTGACTCGCATTCAAACTTATGATCTATTTCTTCTCACTAGTAAGCTCTGATTTTAATTCAAACCAAGCAGGAAGACACCACTGAATACACACACATGGAGAACTACAGAAACATTTAGGATGGAAGGGATCTATGGAGATGATTAATCCCACCCTTTACTCAAAGTAGAGCTAAGTACAGCAGGTTGCTTACGGTTGCATCCAGCTGGGTTTTCAGTATCTTGCAGCACAACTTTCTTTGGGTAGCCTATTCCATTGCTTGTCTACTCCCATAGTTTTTGGGATTCTTTTTCCTTTCTCTCTTTCTTGAGTGCAACTTTCTGTATTTCAGGTTGTGTTCACTGATTTTTGCCTCACTGGGGAGCACAGAGAAATGTCTGCATTCCCATCAAGTCTATACACACAGAAAAGTTCACCTGACTCCAAACCTTCTAATCTCTACATTAAACAGTACCAGTTCTCAACTTTTCCTCATTTTCAGATACCCTAAAAGCCCCTCTGTGGCCCATCATGGACCCACTCCAGGATGCTCAGCCAATACTTAATGGAAGTAATTTTTTAATGTTTTTCCCCCCTCTTCTCCTTTTGAGATCGGTTCAAGAAGCTTTGAAGCCAACACAGTTGTTTTGGAATAAATTAAAGATATAAATTACTGTAAATTAAAGATATAAATTTTGTATGATATTCATCCATTTATCCTGGATGCCAGATCAATGTCACTTTACAAGTGTTAAGCTCCATCTCAGCAGGCAATTTTTGTTACGTAGATGAAAATTTGAGATTGTTCATAGAAAAAGATTCAAGTGATCAGTTTAAATTTAAGAGCAATACCCACAACATAACATTCCTAGCATTATGCTACAACTACATAAAAATTATTTTCATCTCTTAGCTATATTACTGAAACTGCACTTTAAGACTTCTATCATTTTACTATTTAATACACAAAAACATACATTTATTAGTTAGAGAAAAAAAAAATTACTCCTGTCTATCAGTGATGTCATTCCCTTCCCAGTAAGTATAGTTTTGGAGAATAGAGTGATTGTAAGGCACTTGGAAAAGCTCTAATTAGAAATCAGGTCAACTGTAAAATAACCACAGCTTCTACTTGCACCTAAAATAAGACAGCAAACAAAAGGCTAGCATAAATCCAATGCAACATCTCTCATATACCCACTGTAACGACATGTACTATTGTCTAAGTAAATAAGTAATTCACAAGAGCAGAAATGTAACTCCCGCACTCATTAAACGTTATTCCTGCACTCATTTCTTTCTGGAACTTTCTGAAAGTTTCTACTTTTCTACTTCAATAAGCTTTGTATCTCTTGGTACCACAGTAAGTTGGGCAGTCTGAATAGAAAGAAATAGCAGCAATTACTTTGAGAAGTTTGGCTCGCTTCCATGATGGAAAGAATGTGCATGCTCAGCACTAGAACTTCCCCAAGCTCATCTTGGCTACCTCAGAAAGATTTTCTCACTGTTGCAGAGGCAGTCAACTTAGTCAATAGTTGATCTGAAAGGTAAGGAAGACTTTCAACTTGAGACAAATCCCAACCTTTCTGCAACAAGTGTACAGCTGATGAAAGAGACAACAGAATTCTTGCTCATGAGGTGACATCTGACTGGGCACATTGGGAACGGGGGCTGTTGATGTAAGGTTTGTGAGGTGGATTTCCTAAAGATAATCTTCTTGCTTGTTCCAAAGGGTATGCCAGGGAAAACATTTAGTTGTGATACCAACATTAAATTACCACTGTATTAGCCGAAGGAAAGAATACAGAATACAGCCATTACTGCAATACATGTTTAGGACCAAGCTCTGCTCTTCCGCTACAGGCTTTCAGTCTGAAGTCATTGGAAACACCATTTTCTCCATGTGTTTTGCAAATAGAAATCTGTCATTTTTTCCTCCCATCAAGCTTTTTTCCTTAAACTGCTAAGTACAGGGATCTTAAATTGTCTATCCTTAAAAAAACATTTTGTTTACCATTTCAGTTCCTTTAATACGGCACATTTTAATGAATGAAGGCTAGTATTTCAAAGACAACCACTCTACCATTTGCACAACAAGAGAGAGGTCCTGGTTCTAGCATATTTCAAATTATTTCCCCGAAGAAGAAATATATAAATATTTAATGGACAAATTTTCACTTTAAAAATAAAAAGTAGAATTTACTACCTGAGCACTAAGCTTCCAGAATGATTCTCTTTCACAACAAATTCTGATTTACCTTCTGAAATTGCAAAGCATGTCTCTATGCTTTTAATTTAAGGCAAGTCAACATCCTGATATTTTTTTTCCAGCCACTATCCACTGTTAAGTACCCGTATTTAAAGAACCAAAAGGGCAAGCATCAAACAAGCAACCAATGCTCTCAGCACATTTAGACAAGAGTGCTTCACACCATTTACTACGATGGTAAGGCCCTTTTTAAATAAACGTGTGACTCACTGTTTGTTTTCTTCACCAGGAGGTGGAGTCTTGCCATGCCCCTCCATTACAAAATCCTCATGTTCCATCTGCAAAGGCAAGCATTGCAGGTCAGAATCGGTGGAGCAAAACGCACATCACCTAAAGTGGCTCCCTTCCATATGCAACAACTTAAGGCAGCCACTTTATCAGAGCAACTGGTCCAGAACAGACCACGTAGTTTCTTAGCAACATACGTTCATCTCCATCCCCATTGCTATGGTATCATTTTCTTGCACAACTCTCAGAAAATCTTGCAAGGGAAGAATGATTTAATGGCTTCAGCAGAAGACTTATCAGTCATTTTACAGACATCCTTCGTTATTCTGTGTAAGTAGGGCTTCTGTTGCTTCTTCTTCATGTACAGCATAAGAATTAAAAAAAAGCAAAACAAACAAACCCACATTTGTCTAAGCATGATCTCTCAAAAAAGTTCTCTTTCTTGTAAGAAACCTAATTAACTACAGATAGAAACTACTGTAAAAACAGACTACTTGTTGTAAAAATATATTTTTATACGAAAAAGACTTTCACTGCACATATCTAGCTTAGTTAGCAGGGTAAAAAAAGAGGCCTGAGGGAACCTCAAATAAATGCTGTTCCAATGACAACATAAGGTAGGCATTTCCTTTGGCTCACATGATAAAAGATTCCAAGGGCACTAAGGAAGTTTTCTGTTTAATTGTTTGCTCTTTAAATATAATTTTAGCCCACATTTTCAGTAATTTCTTCATTGAAAAAGAGGAATTGCATTATATTTGTTCATTAATTATGCACGCTTCATTTAATTACTTCATTCAGCCAGAAGCTCTTGCAAAGGTAGCAGAATATTCTTCTCTTTCTACAGAAATTTGACACATGCACTTAGTATTTTATAGAAACATCCAGGCATGGTTAGCAATGCTCTACTTTATATGAAGTCAGCAAGCAGGCCACAGTGCAATGTTCAACAAGCTGTACAGGAAATAAAGCAAATAAATCCTGATCACACACAATCCACGATCCACTACGTTATGCTAGGAATGGAAAGGAAAGGAGAGCACTATTCTGTCTGTAAAGATAACATAATTTAGTTACTCCTTTAAGGATAAAAACATCAACAAACAAACACACACACACAAAACACCCCACAAACCAACCAATAGCCACTACCCTAGTGTTTCTTCAGTGTCCCTCCCCTAAGAAGAGACAACTTCTACTCATTTCTGTCTTGATCACATTGACAAGTGAACAATGCTGACAAAAAACCATTATCTGCACAGTATCATCTAACAAGGATAACAGAAATTACATTTTTCTCCTGCACAAACACAGCCCTAAATAAACACCAATTGAACAGAGAAACTGAGAACTTTATGCTGGTAACAACATCCAGAAGACAGTCGATCAAGTAAGCATAAGGTAATTTCATATTTGTAAATATGTACCCATGCAACCCATAGTCAAAACAGTAATTTTGTTTTAAAGCATAGTTTGAAAGCAAAAAAGAAATGTGCAAACAATGTAGTGAACAACTTGCACTTTTATGCATGTATTCCCACCACAACAAACACATTCAAATCTGGCTGTACCTCAGCCTACACTTGCTTCTCAAGAACTCTAACATCTGTTCTCAAACTGTCATGTGAAAGGTATTCCACCAGTTGAATTGTTGCAAGTTTAAAAATAAAAAGATGGGATAACAGATTTGTGGAGGCACACCAAAACAGGATGGTTCTGTCAGTGAGGGTAAAGTGGTTAATAAGTTACTCTTACACCACCTGAAATCAGGAGGTATTGTCGCATGAATTACTCTGTTTAGTATATTCTATGTTCAGCTGAGTTGAGGAATGCCTCTTGGTATGAAATGAGTACAATTCACACAAATAGTAAGCAAGGGAATGGTTTGTGGGCAATACCAGGAGGAAGGATGAAATGTAATGTTTGGGAGTAAAAGAGAATGAGATAGGGAACGTCTAACGCTAAACTGAGAAGGCTCCCACACAAAATAGAAATTCAGTTTAATGAAGCTGTAGAAAAGGATTTGTAAAAATTCAAGCATAAAAGCCTTTAAAACCAACAAAATTTAGAATGGGATGGGAACTTATTTTATTACATCATAAAGAAGAAATCGGAATGAGAACTCAAACATTAGATCACCACCAAAACAAGGCAATTGCCAAAGTATTGCCAATAAAATTGCTGCTTTACTACAAATGTAAAGTAAATTATGCTGGTAGCAGAGCTATTTGAGAACATTATTATCTAGCATGCATATCTATCAAAATTACCATTTCAAAGAGAAGAGTAGGCAAATAATTAAGAACTACAAATCGCCTGGGCTACAGACAACATTCTTGTAGGTCCAGATCCAATGTGTTCTAAAGCAATTGGAAAAAAAACCCAAATCTACTTTGAATATGAATCAATTAGCTTTACTTCAGACACTAGGAAGAATTATCTGAAATAATCTGCATTATTAAAAAAAAAAAGGCTAGTGCTAGGCTTCCTAAAGAAAGGCAAAGTCTTACAAGAACTTCACCAAGAAAATTAAATCACAGAGCAAGAAAGTAGTCATGAACATAGGAATTGTTGAATGCATGAAATAAAGATTAATTGGTAGGTTTTCACTGTGCAAAAAAAAGCTTACAATGTTAGCCTCAGGACACTAGAAGAGGACATGGGAACTTTAAGAAACTGAATATCAGGGAACTGGAAAACTTGATAGAATGGATGACTGTTAAAAACACAGTTGGGTGGTCAGAGGAGCACAGTTGGTGGTAGGTTATCTAGAGGATGGCAAAAGGTGGGATTCTGCAGAGGTTTGTCCTAGGAATGATCTTTACATTTTTACCAGTGACTTGAAAGGCCAACATGGTGAACTCTGAGGTCGTCAGGCTCAGTCAACATGCCCAGGGGCAGGGCTGCCATTCAGGGGGACAGCCTGGAGAAACAGAGCAACAGGAGTAGTACATTCAGACAGGATAGCTGCAAGCAGCACACCTGAGAGATTCTGGCAAGGACAACGGCTGAAGAATGACAGGCAAGGAAGCAGCTCTGTGGAAAAGATCTTGGCAGGCAGCAAATAGATCATTAGCCAGCAGCGTGCCCAGGCTGGAAAGGCCAACAGTATCCCAGGCTGGATTAATACAAGCCTTGCCAGTAGATGAGGGAATTGATTATTCCCTCTACTCAGCGCTCAGACCATATCTGAAACAATGCACCTAGTTTGGGGCCCCACAAGAAAACATTCCCACAAAGTGGGCTGGCTGGCTTTTACAGTACAGACCACTGAGATGCTTAGTACTGCAGCACCTGTCCTGTGAGAAAAGGCTGAGGGTTCTGAGCTTGTTCAGCTTGGAGATGGTTTTGGAGTGCCTATCCATACCTACAAGGAGGTCAGCAAGGAGCCAGGCTCACCACAGTGGGGAATGGTGGGTGAAACAATGAGCACAAGTTGGAACAACTCTAAGAAAAAGAGCTCTGGACAAAGTAATATCTGAGTCAGAGGAAAGATCGTATGTGAATAAAGCCCAGATCTGCATTAACACAAAGCAACACATGACCAATGCACACACAAGAAAGCAGTTTGACAGTGTTGTAACAAACAGCACTTCTTCACTACGATTTAAACAAAGCATTCACAAAGCAGCAACATAAAAGGATATAGTTACTTGTAACATACACTAATTAATAAGCAATTTGTTGTTGTACAAACATAACTTGCAACACTGAATTTTTGAAGTCCTTGTTGACTGTACATTTCTACCTATCCATATAAATATGAAGATTTATGTACTGGAGGATGACAAAACAAACAGTACAAGCTCTTCTGTTTCTGACAAGATTGTCTTTACACAGTGAAAGGGACAGGGCTCTGAGCAATGTGATCTAGTGAAAAGTGTCCCTGCCCACAGGCAAGACTGTAGAACTAGATGATCTCTAAAGGTCCGTTTCAACAAAAAACATTCTGTGATTCTATACATCAGGTTATTCCATAGGTCTGATCCAGCTTAGCCTCTTTTTGCAGAACCTGACTGCTTCTTGAACCTGCTTCACCAAGAGCAAGTCAGGCCTGACAAACTTGATGGCCTTTTATGATGGAGTTAAAGCATCAGTGGATAAAAGAAAAGCAATGATGTCATCTACCTGGACTTGTGCAAAGTATTTGACACTGTCTTGCATGACATCCTGGTCACCAAATTGGAGAAAAGTAGATTTGATGGATGGACCATTCACTGGATAAAGAATTGGCTGGATGTTCACGCTCAGAGAGTTGTGGTCAACAGCTCAGTGTGCAAGTGGAGCCCGTTGATGAGCGGTGCTCCTCATGAAACAGTGCTAGAACCAGTGTTATTTAACACCTTTGTAGACTACATGGACAGTGGGACCCTCAGCAAGTTCACAGACAACACCAAGCTATGATGCAGTTGACATGCTGAAGGGAAGGGATGCTACCCAGAGGGACCTGGACAGGCTTGAGAGGTGGGCCCATGCCAAACTCATGAATTTCAGCAAGGCCAAGTGCAAGGTCCTGCCCCTGGGTTGGGGTAATCCCAAGCACAGTTACAGGTTGGGCAGAGAATGGCTTGAGAGCAGCTCTGAAGAAAAGGATTGGGGAGTGCCAGTTGATGAAAGAATCAACATGAGCTGGCCATGTGTACTTGCAGCCCAGAAGGCCAACTGTATCTTGGGTTCCATCAAGAGAAGTGTGACCAGCAGGTCAAGGGAGGTGACTCTGCCCCTCTACTCTGTTCTAATGAGACCCCACCTGGAGTACTCCGTCCTTCTTGAGTTGGGGGCTTCAGAACCGGATATGGAGCTATTGGAGCGGGTCCAGAGGAGGGCCATGAAGATGATCGAAGGGTTGGAGCACCTGCCCTAAGAGGACAAGCTGAGAGGGCTGGAGCACTTCAGCCTGGAGAAGAGAAGGCTCTGGGGGAATTCATCACAGCCTTCCAGTACCTGAAGGGGGCCTACAGGAAAGCTGGGGAGGGACTTTCATAAGGACAGGTAGCAACAGGATGGGGGGAAATGGGTTTAAACTGGAAGAGGGTAGGTTTAGACTAGATATCAGAACAAAATTCTTTACTGTTAGACACTAAAACAGGTTGCTCAGAGAGGTTGTGGACTCCCTCTCCCTGGAAGCATTCAAGGCCAGGCTGGATGGGGCTTTCAGCAACCTGGTAGCTGTGTCCCTGTCTATAGCAGGGGGGTTGGAACTGGATGACTTTAAAGGACCCTTCCAACGCAAACCATTCTACGATTCTTGTTTGCCTGCATACAGGAATATCATTTCACAATCAGGGATCTGTATTTTTCACTTTCAAATTGGAATTACTGAGGTGAGGGGCACTGGGCTTTTTGTCAGAAAAAGCTACAAAAGTTTATTTGGTGTCCTAAAAAGTCTAGAATAAGCTTATAAAATAGAATAATGCATACCCAGCTTTGCTTGACATTTGAACGTCAAAAGTACTTACTGGGTAGCCTATCTTAATTTAAAGAGATACCTCTGAAAACAAAATTAATGAACAAACCACCCAATGAAAATTCCATGGATGTTATTTATATTTTCTAAAATTAGTTCTTACGGCCTTACTAATTTACTCATTCGAGTTTTTGAACTTTTGAAATCAAACAAGTACATAAAAACTAAAATATTTAGGACTTATTTTCCCACTGACAATGCAGAAAGGATGAGAACATAATAGTTAAAGTCATGATTAAGTGACTACCAGAGGATGAACTGAAAAGAGGAACAGCAGTCAACAGCAAAAATTAGATAGAAAAATTATTCTTTTTCTCCTCCAAATACAATTCTCTATAAAATGCTTACGGACATTTCTTCCCCCAAATAGTCTCTCAGCTTCTCTTCATTTTCTCATCACAGTATCATGTCCAGTGCTCTTCTATTCTTCTTAAGGAAGCAAGAGCCCAAATTCCCTACTGTTTCAGCTACATAACGTGTGCAGTTAACTGGGTCTGTAAGCAAAGGCATAATTTAAGCCTCAATATAAACAGACAGAAAATGCAGTTATCCTGAATACACAGAAATAGACTGGAAGGCAAAGGTAAAAGAACGCTATTTTACCAATTGCCTTTTTGCCGTGAAAAAAGAAAAGCTAGAATGGCCAAGGGTCTGAGGCACTTTAGTTTCTTAAAAGGACTGCAGGGGGAGCCATGGGTTCCAAGAATCAAAGAAAGTGCACTCTGCACCTGTTTCTCCTGGCAAGGGATGGTGAAGGCTTCAAGATTCTGGCAGCTGGAAGCAGGAACCAGAAATAGACCCTTAAACAGCAGAGGAGGGAAGTTGATAGAAAACCTGCTTTTATTAAAAGAGGAACTGCGAGTTGTCAAATTCTGTATTCTATTATTTTAATCTTTCTTTCCAAGCATCTGAACATTCAATTTTCTATAAAAGCTTATATGTTGAGTGATCTAAATACAAAAAGACAGTTTTATATACACTTCCAAAGATATTCACAATTAGACACTTCAATACTTGGTTTCTAAAGAATGAGGTATACCAAAAGTGTCTTAGACATAACAAATCAGTACTTCTTTTTCCTCTCCAGAAGTCCAACAGCTGTTACCACAGTTTCATTCTCCTCTTTCTAAAAATATTTTCAATGAAACCCTAATGGATTTGATTAGGAAGTGTACCTAGTCTGGAGTTCCTAGATAAAGTCCTGTTTGACATATTTTGAAGGATTAGAAAGTTTCCACGGCAAAACCCTCATCTGTCCTGAACACTGATGTCAGAAACTGCACTTTCCTAACAGAATTCAACATCTCCATTAAATATTCTAGCCCTACAAAATTGAACTGAGAATAAGAGAAACCAAATACTTTCTCAGGCATAAGACAAAACCCTGTAAGAAATCATACACTTCATTTTAAACAGTATTTTGTTTTGTTTTTTTCCCCTGCACCAGTCATAGAGACATGCTAACACAGCTTCACCAGAGAGCTATTACTACCTCACCACCTTTTCCCATTCAACAGATCCTTTTTTTTTTTTTTTTAATTTTACCTTTTAAATAACAACAATAAGACAATAACCAGCTGCCTGAGTGAACATGAGACAAAGTCTCAAAACAGTTTTCATTTATTAGCATCTCCAACGCATGAACCAAAAGCCTTATCTAGCATATCACTAGACTTCCTTCACTGAGGAACACTCAAGGTCAAAAGCTGCTGCCTGCAGACTGCAGCAATTTACTTCCCATGCTTAAACTTAATTTAGCACAGCCTGTTGCAGGTCCAGCTTAAGACTGATACATTTGGTGTTTCACCACGACTACTGCTTTAAGAGCAGTACACCTTCCTACTCCTCAGTAGCAATAGAGCTACGGTAAACATGCCATCAGCATTTCTTTTCTCTCGCTAATACTTGCTTTTATTAGAATTTCACAACCTAATCATTAAAATCCAAGCAATTAGTCACCAGTCACTGTTGTTAGCAGTTGTGGAAACTATAAATGCCAAACTGCTGGAAGGACCTGTCGGAAATATCAGACAGTTTGAGGTCTAACAGAAATGTAATCACTACCACAGATGAAAGGAGAGCTGAGTCACTGTTCTGCCTGACTTAATATAAGCATTTTGGAAAAACTGAACTAAGGGTAAATTTTACTTGTTAGCAACAGATAAAATTGTTTAATTAAACTTTAATTTAACTTCCTTGAATAAAACCAGTGCAACTTAGCTGCAAACACTTGAATGATTTTCTTAGGAATAAGTTCCCGTTCAGCGAGCTGGTACCTCAAAATGTGCATGGAGTAGCACAAATTAGTTAGCATAAATTAGTGCCAGTGTACACTTTTGAGATTCTACCTTAATTTCAGTACACAGATGAAAATATACAGAAGAGTTTAAATTGCTATTTCTAAATTTAAAGGGAAAAAAATTAATAACCTGAAGTCCTCACATTTCTTTTTTCTAAAGTGAGAAAATAAAGTGTTTCCCTGAACTATGCACAGGAAAATCCTGGAGACAAAACACACAGAGAAGTTACCTGAATTTTTGGACCCTTTCAGGTTTTTGCTGTACTGCACAGCATTGCAGTGTTGCTGAATTTTCACTTGAACCTATTTCTGCCTTTTCCTCCCCTCACAAAAGCACAGCCTCAACACACAACAAAATAGCAGCACAAGATGTGACCCAGCTCCTAGCCTACTCACTATTTCTTCAAGTTTCACATCAGCATCTAGATTGTGCATTTCAATGTTATTACCATTATGCAGCCTTAACTGGTTTTCCTGTTAGTAAAAAGAGAAGCGAAAGCTTACTGATGTAATCCTACTGATAAATCACAATCACATTCAGTATCTCCTCACTAATCATTGACTATTCTTCTGAATACTAACACACTTAAAACTCACGATTCCTATTTGAAACCACTAATCTGGTATGTATGTTTGGTATATGCAGCCCAATGGTAGCTCAACTCCTGACTCAACACTAAGTGCCAACATGGTAACATACACCACACGTGCATCACCCTAACAGAGCAAGGGGACAGATTACAAATGACAGCTCAATTAAACATTCAGAGTTTGCATAACTCACAATACGTAATTTGTGTTTCACTTAACCACTACTGCATGTTGCTTAACAATTCTAGGAGTCTTCTTCTGCCACCAACTCAAACTCATCATCTGCACTTGCAGAAATAAACCACGCCCCATCTTCTCTGCTACCTTCTGAGATGCTCATACTATCTAATATTCTATGAAATTTACTGCAGCTTAACATGAACTCCCTGCTAAGCTTGAAACAAATAGATGTATGAATATTAATGACAGGAGTCACACACTAGAATGCTACAAAGGTCTGGACTCCAGCCACATTTCTCTTTCCTGTATTATTCTTTTGGTAAATACCATCAGCATTTCACAAGGCATGAATTCCAGCTAGCTGGTACAACTCCGGGGAAAAAAGAAAAAAAGCAACAGAAAAAACTTATGTTTCCCAAATATTTAGGGGAAAAATCTGACTTGAATGCCCTTGACCATTAGTTCTAGCAACCACTTGTATGCTGCCCATTGGCTATTTAGCCAATTCAGTTAACAGTTTATGGTACAGACACAAATGAACAAGTTATAGCAGTTTAAACTGACATCTGTAAGTGGCTGATACTGTAATAGACACATTGTTAACCACTCTGACAAAGAAGGAAGAAAACAAGTTAACTGCTCCCTTCCCCTTAGATTTGGAAAGCTTGGTGCTGCGTTGCCACAGAAAAGCAACAGGCACAAACAATGAAGAATTTTTTAATGGATTGAGAAAACAGATGATAATTGTATTACTGAAAACTAAATTACACTTTTGCACTGTGCATTGAATCACCTTCACTGGGCCATAAATATTCTTTGTTAGGAGTGACTGAAACAACATAAGCCAGGCAAAGAAGTGCTGAATTAATTTGTCCCTAAGAGATCTGATCTGACAGGACAGAACTCATATTCTTTCTGTGTTTACAAGAGACAAATTACTGTGTGGACTATAAACACAGGAACTACTATTGGCCCAGAAAATCCCTGAGCAACAAATAGCCAGAGGCTGTGAGCCTTCAGCAAGTATGCATTAACCTCCCTTTTAGCCTCTTACTTAGGCATCCACTTCTGACCACTGTCAAGAACAAAAAAGCTGCAGTTATCAGAATGCACATCCAAGCTCACTTCAGCTACAACTGACAGTGCTGATGGCTGGCTTCTGTATTTTTTCCAAATTTCTCAGGGTTATTAAGATCTGTGAGATATCTAACAGACTGCCAAGCCGCTGCAGCATCTGCACATCTCTGGGGGCATGTGAGCCATTCTTTCGTACATCACAAACTTGTTCTCAAACAAAAACTCAAATGCCAATAGAGTAAGTTATTTCTCTAGCAATCAAAACGAAAGCTCTGTATCTGGTGAAACCTATCAATGTGAATTCAGAGCACTTCCACAATATTTCTTAGCAACCTCATTCCAAACAAGCTTACTGCATCTGCAGACACCTATCACATTCTCCTTTCTTCACAATAACTTTTCCATAATGTACATCTTGTCTACTAACCAAATGTCTGAGCGAACTGACTTAAAAACAAGTGGCAGGAAATGTTGATGTGGTTTTAATGTTGCTTTCACCCTCAGGGAAATTGACATTGCAAAATGTCTTTTCCAGAGTTCACTTGTCCTTAGCTGTCTACACATTCTCCAACCTACCATAATGATGAAGATCGTCATTACTATTTTTAGTGGCAAGAAGTCTTCTTCACAAACACCATCTCCATTTCTTCCACATGGAATGAGAGGAGGGGAGAAAAAGGTTTGAGGAACTGAAACAAATTCATTCCCTTCTAGATCACTAAGTGAAAATGCAACCGTCCTTTTAGAATCATGCAAGTGTATGAAGTCAGTGAGATCACTCATTATTACACTTGTTAATGAACCAACCCAACTGATCAGACTACAAATGATATGAACACCAAGGCTAAGAAAAACTTTTACTGTCCATAGCTCAAGTTCCTCACCAGACATTGTCTTCTGGAAAACCAAGGGAGAGATGTAAGATTAAGAATATTTATCAATGCTTTCCCCATCAACAAGATTTTAAGTAGCTGATTACATAGAGCTCTAACATGTCACATTGATGCAGACTACAACCAGTTCCAAAACCTTTGTAAAGCCAGTGCTGAATGGAAAGAGATCAAAGAGCACCTTCTGAAAAGGTGGTGGAAACGTCTCAAATTGTGACCCAGTAGTGCACTGGCTTGAAAAGAGACACTTCCTAAGCAAACCTACAAAGCAATGCCCCTGTCTCTGGCCAAAAAAATTATAAAGGGGCTATACAATGTTAGTTCCAAAATGCAGAACCATCTTTTAAGTAAATATTATTTGCTTCGTTTGGTGATTTGTTTTTTTTTTTTCCCTGTTTTACACCATCTTATCATTTGCTGTAATCAGTTGAAGCTGAGATGCTACTAGCCAGGAAAACATTACTGAAGAAAGTATTTATGAAAAATAACCTTTAAAGAAAAAGGTAAGTCTAAACTGAATTTTGAGACTGACGTATTTTTTTTCCCCTCTAGAAACCAGATGCACACCTGTTCACTGGAATGATTCCATACTATTATATATCCTCCACATGGACTTCACATATGAAAAGGCTGAATCAAAGGACAGTTTGACAGCAGTCCTTCTTTAAAGTCAATTTGGTAGATGATGGTATTTCTCAAGGGGAAAAAAAATACATGGTTTTATTAACTTCCTTTTTCTGTGTCTTAAGAGCACTTCACTTCAGAGTGTACAGAGGACACAAAATAGAGAGTCATCTTCCAGTTTTGTAATCTGTGTTTTAAAGATTTCAGCGCTCACTGTGCGTAAGGAGGTTTCACAACACAGACAAACTGGCGAAGTCTTGTCCTTCATGCTCAGTGAATTTCTGTAAGACTATCCAAAAAATCTAAGCTACCAACAGCATTCCTTAACAATGGCTCATGCAATGTCTCTTTAATTACATGCCCTTTTTCACAAATTCTTCATTTACTTTACCTTTGAAAGCACTGTTTCACAAGGCCAGTGGACCCCGATAACATAAAGGAATTCACAGCTCTTTGCTACAATGCCTGGAAATTTGGAAAATTAGTTGTAAACTGACAAACAGCATTCTTACTGCTGTAGAAAGGTTCGGTTAAGTAGAGCTTTTGTATGTAGGCCATTTTTGTTGGCCACGTGGTAAAGAGAAAAAACAAAAATAAAATGCTTCCCTTAATGGATTTTGTTAATTTGTCTTTAAAAGGTGAGAAGTCCGATGTAACATTTCTACATGTTTTAAGCATACATCATTAAAAGGAAGGACAACTTTATTAACATAAGACTGAAACCAACTTCACTCTTTGCTGAGAGATGAACATACTTTTATTTTTGTTAAAAATTCCCTGTGTGTTCAGAGCTGATCTTAGAGGGAAGCATAAGCTGCCTGCTGGGCAGAACAGCTTTCAGCTTCCAAGAGACTTTACGGGCTATTTTATACAAAGACTCCTACAACTCACGTTCCAAATGATGGAAACATACCCTTATGTATCAGGGAACAAATGCTGGAGGCTCTATGAGTAAGCTCCTAGCAGAGTTAAAAAATTGATAATGTGTTCCAAATATATGGTGAATGATATATAAAAAGCAAAAAAAAATAGGACTCTTTGGGACCCAAAGGAGAGCTAAACAGCAACCTAAGTTGAAAACCTTGAAAACTCTGACTTGCCAGGTACTTACAAGGTTGAAAGTTCAGCTCTTCACAGAATGGCCTGGGTTGGAAGGGGCCTCAAGGATCATTAATCTCCAACCCTCCCCACCCACAGGCAGGGCCACCTACCTCCCCATTTCATACTAGACCAGCTCTTTGTAATAAGCCAAAATTGTCAAGTGTAGCAGGGATTCGTGGAGCAAGAGAGCCCATCAAGCCTGTAAGCACGAGGTACCAGAAGTCAGTACTAGATTGGAAAACAGCTGCTTTTTAAAGAAAACAGCAACGAGCCACCCCTACTCCCACGACAGAGTAATTTGTTCAGTTCATCACTGTGTGAGCCTTCAGCCTGAGTGTTTTAAATTTAGCACCAGCTGAATAGAAACCCATTTCTGTAGCACTAAGAGGTATCAAGGTTTTGGACTTACTGTTAACTAACTACCTAAATATAATTTTCTTCTTACTGTTGCCAACTGTAAATTCCAAACAGTGACACCAGCCTAACTTTTGACAATCTCAATCCAGTAAACATTGACTACCAAAAACTGAGCACAGCTTACCCATAGAAAGAGAAGTGAACCATTCCTTATTTTTAAGTAACAGGTATCTCCCAACTGGCAACACTCCCCTCCCAACAATGCTTCTAGTTTCTGTTTATAAATATCAAAACATGTAACTTATCAAATCAAATACAAATGCTACTCTGGCAAGCTTAAGTTTCCTTAGTTTCAACAGCTAAAATCTTTGAGAAACCATTTTGTACTTTTTAAACCTTTTCGTTATCTCAGTGTGAATGCCTCCAGATAAAACAACCACAGCCATTATCAGTAGTTCTGAAGTGATTTAAACAGAAGGAAAATGCTACTTCACAATTAGACACAGGAAGCAAGAAAATGAGAACAAGAAGGCAATAACATAAGGAGAAGATTCTCACTAAAAGATAAGAACAGGTGGGCAACTCAAAATAAAACAGTGATTAACAGGTAACTTTCTCAAGACAGTTTGATGAGCAGCACTGAACAGTGAGACCAAATAACAGCACAAGTTTCAATTATTGCATTGCTGGTTTTGAAACAGCCATATTTGAAACAGGCAGAAGAAGCTGTTTTCCTCCTTTCTCTCTCCTACAACGTGAAACCAAAACCACAATTCATAAACACCTTTTTATATACTGTGCAGGTCATCATCCTTCTCTGCAAGTTCACAGGGTTTTAGTGTCAGTGATGAAAGATTATCAGGGCAGGAAGGAAGAAATATCACAACACCTGATATGAAAATTTTAATTGCATTTTTTGGGAAAGAAGTTTGCAACTTAAGCTCAAAATCTCTGCCAAATCAGGCATAAACTTTTAGCTCCCCCTTGCAATATTTTACAGTAAAGGAACAACTGAGAAATAAAGTAGAAATGTTGTCTGGGCAACAATCCTTAACAGATGGATAAAAACAGCTGAAAAGAAATGAGCCACAGAAAAGCAGCTCAGTGCTTGTTGATATTTTGAAAATTTTGAGGCCATTGATGGAAAAAGCTCAATAATCGCATGTAGTAATTCAACTCACATAAAGCATAAGCAGAAAAAAGAAATCATAATCCAAGGAGCAGAAGAGGTCGCTGGGTTTGAAGGAAGAATTTCTTAAAAAGAGTGAAGGGAAGAAAAAAATGCTGAAAAGAAAAAAAACAGACACCTCCCCACCCACCGAATTATTTCTATAAAGTGAAAGATACATTGCTGTGTGGTATCCATGCTGATCATGCAGGTAAAATAGATCCAATATTTACTGCCTAATAAGTCTTCCACATCTGTCAAAAATAACTACCTTTAAAAAAAAACATTTGAAAAAGGTTACTTTTGTGTGTGTTCTTTTCCCTCTTAGTGGAGTGATTATCATCTAATTATTGGAATCAAAAGTGCTCTATTGACAGCTGCCTGCTGTCTTTACTATGTTGATGTTATGCTAACAGAAAGTGTGTTTTCTAACAGCCTGGCAACAAGGAAGAAACTGTGAGATGTAACAATGGAGCCTGTTTAGATGAAAAGCCCTGGCAAGGAAGCTGTCAAGACAGTAAGGTTCCCCAAGTCCAGCCTACAGTAGTCTGTGGAGAGAGGGAAGCCCATTCTTTGTTGGAAAACAACCCTGGAAAAAAATGAATGACAAAAATAAATAAATAAATGAATAAATAAAGCACAGTCTATCTTTCTGTCCCAACCCTATGGTACCCTAAGATTGGTACCATAAAAATGTTAATTCTTGCAGTACCCAAATCTCCATATTCAGATGTTGATCACCACATCTCAGCGAAGGATAATTTTGGTATCATCCTTGAAACTCCACAATACTTCATTCAAGTCAACCTCTACCTACAATAGGATGGAAATTCTAAACAGTGGAGAAATACCCACCAGACCCCCGAGCATTTTGCATTTTGAAAAGAAAAAAAAGAATGGAGCACAAACACAGCAAGGCCATTTACTACTTAGTAGAAATGCTTCAAGCATAGCTGATACCAAGGCATTCCAACATGTAGGCCTGGGCCCTCCTCATATGGACATAAAGTGGCTTTTAACTTTGACCTTATGTAAAAAAAAACAAACAAAAAAACCCACAATTACCTTCAGTAACAAGATATAAACAAAAACATATAAAACCAAGTTCAACATTTTTTTTCTCCATCTTTCCCAAGAACAGCCTCAGTTGGCTGCAGAGTAAAGAAATAATTTCACAAAAGAAACCTTGCATGGTTTACTTTCATAATTATTCTGGTAAAGTCAATAAAAGATGTTAGGAATGACCACACAAATGGTAATTTCTTCCTATGTATCACTTGCACAATCTCTTTTTGGCTAGACATGAATTATCCAGAACAAAGGCTACGAATGGTGCCTTAACATGATAAGATATAATCAAACTTATTGTCACTCAAGTAGCTTGAATATACTTAATCAGCAGCAAGTGAACTCATAAGAACCTTAAGAGCTGTGGGTTCAATTTCTACAATGTTTTAGAGAAGAGCTTCAAAGGAGCTGCTAATATACCAAATGTCCTTCTTGAATGCACGCAGGAAATAAAACTCTAGAAGATGTAGATATAATTTACAGGCTGAAAAATCTTCTATTGAAGGCCAGAGAACATGCAAGTTGTGAGAATTACAGAGTGTAAGCTGGGGAGGAGTCCAAAAGGATTACAAAGATTTGAATGTGGGTATAAACACCTAGAAAAAAAAACCTCACAGAAGATCCACTGATCTGAACAATAAGCATATCAATAATTCTATATCTGGGTTTTATTTACAGCATAATATTTTTAAATGGATAAAAGGGGAAAAATGAAAGAAACAAAGAATATATGAATTCATAGGTAGTTATATTAATTTTTTGAGGAACAAAACTGTTCCTTCCAAAAAAAAAATCATGTTTGCTTTGCAGAGAAAAGAAAAAAACAGCCTTGATGCAAGAACAAAAACTGAACTACATTACTGAAGTCTTAAAAAAAAAATTTCTTAGGGAAAAAGTCTCTATGAAAATGGCTCACTAGATCACGTGAACACTTTTAAATGAAGTACAAAATAATACAGTGAAATACATGTTGCCTAAGTTTTTCTAGGACAGACCCTGAGTCCTGAGACTATCATTTACAGTCAAAAGAAATACTGGGGCATGCACTCCATTGTGTGGTCCTGTATATCTCAGGATGAGAAGGATGTAGTCCTGAGAATGTTTTGCTTAACATACACTGAATCTGTGTAACTCTGAGTCCAAATCTCCAACCTTCTAAGTCACACCTGTTATATAAGCATATGCACTTAGGTATCTAAAGTCACTTTAAAAGGCTTTATTTGGAATTAAAGCTCTGTACTTTTTTGGAACATGGATGGAGCTTGTGATCTTCACTATTCCAATTAAAATTAAGCACATCAAAATAAAGCATGCTTTTTACTGGAGAAAAAGAGTAAATTTCACAAGTGTTGCTTCAGTCTACTTCCTGCCACACAGACAAAAGAAAACAACCACAAAGCTCTTAGGTGTGTATATATATGTACACACACACACACACACACACTCATATATAAAGCTTACAAAGTTCTTACATATGTATACACACCTAAGAGCTTTGTGATTTTTTCTTATATACACACACACACACACACACAGCTTTATGTGTGTGTACATCCATATACAAGCACATAGACACACACATACACAGACTCTGATGAAAATTAAGCTCTGGTGACCATGTTGTTGAACACAGTAATTAATCACACCACGATGTTTTCTCTCATCAGTATCCTCCACTGGTACTTGTAAGATATTCTTGCTAAGAGAAGCTTTCAATTGTCTGAGTGGGTGCAAGTGCATCCACAGATATGTTTTCATTTGTCAGTTCCTAATCTACTGAGTCTTCCTTCAAATCCATTTAAAATTAACACAGTTCCCTAAGTACATATGGGACAACCATCAAGTTATTTCTATAATAATTAGTTACCTTCTAGCATGATGACTAGAGCTTAAACAATGTTTTGATATATTAGAGCATAAAAATATGAGAAGATGTCTCAGAAAGCTACAGCCTGATAATGACAAATTTTAGGTCCTGCAACAATTCCCTTTTTCAGCTGAAATTGAAGTGCATTACAGGAAAGCTACAAGCTAACAATGATTTGGATCTTCATGAACTTTAGAAGTTGTATTTTAAAATGCATTAATTTCAAAGTTAATACAAATTGGTTGAGAAAAGACTGTAAAATACATTTACAAACCTACTGAAGAAAATGATAATAACCATAACATTACATAAATCAAAATCATTCATGACTCAACATCTGTACCTTCAAGAAGTCAGTCTCAATAGCAAAAAGCAGGACACAACCAATATTATATTCAACAGCAAACTTAACAACCTTGTCTCAACAACTTATTTCTAGTATCACAGATACCTTCATAAGTAACAGTCCATCCAGCCTCACATCAAAGCACATGCTGACACGTGCAAGGAAATGAAGCAATCAGTCAGTAATATAAACACTGATACCTGCACCTAAGAGCTCACTCACATGCCTAATTCTTCAAGTTAGTTAGTTGACAGGGTGGATGTGTGGGACAGAAACCTTGACAAACCCCTCCAGTTCTAACAAACAGAACACAATCAAAGTTAGTATTTCTTTTCAAGAGTTCCCACATATCTTCCCGGCAGTACCCTAACACAGATACTTTCAATCCTTAACAGTCTACCAAAAAAGCCCATGTTCCTGAAAGCTTTTAAAAATGTCATTTTTAAATGCCTCCAGCATCATAAATATTATTTATTGCATGCAGTTATTTATTAAAAATATCACCAGTAGTCAACATTCACTCCACATATTTCCCATTTCAGCCAAGCAAGTTCTTGATCCGCCAAAATACCGCACTGTTCACCTCACTGACCTTGGGACTGCCTTCCTCCAGTATTTCTCCCTCATCAGTTTGCATGGGAACAGGATCTGTGCAAAGCTCTGCAGAAATGCAAAATACTGCCTAAAAGATAAAAAGAAATATATATTTTTAAAAAGAATTATTTGCTGCCTTTCACAGTGTTACATGAGATTGTGGTGCAATGAACAGTAACTCCAGGCTACAATCTTCCATGCTCACGTTCTGCATATATTCCCTGAATTTCTGTTTTGTACAAACAAGTAAGGCATCTGCTGTTCAGGAGATGCAAAGATGCAATTCTACTTAAGGAGAAAAAAGCACCTAGCAGGAAACTGGTGTCTTTTCCATGTTAAAATATGTCATTGTTGAGTATTTCTTGCATTCGTTGTGTTCACTGATTAAAGTTACAGTCAATATGGAATAATTACAGAGAGTAGAGGAGAGCACATTTTTCTTACTAGAAAATAGCTTTTGTGCAAATACAAGATTCACAGATTCAGCTTACAGTCTAAAGGTTATCAGTCTGAAAAATTGTCAAGACTAGCAGTCATCCTAGGAGTAACTCTGAATTTTTCTTTCAGGGAACCTTTCTTTTGACTTCATTTTAGAAATAAATATAGTCTAAGCTCTAAATGGTTCAGGAAGCAGATAAAGTCAGTCATCTTTATGTTGCTATTTCCAATCTAACCAAGGCCAACAGCTCCCAGCATTTTCACTGTTCAGCACTACTTGGTAACTTTTTAATTTGTCTGACTGTCAGTGCATTTCCAACTGAACAAATTCTACATTCCAAATTCCTACCTTAAAATTTTAACTTATTGACAAATGCAACGCAGTTAGAAAGACTTTGATTAAGAAGTTTAGACAATCTTTCACTCCAGAGTGTAAGCCATGTTTTAGGTGCAATTCAGCAGGAATCTCTAATTCAAGGACAGTTATCCTCTATTAGCAAATCCATGATATTCCAGTTCTGTGGAAAGTAAGGGCTCACACCACATTTAAAACTCTAAAGCAAAGAGCTGGTTAGCCTTTAATAACTGTCCCTCTCAAGATGCTGCTTAACTCCCCAACTGCACCAGCATTTACGTGCCACTTAAAGTCTGTGTGCCATATTTGCTCCTCAAACTACACAGGTGCTGACTTCAATATCACCTTCACTGCAGGAATTTCAAGCCTAAGAACTGAAAAACTCAAGAATACAAGCTGTAATGAGGTCAAAAAGAGAAAGCTTAAAAATCTGTCATAGAGACACCTCTTCTGTCAAAGTTAGAGGCTGTTCATAAGCTGAGGCTGTACTGCCTTCTGTATTTTGTGCACAGGTAGAAGACATCTTTCACGGCTATGAAGTTGACACAAGAATTGAAGAATACATTCTGCAAACAAAGGGCCTGAAGCTACAAAATGCTGCATACAGCTTATCAAGCCTTGCAACCAACAAACTGTTATGTTCATTAATATTACATAGTCTTAGGCAAAGCAGCAGCATTTTTCACAGACTTTCAGAATAGTAACGTCCTTTCCTGGGTAAAGAAAAGGATAAAGCAGAACTCTCATCAAAATTGCCTCCCTCCTTGTTTTCACAGGGTGTGTGGGATCTCTGAAGAATTCCGTCCCACTTTTATGGCAAGTTCAGTTACAAACAACTTTATTTCACCTTTTCAATGAATGCTAAGCCTTTGAACTAGCACTGTCACTACAAATATGGTGCTCCATCTTACCCTGTATTTCCACATACTAGCACAAGGCACAACACGTATAACCTTTCCAAATTAAGAAAATGCTTTCTGAAAAACCCATGAACTTGAAATGGGCAGGTTGTACAATCAGTGCCAATGCTGAGTGAATATATTGATCGTTCTCAAACCTAAGATTTAGCTTAACAAATCAAGCTTGCTGCATTTGTCCAAAACCAGCTCCAAATATTCAGATAGGACTCTTTGAAGTGCATGAAATAAGCTGATTGAGAACCAACACATGCTGAAAACGTTATATCAGCTAGCAGTATAAGAAGATGCATTATTTTATCCCTTTGGTGCCCCAATCCATTGCATGCAAGTTAACTATGAATGCAGTGTGACAAAACAGTTCTTTCTAACACAACACAAATCAGTGCTCTGAAAATATCTTCAGCTTTCTTCCCCTCCCAAAAATTCTACTGTAAATTACAAAAGAGACATAATCAATTCATACAGGATTAACAGAAGATTAATCTAAATTTCAGCCCTGTCTGCAGCATGTCACTGAGCAACATTAATATATGCAAGTTTGTCACTTTAACAAGGAGATTAAGTAAACAAAGGCAAGAACATCTCAAGTGAAATACTGTATGAAATGCTCCTAAAGGAATTTGGAGTTAGGCTCTATTAGCAATGAAATCCCTAAGCACAAGATATGTCTGCTGGAGTAACTTCCTTTCTAACAAATGAATGCTGGTACGGACAGACCGTGGGGAAATTACAACTGTAAGACTGATAGAGATAAGTTATTCTGCCAGTAAACAGAAGTCTGAAGTACCAAATGGTATGCAAGATGTGTGTCATGCATGCATCCAAGATGTTGCGTCCATACCAGGCACCACCCAGCAAGGTGAGCTCCCTGACCACCGCAAGGGCAGCCAAGTGATGGGCCCTGTCCATGGTACTTTGCCACACTTCATTTCCCAGCCCGACCTCAGATGTGCTGGGGCACGGACTTCCTCACCTCATTTGGCAAGATCACATTCAAGCAATTGGGAAGCTCCACAGGTTGTTGGACAGGCAACGTGCAGCCAGAAAGACTGCTGTGACACCAAACTGACTTCAGATCAGAATTACAAGATGGAACTTGAGCTGCAGAAGCACCGAAGAAAGTTAATAAAATAAAGCAAGATCAGTCAGGTCAAAACAAGACCAGTGTGAGGACTTGTCACTGTTCATTAAGAGTACTAGAAGAACCCAAACATGAACCTCAGAACTGCTGTGTTTATTTTCTGAGATCTCCCCTATTACTAAAGGAAAGGGACAAAATTTGACATGAGCTTTTATATACTGCTCCAGAAAGATTAAAACACAGGAAAAAAAAACAGAACAAGAATCTTAAAAATCAAGGAAAGAAAGAAAAAAAGTAGAACCATGAAATAAAATTAGAAAAAAAACAGAAAAGTTACAAGAACAACAGTAAGCAAGCTCCCTCATAGAGGAGAGACTAAACACACTAGAACATAGCTCAGAATGTGGAGTGAGAAGAAGAAGCAACTGCAATGGAGAAGGAAAAAAAAAAAAAGACTCACTTTTCATTTGCCCCACAGTTCATCCACAACTCATGTTTTATCAGCTTTAATGTTCAAAATATGATTGATTTTACCATTCATGCAACATTCAGCTAGCATGAACTCACTCACATGGGATGGCAAGAAGCTGGAAGTTAAAAGGCTCTAATTTGGGGGAAAACAAAAATGCACAAAAAAAAGCAGCTGGTACAGGAAGAGCTTAAGAACCTGAAGCCACGGATTGCAGGAGAAAGTTTTGCTGAGTACTATCCTGTAATTGTATTTTTTCCCTGTGGTTTTTGGCTTTTTTCAGGATACAAACTATCGAGTAACAAACTACATGTCCAATTCAATTCTCTCATTTTTACCTACTTTCCTTGACTCCCTAAAAAGGAAGGATTCACACTGCCACTAGCATAAGAATGCTGCATTTCAAGCTTCCTTATTGCCAAAAGCAGACATCTGGGGATTCCCAATTCCCTGAGAAAGCATTTCTGTGGCAGACTTTTTTTTGTAGTAGTCATTACGATCAAAGATGACTTCTCAGCCAAAGAAGCGACTGCCTACTGCCAGCATATAAAGAATCAACACAGTTATTCCACACTGTTGGCAGTGTCAAACCTCTTAGGCTTCTGAGCAGAGGGTTAAAGATCACACTCAGGGTAGCTTTCTTATTTTGTACACAGAGGATAGAGAGGCAGATGGTATTATGGTCCTGTACGATCAAAAAGGAGGCCAAAAAAACGAGCAGTAATGTGATGCACCATGTTCCCTGGGGATAAAGTTACATAAAGTTTACAGACAGTCCATTTAAAGTTTCGGATCTGAAACCGATGAACAAAGCCACTCTTGGAAAAGGTCAAAGCATGATAATCTTCTTCTTCCATTCTTCCATATACACACCAAAACTACTTCAGATGGGACTGAAGTCCCTCAGCCTTTTTATTCATCTGAGGTCCTCTGGAAATACTAGCTTCAGCACAAGTGAAAAGCACTTCAGTGAAAGTCTAACAAATGGTGTACAGGTATGTCAGCGTTCACCTAGCAGATGCATATCTAAAGTTAGTAACAGTTTTTAACTCTAAACCATAATACAGTGATTAGAAAAGGTAGAGACACTCACTAATGTGAACTTGCTATCATTCTTGCGAACCTTAATGCCTAAGATAACATTATCCTATCATAAAGTAATAGAGCGTCAGGCCAAAACAGCTTAATGTTTAGTTCTATTTGTGTTCTATCACTTTCTGGAACAAAGATGTACAGAATTCATTCAGCAGTAACAGGATGATGGACACAGCTACCAGTCAAATAGTCATCATCAGAACTAAGCACCTTATCTAAGACATGGGTCTTTCAGCACTATTTCTTCAGATTGCCAGTAGAAATCACAGAATAAAGAGGAAAATAGTGTCTTTCACATGATATAGAGAAAAGAAGTGCTTTATAATGTAAAATCAATTGTGGTTCCTATGCATTGTGAAGTCTGAATCAGATATGGCCCACAGGAAAATCCTCAAAGGATAGCAAGGCTGTAACCATTACAGATGGTGAGTAAAACCTGAAGGTCTGAAGAGCACAACGCAAAACAAGCACACAAATGCTCTTCAGAACACAGCAAACTTGTATACATGCCATACTTGAAAACAGGAGTTCAAATGAAGGTAGTACTATACAGAACTATGTCTTAAATGAACCTGTTCATTTTACTAATGCAACAGTTTTGATTGATCACTGCTATAACTGCCTTCATGTATGCACGCAGACAAAACTGTGTTAATTTTTTTTTACAGATTATCTAGCTATATCATATGAAACTGCCACAGTTTCACATTACATGGATTTTTTCTCATTGTACAAAAGCAACACAGAATTTAACATATGGAAAAAGAACAGAAGAGTTTTTGTCATTTTAAATGAGAGTTATAAGATACAAGAAAGAGCATCCAGAAGAAATTAATTGCTTATAGGAACCAAAAACGTGCAGATATCGGTGACTTTGAAAGGACTTAATTTATGATGAGATTTTAAAGAAAGCCACCATATAAATCAACTGTAGCTGACATACACAAATCCCATCAGGCAGTTACATAAAATCTTTCATATCCAAACCCACCAGAAGTTACACACAGAAAATATATCTGATGGCAGCAATGTACTGTACAAATGATTAAAAACTAGTATGGATAAATGTTCATCTCACCTTCAACTTTCAAGAATGCAATATTGAACTTTAGTCAATTTTTACCTTTGACAGTTTCCAAGGGCTGCCAAAGCCCACTAGGATCCGTCCTGGCTACATTCAGTGCAAAAACGAAACCCTAGAAGACAAAAAAAAACAAAACATATATATATATTAAAATAAATCAGACATCCAACATGGTCTTTTCTAGATAAAAACCACATAGAAATGAAAGACAATTGCCTCTGAAGCACAGCTATGCTTACTCACAAAGTATTTAGAAAATGTCAAAGTTATCTTGTCAGACAATGTGGAGTAAATAAAAACTTGTAATTGCAATAGAGCAACACAGGTTCCTCTCCTCTCCCTCAATGTAATGTATGCAATATTGTGGAGATGGGGAAGAAAAAGAGCTATGGTTACACACACTTAATCTAACCCTCTCTATTCACTATTCTTCTACTTCAACTGCCACCCTAATCTAGGAAATTATTCTCTAAAGACAAGAAATTCACATGTTACAAGATGATATATTTGCTGATCCTTAGGGTCAAATTTGGATTTAAGTTTCAGCAAACTTAGACTTCTACAGAATAAAGTTGCACCACTCCTGGAAATGCATTTTAAGCTACCTCCAAGAAAACCCGAAAACCACAACACAGTTTATTAATTCAAGATAATTATTACTCACCCATCCCCAAACAATTAGTCCAACAACCAATTCTGAGAAGAAAAAAGAAAAACGGATGTTTATCCTGTGACCCGCCAAGCCACTTAAGAGGCAAGACCATTTGATGAAAACTGACAGTAAGCTAACCAGCCACCAGAATGTTGCAGCCTGACATTAAATTCTGCCTAAAATCACATCTTGCATGACAGAAACATCAAACTGATACTGAACAGCATATTTCTCTTCCGAGATTTTACTGTCGTTATCAAAGCCTGTAGGAACTTTGCCACTGGAACCACTTTTTTTTTTTTTCCCTTTCCCCCTCCCAACAAGAAGAAAACCTTTTTGTGGTTTAACTCAGCAAGCAGTTAAACATCACACAGCCATTCATTCAGCCCCCACCATAAGTGGGATGAGAGAGAAAACTGGAAACTAAATAGAATTCAGAGATTGCGATAAAACTTATTCAGTAAGACAGAAGACGAAAATGGAGACAAATAAGCAATGGTAACTATATAGATACAGCCACAATGCAATTTCTCACCACATGCTGACTGAACCCCAGCTAACAATACAACTGCCTACCAGCCAGCATCCTGCCAACAACACAACTGCCCACCATCCGCCGTCGACTGACAACCGGCAACCAAACCCAGAGCAGCAACTGCCCCTGGATAACTCTCCCCCACAAATACAGCCTTCTGTATGATGTCAGGAGGTATGGAATACTCCTTGCCTAATTCAGGCCAGCTGTCCTGGCTCCACCCTGCCCTCTGCTGCCACACCAAAAAGGCAGCGGCTCTTGCCAGTGAGCCACCTGGCCAGGCACCAGGTGAGCACCATCATGCAGCAACAACCAATGCAGTGGCACACTACTAACACTACATATACATACACACGTTATCGTTTTCTCATTATTATCATATTACCCTTTTTACAACAGTTTTGAGCTGCTTGATCTATTTTGAACCATTACCAACCTGTAGGTACAGGACTGAAATATTAGCCTTCCATCCAGAAATGAACAAGTGAAGCAGTACTGACCCACAGGCACAACATGCTATCTGCTCAATCACTTTGAAATAGTTTTCCAAGCGAGCACTCCCATCTTAACAACATGATGTCCCAAAGGCAGTAGCAGCCTTATACCTAAAGTGAGGATGCTTTTTTTAGAACAAACAAACAAAAAACAAGGCATTTTAAATTGTTGCTACAAACTAAGGTTCTGGAGAAAGAAGTCTAATAAAACTCTAACTCCCAATTTATTTTGCAATAAGTGAATGCAAAACCACACCATTGTTTG